>NC_044567.1:35725209-36373414 GCF_007565055.1 Rhinopithecus roxellana
ACAGATAAACTGTGAGATTAAATATATCAGCAAACATTCACATATAAGTATGTGTCGTATGTGTAAATGCAGCTTACGCAATGAGGTATATGCGGTTTTCATAGGCATTTTTAATATTTCAGAATATGTCCCAAAGGATGAATGCTCTGCAAATACACACTTAAGTTTCTCTTTACAAAGACCCACAATTTTGTAACTTAATATTTACAAGAAAGTGATAGCTAGTTTTACACTGTTTATACTGTTTTACACAGTATTAAAATTATTACTTGATATTTTAAGCTTTTGTGAATAGTGACCTTTTTATTAGTTTCAGTAATACGCATAAAAACTACTTCATCTGAACTCTACTAATTCGAAATTTATAACCATTCAAACATAGACTCTTACCTTTGTTTGGTTAATGGGAAAAACAGGTAGGCAAATGTAAAATGTAAACTCTTCAGTGTTTGATACACTTTAAAAAATACATATTTCAATCTCTTTAGAACCAACTGGTTATATTGTATACACATTTTATTTATTAATTAAGAAAAACTCCCAAGGGTTTCTGTGTGCCAATAATTATTGGTTTAACTATAAATTATGGTATAGTCTTGAGAGTAATGCTAATGATTTTTTTTCAACTATATTTGTGAAATGTTACTGATCCAGGCTACTAGTTCAGATTAATAGCATTTAATAGCAGTGGAGTTTGAAGCCAGACAGATTTAATTTGAATTCCAGTGCCGCCAGATTTTAACTGATTGTCCTTGAACAAATGACTTAATCCTGATGAATTTCGTCATCCTCTAAACTGGGACATTTCTGAGAGAGAGTAAAGGAGGTGTCAATTACTCTGGAACAAGCATAATCAGAGGCTGGCCTGGGCAAGCCAGACACACGGTTACTATATCAAAATATGACTCTCCCAGTCTTTGGCTTATCTAGGTTGTTGGTAGATGGTGGATGGTGTTTTGTTTCAATTTTTCTGTCACTGCTTTCAACTATAAGGAGTAAAATCTCCTTATCCAAGCCCTATGATGTCATCTTGAGTCTGTCACATTGAGTGTTAGGAATATTCTTTTTTTGTTGTTGTTCCGAGACACAGTCTTGCTCTGTCGCCCAGGCTGGAGTGCAGTGGCATGATCTCAGCTCACTGCAACCTCTGCCTCCCGGGTTCAAGCGATGCTCCTGCCTCAGCCTCCCCCGAGTAGCTGGGATTACAGACCCCGCCATCATGCTCAGCTAAGTTTTGTATTTTTAGTAGAAATGGAGTTTCACCATGTTGGCCAGGCTGGTCTCGATTTCGTGACCTTAGGCAATCCGCCCTCCTCGGCTTCCAAAAGTGCTGGAATTACAGGCATGAGCCACTGCGCCCAGCCAAGAATATTCTTATTGAGGTTATTATTAAGTCACACTTTCAGGTGTAGAAAAGTCCTGTAGTTGAGTTGAAAACTGTATATGTTAATTCAAAACTTTCCTTCTCCCCCATATGAGACTCCACCTGTAGCCCTAGCACAGGGGGAAGTGTATTCTCTTTTTTCATTTATCTTTGCCCTTTTAATCCTCCTACCTCCTCTCAGTCTACTACTTCCAGTTCCCCTAAGGTGAGGGGAGTTGAAAAGGAGATTGTGGGAAAGGGGCAGTCCCATCCACTCCAGGCTTCCTCAGGCAGTGCACCTACTCTGCATCATAAACGGTATCAAAAATCTGTGCCAGTGGTGGCTTCGATCTGCATCCCTTTGGCTAACGGAGATGCTGAGTATTTTTTCACTTGTATTCTCTGTAGATGACCTGTTTATGTTTTTGGTTGACTTACCTTTCTTGGTTTATTGTACTCATGTTTTACCCTCTTAACATAAAAAGGAAATAACTATCTCTATACCTAGAAATAATAACTATTAACCTTTAAAAACATTTTATCTACCTTTTTCAAAACAGTTTTGTTTTTTAGAGCAGTTTTAGGTTCACAGCAAAATTGAACAGAAGGTACAGATATTTCCCCAATACTTACTGCCCCCACATGCAACAGCCTCCTCCACTATCAACATCCTCCACCAGAGTGGTACATTTGTTAGAGTCAATGGACCGCCCTTGACACATCATTTTCACCCAGAGTCCATAGTTTATCTTAGGCCTTACTCTTGGTGTACATTTTGTGGATTTGGACAAATGTATAATGACAAGTATCTACCATTACGGTATCATGCATAGCAGTCTCATGCCCTAAAAATCCTCTGTACTCTACCTATTCATCCCTCAATATAAATGGAGTAATTGACAGTGAGCCCATAGAGTTTTGCATCTCTGTCTGGTTTTTTTTTTTTTTTTTTTTTGAGACGGAGTCTCACTCTGTCACCCAGGCTGGAGTGCAGTGGTCGGATCTCGGCTCACTGCAAGCTCCGCCTCCCCGGTCCACGCCATTCTCCTGCCTCAGCCTCCCGAGTAGCTGGGACTACAGGCGCCCGCCACCTCGCCCGGCTAGTTTTTTTGTATTTTTTAGTAGAGACAGGGTTTCTCCGTGTTAGCCAGGATGGTCTTAATCTCCTGACCTTGTGATCCGCCCGTCTCGGCCTCCCAGAGTGCTGGGATTTCTGTCTGTTTTTAATAGAAGAAATAAAACACTGCAGATAACATTGAGGCATACTTTAAAACCATATAACCATAGAACCATGAATTCTAAGTAGTATATTATTAATGTCTATGTTTTAAATTTACATAAATGGTAAAATACTCTACCCGTATTCTGTCATTTACATCCTTAATCAACAATGTGCTTTTTAGCCAGGAGCAGTGGCTCAAGCCTGTAATCCCAGCACTTTGGGAGGTTGAGGCAGGCGGATAATCTGAAGTCAAGAGTTTGAGACCAGGCTGGGGAACAGGGTGAAAACCTGTCTCTACTAAAAATACAAAAGTTAGCCGGGCGTGGTGGCACAAGTCTGTAGTCAATCCCAGCACTCGGGAGGCTGAGGTACAAGAATCGTTTGAACCCGAGAGGCAGAGGTTGCAGTGAGATGAGATCGCACCACTGCACTTCAGTCTGGGTGATAAAGTGAGACTTTCAAAAAACAAGAACACAATGCGCTTTTTAGAGCCTTCCATTTTATACATAAATATATATTATCTCCACCATAAATACATATTTATAAATACTTATTCTTTCCACTGTAAGACTATATTTACATATAAATATATAAGTAAGAATATATTTTCTATATTACATAATTATACATATATTTATGTATAACAATATATTCTATATTTATATGTAAGAATATATTAATATATAAATAAGTATTTATATATGAAAATAAATATTGATATTGCATTTATAAGTAATAAGTAAATTTATAAATATGTAAGTATATTTAAATATATATTATATATAACAAACATATAAGAAGACATATTCTTTTAAAAAGTCTCTTTTAATTGCAGCATAATATTCCAGATGTGTATATGATTATTTGAAACCTTATAGCTGCCCTATAAGATTCTATCACGTTTCTAAGGTTTGACTATTACAAACAATGCTTCAGTAAACAATCCTTGCACTTATTTTCCTATGTTTGTGTGCAAATATTTACTGAGAATAGTTACTTAAAGTGGACTCTCTGACTGATAAGAGATGTGCATTTTAATTTATGTGCTTCTGACAAAATTCCCCCACTCCTGTAGCAAAGTATGGTGCACCCCATGACTCCATATTCTTATTAGGAAGTGACGATAGTACCAAACATTTTCATTTTTATGAATCTGATGAATGAGATCATTGAACTAAATCTGGCCTGCGGATGCCTCTGGACCTGGAGTCCTTATGTAATAAACTGCAATCTAACTTGTTACACAAGCAAGCTGAAAGCCTAGCCTTCAGCTTGGCTGAGTAGTCTCAGCCAATCACAGCAGCTGAGCTTTCCCAATCAAAGACTGCAAACTGATCAGACTGTGTTCAAGGAAGGCAAACCTGGAGCTGTTATCAATCAAGCTTTCTTTACCTCACTGGTGTTTTCTTTCTGTAAATTTACCTCCATGCGTGCATCCACATATAATAAGCATAAAAGCACTATAAAAATCATAAATGAAAAGGCTGATATAAAATTGCACAAAAAACATTTAATGCCTACACACGTTTCGGAAGTACTTCCTGTACTTCTGGTTCTTAGGATGTCCAATTCGAGAACTGCTCTTTGCTCAATGAAACTGTGTTAAATTCAACTTGTGCAAAGTTTTTATTCTAACAAGATATAAAATTGTGTTTTAATTTGTAATTGATTTATTATGCCTCGCTGTCCATTATTTCATTAATACTGAGTGTGACCAATATTTGGCATGCTTAATATTCATTTCTGTTTCTTCATTTTTTGCCCACTTTTCCTTCAGGATAATAGTTTTTACCGATGTTTTAGTAGATCTATACTTACTCAGCATATCAGCCTTCATTTTGTCCCAGCGTATATTTTACTTTTAAGTGTTCTTATGGTGTTTTGGACGCTTAGAAATGCTAAGTTTTTGTGTAGTTATATATCTGCCTTTTTCTTTCTGATTTCTATAGTGCTTTTATACTATTTATGATTGGATACATGAATGAAGCTGTTTTCAGATAAGGATGGAATTTTATTTTAAAAATACACACTGATGGGGCTGTGGCTCATGCCTGTAATCCCAGCACTTTGAGAGGCCTAGACAAGTGGACCTCCTGAGCCCAGGAGTTTAAGACCAGCCTGGGCAACATTGAGAGACCCCATCTCTACAAAAAATACTAATAGGTGGGCACGGTGGTGTGCACCTGTAATTCTAGCTGCTCAGGAGACTGAGGTAGGAGGATCACTTGAGCCTAAGATATTGAGGCTGCAGTGAGCCATGACTGTGCCACTGTACTCCAGTCTGGGTGACAGAGTGAGACCTTGTCTCAAAAAAAAAAAAAAAAAAAAAAATCCACACTACCTAAGTCATATTCTTAAATAGAATAGGAGGTAAAATTACATGAAAAAGTTAACGGAAATAAGTAAAAATGTTACCTGAATTTTTAACAACACATGTAATTTGGTTAAGGCCCCATATCATGAGCATAGCTGCTTACCTAGTTTATCCTTTTCGGGTACCAGGATAGTCCCAGTTCAGTGAACCCTAAAACAATGCTTATTGCAATGATTATTTCTGGACATCATGTCAAAAACAATAAAAATGTTTTTAAGAACTATTTTGTGACATTGTACATTTGAGTAACATATTCCTTTCAGTGTATAGATAACCAGCAACATAAGATTATTCCAGGAATCATTAGACAAAAAACAACATAAAAACAAGTAAAATTATCATGTGGCCAAATGTAAACAAATATAAACATAATCAGCCTCTTTTAACAAGTGACATTTGAAGTTAGCACAGTGAACCTTCCTGATATTACACAGAGCCATTATCTGACTGACATTTCCTGTGTGTAAATTCTACTCCATCTGTAATTGTCGGAATTGATTATTTAAGACTCGGCCGGATGCTATACTTTTATGGACCTGGCATGTGTCTGAGTCACTGCCTCCCAGGATACTACCCTTCATTCGGTGTGCACTAGTGTTCTGTGCCCTTCCAGGACAGGACACCCGGAAAGAAACCCAAGATTCACAGAACAGATTTCCATGGTGTGGTACTGGCGTGGAGAAAACACAAATTGGCTACTGGACAGTAATAGATAAAAGTTAGAAGTAAACTATTGGTTTCCAGTGACTGGCATAAAAAATATAGGGCAACAGAAATTCTCATCCACAGTTACTACATATTAAAATAGCTCCAAACCCAAGTCACTGAAGTTACCCACAGAAAAGACACTTTGTGATTCCACAGTTGAAAACAAGCTCTAAACCCAGTGGGACTCTTTACAGTGAAGCTGGCCTGTCATTAATCAGCTAAGGGATATGGGTTCAAATGTTTTCTGCTATATCTTTATATGGGACAGTCTTATTATCTTATTTCAATTGATTTTTTGAGTGAAGATTATTTTCTCAATTTTCCCTGTGGCTGTTGGAATAATGTCATCACTTTCGCTTCACGGAGAATTTTTTTTTTTTTTTTGAGACAGAGTCTCGCTCTGTCGCCCAGGCTGGAGTGCAGTGGTGCAATCTCGGCTCACTGCAAGCTGCCCCTCCCAGGGTTCACAGCCATTCTCCTGCCTCAGCCTCCCAAGTAGCTGGGACTACAGGCACCTGCCACCGCGCCCAGCTAATTTTTTGTATTTTTAGTAGAGACGGGGTTTCACTGGCGGAGAATTCTTTTTGTACCTGGTGGCATAAGCTCTCCTATTTCCAGATGTAGAGAGGACAGAGCACTTTTGGAACACATGCAGTGTCATGAGCTCAGCGTGGGCTGTGTTTTTAATGCAATTTGTTATTTAATCCTCACAACAACTCTGCAAGCTTGAGGTTGTGGTGCACAATTTTTACTGATTGAGTGACTGAGATGCAGAAAGACCACAGTTACTCAGTTTGTATGTGAGCAGTCCAAGGTTCAAATCCATGTCTGTTGAACAGTAAACTACTTTTCTTTTTACTGTTAACACTCTTATTGTACCTGTTTGGTACTGCTCATTAAAAAGATATATGCAGCTGAGTGATCTCAGCCAAGCCACGTTATCTTTCTGGCATAACTTATAGTGCATAAAATAAGAGGAGCGAATGACATAAGTATAAGTGTTTAACCTCAGTTTTCTTTCAAATATTTGTTCAGTATATATGATGTACTGAGAACAAAACACTAAATAATAAATTGGCATTTCACTAGTAGCAAAATATATACAAACATCCAAGAGTTAATAAGAAGTGCTAGTGAAAGCACTATCAAACTGACATAATTGACATTCATAAAATATACCATCCCGAAACAGCAGAATACACATTTCTCTCTAGCTCACATGGAACAGTCACTAAAATAGACCAAATTCCAGGACATAAAACATACCTTTCTAAATTTAAAATATAGAAATCATACAACATATGTTCTTACACCACAATGGACTTGAACTAGAAATTATTAACAGAAAGAAAGGAACATTCTCAGATTTTTGGAGATTAGACAACATGCTTCTAAGTAATACGTGAATCAAAAAAAGAAGGTCAATATACACTTAGAAAATATTTTGAACTAGGGCCAGGTGTGGTGGCTAATGCCTATAATCCCAGCACTTTGGGAGGTCGAGGCCGGTGGATCACCTGAGGTCAGCAGTTCGAGACTAGTCTGACCAACATGGTGAAACCCCATCTCTACTAAAAATACAAAAATTAGCTGGGCGTGGTGGCGCGTGCCTGTAATCCCAGCTACTTAGGAGGCTGAGGCACAAGAATCACTTGAATCTGGGAGGCAGAGGTTGCAGTGAGCCAAGATCGGGCCATCGCACTCCAGCCTGGGGGACAGGGCGAGACTCCATCTCAAATAAAAAGAAAGTATTTTGAACTAAACAAAAATGGAAATACAACTTATCAAAACTTGTGGCATGCAGTAAAAACAGTGCTTAGAGGGAAATTTATAGTATTAAATGCATATGTCAGAAAAAGAATATCCAAATCCAATCTTATGCCTTATGAACCTAGAGAAAAAAGAGTGATTTAAGACTAAAGTGAACATAAAGAAAGAAAAAATATTTAAGTGAGGGTAGGGGGTGGTGTGAGAGTTGAGAAATTACCCGTGGGTACAATGTTCACTCTTTGGATAATGGGTGCACTAGAAACTCGATCTTCACGAGTACGCAATATATCCACATAACAGACATGCACATGTACCCCCTGAATCTAAAATAAAATAAAATTTAAAAATTAGATTTAAAAATATCAACAAAATTCAAAACAAAAACTCAATAGAGAAAACCAGTGAAACCAAAAGCTGGTTCTTTGAAAAGATTCATAAAATTCATAGACTTCTAGCCAGGCTTACTAAGGTTGAAAGAGGAAATGAAAGAGGAGTCATCATTACTGATCCCATCAACAAAAGGAATTACGATATTCTACCGGATTTAAGGAACGACTTGGCCTTTTAAGAGAAGAAAGAGCTGGTGCTGCTATCAAGATGATCATTTGATTAACAGATGGGTGATGCTGGAGGGGAGAATGAAATCATTTTTAGAAGAATGTGTCACATCTCAGGAAGAACCAGTAGATACTGTGGGACCATCAGCAAGTAGATGCATGAGAAATGAAGGAGCTGGACATTCCAAGGTCAGAATTGGTGGAAACAATCCAACCATAGGGCTATGCCACTCCCCTAAAAGAGAAAGGGTCAGTGGTACAAATGTCAGTTCCCAAATGAAAGTAACTGGTGCTTCACAGCGGCTTGGAAGTAGGTTTTCCTTAGCACCTTCCAGTCCCCTCAAATAAACAAGGAATGTGTGTAAAAATAATGAACTTGCTATTCATGTGCAGTTTTAAGGAAGTCTAGACAAATCCTTCTCCCCGAATAAAAGACTGACCCTAGGACCCTCCTACGCAGAAATTCTGAAGTGGTCATTGTAGCCAGTGAAATCAGGAATAACAAGGAACTTATTTCACTATCCAAAGGAGTTCCCTATGAGGATGGGTCACAGCTGCAGGAGCGTCTCAAAAATCACAGCCACCCACATAGATGACACAGCACCTCATCATGGTGCTGGCTGAGCGGATGAATAATCACCTCCCCGGGGATGAAGCATACAGACCAGGCCCTCGGCAGGAGTTCTCAGTGTCAGGGAGCTTGCTAGTGCTCTGTCACATTCACGGCAAGGCTGCTTGGGGAAACAGGGAGAACAGAAAAGGAAGACAGAAAATCTCAGTGGTGTGGACACGGCGAACAAGAACACCAATTCCTGCCACAAACAAAAGTGTGTTTCAGATCCCAGCTTCAAGTAATTTAATTATTATTATATTGTTCACTTTAAAGCTAAGAAAACAGGTCAGAGCAATCACTTAGTATAGCTAATGCAGTCATATAACAAGTAAGTGACAGAGCTGATTAAGACTCTCTGAACTGAATTAAGATTCTCTGTCTGTATCACCATATGGACTTCCTACCATTAATTCATGGTGTCTAATCATCATTGTCAGCTGTTGTCTTCCCCAGCACCAAGTTTCTGCAGCCGTCAAGCTGAAATTCACACTATTTTCTAGTCATTCGTGAGCAGGTGCATATTAACTTCTCTGGAGTTGTTTATTCCTAAAATGAGAGTAGAATTAATAATATCAACATTAGCAGTTGGGAACATGATACACTATTCATTAAGCTAATTGTAAGTGAATCTAAAATCTAAAAGGTGTTATAATCTAAAACCTTAAAATCTAAAAGGTTTATACATATATTTGGGTAAAAGCTTCTGTAAAGATGCATAACCTGGGGGCATAAGAGATATATGTAGCAGGGAGAGCTGTAAATACAAATACACTCTTCATAGGAGAAAGTTTAGATTTTATAGAAAATAAAGAAGCTAGGAAGCCATTTGCTGTTGGGGGTGGAAAAACCTAGATTATCTATTGTTATGAAATCCAGGGGCAACAAGTTCTCCAAAAAGCATGGAAATCCAGTATTGTTAAAAGGCCAGTATATTCAATGGAAGCAAAGTAACTGGAAGTGGTTAGAAGGAGACCTTTGATGACCCTGATGAGAGAATGATCAAGGAAGTTATTGGAATGAACCCCAGACTGCATGGAATCAAAATTGGCTTGAGGTAAGTGTAGCAGATGGCATAAATGACATAAAACTTGGGTAAGGACCACACACTATTTGCTCAAGTATCTGGGCAATGAAAGGAAGAAACAGCAGTAGTAAAGGGAAGTAATAGTTTTCTTAATAGCTGATGAGATCTGTGCAGTCAAAGAGTAGAGATGTAAAAAACAGATGGACTTAGTGTTGGAAGCAAAACTCCCAGAAGCTGAGAACAAATGGGATCATGAGCATGACTAGGGGTATGAGACAGTCACCTAGAGACAGAGCTACATTTTGATGAAGAATGAGATGGATAAAGTTACAGAGATGGTTTCTTTTACTAGAAAAAACTTCAAGTTAGATTTCCTGTTGGGGAAATATTTCAGGAGTAAGCTCTATACCAGGGATCTCAAACTCAAATACCTTCTGGAACCAGGAAGGTGATAGCATGAGTCAGCTGATGTGACAGGCAATTACTTAAGAACCTTGAATTTCCTCTAAGTGATGTGCTCTCTCCGATTTTTCTTAAAGCACGCAAGCAACCTTCTTAGCTTATCTTTTACTTTCTGAATTTTGATAGAGACATGATCAAGGAGGAGGGTTTTCCTTTATTGAGAAAATCAACATCCCATGTGTGCTTATAAATGCAAATGCGACTTGGTCTCAGAGTCAAAGACACAATACTGAGTCCAAATGGAATTAGAATCTGTGTCCTACAGAGAAAGGCCACTAACCAGTTCCTACCCAATTTAATCATGTAAGCGTGTGGGCCAGGAACTGTCAGATATTTTAAGAGAAGCCAGAACTCTACATGTTTATGTGAAATATTCTCATTTTCAATGTTGGCTCAATTGAAAAGCAAAACAAGGCTAGGTAGGCCATCTGGGCAGCAGACCTGCCCATGCATCAATCTCCATTCTCTGTTGCACACATTCAATGAAACCTGTCACAGACCAGGAAAACCACTTTTGATACTTGAAAGTCAAAGTTACTCATGGTTTTCTTTGGTTGCACTGATTAAAGGAAAGAGGGAAAAGAATCCTTTAATGCCAAGTGAGCAATTTGGGATTAACGGTTTACCTGGACAACTGCTAATTGGGAAAACAGAATAAGAGGCTTAAGCTAAACAGGTTCTGTAACAGTCGAGCAGTTGTTTGTTTGACTTGGATGATAGAAGGCATTCTTATGGTCGAGGTAGGTTTTGCTTTACCTGCTGTGGCAGAATTACATGATGTGGTCATCCAACCATGGGGTCTTGGTAAAATAAATTATGGTGAAATGCTATGCAGACATTAAAAAATAATGATTTAGAAAAAGGTTTATTTCTCTGGGGAATTTCTCATTCTATATTGGTTATTGTTCCAGACAATGTTATCAAAATGTTAAGTTTTAAAACAGATTAAAATATTATACACAGCATGATGCCATGGTTTCATACATTATTATCATTATTTTCTAAAATTTTCTAAAACAAGGACTTCTTTTTCCTAGTAGTGTCTTGTTCAGGCTCTGGGATAACGTGAACTGATGCTACAGAAAGCTGTGACTCAGGATTGTGGAACTTTAGGAAACTTGGGAGTTATTTTACATCATTCATGCCAAGGGAGCCAAGAAATATCCACATCTATGCTCATTTCAGAGACTATTTCACAAAGATGCTCCCAAATTCCACATTACAATACCTTTTCAATTTCCTCCCTTCAGTTCTGTCTCCCTCCTTTTTCGGTGGAGACTGTTGTTTGTCTTCAAGTATCTATTTTGCTTCCATGATAGAATTTTAACTGGACACGGGGATGCTAAAAAAAAAAAAAAAAAAAAAGAAAAGAAAGAAAGAAAGAAAAAAAAAGAAAAGGCAAAATTTCATCTTCCTTGGCAACTAGAAGTAACATATGACTTTTTTTTTTTTTTCTTGGCCAGTGTGGTAAAAGAAGAAGGCAACTTTCAGAAACTGTCCTATAGGGCTGTTGTCCCCTGACCTGTGCCCTCTTCCTCTTTATAGTCTCTTTCTGCCTCTTCCTACCTATGTGTGAATGTGGCCATCTTGAATTCCATGGATGACAGCTATGCTCTAGGGATGACAAGGTTTCACCTGGAATAAGAAATCCGAGAATATTCTGAAGCAGAGTTTCCAACCTCTCTGAGTGATATCCTCAGAGCCCAATTTCTTCCTAAAAAATATACCTTCTTTACTTACTCTTGAAATAGATATATCTGATGTGTGTGCTGGGATGAGGCCCCCTATGAACCACAATCCTGCCTTTACTATTTTAGACAACTAATGACTAGATTCCTTGACACCCCCATTTAAATTTCTAAAATACTAAGTTGATATATTGGGTAAGAACATCTACTCTCTATTTTTTTTTTGTCCTAACTTTGCTTATGGTTTAAGAACCAAAATTAATAATGCAACTAAAAATCTGTCAAGAGTCCTTCTATAGCCCTATTTACCTTCATTAAAATTTTTTTGCTTTTCTTATGACTTTATTCCACAAAGTAAACATTAAGATTCTCATATTAAGTGTCCTCAAAAATTATGTGAAATTTTTAATGGCATTTCATTAAAGTTATGCTAAAATAAAGAGAATCTATCACTTTTCTATAGTAAACCTTTTCTCCCAATAAAATATTTTCATGTATTTATTCAAATTTTTCCTGTGCATAGCTATGGCTATCTATTTTCAGTTTGTCCAGGTTTTTCTTGTTATAAAAATGGATGTGATGGCTTCTAAGCTCTTTTGCTGTCAGGGCTAAAACTGGAATATCTAAGTCATTTTGAATCACTTCTTTGTATCTCATGACCACTCCAATCTATGGCCTTATTAGCGTTTTTCCATAGCTTTCTAGGAGCTTCCTAATTGGCCATTCTGCCACAAGGCTCTTATATTTCCTGACATACAAAACCACACTTCCATTGTGCCATTCCTCTGCTCGTCAATTATCAATGGCCAGTAGTTGCCTACTTACAAAAATAAAACTTTTTTATTCTGACATTTAAGGCAGCTTATAGTTGCTTTGGTTTGAATGTGTCCCCCAAATTTTATGTATTAGAAACTTAATCCCCAAATTCATATGTAGATTGGAGGTAAGGCCAATGGAAAGTAATTAGAATTAGACAAGGTCATCAGGTTGGGACTCCATGATGGGACTGATGACTTTATAAGAAGAAGAGGAGAGACCTGAGCTGACAAGCATGCTCTTGTCTTCTTGCCATGTGATGCCTTCTGCCATGTTTTGACACAGCAAGAAGGTCCTCACCAGATGCTGGCCTTCCAAGCCAGACACTTGGACTTCTAAGCCTCCAGAACTGTAAGAAATGTATTTCTTTTCGTTATAAATTACCCAGTGTGTGTTATTCTGTTATAGCAATGTAAAATGGACTAAGACAGCAGTCTTTCTTCATAATTTGCCTTTGGCTACTTTCCAAGAAGAAGCTCGTGATCCAGGTCAGGAATGCTGTGTCATTGCCCCTCCATGTTAGCTATGGTCATGTTGACTGGAATACTCAATACACTTTGTCCAAAAATTCCTGCTTTTGTTTTAAGTATTGTCCAGTTCCATCTCCATGAAGGATGTACCTACTATTCTGTGTGTCACATGTTTTTACATGGATAAAAATGATAATATTCCTGGAAGAAACCCCAGAAGTCTTTGGATTCATGAGACAGGTGAAGGGGCTTTCTCAAGGACACATAACTAGTTGAAGTCAGAACTAGGCTTACAACTCACTTCCCTTTTTCTTTCATCAATTTTGGGTCTCCTAAAGTAGTGATTTGCAAACTCGTTGGCATGCAATGAGTTTTAAAAAAGAGGAAAAAAAATATTCCTGAGCCTATCTCCTGAGATTCTGACTTAGTAAATGAGAGTTGGTGCTCAAGAGTCTAAATTTCGAGCAAAGAACTCTGATGCTGGTGACTGAAGAATTCACTCACTGTCAAACACTGTCGTAGAGGACATTTACAAAACATAGAATGGTGGCTGGCCTTCAAGGAATATCTGGGTAACTGGACTGGTAAAAGCATAGTAAAGAAAGTGACTTCCACCTGACTCTATTAAGTTTGTCCAGAAATGGCTGGGCATGGTGGCTCACACCTGCAATCCCAGCACTCTGAGAGGCTGAGGTGGGTGGATCACGAGGTCAGGAGTTCAAGACCAGCCTGGTCAAGATGGTGAAACCATGTTTCTACTAAAAACACAAAAGTTAGCCAGACGTGGTAGCAGGTGCCTGTAATCCCAGCTACTCGGGAGTCTGAGGCAGGAGAATCTTTTGAATCTGGGAGGCAAAGGTTGCAGTGAGCTGAGATCATACCACTGTACTCTAGCCTGGGTGACAGAGCAACACTGAAGTCCAGAAACATATTATCAGCATAAAAATATTCCATAATGAAGACAGCATTTTAATTCATTGGGGGAACAATGGATTTGCCAGTAAATGATATTGAAGTCATTGGCTCACCAATTTGAAAAATAGCAAGCTAGATGTCTTCCTCATACCATTTACCAGCATACATTTTACAGGAATTAATTATTTACATTCAGAGAAAAAATAAAAGTTTTATAAGAAAAGGCGGGTGATTACATAATTTTGGGATGAGAGAAGAGTTTTCTAAGGACAATATCAATGGCATCAATCATAAAGGAAAATACAGTGGATTTGACTACATGGAAATTAAAACCATTCACATATAGAAAAGGATTAACTACTGAGAAGCTAATTATAAATTTGAAAAATGTTTTGTACAACTAGCAAAAGGTAAGTCCTTTTCATATAGAAAAGACCCCTACAGGCCGGGCATGATGGTTCACGTGATGGCCTGTAATCCCAACACTTTGGGAGGCCAAGGCAGGTGGATCTTGAGGTCAAGAGATCAAGACCATCCTGGCCAACATGGTGAAACCCAGTTTCTACTAAAAATACAAAAATTAGCTGGGTATGGTGGCGTGCACCTGTAATCCCAGCTACTCAGGAGGCTGTGGCAGGAGAATCGCTTGAATCCAGGAGGCGGAGGTTGCAGTTAGCCGAGATCGTGCCATTGGACTCCAGGCTGGTGACAGGGCGACAGGGTAAGACTCCGTCTCAAAAAAAAAAAAAAAAAAAAGATCCTTATAAATAATTAAGAAAATAATAAACCCCTATTAGAAAAGTGGGAAGTGGAGACCATATATGGAATAGGATCCATTTTCTGTTATATATTTACTTATAGGTATATATGCTTACATAAGTTTTTTTGTAAAAATATGTATTTCTATGAAAAATAATAAATTTTATAGTTAAATAAAAATAACTACAGAGATTTACCCCAAATCATAAAAAGTATAACAGGATGATGGGTAATTTTTATTTGCTTGCTTTTTATCTTTCTGTAATTTCCAAGTTTTGAGTGATAAATAGATTTTACTTCTGGAATAAGAAAAAAGTTTTTAAAATAGAAGAAATATGAACAATTGGTGAATCACAGTCTAAGTTTATTGTCTCTGTCTGGTTTTCTCTTGATGCTTTGATTTGAGGTGGCCACAGAAGCTTTTGGGACACTCTCTGAAGGTCCTCAGCGTAGCGTTCCCTGGAGCCCCTGGGTGTCCTGGGCTTGGCCAAGAGCTTGGAATGTATTACACAGAGGAAGCCATTGTCAGAGCTGGGCTTGCTGGCCCAGCCTGTCTCCTAAAGGCGGGTTCCTGGGACCAAACCAGAGCACAATGAAGAAAGAAGGGAAAATAGCCATTGGCTTCTATCACAATAAAGAGACAGCATGGCTCTAAGAACTTTCCAAGGCGTTTCCAACTTGACATTTCCTTCCTTGACCTTTTAGCTTCTTACTTTCCTTCACATACAGTGGCCCAGAGCTAAATTTAGCATTATCTTTAGAAAAAGGCAATTTTCCCAAGAACTCAAACTACAGACTTCTGAACTCAAGAAGACAGAGTCAGGAATAGCGTTGCATTTGGCTTATTTAACACAGAGTTACATATCCTTGGAATAGCTCCTGCCTAACTCAAGACAGTCAGCAGGTGTCTTCCCAGGATTGAGTGAAACTTGGGTATTTTGTGGTCTGTTTCCTGTACAAACGTCTGATGTGCTGGAGTAATAATGCAGACATTATCACAGCATTCTGCAGTGTCTCCTCCTTGCTATCCCTTGATCTGCATCCAAACAAACATAAGGAAAAAGATGTTGCTCTTGACTTTAACACTGATGGCAATCTTGGTACTTGGGGGTGATGTAGGTGCTGATAGAAGTCAGCAAGGAGGGTCAGATCTTTATGGCTTTGGACCTGTCTATAGCTCCAGCATTATCTCTCAACAAGACCCAGTCACTTCTTGCCCCCTTTGTTTTGATTTTGCAGAATTTCTTGGGTTGTCTCAGTGGCCCATGTTCTTTGAAAGCTTCTGGTCTTCCTCTTGGAACACAGGGCTCACCTCACCCTCTCCACCAGCAAGGCATGCCTGACCTCTTAGCCTTGCTCAGAGGCTCTTGCGAGCATCCATTGATTTCCTGGAGCCAAGACTTTATATGTTAATTTCCTGTTTACTCCTCTGGCTCCCCTACTCCCTGTGTGCTAAATAAATGCCAAGTGGTATGACAACAGACTGCCTAGTGCCTGGCTTCTAGCATCCAAACACCCGTGTTCAAATCCCTGTCCTGGACTTACATTGTTGTCTGTGTGCATTAAGTGGTTGACTCAACCTTTTACCTTCTCATCTTTCACTTCAAAAATGTGGATGAGGATTATGAAACCTATCTTATAAATTTGGAGTGGGGAAAGCACGTGAACAACTTAGTCTACTGTGTGGTTCCCTAGGAAACAGTCAATAAGCTTTAGCGAAAGCAATTAGCCAGTATCATTCTTGTCAGTTTATAGCACGGTGTCTACCATATACAAGGTGTGACTCATATTCCTGTTTGGTCGCTCTTCCCTACACTGTCTGGCCACACTGATCTGTATGTTCCTAAAACAATTAAACTGTTTTCTGCCTCAGGGCCTTTGCACTCGCTGTTCCCCATGTCTGGAGCACATTTCTCTGACTCTTTCCAAATGTGACTGACATCTCCTCTTCCTATTTCAGCTAAATTGCCACCTCCTCCAAGAGCATTTTTGGCTAATATGAATTAAAGTTGATAACCCCCCTACCCTCTGTTTTATCCACTATAACAACACTAGATTCGTTTCTCCAATAGTTACTTTATTGATTTTCTTCTAGAATGCCTGATGCTTGCACTAACCTGTGCAACCCTCTGAGAACAGAGGCTTATCAACCTCGTCTCTCGATATCTCCAGTGTCTATCTAGTGTCTAGCACCCTACGTAAGCATTTATTGGATGAATAAATGAGTGAATTAATACATGGACTGAAGGAATGCATGACTTTCAGAAAATTCAGCTAATGCAATAGTTGGAAAACACCGAAAGGCCTAGCAGAAAATCCAAGCTTTTCTGCAGAGTCAGCTGCAAATATAGAAGTCTGTCTTCATTTTCCCTTATCAAGACTGACAAGATGACACAAAGTCCTTTGAGCTCTTTGGAGGGGAATAGCAATGCATAAACACAAAAGATAATCTTGTTTCTTTTTATGAATTCAAAATAATTTTTGAAAAGGAACAGGCCCTCTCAAAGCATTATGCCCACACAATCTTTGCTTTAAGTAGCAAAAGAATCCCAAATAGTTTTATGATCTCTAATGTAATGCAGATGTAGAGGGTAAGAATTTGATGGTCAATTAATTTAGAAAGTATCCAGGGCCTAGCAGAGGTTCAACTTATTGACTTTGAAATTTGACTCATGATTCCAATGTTGCCCCCCACTTTTTTCCCCATCTCTAGATATAAAAAGAAAGGAAAGCTTGTAATATTGCTTATGGAATGTTCTAGAGGGGTTGTTAAGCTGTTCTTCATAAAAACTCTTGGACCACGTTTTCCTGGCCCTTTCCAACTGGGACTGTTCCTGAGCATTGAAGTGAAGTAATATTAAACTGGCAGGCTGCTGAGAGCCGATTATTGTGGGGAGTTGAAAGGAAAGAACTGGCATCTTTGTGCTTCATTAATCTTCGAAGGAAAGCAAGCTCTGGCCACTGGACCAAATGCCCACATGTCAGAGCTTGATTTCCTGTTCTTCTGGGTTTCAGTCTGAATGCAAAGCAAATGTTTCAGGGAGCTCCAAGCAGCTAGGAGGTATGTTCCTTTCCCATGTGACCAGGCCTTAAATTCATGAATTAATATCCAAGTCTGAGAAAGCTGATAGTTATCCAGGCTAGAGGCAATATGGTGCCGGGAACTGTAGGCACAGCTAGTAATTAATTAAACAATGAAACGGCTATTAAGCTTCCTTGATACTATTGGGCAAAAGAATATCCTCCTCTTGTTTTCCAAAATTCTTCACGCATACCTCCATGTATACCACGCTACTACATGGTAATTTGCACATTTATCGCATTTGAATATAAAGTTTTCCTCAAGAGAGAACAAACTATATAACTGTATATTTTAGTAATGGCTTTATTGAGGCATAATTCACATATCATACAATTCATCCATTAAAGTGTACAATTTAGTGGTTTTTGGTATATCCACAGTTGTGTAACCATCAACACGATTAATTTTATAACATTTTCATCACCCAAAAACGAAATTCTATACCTTTTAGCTATTGTCTCACCATAACCCATATTGGCTCTCCAGAAGTTCCTGGCAATCACTGATATACTTTCTGTTCCTATAGATTTGCTAAGTCTGGATATTTCACATAAATAGAATCATACAATATGTGGTCTTCTGTGACTGGCTGTAATAGCATTTTGTGTGACTTATTTATCTTTGTGACAGGCACAAAAAAGGTGCTAATCAAAAATGTTATTTGAATAAATAAGTGAATAAATAATTGGCTTCTACTACCGAATAATCACTGTGCAATAACTGTACAGAAGGAATATATGACATAAATCTTGACCACAGTTATGTTTAATCCAGATGATGAGGGAAGATTCATCCAAAATACTAAAATTAACTAAATCATATGCCCTAAAATGCTCAAATAAGTGGCACATAGGAGGGAAAAATAAGATGGTATATTGCAAGGTGCTTTTCTAGAGCAAATTTCGGGGCAAATTTTTTTAAGTAATATAGATGTAGTTTAAGCTTGGTGAAAACAGGTAAACCAGCCAGGCATGGTGGCTCATGCCTGTAACCCCAGCACTTTGGGAGGCCGAGGTGGGTGGATCACCTGATGTCAGGAGTTCAAGACCAGCCTGGCCAACATGGTGAAACCCCATCTCTACTAAAAGTACAAAAATTAGCCAGACATGATGGTGGGCACCTGTAATCCCAGCTACTCAGGAGGCCGAGGCAGGAGAATTGTTTGAATCCGGGAGGCAGAGGTTGTAGTGAGCAGAAATCGCACCATTGCACTCCAGCCTGGACGACAGAGTGAGACTTTGTCTCAAAAATAAAATAAAATAAAACAAAAACAAGAACAAAAACAAAACAAAACAAAAAGGATAAACCTTTGGATTCCAGGTTAAATTCTCATCAAAATCTTACTCTTGGCTCCTCCATCTATATCTATATTTAAACATACATTTTTATCATCTATTTCTATTTCTCTACCCTCATTTTCATCTATAATTTTCTATAAAATATTCATTGTGTTTTTGGAAAAGCATCGCAAAGTTTATTTTCTTTTAGTCATTGCCATGATTTCTTCTCCTGAAACATAAATAAGGAAACCCACAGTTTGATTGATGACTACTAGACAACCTCAAATAAAATAACCCTTCAATGGCTCCCATTCTCTAATTTCTTCTTCTGATCCCTGATTGGGTGGTGTCTAAATCTAGTCTTCGATTTGCTGACTTACTATTCAGTGCTCTACCTTTCTTGGAAGCAGGAGCCCTATTCTGACAAGCCTTTCCCACATGGATGTCCCACTCTGCTTCAGACTCCCTGTCTTTCAAGCAGAGATGATTTCCATTTTTTTTCTCATACCATCTTCTTCAGTCTGTTTCAATGAAACCATGTGTGCTTGAAACCTGAGAATCATATTTGGCTCTTCCTAGTTCTTCCTACTCTATATCCAATTAATCATCAAAGACTATTAATGCCTGCTGTAGATTATATTTGACCAGTTATTTATTTTTACTTGTGTCTAGCTCCCTAGTTACAAAATGCAGATAACGATTGCCAACCTCACAAAGGAAATGGTGAAGAATAAAAGGCACAGACGGTCAGCTCTTTGCTTTAGAGTAGAGAGTTCACATTCCTAAATAAGGGTCCTGGTTCTGGAGTCCGCCTGAGGGTGGCTGTCTGGTTTTGGACCAGTCACTTCTCTGTGTCTGATATAAAATAGGAGCATTTTATATCAGTAATTGCATGGGGTGGTGGTGATCATCAAGAAGGCGACGTATGGACAGTGTGTGGAAGAATGCCTGGAAGTATTCAGAAAACGCAACCTCTCGGTAGATACACATATTTTTTGTGCCTCACTTTGTCAAAGATGGAGCCCTCATGGGCTGTCCTAAGTACAGGTCTGAGGTGTATGACCTCCACCTGCATTCACATGGTCATGAATTTACACAAATATATGGCTGTGCCTCCTTTTATGCTCTGGCCAGTAAGAGAGAGGTAGAGTTTAGGGCCTATGAATTTGCCTGAGATTATTGGAGCTGTATATCAATAAAGAGACACATATTTAGAACCATTTAACACCACTCCCTGCTTTAGATTTTTGTTTAAAGGAAAACGTTTGGAATTTGCTGGGAGATAGTGAATGCTGGCCAATGTTGAACAAGCTTTTACTAGCCACTTTAAATGGACAAATCCATGTTACACGCAGTCAATTTTGAGCATAAAGGCTAATCTCCAGCTTCCACAGGAACACTAAGACTTACCCAAACACTAAACCAACTCATTGCATTATAGTTATGTCTCATGCTGACTCTCTCACTCTTTCTCTGTCCTTCTTTTCATTCTTCAGCTTAAAAGATAAGTATCCATGTTAATTATCCAACCTATTTTCTATTGTACTTCTGAGTGATTTTTGACCCTTCCCAAAAAACGTGTGTCACAGGCTCGGGGCCATGCCCACAAATAATCCAGAGAGGATATGAGCAAAGGAAGCACAGTTTTTATAAGTGCACGGCTTCCCAGGTGTCCTGTGTTCAACATTTCTGAACTCATTCATGCTTATATTATCCGATATGTTTGATATAAGAAATCAGAGTCATTACCTACACACATCAGGAGGAAAAAACTCCAAAAATCTCATTATCTTTGAGTAAAGTCAACCTGTCTTTATCCTAGACAGCCATCTCCAGGAAAATCTAAAACAGTCCATTCAGCAGGAATGCCTATGTGGCTTGAGAAGGAAGAAGAGTTCTTTAAAAAGCTCCCTAAAGCAGCCAGTTCTCCATTGGACTCCCGAGTCCTTTCTCCACTGTGAGTATCAGTTACAAATGCATCAGGAAGCCTAATGGTTTTACCATCTTCTCCTAACACAAACATCCAACAATATCACAGGAAGAGCTATAGAGGTCCACTGCAATCTACAGGCCTTCAGCTCTCCCATGGTAAAGAGCCACCATTCTCTGAAGTAGCAGCACCTTCTCTGTCCCAAGATTTGGGAGGCAAACAGCCCTTAAGTCTATGGATATGAGACTTGTCCACTCTTCGTTCCAAATGGCAAGGAGATGACAATCATTAAAAAGAGATCATTACTAATAGCATATTTTTAAAACTCAGCCTGGTTTCCTATTTTAGCCCTCATGAAAGAGTAATGTAAACCAGTCCTACTGCATTGGAACAACTCTTAAATAATGCCAGACACTCCCCAATAACAGCCCAAGAAAAAGGAAAAGTATTGATTTAAGAAAACTATCCCCTTACATGTGTTTCTCCTTCTTTTAGTATTTTGATGGGCATTTAGTAATTACTATGTACCAGAAGCCAGGGAGTAAGATAGCTGTAGTATCTGCTGTCAAAGAGCTTACAGTCTAGTAGGGTGAACAGAAGAAAAAAACTATTAAGAGAGGGTAAGTGAGGCTGTAAGAGCATGTGGAGAGGCATTTAATCCAACTGTGGGAAGGTCAAGGATGGCTTGCTAGAGGCAGTGTAAACTAAATAGAGATGCCAAGGATGTAGGGAGAACGCTAGAGAAGAAAGAATATTCCAGACACAGAGAAAGCTTGTACAAAAATCTGAATGTGAGAGACAGCAAACACATTGGAAAAACTGGATTGCAGAAAAAGGAAAGAGGGAACAGTCTTCTGCAGATAATATTAAGGCATTAAGGCATCTTGAGCAATCTGGGATCAGTGTGTGTCTAGGTTGGCAGGGGCTACGTAGAGGAGTGAACTTACTGGATTTGCCCTTTAGACAAAGCACTATGCAGAATGGATGGGAGGTTGTAGGACTGCAAACGGGGATGCCAATGGCTGGTTGGTATCAAAATATAGACAAGGGGATGGTAGTCTGAACTAAGGTAGCACTAGTGGTGATCAGTAGACAAAGTCAGAGTTCAAGGTGTCCAATAACATAGATGCTAACAACCTTCCAGTTGCAAGAAGCTACTTCTGTGGAGGCAGCTTCCCTGCTATTGATGGGGCTGCTGAGATCTATTAATAGGGGACATATTTGACTAGAGATGCAGTCCTGTGGATCGTGATGGTGACACCAAATATCAGTTGATTGGGTTTGCTTTGTCACTTTCAAATGGGAGCATGTGGCAAGTTAGGATGATTGGGATTTGGGAGATACTACAGGCATTGAGCTTTTATCTTTAGGCCAATATGACAATTTTTTCAATACTATAGCTTTAAAACAAGTCTTAAAGTTAGGTAGAATTAGGTCTTCAGGTCTGTGTTTCAAAGTTGTTTTGATTATTCTAGAGTCTTTATGTTTCCTATGGATTTTAGGATGAGTTTGTCAATGAAAAAAAAAAAAAACTGCTAGGAGCTAAAATGTAATTGCAGGATAGCAATCATGCCAAGATTAAGAAAATTTGCCTTTCACGTACCATTCTGAGGAAGTTATTTGAGGATTCACACCAGCAAAAATAGAGAAAGATCAGAGAGGAAATTGTGGAATGCAGGAAACAGCCCTAGATTCCCCAGGCATCCACAAAGTCTGGAAAACCTCTGGTCTGGATTGTAGCAAGAGGTCAGAGGGGTGGATGGACATCCCCCAAAAGACAGTGAGTTCCTTGCATTAGTAGATGACACAATGAAAAGATTGGAATATCTTGAAGATATAATGGGGGCATATTATGTTTTCGGAAATAAGAAAAAAGAAAAGTGTTTGGAAACTCCTGGCAAGGCAAGGGGAAGCTATACAGGAAATCTGTGGTTAGAACATTAAACAATCATTTAAAATGAAATTTTTAGAAAAACATTTGTTAAAGTATAAGTAAAAGAAATCTATTTCATTTTGATTCAAAAAATATTCTACTTCTTGTAGTGCGGAGATTATATTGAAGCAGTAAAGGAA
Source organism: Rhinopithecus roxellana (assembly GCF_007565055.1). Lineage (NCBI taxonomy): Eukaryota > Metazoa > Chordata > Mammalia > Primates > Cercopithecidae > Rhinopithecus > Rhinopithecus roxellana. Next base: position 35,748,316 of record NC_044567.1, read on the forward strand.
ATGCAATGCCTGTACAAGACTGGGCTAAGCAGTAAGAATTACTAACAGAATTAGGAGTCTTTGCTGTGTGCCATGGGTTAATTATAGAATCTTCACAACAACCCCAAGAGATTGATAGTATTTACCCTTTTTAGAGGTAAAGAACTGATGGAAAAAGAAGTTAAGTGACCTGTCCAAGATCATAAAGCTAGTAAGTGACAGAGCAAATTTCTTAAACATTGTTATGTGCTGTTTTTGTAAATATAGATATATTTATATGTGAAATATTTGCTATATAGATAAATAAATAATATTTCTGGTTTACGCAGTTTAGAATCAACTTATGGATATGTCATTCTAGAACACAATGCTAATTGTATCAATCTTCGCAATGTACAGATACTGATATTGTTAGTGGAAGTTGATAGCTGGGATAAGGAAAGATGGAAGATAGGGTAAGAAGAGTCATATTCCCATCTTACATGGAGAATATGTCTAAATTTAATAATGTCTAAATCTGATAAACCAGACATAGAAGTATAAGCATATTTTAAATTATAAATATAATCAATGACAAAACATTAATAATTATATAAGGACCAAAAGTAGAAAGCAAGGAATAGGAAAGATGGGGATTGTGTAGGTAACTAAGTCTTCAGTTCATAACAGCAAAGTAATGAGAGTGTCTAAAGTGGATGTTGAGCAATTTTTGTGTAAGTATATTCTATATATCAGTGGTTCTTAACTCCCACAATGCATCAAAATTACCTAGTGGGCATTAAAAATAATGCGACTGCTTGAGTCCCACCTCCAGGGATCTGGATCAGTGAATATCAGGGAAAGGCAAATATGGGGAGCTTTCAAAAACTCCAAGGTAATTTTTAATATGAAGTCATAAATGAGAACCTCTGATTTAAAAATAGGAAGATCTGGCCAGGTGCAGTGGCTCACACCTGTAATTCCAGCACTTTGGGAGGCCGAGGTGGGCAGAGCACAAGGTCAGAAGATCGAGACCGTCCTGGCTAACACAGTGAAACTCCGTCTTTACTAAAAATACAAAAATTTAGCTGGGCGTGGTGGTGGGCACCTGTAGTCCCAGCTACTTGGGAGGCTGAGACAAGAGAATAGCCTGAACCCAGGAGGTGGAGCTTGCAGTGAGCCAAGATGGCGCCACTGTACTCCAGCCTGGGTGACAGAACAAGACTCCATCTCAAAGAAAAAAAAAAAAAAAAATGGTAAGATCCACTAGAAATATCAAAAACAAAAACTGTTAAAACTGGTCACATCTAAAACGTAGGATGTGGGTTGGACAAAATTAGAGTGGAAGGCTATGTTTTTATTAGCGTAAAACCATTTCTATAATTTGATTTTTTATTATATGCATTACTATACTTTATAAATATCAAAGAAATACATACACATAGTTTTGTAAAATAGTATTTAGATATAGATAGTAGATCACAAAAGAACTATACAAATAATGTCATATTTGTATAGTTATATATATACAAATATATTTCCCACAAACACACATTAAAAGGTTACCAGTGGTCATCTCGAGGTTGCACTGTTTAGGTTTATATTTTTGTTTGTTTTTTGTTTTCTGAATTTCTCATGAAAGTGTTTGTTCTCAGCCTGTGGTAGAACCCTATTTCTCTTATACTTTTAAATGAGAACACAACATTTTGTACATATCTCAGAGAATATGCCATAGGGCATATATTTCTCAGCTTAAGAAATAATTTCTAATGATACTAAAGTTCTATGAAAACTGCTTTGGAGAGAATTGTAGAAGAACTGTTGTAGTTATCTATCTTCCTTCTTCCCCAAGATGGAGAGAAGAAGGTGCCTTCCTTATACTTTAAGTCAAATAAAGGCACTTGAAGATTTTGGATCTACGTTCTCTGATGTTGTAGGCACAGTCTAGTGGGTGACCCATTCCTGAGAAAATGAGACTGACAGAAAAGAGAAAGGTGAACAGTTGAAAGTGGGTTGCATTTCCCCTGGTGGCAGAGGGGAAAAAAAAATACAGGTTTTCCTTGAGATTAGATACGGATCCAATAGAATGAAGTCACCCTAGAACTATTTTTCAAAAGGTTCCCATCCAAGAGGATGTCTGCAGTGGAGAAGGGATTTCAATAAAGAGTTAGACTCCACAAAACCAGGCATAACTCTATCTGAGTTAAAACCACAGTTGGAAAACCCCAGAGGAAGTCCTATGAGAGACCCACAAATAATGCTGTATCAGAAGAATCAGTCATGGAATCTGCCACAGTCAGAGAGTTCCAGGATACATTGATTATAACTTTGCGGTCTAAGTAAGTTTTTTTCCCCTGCCCTTTCTCCTTCCCCTCTTTTCCTAGGTCCAATGCTAAAAGACAAGAGCTGCTGCTAAGGAATTGGGAGTTACAGGGCTGGGACACAGTAAAGAAGCCGACTCCCCTGACCCTCTGTTCTGGGCTTCCTGATCTGAAGCAAGCTGTTTATTTTGTACTGCTGTAACAGAGTACCATAGACTAGATACTTCATAGAGAACAGAAACTTATTTCTCACAGTTCTGGAGGCTGGGGAGTCCAAGATCAAGGCACTAGCTTCTGGTGAGGGCTGAGCTCTGTTTCCAACACTGTGCTTTGAAAGCTGAGTCCTCCAAAGGGAAGAGTGCTGTGTCCCCACAGACAGAAAATAGCAGGGCAAAAAAGGGACAAACTCCCTTCCTCCATCAAGCCCTTTCATAGAAGCATTAAACCATTCAAGAAGGCAGAGCCCTCATGACCTAAACATCTCCCAAAAGGCCCTACTTCCCCACTCTGTTGCACTGGGGACTAAGTTTTTAGCACATACATTTGGAGGACACATTTAAATCTTAGCACAAGCCAAGCCGAGGGAGGAGAAAAGGTTTTAAACTTGAATGGAATTTGGAATTTTTAAATTACTCTGAATTGAAGTTAAATGTTGATTAAGACAGGACTGAGATTTTTGTTTTATGACGGCAACAGAAAAGGCTATGGAACCCATGTGAGATTAGAGCTAGGAGCAGATAAAGAACTTTTTTACAGAACAAATTTAATGGCAAGTGGTTAAAAAGAATAAGGTTGATTTCAGCCTACATCCCATTGAGTACCCCTCACTCAATTAACAAAATAATTTTTTGAGTTGTTGTTAATTCAGTGTTTTTAAAAAAGATTTATTTGAGGATAGTTTTTGTATGCAGACCAGTCCATTCAGAAATATTTCTGGTTTCTAAAATTAATATTAGTTATAGTTACAAAGTTGAAACCCTAGTTTTTCCTTATGCTTTTAAATTCTGCTTGTGAATTATATTATTCTCTGTATTCTCTTAACAATTTTTAACATTCACTTTTAAAGATCTTTTGATGGTACATTTCCCAATTATAAACTTAATAATGTAATTCTTTTGAATATTTTAGAATACATATTTAAATTTGATATATTTGATTTTCTTCTTAAGTGTTTTAATTGTCTAACTTAACAAACAAACCTTTCCTTATAAATCTAATGAACAAACTTATAGTGAATTTTGAGTGCTCATAAATGTTCCAATAAAGATTGTCAACCTAGAAATATTTGAAATTAAAATCACAAGTTTAAATTAAATATTCAATTACCCAATTAAATTTACGGTTATTGGATGGTCACTTTAGTAAGCCAAGAGTTCTTAAACATAACAAGTTCATAAGCACCAACTATTAAAACTATGGTGTTCTTTTTCTTCTACATTTCTTGCTTTTTTTTTTTTTTATTTTGAGACAGAGTTTCACTCTGTCACCCAGGCTGGAGTGCAGTGGCGCGATCTCAGCTCACTGCAACCTCCACCTCCCAGGTTCAAGCAATTCTCCTGCCTCAGCTTCCCAAGTAGCTGGGATTACAGGCACCCACCACCACACCCAGCTAAATATTTGTATTTTGAGTAGAGACGGGGTTTCACCATGTTGGCTAGGCTGATTTCGAACTCCTGACTTCAAGTGATCCACCTGCCTCAGCCTCCCAAAGTACTAGGATTACAGACCTGAGCCACCGTGCCCGACCTCTTCTACATTTCAATGCTGAATTCTAACTCTTTTCAGAGTTATGAGATACTTACCACTAAGGAGGATATTTACCCTTTTGAGTAACTGATGTGAATTTAATCAAAACTTCTAATGGGCGTAAGATACATAGAGAGTTGCATGCATTCAGGATAATTCTTTCTGCCAATTAAGGATACTATTATATAATCCCATGTATGATGTGGCGTTGCTTTCTCAGCACACTTGGGGTTGCAAAAAGAATTTCAGACAGGATGCTAACGGAATTCTTGTCAGCAACTTTGATGTGATGTATTAAACCCTATTGATAATTGTTATGTCAGTGGTTCTATAATTCAAAGGAGGTTTTCACATGCTTCGAGACCTCTAAATTCAAGTCTCATACATTGCCTAATTCTTTTTTCTACTCATAGACATCTGTAACTTGAACTTAGATTGATTACCTCATTAGATTTCTGTTTCCTTGCATCTTAAGTGATGGAGGTATATTTTCTGCCCTACTTCTAAACACGTTTGAACTTGATGGAAAGCTGCACTGTCTCATCATCCTGGACCACCCAACTCTTATACATATTAAAATAAGAACCAATTGCATTTTCAATGTCTCATATAGCTACCAGGTCCTTCTATTAACAATTTGTACAATAAGAACTCAAATAAAAACATAAACAGGAATGTAGACATTAGTCAGAGAGACCCGGCCGTGACCAGTTTTGCATCTTTCTGTTTAACAGTCATAGGAATTAAGCAGCACAAATGTCTGTTTATTTTCTGAGTACATTTGTATGTAAAAGGCTAGATAACATATCCCAAAACATGTAGATCATAAGTAGCAGAATTAAGACCTAAACTCAGTTCTGATTACAAGTGTACTATGTATTCTATTGTACCTCTTCTTAAAAGTTCAGCAAAAGAGAGAGAAAGAATAAACCCTTGAAAGTTTTCCAATATCTTTTGAACTGCATTTTAAAAATAGAAAAACAGCTTCAAAAAAGGGTCTGCGCTGTCCTTGTTTAGTCTCTCTGACCAACTTTGATTCTTCAGGAACATGCCATGGTGTGGAAAACATCTCTGTTACAAGTGTCCTTGACGATCTATTTGGAATGGATTTATGAAGAGCTGGTGACTCCATAGGCAGGCGCACTGACATTTTGCTGTATTTCAAACTCAAGAGCCCAAGCGTTTGAGATTCCAGTGAGCTCAGATTGTGCCACTGCACCCCAAGCTGGGTGACAGAGTGAGGCCCTGTCACACTCTGTAGAAACTTCTCAGAGCACATTCACAGAGGCTTTTGATAGAAATCCATCCCATGCCACAAGTTGGTGTTGACTGTCGCTGTCCCCAAAGGCATGGAATAAAAACCTAAAAAGCAAAGTGTCATTTTATAGATGTGATTTTCAAGTTTCTCTAACCCTTCTTTTTTAAAGCAGTGGAGCTATTTCTTCACATTAAATCTTGTTTAGAAAGCCAATATTGGGAGACTGAGGCAGCAGGACTGCTTGAGGTCAGGAGCTGGAGACCAGCCTGGGATAGAGAGTGAGACCTCGTCTCTACAAAAAATGAAAAATCTAGCTGACTCAGGCATGGTGACACACACGTGTTGTTCCAGCTACTTGGGAGGCTGAGGAGGGAGAATCTCTTGAGCCCAAGAGTTTGAGATTCCAGTGAGCTCAGACTGTGCCACTGCACCCCAAGCTGGGTGACAGAGTGAGGCCCTGTCAGAAAGGGAAGGAAGGAAAGAAGGAAGGAAGAGAGGGAGGAAGGAAGGAAAGTAGAGAGGGAAGAAAAGAGAGACAGAAAGAAATCTAATTTTTTAAAAGCTAAAAACAAGATGACTCTAGTTTAAATACAAGTTAGAGATCTGATTCCTTTCCCCTCTGTCTTCCACTCTTATGCATTTCCTCAACACCCACAATTGTCTGTGAAGTAGGGTTTAAATTATGCTGTCAGAGAAAGAGCATGATGGTTCTAAGCATACCACTTCTCCAGAAAACACCTAAGGTGATCACTTCTTAGAAGCGTCTGTCTGCCCTAAGGGGAGGAAGCTTGAGCGCGGTATCTATAGAGGTAAATGTCATTCTGACTCCTTCTCCATCATCTAATATTAGAAACAAGAGCATCATTGTTCCAGCTGTACAGAAGCCTTATGCGATGTTTGCCAGATGCAGCACATCTCTACCACTTCGTGTAAGGCAAATACGTATTTGTCAAAGAATAATTGCTAAGTGTGACTGGTAGAGTCATGTCCTTGCGGGAGAAAGTTTCCCTCCTTTCTGTTTCACTTCTAATCCCAGATGTGTTTTTTGTAAGTTAAGGGGGTTTACCAGAATAAAGCTTCCCCTTGAAAGGGGGTTAGTCTAGTTACTCCCTAATTCTGCTTTTCTCACCAAATCTTAACTGGCTATTAGGCAGCAGACAGAGAAATAATGAAAAAGGAAGAAAATGTGTCCAGGCCAACCTTGCCAGTTAACCACAGCCTTGTGGAAACCCAGACTCCACAATGCTTGAATGCTCAATGCACATGTAATTTATAGTACAGTTATTGATTGCTTCTGCTACCTCAGAATTATGGAAACATTCTTGGAAGTCATCAAGCAAGCAAAAAGGTAGAGACTATTATTATAGCGCTTACACTATCCAATAGTTTGTGGTTTTCCTTTCACATAAACTTGGGAGTTGAAACCCAAGGCCAAGTGGGAATCACAGCCATAAAAAACATGGGCATCTATTTTATTCCCTCAAACCATATTGAAGAACTTTGACTATATTATCCTCCTTAAAGTCCACCCCCCCAAAAATTTCAACCCCAAATCCCCTTAAAGATTAACAAGCTGACAAACCTTGCTAATGTCAGAGAGAGGAAAACAGCTCCCTGCTAACTGCCGGAAATGGACTCCAGACTTCCTCTTTCTTCAGCTGAGGACACTATGTAACTGTTCAGAAATGTGAAGGTTTCTTAAAGCATGATGACTATTACAGGACTGAGACAGAGGCTCCTCCTGGAGCCAGGTAGCCACATTCAGCCAATGAATCAGACCCCAGTCTGGCCTGATGTTCAACAAGGAGATGATTTATAATGGGATACAGGGACAGCCAACGGATACACCTCAGAAGTTGGATAATCCAGACCAGCTGAGTGTAGATTGTGACATTTCTCTCTCCGTCCACATCATTTTCTTTCTGCATCATGTGAGGAGAGCAGATCTTTGAGAGAGCAGCTTACAGACACGCAGCACATAAAGATTCAGGCTTATCAAGAACTGGTTCAACTAGATGTCCTTCTGAAACCAATGTCAGCCTGGAGGAAATATCCCAGCAGAAATTAGACTCCATGGAATTCTGGAAATTGTAAAAATGTCACAATATACAGAAAGACTATTTCTTCCTTTCTGTATTTTCAGGGGTGGATGGCTGATTTTATAGAAAATCAATCTTTATTTCAAAAGGTTATTAGTTTTGTAATGTATAACATACTCTGAGCCATAATAAGTATATAATTTTGGGTCTGTAGATATGTAATATTATATTTTAATTACCTACCTTAAATAAACACTATATTTACTAACATAGCAATACACTAGGTATATAATATTATTACTTCAATAAACAAATGTGTTTAAATAATGCACGAATGTAATTCTGAAATACATGAAGCCTATGGACTGAAATATAATAGGACAATGTTCACAAAATAGTAAAACATACATATCGTATTTTCAAAGATATCTCTAGAACTTTCTCTACAGGAAAAAATGAAATTTTACTGTGATCTTACTTCCAGTACCTTAACTGAATCTAAACCCATGAAGCTGAGTAAACGTGAGCCAATCAGTTATAGCCAGGAATCTCCATCATATTTTCTTCTTCCCTGTTCTTTTCTACCCTCCTCTTTCCCCTTCCTAAAAAGAAAGAAAAATAACTTTTCCTCCCATACTCACACATTTCTGACGCCAAGTATGTGGGATTATTTTTCCTCCACACATCCATCAGTTCTCCAGTTCTCAACATTTACTGACTGGGTGTCCTCTAATTTGATTCAATTCTGACACTTTCTACCTGAGGTTAGCATCAGATTCCACAAGTTAAGGGCTCAGGCAGTCCCACAACACCACACCCCCAGACTTCCCACACCAGTCACAAGTCCAGGTTGCCACCTGTGGTTCTGATCCACCAGTTATAAATCAGAGGTTCCCCCGAGCCCCTGTTCAGGTTTGGTGATTTGCTAGAGCAGTTCGTGGAGCTCAGCAAAACAGTTTACTACCAGGTTGTAGATTTGTAATAAAAGGATACAACTCAGGAACAGCAGAAAAAGATGGTGGAGGCGACCAGAGCTTCCACACCCTCTCTAGGTGTGCCACCCTCCCAGCTCCTCCACGTGGCCACCAACCCTGAAGCTCTCCAAAGCCCTTCAGTTACTGGTTTCTTGTGGAGGCCTTATAACATAGGCAGGGACAATTGTTAACTCAGTTTCCAGCCTGTCTCCCCTTCTTGGATGATGAAGAATTTTCTGAAAATTCCAAGTTTCTAATCAAAGTCTGGTCTTTCTGGTGACCTGACCCCATCTTGAGGCTGTTGAGGAACATAGAAAGCATCACCTCATTAGAACAAAAGATACAGCTGACACTTAAGGAACTGCAAGGGATTTAGGAGTTGTGTGTCAGAAACCGTGGTCAAAGACCAAATGTTAGAACAAAAGATGCTCCTAGCATCACTTAGGGAATTACAAGAATCTGGGGAGCTCTGTGCCAGGAACTAGGGACAAAAACCAATATATATTTCTCATTAACAATATCACCCTCCTGTTCACTACCAGCTCTCCAGCAGAGTACATATTGCCCTAAAGTAGCTTACAATTTCCATCCCAGTGCTAATTCTATACTTTTGGAAAATGCTCTCTAAATAGCTTTGTCTTTTTTTTTTTTTTTGATAAGTTATCAAAGCTAAATTAATATCTAAATTAATTTTTTTTTTTGAGACAGAGTTTCACTCTTGTCACCCAGGCTGGAGTGCTACGGCACGATCTCAGCTCACTGCAACCTCCGCCTCCTGGGTTCAAGTGATTCTTCTGCCTCAGCCTCCCAAGTAACTGGGATTACAGGCGTGCGCCACCATGCCCAGCTAAATTTTGTTGTATTTTTAGTAGAGATGGGGTTTCACTATGTTGGCCAGGCTGGTTTTGAACTCCTGATCTTGTGATCCGCCCACCTCTGCCTCCCAAAGTGCTGGGATTACAGGCGTGAGCCACTACGCCCAGCCTCTAAATTAAATTTTTATAATTAACACTATGTTTTAAAGTTCACAGGGAGAATACAAAAGCTTATTATACAAAGAAAACTATCTAGTAAATTATTTTGCAAAGGAAATAAGAACCAGGGAGGGCTGAGACTGCTCTCCTTCAGGATTAATTGCTAAAAGATATTGGAGAAATCCTTACAGACTTTTAAGAGGAAAATTTGGGAACCCTCAAATTCCTGGACAAAATGTTATTCGTGTGTGAAGACAATGGAAGGAATTTCCAGATGTGCAAATTTCATAAAGTATACAATCCACATACTTACCCTGAAAAACGTCTCCCAAAGATGAACCCCAATGTCATAAGAAACTGTAACAATTTTTTTTTTTTTTTTTTTTTTGAGACAGAGTCTCGCTCTGTCACCCAGGCTGGTGTGCAGTGGCCTGATCTCAGCTCACTGCAAGCTCCGCCTCCTGGGTTCACGCCATTCTCCTGCCTCAGCCTCCCGAGTAGCTGGGACTACAGGCACCTGCCACCTCGCCCAGCTAGTTTTTTGTATTTTTTAGTAGAGACGGGGTTTCACCGGGTTAGCCAGGATGGTCTCGATCTCTTGACCTCATGATCCGCCCGTCTCGGCCTCCCAAAGTGCTGGGATTACAGGCTTGAGCCACCGCGCCCGGCCAAAACTGGAACAATTTTTAAAAACTCAGGCTCAGTAAAGAGGAAGTAGAATAAAAAGGTTAGAGTAGAAACATTGTTTAAATTTATAATTTGGTTTCATAAAATTAAAGTTACAAAGCACTATGAAAATACCATAGTTCATTGAGAAAGAAAAGATAACGCTTTCGAATGAGAATTACAGTAATAAGCAGCTTCTAAAATCTCACACATAAACTGGGAAGTGAAAAAAGAAAAGACATTTTCTAGTTTTCTTTCCTGAACTGCAGAGACTATTTTCTACTCGAGATTGACCATTAAAGAGCTAAGGGATTCAGTAAAAAATTAAACTGCAATTACATTAAAAATAGAGTTTATATCTTAAAATTCCACAGAGAAAATAAATAAATATACATAGTCTACGTAAAAAAAGATAGGAAAAGAAAAGCTATGTACAAGCATATATTAAAAACAAATAAAGCAAGATGGCGTGTGGATAGCAAATGTAAATTAGAAACTGGCTAACTATAGAAAGATAAAGACCATCCACTTGTATTACAAAACAGAAGGCAATTATATTCTGCATCCAAGAGCACACTGCAAACAGAGGAATCTAGAAAATTTCACATTCAGAGGGTGTGAAAACGTGTCAATGAACGCAAGTTAAAAGAATCAGCTGGGCATGGTGGCTCACACCTGTAATCCCAGCACTTTGGGAGGCCTAGGTGGGCGGATCACCTGAGGTCAGGAGTTCGAGACCAGCCTGGCCAACACGGTGAAATGCCTTCTCTACTAAAAATGCAAAAATTAGCTGGGCATGTTGGTGGGTGCCTATAATCCCAGTTACTCAGAAGACTGAGGCAGGAGAATTACTTGAACCCGGGAGGCAGAGGTTGCAGTGAGCTGAAATCGCTCCATTGTACTCCAGCCTGGGTGACAGGGCCAGACTCCATCTCAAACAAAACAAAACAAAAAACATACCCCAACAATCACAATGGTAGGACAATCATTCAGGAAGCAAGATTCAGAACATTAACAGTTACAGTACATGAAGAAATTTCCAGACTAAAAAATAATGATATCAGTTGGACTTCTCACAGTTCCCAATGAAATGACCAAATCAACGTATTAGAGAAAATTCTGTATGACAACTAAAACTTAGAGAAAGATGCCACATATTTAATATTACATAAATGTGGCAATAAGTGGTGAATGCAAAGGTAGACAGAGGGATAATCCTCCACAAGGAAGACTGAACAGACAAGAAGAAGACACTGACTTCCTGCCAAAGCATGAGTGACTGTCCACGAAAAATAACATACTGGGAACAATGATACTAGTGGCAATTAACTGCTAATCAAAAATAACTATTTTGGCCAGGCATGGTGGCTCATGCCTGTAATCCCAGCACTTTGGGAGACGGAGGTGGACGGATCACCTGAGGTCAGGAGTTCGAGACCAGCCTGGCCAATATGGTGAAACCCTGTCTCTACTAAAAATACAAAGATTAGCCAGGCATGGTGGTGGGTGCCTGTAATCCTAGCTACTTGGGAGGCTGAGGCAGGAGAATTGCTTGAACCTGGGAGACAGAGGTTGCAGTGAGCCATGATCATGCCACTGTACTCCAGTCTGGGCAACAGAGCGAGACTCCCTTTCAAAAAAAAAAAAAAACTTTTATACCTCATGTTTTATTAAGATCAGAAGGCAATGGAATATCCTTAAACTGCTTTTAAAAGGAACTCTATGTGCATAAATCCATATCTGTCAAAAAGAATGTTGAAATAAAGATATTTCAGATAAATAAAAACACAGGAAATTTGTTACAAAAGACCTGAACTACAATATATAATAAAATACACTCTTTGGACTGAAGGGAAATGGTACCGGATGCTAAATTGCATATACAGGAAGGCAAAAAAGCACCATAAATAGTAAGTATGTAGGGAAATGAAAGGTGACTGACTATGGTATATAGAAGTAAAGTATTTGGCACTGGCACAAAAGAGGCAAGAAATGGAATTACACTCCGGTAAGGTTCTCCTTACACAGTACGTGAAATGGTATATTAATTATAAGTAAACTGTGATAGCTTAAGAAAGCATACTGTAATCCCCCAAAGCCCAGTAAAGATAAAATAATAAAGATAAAGACAGAAATCAATAAAATGAAAAATAATGTAGAAAATCAACCAGGTTAATACTTGGTGTTTTGAAAGGATTAAATATAAAATTGATACAGTCCCTAGGAAGACTAATCAAGAGAAAGAAGACACAACACAAATAACCAATTTCAGAAATAATAGAGCTGATATTCTTACAGATCCTATAGACGTTAAAAAAGAGATGAGAGGGATATTATGAACAACTTTACGCTAACAAATATAACATACATAAAAAGGACAAATTCCTTTAAAAATGCAATTTATCAAAACTGACTCAGGAAATAACAGAAAATCAGAAGAGCTTTAACTGTATTAATGGTATTTAATTTGTAATCAAATACTTTTCCCCAAAAAAACTCCAGTTGTATGAAACATTTAAGGAAAAAATAATACCAATCTTATATGAACTCTTTAAAAAAATATTGGAGGAAGAAATGCTTCCCAATTTATTTGATGAGTCCAGCATAATGCATATCCCAAAACGAAGCAGGCATTATATTGACTCATATGACTTAATAAACGTAGAAACAATCAGCAAATAAAATCCAGCAATATATAAAAAGGATAATAATATCATGTGGGTTTGCTCTAGGAATGCATGGTCAGGTTAACATCTGAACTTGTTTGGAATTTTGTGGCTGCTGTGTTAAATTTTGTTAATTTCTTGTTTTATTGTATTGTAACCACATAAGGTAGCCTGTATGTACTTTTCTTTTTAGAAATCACTGGCAACTTTTTGTACTGTAGATTATAATCAATTTTCAAAATTATCCCTGGGGCTTTGTAAAGAATATCTATTCCCTGTTGGTTAAAAAGTTTGACATATCTCGTAAATCAACCTTATTTCTTTTATTATCCAATTAAGCATGTTATGTCTACTTGACCAAATGTGGTGTGTTAAAACCATCAACATTCATATTTCTGTTAATGCCATCGTCTACACTTAACAAGAGTTTTTACTTTATAAGTTGTGAGGACATTTAATTTGACAGATAAAGTTACATGCCAATTATATCTTTATTGCAGTTGATAATTATTATCAAACTGAAACAATTTATTTCCCTTTTAATGCATTTTCTCTGCATTTCATGTTTTATGTTGTGTAATGGCAATATTGTCACTTTGTTATCCTTTTTGCTCAAAATTATGTAATATGCTATACCGCTTCCGCCCTGCCGCCCCCCCTCCCCCCCCACCCCCGGAGTCTCCCTCTGCCTCCAGGCTGGAGTGCAGTGGTGCGATCTTGGCTCACTGCAACCTCTGCCTCCCAGATTCAAGCTATTCTCCTGCCTCAGCCTCCCAAGTAGCTGGGACTATAGGCGCATGCCACCACACCCGGCTAATTTTTGTATTTTTATTATTTTATTTATTTATTTTGAGACGGAGTTTCACTCTTCTTGCCCAGGCTGGAGTGCAATGGCGAGATTTCAGCTCACAGCAACCTCCACCTCCTGGGTTCAAGTGATTCTCCTGTCTCAGCCTCCCGAGTAGCTGGGATTACAGGCATGTGCCACCATGCCCAGCTAATTTGTGTGTGTGTGTGTGTGTGGTAGAAATGGGGTTTCTCCATGTTGGTAAGGCTGGTCTGGAACTCCCAACCTCAGGTGATCCGCCCGCCTCACCCTCCCAAAGTGCTGGGATTACAGACGTGAGCCACCACATCTGGCCAATGTTTGTATTTTTAGTAGAGATGGGGTTTCACCATGTTGGCCGGGATGGTCTCGATCTCTTGACCTCGTGATCTGCCCATGTTGGCCTCCCAAAGTGCTGGGATTACAGGCGTGACCCACCGTGCCTGGCCTATCACCCATTTATATACATATAGTGATACTTAGGGGTGGAATTCTTGCACTCATCATATAGCTGAAATTCTTTTTTTTTTTTTTTTTTTTTTGAGACGGAGTCTCGCTCTGTTGCCCAGGCTGGAGTGCAGTGGCCGGTTCTCAGCTCACTGCAAGCTCCGCCTCCCGGGTTCACGCCATTCTCCTGCCTCAGCCTCCCGAGTAGCTGGGACTACAGGCGCCCGCCACCTCGCCCGGCTAGTTTTTTGTATTTTTAGTAGAGATGGGGTTTCACCATGTTAGCCAGGATGGTCTCGATCTCCTGACCTCGTGATCCGCCCGTCTCGGCCTCCCAAAGTGCTGGGATTATAGGCTTGAGCCACCGCGCCCGGCCTGCTGAAATTCTTAAAATTAATTTGTGTGCTTGCAATTAAATTTTTTTATTTTGAAATAATTTTAAATGAACAGTAGAATACAAAGAAATTACAGAGAGTTCCTATACATTCTTTAAACAACTCCTAATATTAACATCTTATAGAACCACAGTTGCTACACAGATTTCACCAGTTTTTTCACTAATGTCATTTTCCTTTTCTGAATCCAATCCAGGGCACTATATTGTACTTTTTTATCATGTCTTTTTGTTCTCCTCTAATCTGTGACAGTTTCTTAATCGTTCCTTGTGTTTCATGACTTTGGCACTTTTGAACGGTACTGTTAGGGTCTTTTGTAAACATATTCTTCAATTTAAGTTTGCTTCATGCTTTCTCATAATTAGACTGTGGTTATAGATTTTTGTGGGAAATATTACAGAGGATGTACCTGCTCATCATATCGTATCAGGAAATACATAGCATCAACATGACTTATCACAACTGATATTAATGTCTATCATTTGCTTCAGGTGGTGTCTGCCAAGTTTCTTCACTACAAAATCATTATTTTTCCTCTCCGTGTACTACTTGTTGGAAGCAGTCATAAGTGTAGCTCAAATTCAAGGGGAGGGGAATTAAGTCCTACCTCCTGTAGGGAGGAGTACCAAGGAATTTGCAGACATATGTTAAAACCACACAGGAATTAATAAATGTGATGGGGAGAACTTCAAGCCTATGAAAACATCCTGTTTAAAATATCCTTAAAGTTTCACCCACTAATTTTAGCATTTATTGATGGATCTTGCCAGCAGCCATTATTACTTTGGTATTCTAATAGTGATATTTTAATTCCCTCATTCCTTCTCCACTTAGTAACTGGAATTCTTCTGCAAGGAATATTTGTCCATCATTCAGTTCTTCGTTCATTAAATCATGTGTTTATACCTGTATGAACTTGTGGATGTTTGTTTTATTCTTTGGGTTACAATTCAACACTAAATGTTATTACTTATTCTGTTGCTCAGCTTAGTTCAGGTTGGCCATTGGGAGCTCTTTTGGGTTAAGTTAACTCTTGCATCCTTTTGACATGCCCACATCCTTTCTTTTTCTTCTTCTTCTTTTTATTTTTTTCTACATGTTTTTGCTTCCTGACACTAGAAGGTCCCCCAGGCTCATTTCATATTTTCTCTGCCCCGGCCTGAACCTTGTAATTTATCAGGTATTTCTTTTGAGAGCCCTGTTTCCTTTTATTGGAGAATAGTATTTAAAAACTAAGATCTAGGTGCTGGATATGGTCATTGCCACTGGGGTGTCACTTTTAGGGAACACTCAGCATGCAATATATGTATGTGTGTTAACTCATGTATACTGTACAAACATTTCTGTATTTCGGTATCTACCTGCCTGTCCATATATCAAATATGCAAAAATTCACACTGGAAGCTCTGACTTTTATCCAGCACCGAAGGGGAACTTCCAGCCTTCCCTCCTTCCTTGTTTCTAACTTCTTTCTCTGACAGTGAGAAGCTGATTCCCCTTAACTACGTTGCTCATTTATTTCTTTGGCTGTAGCACACTTGTAGTTTCAGAATTGCTAACTCTTACCCATGTGCAAAACAACTTTATTAATATTTGTGTTATCTTCATTTTCCTTACAGCAATCCATCAAAACTCTATTCTCCAACTTCCCTAACCCACCACCTTTTCCTCCTCACTCTGCTTGTGTTTTCGCGAAGGATTGAAACACAAAAACTCTGTGGTCTTTTCTCATTCTTTTCTGGAGTTTTAAGAGCAGAGAAGAATTCTGATACTAGCCTGATTTTTACTTACTTGAGTTTGGGTTTTTTTTTCCTACCTGGACATATTTACAGCAAATTCCTTAAACTTTAAAATATAATCAAGGTAAGTTTGGACTTTAGTCTTGTTTCTTAGAATTAATATGATGTCTTTCTTTGATTTGGGGAAAATTTTACTTTTTCTTTTGAGGCAAACATGAAAACTCTCTACATGTGAAATGCCTGCATGCCGGGGCAGGCGCTGGGATGAGGAAGGTGGTTTCCTCTTAAGAGTTGAATACAGGCTGGGCGCAGTGGTTCATGCCTGTAAACTCAGCACCTTGGGAGCCTGAGGCGGGCGGATCACCTGAGGTCAGGAGTTCGAGACTAGCCTGACCAACACGGCGAAACCCCATCTCTACTAAAAATACAAAAATTAGGGTGTGGTGGAAGGCGCCTGTAATCCCAGCTACTCAGGAGGCTGAGGCAGGAGAATTGCTTGAACCTGGGAGGCAGAGGTCGCAGTGAGCTGAGATGGTGCCATTGCACTCCAGCCTGGCGACAGAGCGAGACTTGTCTCAAAAAAAAAAAAAAAAAAAAAAAAGAGTGAATACAAACACACACTGGGAGAGAAGCATATTTTGCCTACTTTGTCCTTAGCCCCAGTAAGTTTTCAAGGGGGCCCTTAACAACAGCCATTCCTTCTGAAAACCTCGATGAAGGCAAAGGAGCCACGGCTGACATCATGAAGCCTGAATTTACCCAAACTGGAGCTGATAACCATGGCTAAAATTAGCGTGGCTGTGAACGAGATGCCACTTATGAAAAACAAAATCAGTAAGTGGCCCTTGAGCTAAGACTGTGTGGTAAGCTGACTGCTATTTCAGTCTCATGATAACAGCTGATTCAACATCAGTATAAAACTTGGGTTGAGAATTGGTGAAGAGGCATGTACTTCCACGCCCACCAGACCCCGTGGAGACAGGGGGATGCTGGGGATTGGCCGGAATGGCCGTATGTGTAAGTGTGAACTTGTGAGTAGATGCTCAGGCACTGCGGAGCCCCTGAGTGTCTGAATCCGCAGAAAACACTCCTGAGGCCATCTCCCCATGTCCACTCCCAGTGTGCTGATCCAGTTCCCAAAGGTCAGGAAGTCACCCGCACTCCCAGCTTGGAAAGGACAGTGATGCTGGCACAAAACAATGAAGATTGGGAAAGATTGGCTGGTTTCTATTCAGTTACATGTCACAAGAGCCCTCTGGAAGGGAGGCGAGTACGTGAGTAAGAGTGAGTAGGAGTCTTTGTTACGTAAACGATGTAATATTTGCTGCACAACCTCAGAAGAGATAGATCATTCTCAACTCCTTCAGTGTGGGAAGATCAGAGTATCAGAATCTCAGATTACTCAGAGCATATCTGGAAGGTTTTACTGCATGGGTCTATGACCCTGGTAGATGCCCTGCCTGGATTTGGGTCCTGGGTCTTCCTCTACGTAGTCTGAGCAGATCAGTCAGTTTCTTCAACCATAGAATAGGGACAGTCATCTTTGTCCTGCCCACACGGGGATGTCCTAAGGCTCACACAATAGACAGAATGTGAGCATGTGTGAGGAAGGCTGGTACTGCAGATACAGCTGTCCACCACTGAGAGACAAGGTGATGCAGCATACAGGAAACAGCTCTGGACTCTGACACCAGCATGATTATCCCTGCTTTGGCCCTCAGCAGGTGTGAACTTGGAAAGTTGCTTAATCACTGTGCCTCAGTTTCCTGGGAAAGGGACACTATCCATCCCTAAAATTTTATTGAGAACCTGGTACACGGAAGCCATATTTTGCTGTGCCTGGCATATGGCAAGTGTAGTTAAACAGGCCCTATTAACCTGGAGCTGTTAATCCAGCCCCAGAAGGTTCCTGCATGTATTGAACAACCTGAACTTTCAAAATTCCTAGATCTTTCCAAATTAATTGGAAGAAGGACACAGAACTATCTACATTCTGGCCTCCTGTGAAATATATGTCTCCACGGAGTCCTCCTTATTTTCCATTTCTTAAGGCATTCCATGGTTTGCTTATCATGGATAGTGGGTTTTAAAACTAAAAGGGATATTTTGGCTCCTCCAACCCAAATCCATCCCCTTGTAGAGAAGGAAATTGAGTCAGAAAGTTCACACAACTTGACTACAGACATATAACTAAGTTTCATGCTGGAGCCAGGCTTTCTCACCCTGAGGCTAATGTTCTTTCCGTTAAAGCTTAACATGTTTCAATGATATTCACAGGGCTAAAGTGCCCTTCACATCTAGCAAAGACTGGACTGAACCCCCTTTCTCACGACTTGTGGAAAGTCCCTAAGGTTTCTGAGGGTTTCCCAAGAGCTTGGATTCTTATTTCTCCATGAGTTGGCGTCCTCTATGAATGTGCTTCCCATCTTGTATTGGGCTGACCTTACTCCATGCTGGGCTGACCTTTTCAGTTTCATTTCAGTTTCAAATTCAGTTTCTTTGCAGTCTCCAATTCAGTTGCACGCTCTCCTGTCTGACTTCTCTCTTTGCTTCAGGCCTTCCTCCTTCCTTTCCCATCCTCCTTTCATAATGCTTTGTGTTTTACCAGATACCAACCCTGGTCTTTCAGTCCCTCGAATTGCTCTCAGACTAAGTTCTTATGTGGCTGGCAGCCCTTTAAAAAAGGATTTGGTATAACAGGCATTAGTTAAGAAAAGCAAAAACAAACAGAATAATTCTCACTTTCTCATATGGAGCAATTCAACTGCTAAACCCAGTTCTGGGCCACCTCCCTTTGGCACTCTAGCTCAGAATTCACCACTTAATTAGATTAAGCTTGTAGACCAAGAACTCTTTTTTTTTGCTGTGTGATGCAACATGTCTCCCACAGCCCCTGAATCATAATTCAGTTGTTTAGCAATTCTACCTGCAAGAAAGTTTCTTAATAGTCCTGGTAGAAAGCCACCTGAGAAGACTGATTATCCTAACTTGGGACAAATGTTCATTCCTGGACTAAAATCTATGGCCAGAGGGGGAGTTTACTCTGCCCAGGCCAGGGCAGCAGGCCCAGGCCTGCAATGGTGGCACTGTGGTTTGCAATCATCCATCCTAGCCATGAGGAAGTGCTCCTTACTGGGAAGAGGACTTCTAGCATCAGAAGTGGGGGAAGGAGTGCTGGACGGATAAGAGTGATATCCATCTTGGGCACCAACATTAAGGCAAGGAGCCCCTCTGCCTACACCATTTTTCCACATCACCACTGTATTAACCTCCCCAAGTACTGCAGTTCTGAATTTCTCCCATATTCAAAAACTTCCAAGACTTCCCTTTGCTCAGTGATAAATCTGGTTCATTAAGTTCAGGAGAATTATTCAAGGTCATCTACAACTTGCCTCCCATTTACCTTTAATTTTAGATCCTGTGTCTTCTTCTTCTACCCTCCTTTTTTTTTTTTTTTTTTTTTTTGAGATGGAGTCTTGCCCTGTGGCCCAGGCTGGAGTGCAGTGGCATGATCTCAGTTCACTGCAGCCTCCTGCCTCCCGGGTTCCAGCGATTCCCCTGCCTCAGCCTCCCGAGTAGACTAGCTGGGATTACAGATGTGCGCCACCAAGCCCAGCTAGTTTTTGTATTTTTAGTAGAGATGGGGTTTCACCATGTTGGCCAGGCTGGTCTCGAGCTCCTGACCTCAGGTGATCCGCCCACCTTGGCCTCCCAAAGTGCTGGGATTACAGGCGTGAGCCACCCTCCCTGCCTTTCTACCCTTTTTATAAAGCTTTTCCTCTGGACAGATTGGTCTGGATGCTGTTCTACAAATACACTTCATGTAGTTCTGCAACTGGACATTACAGAAGCTGTTGCACCTTTGGAAGGGCTGCCCTCCTTCACCCACCAAATCCTTACAATCCTAAGAAGCACTTTCAAAATCTCCTCTTTGTGAAGCCTCCCATGATCATTTCCTTTACACCATCCAGTAATAGACAGGGAATGGAAGATGTGATGTCTATGGACAGAGTTTCCTCCTCTCAATATAACTGCTTAGGAAGCATCATGTTTTCATCTCAAGTTACTCACACTGTTACTCTTCAGCAAAACAAGTGTTGGACTAGATGATTTGCAAGGTTCCACCTAACTCCAAGGGACTCCAAGGGATTGGCTAGGAGAGTTGTTTTGAGGAAGATATAAATAAACACCCGCCACTCACAGTGTTCACTGCCCCCTCAAACAATAAATGGAAGACACAGTTTGAATACCAGCTTTTCTGCCTCTGTGGGGAGAATAGAAATAAAGTTCACTTTGATACATATCTGTTATTTTCCAGTCAAATTCATCAAATTTCAGAATTGCACTTGTTCATCCATTGGCTTTCATCAGGGTGGGAGAGTGACAAATTCTGCCAAGAGACCAAGAAGTGGAGTATAATGAATAACAGAACCAGCTCAAAAATTTGCATCCAAGGTGATCTTTAAATTACGGTTTATTAAGCATAACATGTGAATACATTTCCAAGAAATGGGCTACACACAAAGGTATAATGAATATAATAATCTTCATTTCCAACATTTCATTTTGCAGCTCCATTTACTTGAAATGATCTGAGGCAAAAAATATTGTACAACATATTTCCTTTTCATGAATATACTTATACACTATGAGAGAATATGGGATCATTTCAGTTTGATGGTGGGAAAAAAGTAAGGAAACATGTAGTGTAGATTTCAGGCTCAATTCTGAGTATTGTGTTTTGTTCAGCAGTCAAATGAATTTCATATTATCTTGTCGCAAGGTTTCACTCCCACTGAAGTATTGGGAGGTGTCATTCTGCTGTCATCCTGTCCGACAACCATATTAGTAAACACTGGCGGCTCGATAGGTCGTGCACTGCTCTGGAATACTCTGAGAGTGTATTAACATACACAGTATCACTTTGTCAAACTTGCTTATTAATCTATACTTATAGATGTACTGTAGTTAATGGGGTTGAAATGCTTCCCTGGTCAGGGTGCACAATGGCCCCAAACCGAAATAAGTAGCAGAAACAGTAAGCAAGTCTTCAGGTTGGAGTGGAAGTTACCTCCTTTATTTGATGAATTTCAATATCTGCAGACTGCCGACAAGGTCTGTACACTCACGTTTTTCTAACAAATGGTTCTTCCAAAAGAGCTTAGGAACATCAAACAGATACCATTTTTCTTTCAATATAGTGCAGAATGCCTATGAACTAGGAATCAGTACTTCCAGCGTATGATACTTGTATGGCCTTTCACTAGCAAGGTTACTTAAGTGCTCAACCTCAGTTTTCTTATCTGTAATGTGGGGATTCATCCATCTAACCATTTATCCATTCATGGACATCCTGCCTTCTGAGACTCACATGTTCCAGAGATGAAGAACTCTATGATCTTTATTTACTTTTTACACTTTACTCTGTTCCTTCTCCCATGTAACCCTGACCCCCTTCCCACTGCTATCTATGTGCTAGGTCCTAAGTTCTCATGTGCTGTCGGTTACCTAGTAGGTTACTATCTCATATTTTTCCTTGCTGTCACTGTATTACCATCCTCCCTGCATTCTTGCCATTTAAAGTCACAGTCAGCAGCATTCCACTGTCTATTATCATAAGAGCCAGCCCTCACATACCATATAATTTTTGCAGGTCATTAAGTGGGGTCTCCTTACTTATGTAGCATGTCTTCTGCTTTACGCACACCAGTTGTCATTCCAATCCACATTGGAAAAACATGTAAGTCCTATTGAAGAGTATGCAAGCATTGGCAACACAGCGAGAGAGATACCTCTATGGAATCCAGGAGCATGCAAGCCTGGGGCTGAAACAGCACCCAGGAAAGAGACTGAACCATGGACAATGGCTGGTGTAAGAAATATCTGACCAGGGGAATAAGCAGAAAGAGAATGCCAGGTCATGGAAGCTAACGTAAGAGTAAGAGACATGGTGCTGATTGGATAAGTCAAAATACTCAGACAGGTGAAAACGGTAATGGTGCTGCATTTATTGACATCTTACCATGCCCCAGACCCTGTGTTAATTGCTTCTCGTGCATTGTCTCATTTAAACCTCAAAATGACTCCAGGGTGATTATTACACCTATTTTAGAGATGAGGAAACTATGGCTCATGGTTAAGTAACCCGACCACAGATGCACACACACTGCCAGTAAGTGGTAGACCCAGATTCAGACTCAAGCCAGACCTCAGGCCCTTAGCCACCACTTTTACAGTCTCTCCTCAGCCAAAAATCAAAAAAGAAAGACCAGAGTTAGGAGTGGCTGGAAAAACAGTATTTCTACCCCATTCATGTTAGAAACTTACACTCTGCATTTTTGCAGGTTTACTTTATCTATCCAAAGAAATGATTTCTGCTTATTCCTCTTTTTCTTCCTCAGGCATAAGGTTAGAGGTATCAGGATGCTTTGCATTATGAATAAGCAATACCCAAACACAAGAATTGCAAGCAATAAAGGCTGTCTTCTCTCACACAGCATGAAGTTTGGGGATAAGACAGTCTGGGGAATTTTATTATTTATTATTATTTATTTATCTATTTATTTATTTATTGAGACAGAGTTTCAGTCTTGTTGTCCAGGCTGGAGTGCAATGGCACGATCTCTGCTCACTGCAACCTCTGCCTCCCAGGTTCAAGTGATTCTCCTGCCTCAGCCTCCTGAGTAGCTGGGATGACAGATGTGCACCATCATATCTGGCTAATTTTTGTATTTTTAGTAGAGACGAGGTTTCACGATGTTGGCCAGGCTGGTCTCAAACTCCTGACCTTAGGAGATCCGCCCACCTCAGCCTCCCAAAGTGCTGGGATTACAGGCGTGAGCCACCGCGTGTGGCCGGTCTGGGGAATTTTAATCCAGTGACGTAACTGTGCTCTATGTGCCTTTTACATTTTCACTCTGCCATCTTAGCCTTTTGGAGCTGCTGCCCCTCATAGTGACAAGATGGCTGCAGCACCTCCAGGCACCAAGCACAGACTACAGATGTTCAGTAAATAAATGAAGTATTTCTCCCATTCATCTCTATTTGGCAGAAGAAAAAGCCTTTGCCAGAGTTTCTTTGAAAATCTCCCCTTGGGCTTTATGCCCATGGCCAAGCCTAATCACTGGCACAGAGGATGGAATCGCTATAGGTAGCTTAGACCAATCGTGATTCACTCTCTACCCACCTGGGATGGAAAAATCCAAAAGGAAACTAAAGAGGAACATGATGAGAGCACATGGGGAAGTGGGGATGGGGGTGAGCAGGAAAGGAGGCTAGCGAGTAAGAAAAAGATAGTGACTGCCATGCAGAGTAAGGGAAAAGGGGATGGCTAGATAGCCTTGACTCCTTCCCATTTTTCTCCCATAAAGTTAATTACGCAAACTGGGGATACACATACACACCAGAAGTAAAGAACCTCAAATAATCACAATGGGAACTAAATTCACAACACAGGTGACTACCAAGTTTACTTAAGTGTTCAACCTCTGTTTTCTTGTCTGTAAAATGGGGATTCATCTATCTACCCATTCGTTCATTCATGGACATTCCTTCATGGACTTCTACCAAATAGAGATGTATGGGAGAAATGCTCCATTTATTTACTAAACATCTGTAGTCTGTGCTTGATGCCTGGAGGTGCTGCTGTCATGTCGTCACTGTCTATTTCTTCAGTGGGTATATATGGTTGTGAGTAGCCTCTGTGGACCCATTAAGAACAAGGTGATGTTCAAACCCTTCAAGGTCGCTGTCTGATTCCCAGGGAAGACTTTCCTTATGGGTATTTTTTCCCTAAACTGCTGCTTGAGGACACAAAAAGTAACAAGAAAACAATAGTGGCCAGGCACGGTGGCTCACGCCTGTAATTCCAGCACTTCGGGAGGCCGAGGCGGGCGGATCATGAGGTCAGGAGATAGGGACCATCCTGGCTAACACGGTGAAACCCCGTCTCTACTAAAAATCCAAAAAAATTAACCTGGTGTGGTGGCAGGCGCCTGTAGTCCCAGCTACCCAGGAGGCTGAGGCAGGAGAATGGCGTGAACCTGGGAGGTGGAGCTTGCAGTGAGCCAAGATCATGCCACTGCGTTCCAGCCTGGGAGACAGCGAGAATCCATCAAAAAAAAAAAAAAAAAAAAAAAGAGAGAAAAAGAGAGAGAGAGAAAGAAATAAAGGAAAAAAACAGTGCCACCTCCCAATCACAGGTTGATCATCCTATCAGAATCATACCCACTTCCACCCACATTTTCATCTTGATGAGGAGACGAAGCAACTCAAGTCTGCCTTATTTCTAATTTGCATCATACCACAGGTTGGCTGCTATACATCATGGGTGTCCCCTGTCTAACAGCACTTGTATCTCTACATAGGAGATGCTGGGAAAGTTAATATCAAGGTGCCTTTTACGCATCTCAGATATATTTTGTGTACCAGAACGGTTCCAAAGAGAACCTTTTAGTTTTAGAGTGAACAGCATAATGATATACAATCAACCGGGCCTCTGTCTGGTAACAGTCTTCAAAACCAAAACTAAATTTTCCCCATAGAAGTATATTTAGGAATAGAGACCCCACAGTGATGTTTCTACTCCTGAGAGGAAATTGTTCCGGTCAACAGAATATTAAGTTCATGTTAAAAATATAAATTCCTCTACTGTCCTCTGCACTTAATTCTGACCACACGCTTCTCACTCGGGAAGACCCAACTAATAACCAGCTCTCTAATGAGGATCACTCAATGCCATGCTTACCTTCTGCTCTTGAATCCTAGCTATCAGATATTGATCCTTCAGGAAGCCCCTTTAGGGCTTCTGGACCCAGATCCAATGCTTTTCACACAACATTTTTCTTTCATCTGTACTGATACATACTAGAGGACAATCCAGTGAAATAAAATTGTGTTTATGTAGAAGTACAAGGCATACAGTAGCCTATGGTGGAATCTGAGCCAAGTGTTTTGAGCTGAGCAGAATTCAGAGAAGGAGAAAAACAGGGGAACCATAAAGACCGGAAGAGTATGAGCAAACAAGTTTGCACACGTCACTAGAATGGGTTGGAGGCCAGCAAGACTATTTGTAGAGACAGTTTTCATCCAGAAGCTCTGCCTCCGTGGGCTTGAAATTCTGGATTCCAATATAATTTACTGGGTTTTTGTTTCCTTTTTCCAGAGGTCCAGATTCCAGATGAGGGAAGAGTGGCCTCAAGTTCAAAGTACCCCATTCTTAATGTTTCACGTGTCTCAGTGAGATGTCAGATAGAGTATACACATTCAAGGTGGCAGACATAGTTGGGAAGTATAGCACAATCAACAAATTTGCCTGCATCACATAGCCTGTGAACTGATTTGGACACAAATCCCTTTCCTCTGATTTTTTTTTTTTTTTTTTTTTTTTTTTGAGACAGAGTCTCACTCCGTCACCAGGCTGGAGTGCAGTGGCATGATCTCTGCTCACTGCGACCTCCGCTTCCCGGGTTCAAGCAATCTCCTGCCTCAGCCTCCCGAGTAGCTGGGATTAAAGGCGCTTGCCACCACGCCCAGCTACTTTTTGTATTTTTAGTAGAGACGGGGTTTTGCCATGTTGGTCAGACTAGTCTCGATCTCGTGAGCTCGTGATCTGCCCACCTTGGCCTCTCAAAGTGCTAGGATTACAGGCATGAGCCACTGCGCCTGGCCCTGAATTTTTTTTTTTAACTCTTCCTACTATACAAAGTTGTTTCCCGTATTCCAGGGCCAAAAGAATTTGAGAGGAGAAGAAGTGAAGAGCCAGTGGATCTTCTAATAAGAAGTCCAAAATGCACCCCTCTTCCCTCGCTTCCTCAAACCCCGACAAAATATAATAAGAACCAACAGAAACCAAGCTATCAACAACATGAGTTACCAAACTGTTTATAAAAAGCCTGTGTTTACATTTGTTGACATTTTGAGCCTTTCATCCCCATAGTGCTGTAATGTAAATGTTACTTTATCTTACAGAACCCTTGATTCCTGGCTGAAAGCTGCTCTGTGAACATGAAGAGTCTCCTTTTTTGACCACCTTCCTTCTGGTACCCCAGCCAGTAAATGGTTCTTGTGACTTAGAAGCTGTTCCTCTTTGCCTGGACACTCAAATGGGCCTTTCCATGGGAGCAGAGACACTGAAATGGATGAAATTGACACTGAAATCTATGCAGATTCTGTTGTTTTTCTCTAGCTGAGAATGAATGAGTAATGAATGAGTGAGCATGCACTGGCTGAATATCTGTGATGTGTCAGGCATTTTGATAGGCGCTCTTTCCTGGCCTCTTTTTTAGACCTCACAGTGATCAAGGTGCTTCTGAACAAATCCTAGAGAAATTAAATGATTTGCTCCAGTTCACTTAGAAAGCAGCACAACTGTGTGACTCAAACCAGGCTTCTCAGCTTCTCCCCCTCAGATCTAATGCTTTTCACACTACTTTTTTTTTTTCATCTGTACTGACACATGCTAGAGGACAATCCAATGAAATAAAAATGTATTTATGTAGAAGTACGATGCATACAAGAGCCTATGGTAGAATTTAAGCCAATTTTCTTGAGCTGAGCAGAGTTCAGAAAAGGAGAAAAGCAGCAGAGAAACCATAAGGACCTGAAGACTGTGAGCAAAGGAGGTTGCACATGTCACTAGAATGGGTTGGAGGCCAGCAAGAACATCGGTATAGACGGCTTTCATTCAGAAGCTCCTCCGTGAGCTTGAAATTCTGAATGCCAAGGTAATCTCCTGGGCTTTTGTTTCCTTTTTCCAGAGTTCCAAAGAGCACAGCACATTATTCACCCAAGTTACCCATTCACTTGACAGATAGTGATTGAGCTGCTTTTTTATGCCTAGCCTTGTATTAGACATCTGGGATCCAGCAGAGAACAAGACAGGCATGGTGCTTGCCCATGAAAATTCTAGAGAGAGAGTAAGCAAGTAAGCAATGACTCAATAAGATAATTGATTGTGCTGTAAAAGCAACAAATAGGGTAATGAGATAGAGAGTAACCGGCAGAGGGCAGGAAGGCCTCTCTGAATAGGTGACATTTGAGCTAAGACCTGAGGGACTAAAGGGAGTCAGTCATGCAAACACAGAGATGGCATTCTCAGCATTAGGAATGACCAACTCACCGGGAAGGGACACAATGGAAGCTGGTGTGCTTGGCATCCAGTGAGCAGGCAAGATGTGGTATGGGATGACAGGAAGGCAGGAGCCAGAAGTGGAAGGTCATTTTAGGTTATGTGAAGGAGTCTGGATTTTATTCTAAGTCTAATTGGATGCAGGAAAGTGACATGATCTGATTTACATTTTTAGCAAGATCCCTCTGGCTGTTAGAAAATGAGCTGGGAGGCAGGGTGGGACTTAGCAATCACGTTCAGGGAGCAGATGTGGTCACTCGTAGAAAAAGGAAATCCCCTAGAATAACCTGAGCAATGTAACAATCACACTTTTGATACCACCTTTTTCCCCTTGTCAAGAGAGCAACTGTTTCATGAAAATCCTTTGTTGTCTTGTAATAGCAATAGCAATTTCTCTTAACAAAACATATTTATTCTGCTTTGTAACCTGCTTTCTAAAAACTTGACATATTATGAGCATATCTTGAATTTATTAATTATTTTACTACATATTTTTGATGGTTGCATATTATTTCAACGTATTGATATGTTTTGGTGATATAAACTTGCACTATTATAAATAGTGCTGCAGTGCTCAGTCTTAAAGATGAACTTAGTGAATATCTTTGACATTTTCCTAAGAAAAAATTCTCAGTGACAGAATTGCTGTTTTAAAGAAAAAAATTCTGGAACCTTTCCTTTGATGCACATGGCTCAATTCTGCTCCAAGAGTTCTTATTTACTCACACTTTTATCAACTTTTTCCAACACAGAACATTTTCAAAATTTTTAAAGTAAAATGCTGGTCACTTGATAGCTATGAAACAGTACTCTAATTTTTCTGTAAATATAACATTGCTCAAAAAATAAATTCTATTAATTAAACAATCCTTGTGCCACTTAATTTATATTTTGTGGTCTAGATGTTTACTCTTTCCTTATTTGCTCAAGCATATTGTGCATTAAAAAAACAGAGGCAAAAAACTAAATTCAGGTCAAATCAGAATTTCTTCTGAGTTTCAAAACTTTGTGAAACTGGAACCAAGCCTTAACCTTGACCTAAAGTTGGATATGGTATCCAAGGCAGCATCCTGTGAATGGGTCTGTTTATCCTCTGAAGCTTCCACAGACATGTGCTTGTTTTAGGGGAAAATTTAGGAGAAAAGGAAAAGGAAATACAGACAGGAAAAACAAAACAGAACACCAGCTCTCAGATTTTACTTATCCCCTTCAATCTTTCCTATCAAACTTATGTTTCCATTTTCCTCACAGACAATTAAAAAAGAAAAAAAAAAAAAAAAAAGGCTGGGCCAATTCAATATTTGCTGACCACTTACACCGTCCCAGGCCCATTGCTATGCCTAGGGAACTCAAAGGTCATTCAAAAACTATCTCTGCCCTCAGGATTTCAGAATGTCATATGGGAGATAAGCTAACGAAGTTGAAATGAGTGCGATGAGGGCAATGTTAGAAAGTTGCAGGAAGCACATAGGAATCACCAAGAGGGCAGGAGGAACTGTAAAACCCAGCCCTCCCCAGCAGAGACCAAGCCAGGAGTCAGCCGCGGTGGGGTGAAGACGAGTGCCCTGAGCTGGTATTGGAGGGAAGGGATAAAACAGCCGAGGGGTAGAAGTGGAGAAACCAGTGAAAGAGGCCAGGATGGAATAGTGAAAAAGACAAAGCCAGTCTATATATGTATTATCAAATATGTAAGAATATAGGCACCACATACTGATGACAATAATCTATACTTTGAACCAAAAGTTGCAGAGTGGTGGAATGCTATGTTTTAGGAGTCAGTCCAGATGTGAGTTTTTTCCAAGCAACCTCACTGAAACCTGTATAATGGAATACATTTTTCTTTGAGAGGGTCTGTATAATCATTTTCTAGAAAGTATGGGTATCGATACTAATGTTTTTATATGAAGAATATAGGTGTCTTTGTGGTTTTAAAGACAACTGTGAAATAAAATTGTTTCAATGCCTGGTTAAAAAAAAAAAAAAAAAAAAAAAAAAAAAAAAAAAAAGACAAGGCCAGGAAGTTAGCAAACCATGACCACAGACAGTCCTCTGCCTGCTTTGTGCAGCCTTCCAACTAAGAATAATTTTTACAATTTGAAGTGTAAAATGCAAAAAGGCAAAAGACTATTAGCCCTTCTATGAGAACAGTTACTCAATTTGGCTTTTTTTTTTTTTTGGTGCACAAAATCTAAAATGTTTATTACTTGGCCCTCTGTAGAAAAAGTTTGCCAATCCTTAGTGAAGAATTTTGTGTCCTATGCTCAGACTATTGAATTCTATCCTGTGGGTGACAAATGCCATTAAAAAGAGGATAAACATGTTCTGTTTTGCATTAAAAACAAAACCAAACTTCTTTGGGGACAAAACATAGAAGTAAACTCAAAGGGAGAGGCAGAGTAGAAAAACTAGTTAAAAGCCTACTTCTATAGTCTAGGAAAGGAGCAACAAACAAAGAAGGATAATTATTTACATTAGATGCTTAAAAATACATACACCATTTTTCCAGTAAACAAATGAAAAAATCTTAGATTTGAAGAATAACTTCCCCTAATCAAGGCAGCCCTTCTTGGGGGAGGAGAAGAGAACTCTTAAAAATGACCGTTGACCCTTGACTCCACCCACAGAGTCTAAACACGATTGCCACTACACTGCAGTCACTGGACATGGTCATTCTTGAAAATGAAGATGTCCAGAAATTAAAACTCTAGACTGTGTCCATGTCTATACAGAGCTAACCAGGAAAAACTCAATGGGATACAATTAATAGAAATGGAACAAATATTTAAGTTCTCCTTCAAGCCATAATTGGACACTGCTCCCTCCTCAAAAAAGTCCCTCTAGGGTCCCCTCAAATTGTAGCACACAGAAAACAACCTACACTTCCAGAGCATGGATTTGACCCTATCCCTGCTTTCCTCATTAATTCAGACTAAAGAAGAATAGGATAGTGTTTTAAGAAACTAAATGATAGGGTTGTGGACACCGGGGCTAAACCACAATGAAAACAGTTATTTTCTCTTAAGCTTTCCTGGGAAGCAAGAGAAGTATGTGGTCTGCATCCTTTCAAAATGGCACAGTCTAGACCCTGTCCTGGCATTAACTGCATTCCTGTGAGATGGAAAGACTTGAAGCCAGAAGGATGCAAATTTCTGGGTGTTTCCTTTGCTTCTTTTTCAGTCTTTCTGATCGGCAAAACTGGTCTCCAAAGCAGAACTAGACTGATGCTGGTGAGGATATCATGCCTTTGCTCCAAGTTCATGATGAGTTTAGATCCAGGCTAGGGTTCAGTGTCATTAGCACCGGCTGGTTCAAGCCATGCTTCCTGGGGCTTCTGGAATTCCAGCAAAACCAGGTCAGTTGACAAGAATCTATCCAAGTTCCTCATGCGTTCAGGTTGATCAGCAGCGACTGAGAGGCCTCTCTTGCCTTTGGAAGGCTCATAGGAAGTGGAAGATTGAGGCCCCTCTTACACAATCTCACATCTAACGAGCCTTAGTTCTGCTCTGGTCCTCGTCCAGGTCTCCTCATCCTTTGTGGCTGCAGGCAGGTGTTAGGCAGCTTTCTGGTGGCCATTTCTTTTGATAACCATCTTCCTGTGTCCCATTGATGTCCAGTCACTCTCATGATTCTCTATCCACCCTCCTGACTTCTTGCAGAGCCTCATGTGGAAGTTTCCCATTGAGCCCTGTAAGTGATAGATCTGTTTGCACCTCCCTTCACAGGCCCTCAGTGGCCTGAGAAAGATAATATGGGAAAAACACAAGGGCAATGATCAACTCTGATTTTCTTGTATGTTGAGACCTTGTCCCTTCTGTGGCTTGAGGTGTGTCCTTACAACCCCTAGGTGTGTTTTCCTATGATAATGTAGGTAGGCAACCCCTCGCTCTATGTCCATGCCAGCCTACAACCTCGAATTCTTCCCCCGTGTCTCCTAATAGACAGGACAGAATTATAAATTGTATTAATAAATAACCTTAAGTATCTTATGGTTCATTAGGGAAATTGGCAAAATTATCCCTGCTTGTTACAGATTTAATTACGACTGCATGGTGTGACAACTGGCATTGGAGAAGGTGAATCAGAAACCATAGAATGGCCTCATATTAACCATCTATCTAATCATGTTGGCCTCACTGAAATAGCTGTAATGAAGACAAATGTGCTGTTTGTAAATTTTAAAGTGAGAATGTAAAGAAAATTGATCAAATACTACATACTAGGGTAAGAAATTCATCAAAAATTTGAACTCCTAATAACTGGAAATAAAGAATTGAAGTTCATCATTATTCTTCAAAAACTTTAGTTAATAAAGCACTATAATAGAAAAATGCAATATTGTCCAGTAATTGTTCTGGATTTCTCAAGAAAATTGACGAAAGCACAAGGAGAGAGAGGTGTGGCAGAGATGTAGGACTGGATGTGTATTCAGAACTGAAACAAATCACCCCCAAATTTAATTGTTCAAAACAACAACCACAATTTACTTGTTCATGATTCTGCAGTTTGGACAAGATGGCCCATGGGGAGAGCTGGGGTCCTCACAAGGCTGCATACAGCTGGGAGCTTGGCTGAGGCTGGAACACCAAAGATGTCTTTGCTCCCATGTCTGGAGTCTGAGCTGGGCTTGCTGGGCTTCCCTCTCCAGTAGGACAGTCAAACTACCTGAATCAGAACTCCAGGAGAGTGAAGGGTTCTTAAGGAACAGAGAGTTCTATTATATTCTATTGATGAAAACAAAGTACAAAGTACGAGGTGAGATCCAAGGAGTCAGCTCCACCTCTTGTTGGGAGGAGTGACTTGTGGATACAGAGATAAGAGGAGCTATTGAAAGACGTACTGGAGACAACCTACCACAGATGCTTTTGTGTTAGAGCACTGATGAAGACCCTTTCCTCAACCAAACTCCAGTCATCCTCCTCTGAGTCGTCTTGTCAACTAGGCCTCAACCTTGGCCTGTAAGAACTTCAACATTCAGCATAAACAATTCTGTCTACCCCTCACCCATCCCCACTAAGAGGCCTGAACAAATGCTAGCACAGTTTTTGTCAGCTCGAGCCCATGCCCTAGGGTGAGGACCTTAACCTCCATAAATGCCTGCTTAGAAAGCTCAGCACTGCCGAAGAGAATTTAGTCTCTGTTTCACCCAAAACCTGACTACAGGCCTCTGACTTCCCTGTCCTTAGAGCATTGACTTTAGAAAACTTGCAACTGTAAATTCTTTGTTTCTCTGAGTTGCATCTTCTATAACCCAGAAATGTCTGTCTTAAGAACCTAAGAGCCATTCCTTTGAAATTTAATCATCAGGAAGGATAGGATTCTTGTCTCCCAGCCTTTGTGGGTGGATAGGAGCCTATTACAAGCACCATTCAGCAGACACAGATGGCCAAATCTTGTGGACCAATCATTCCCTCTCCTAACTTTTTGTAATTTTCCACTTTCTGACTTTGCTCAAGCTCCCATTGGCTCCTCCTCCCCACTCCCTCAGTCTCCCTTTAAAGTGCCTTTCACCTCTGCACAGATCAGAATCGAGCTCCATCTCTCCTTCTTACTGCAGCAGTCTAAATAAAATATGTCTTATGGTTTTCAACAAGTGTCCAGTGAATAATATTTTTGACACTAGTCTTGATGAAAGATGATTTTTCTCTTGTATTTACATTGAGGATATAGAGAGGTAAACAGAATTGAGATGTATTCAGAAGCTGATCAAAATTTTTAGAGGTGAAAGGAATGAGAATGCATCAGAAGTCAAAGATGAGGTTCAAGATTCAGGCTTGAGCAACTGCAGGCATAGTAGTACCATTCATTGAGACTGGCAAAATAAGGAGAAGGGCAGGTTTGGGTTTAGTTCAGATATGATGACTTGGAAAAGGCTTCCAAATGGCGAGGTCCATTATAGGCCACTGGGGATTCGGATTTGAAGTTCTGAAAAGAGATGAGTTGCAGGAGAACATCTTGAATCCCTAAACATTCCAGGAACTAATTAAAGCCATGAGTGTAATTGAGAAAAACTAGAGGGAGTGTTCAGAAGAAAAACAAAAAAAGTCTTCAACATTTGGGGATGAGAAAACTAAATAGTGACTGTAAAGAAAACTGAGAAGGAGCAGCCAGAGAGCAGGCGAGATGGAATTGATCCACGGATTGGCTAGACAGAATATTGCTAAGCTTGTATCATGGCATGGGAATGCAAACCATTGCAGAAAGTGATGGGTGTTCTTTCTGAGGGCTTCCAGCGACTCTGTGAACTAAGGAAATTTAGACTGCTGAGAATGAGAGCACAGGAAATTGGACAGAGGAAAGTAGAAAAGGTTTGAAATATCTGTTATAGGAAATGAGAGCAAAACCGAATCAAGTTCAAGGTAGTATTATCAAGACTCTACATCAGATAGTGTAAAGATGGAAATGAACCCAGAATTGGCTGTCCAATACCCAGAATGGACAAGATTAAGTGTTGCAAAGAAAGAGAACTAACTATAGCACTGAAACATGGAGCCTCTCCGTATATCTTCCCCCAAATATACTGATATATACAGAAATATATTCTTTCTTCTTAGAGAGAGATTATCTATCTAGAGGTTGGGAAACGTGGGAAATGAGAAATCCTGTTTTTCGTTTTTTCCGTTACTATATTAACATTCTCTGAATCACATGATTTTCCCTACAGTGAAGAGCAGCTCAAGAAGTTTGTTCACGTTTTTATATTCATCTGTATGACACCAACATAATCAATCCTAAGCAGAAGATTGTTCTGACCCCATAAGCTGCCCTGCCCTTCCCCAGCTGCTGGTAGGGCTTGGGTATGCGTCCAGTGTTCAACTCCTGTAACCTGCTCTTACGGAGTGCAAAATAGACGCCTTAAATCAACAGCAAATATTGTGAAATGCCTATTACATGCCAACGCTCTGCTTCCTTACTCCTAATAACTGAATGTTTCAGTTCTTAAAATTAAGGGTACTAAAAAATGATTCTGAAAGAACTGTTTAGATGGGATTTACTTTAGCTGCTAATTCATCCCAGGCACAAGGCTAGAAAAATCTGTGTTTGAAGGCCACATTTAACCCTTAACCTGAATTTATCTGTCCTTGGAGAAAAGATCAAAAACTAGAATATTGAGATAGTTGCAGGAACCTGAAAACACCATGTCACACTGGAAGTTGACTTAGCCACAACATCTGAAGAGGGTGTAGGAGGGAGAAGTTTCTGTGTGGAAATCATCTCCCTTGTGCCTTTGCCCCTTCTCTCTGCTTTGTTATTGACTGATGATGAATGTGGACCAAACATACCCTGTTTTAGTATTTAGTGACTAGAATTGCATACTCCTTTTTAAGAGCTAAAAGGTGGCCTTTGAAAATTATTCCTCGATGTCCCCTAAATTTTTTTTCTATAGCTGTTTTTTTTTTTTATATGGCTCATAATCTGTGAAACAAATGCCCCATTTCTGTACCAGATAAGAAAGTTCAGATGAAACTTGTTAAATGATCCAATTTTTAAAGGAAAAGTTAGCAAGAGCTGATGTGTCCAGAGTTTTTTCTTTTCTTTTCTTTTTTTTTCGAATTAGCCTCATGGCCTCTTTGAAAACACATAGGGCAGAAACATGATTTCAAACGATGTCAGCTGGTAGACAGATTTGCTTTCCTTTGTGTGTGATGATATTTGTGTATTTATCTAAATCGTAAATAAATGTAAGTTTGCCCATTAAATGTAAAAAATATTGAGGGCAAGCCAGGCACAGTGGCGGGCACCTGTAGTCCCAGCTACTCAGGAGGCTGAGGCAGGAGAATGGCATGAATCTGGGACGTGGAGCTTGCAGTGAGCTGAGATCGTGCCACTGCACTCCAGCCTGGGTGACAAAGTGAGACTCTGTTGCCAAAAAAAAAAAATATATATATATATATATACACACACACACACACACACACATATATACACACACACATACATATATGTGTATATATATGTATGTGTGTGTGTATATATATATCTACAGAGAGAGAGAGAGGGCAAAGATTGTGACTCTTAGTTAGTTTTTCATGGAACACCTAGTAGGAGTCTATGATCTTAAAGAGCGTCATAGGATAAATTAGTATTATGCTCTGCTATTGTTTAAACAGATATATTTTATTTAGATCACTTAGGAGTGCCACCAGCTCCACAGATATGGTAACTTTCTGGCTAGAAAGTGGCAAGTTTTATTTTCCTAGAATAAAGCTAAAGAAATAGATTTGGCTGGGCGCGGTGACTCTCGCCTGTAATCCCAGAGCTTTGGGAGGCTGAGACGGGTAGATCACCAAGTCAAGGGATCGAGACCATCCTGGCCAACATGGTGAAACCCCATCCCTACTAAAAGTACAAAAATTAGCCAGGCTGGTGGCGCACCTATAGTCCCAGCTACTCGGGAGGCTGAGGCAGGAGAATCACTTGAACCCAGGAGGCGGAGGTTGCAGTGAGCCGAGATTGCACCACTATGCTCCAGTCTGGTGACAGAGTGAGACTCCGTTTCAAAAATATATATATAGGAAATAGCTTTAATTTTTTCTGGCTTAGTTTTCTGCTGGAATTGTGGCTAGAAAGATAACACTATTAAGAACTAATGCTTGTTCAGTGATGGTTGTGGACCAGACACTTCTGTTAGTTCTCGGCATGAGTAGTCTCACTTAATTTTTCCCAACAACGCTATGCACCTATGAGAAAGGTGCATAATAATGTCCCCGTTTTTCACATAAGGGGACAGCGGCACAAAGGTATTAATCCTGTGACACTGTGGAGCTGAGTCTGTGCTGTTAATCGGCTTCCAGTGCTGCCTCTGCCTACTGATGAATACGGCGCAGTCATCACCGGTAAGGATGGCCCTACCTACATATTTATAATAAAATATGGAAATGTGACAATAGAGATATGTGCTCTGCATTATAGCAACTCAGAAAAGGATATGCCTGATGCAGATGGGGGAGAGGGTGGTCTAAGAAAGTTTCCTGGATGAGGAAGTTGCCGAGTTGAGCCTTAAAAGACTCAACACAAGCCTTGCATGACGGGAAGTCACGAAACACATAGAGGTGGGGAAGGGCGTCTGAGGCAGAGAGAAACATGAACCAAAGCAACCAAGGGAAAAATACGCATAGTGTTGCATGCAGGGATAACATGTTTCATCAAATTTAAGATGCATTGATTGGAAAATCTCATATGTACCATGAAGAAGGAAAAAGGCCGCCAAATTACCCTGTGATTTATCATCAATGGAAGTACGCATCTTCACTTCAGAGACACCAAAATGTGAAAAAATGTGCACCTTAGACTAATGAAATATGGTACAAATAGTTTGGAATAACTGGCATTTTTTTTGTTGTTGTTTTGTTTTTGTTTTTTTTGAGATGGTGTTTCGCTCTTGTTGCGCTGGCTGGAGTACAATGGCGTGATCTTGGCTCACTGCAACCTCTGCCTCCAGGGTTCAAGTGAATTCTCCTGCCTCCTGAGTAGCTGTGACTATAGGTACCTGCCAGAATGCCGGGGTAATTTTTTGGTTTTTTTTTTTTTTTTTTTTTTTTTTTTTTTTGTATTTTTAGTAGAGACAGGGTTTCACCATGTTGGTCATGCTGGCCTCGAACTCTTGACCTCAGGTGATCCACTTGCCTCAGCCTCCCAAAGTGCTGGGATTACAGGGGTGGGCAAATTAAGTGAAAGGGAAAACAGAGGAGGCTATTGCAAAAATCAGCCCTGTGGCAGTGGGGGAGCAGAAATAAGACCAGATTTAAGTTGGTCTTGAGCTCAAATTAACAGGACTTGGTGGTCTTTTGGTGTCTTGAACTTCTAAATAGTAAAAGGTGAACGATGTATGCTATCTGAAGAGAAACCAAGTATTGAACGTCTAAATCGTTGCTATTTATTTTAAGTAATACTGGGTTATATCTTTTTTAAACTTTAATTGTATTTTAAGTTCCAGGATACATGTGCAGAACATACAGGTTTGTTACATAGGTAAACGTGTGCCATGGTGTTTTGGAGCGCCTATCAATCCATCACCTAGGTAATGAATCCCACATGCATTAGCTATTTATCTTGATGCTCTCCCTCCCGCCACCTCCACCTCCGACAGGCTCTGTGTTCATGTGTTCTCGTTGTTCAGCTCCCACTTATGGGTGAGAACATGCAGTGTTTGCATGCCAGTCAGAATGGTGGTTATTAAAAAGTCAAGAAACAGGCAGGGCGTGGTGGCTCATGCCTATAATCCCAACACTTTGGGAGGCAGAGGTAGGTAGAACACGAGAGGTCAGGAGATCCGGACTAGCCTGGCCGATATGATGAAACCCCGTCTCTACTAAAAATACAAAATTTAGCCAGGAGTGGTGGTGTGCGCCTATAGTCCCAGCTACTTGGGAGGTTGAGGCAGGAGAATCACTTGAGCCCAGGAGGCAGAGGCTGCCGTGAGCTGAGATCATGCCACTGCACTCCAGCCCGGGCGACACAGTGAGACTCAGTCTGAAAAAAAAAAAAAAAAAGTCAAACAACAACAGATGCTGGTGAGGCTATGGAGAAATAGGAAAGCTTTTACACTGTTGGTGGGAATGTAAATTAGTTCAACCATTGTGGAAGACAATGTGGTGATTCCTCAAGAATCTAGAACCAGAAATACCATTTGAACCAGCAATCCCATTACTGGGTATACACCCAGAGGAATATAAATCATTCTATTATCAAGATACATGCACACACATATTCACTGCTGCACCAACCCAAATGCCCATCAATGATAGACTGGATAAAGAAAATGTGGTACATATACACCATGGAATACTATGTAGCCTTAAAAAGGAATGATATCATGTCCTTTGCAGTTTTCTATTTATAAGTTCATGATATAAAGTTGCTGTTAAAATATCTAACTAGATAGAGAAGGAGGTAATCAATTTAATGAAAAAAATAAGTTAATTGTAACGTGGCATGTGGTAATGCTAAATTTTGTGAAGGTAGCTCTGAAAAAATTAATGAAGAATAACAGGGTTTTGGCCTGGAGACATAGATATTGGAGTCTTCATCATGGAAATGGTAGATGGAAATACAGGGAATGAGGATCTCACCCAGAGAAAGGATGCAGACCTTAGCTACAAAATGATATTGACAATAAGAATCTTCAAAATGAAAAGCAAGACATTTACATTTATCCCAAGGTGGGAGAATCACCATTAGCACAGGGTCTAAGCAAAAGATATCTTAGATAAATACATCTTGCGTTTCGTGAATTGACATTGTGAGCTCATAACCTAAGTTTTGCCAAATGAAGTGTGTCTGGCAGTGCAGCACACAGACTCTTAATGAGGAGCATTTCAGGAGGTGGTAGAAAGAGGGAGGCTGACTCATTAATCAGTAAAGGAATCAAAGAGCTATCTTTCGAATGAATGGACAGCTCTGAAATTCAGCTGATTTCCAAGGTCAGTGGGTCACATCCATAAATATTTACTGAGCACCCACTCGGTGTCAGGTGTACTCAGATATCAAGAAAAGACTCTTGGTGAGATTCCTGCCCCTCTGCATTCAAATCCAAGCAGCCCAAATCCAGGGCCCTTACATGTGGACCTCATTCCATCTGATAACAGCAGCAACGATGTCGCTTTGGCTTCTTGCCGAAGTCCTTCAAAATGCTCATACACAGGAGCTGACTGGAGGACAGTCAGTTGTAAGCCTCATCGCTTGCCAAAAACGTGGGTGGCAGGCCAGGCCTGCTTCCTCAGATCACACTCAGAAGACTCAGAAATCCAAGCTGTCATCTGACATTCGACTAAAGAGTGTTTAGATTCCATGCCGGGCTTATATTCTTGCTGAGGTCTCTTTCCCTTTATGTGCAGACCTCTGTTCAGGAAGCCGATGTGACACCAGCCCCCGCAGAAACCACAGCTAATGCATGCTCAGGACCTTTTGTAGGGGCAAGGAGTGTTTTGCCAGCTTAGATTAAATACCTAAAGCACCAAGTACTGAATCAAATTGTCTGATTTCTTCTAACTTAATCCATGAAGGGGAATAGGCTGCACCAATGCTTCTTAAAATTGTGAGTTTAAGAAAACAACTTTGCGTTTTAGAGAAACATAACGCAAATACCAGCTAGACTTAGGCTGGGTTTGCCTAACAACAAGCAACCCATTATTGCTATAAACATGATTGAATCATTGTATGATTAAAAGAAAACTACAGACAGATAGGTAGGTGGATAGAAGGAGGGAAGGATAGATAGATACATGGATAGATAGATACATGGGTGGATGGATAGATAGATACATGGATAGATAGATACATGGGTGGATGGATAGATGGATGGGTAGACAGATGGACAGATAAATAGGTACATGGGTGGATGGACGGATGGATAGATAGATGATAGATTGATTGATCATGTCTAGCATGACCTGACACTAATTACTAAAATGCAAGTCAATAAAAACGTAGGGGAAAAGGCACTGAGTTTGGCCTCTTGAGATCACTGCTTCAGTGTGTGGTGTGGAACCAGCCACTCAATGTCTTCAGCCTACCTTGCCTCATTCATTAAACGGGGATAAGTGCGTAGGCCTTGTGGAGTTATTAATAGTAACTAAAACTCTACGGGATATCAGTTACTAGATTAAGAATGTTATATAAAGACTCTCAAATGGTCCCTAAGGCAATCCTGTAAGGGGGATTATTTTACAAATGTCCTTTCTCAACAAGAAAAAATGAGTCACAGAGAGGTTTCCTAAGTGGTCCAGAGTCACATCCCTGGCTAGTGGAGAAGTCCAGATCCATCTCTACCAAAACCTACATATATTTTCATCACTGTGTCTGAGACACCTGGACATAAAAACGTTTGGGAAATTGCCAAGTGAAATATATAGCAAATACATACTAGTGAAATACATATAAAATGCATAAATATGTAAAATGCAATTCATCATCAACTAATAAGCACATCTGGCCTGTGTCTTGGCTTAATTCCAGGGAACACCAAATTCTGGTGCATGTTTGTATATATCAAATTAGGCTGGAGCCCCAGAAGTTGCTAGGGAAAGGGCTGGAGTTTGGGTGGTGTCTTATCCTGAGGAGCCACAGAGATGTTCATTTCTCATTCTGCTCTCCCTGGCTTCAGGGCAGGATCCCAAAAGGCAGATCTTAGCACTGGATGGAGAAGAAGGCAGTAGATTCAGCTTTCCTGTATTTGGAACTCAAAGACAGTGACATGAACCAATCACAGCATAGGAGGCAAACCACAACATGCAAAAATGCCACTGCAATCCCAAACAGAAATTGTTGGAAAGGAGAACAAGGAGCTCCTCACTGCAAATCACAGGGCTGCAGGCATTAGGAGAGAGTGATGGAGCTCACTCTCCATGCCCCCAACCATGCGCAGTCTCAATTCCATTTATTTCTGAGTTATTAGGTTGGTGCAAAAATAACTGGGGCTTTTGTCATTGCTTTTGATGACAAAAAACTCAATTACTTTTGCACCAACCTAATTTAAGAAGATCCTGAAAAGATACACACGGGCACTTTGGGAGAGCAGCTATCAGCACAGCAGCCTCATAGCCCAGGCGATTCAAATGTATACAAATGTGTGTTGTGAATGCAGTTCCACTATTACACCTCACCATGTCTCTATTATAAACGTAACGTTGTTCTTTCCATTAGATGTTATCATACATTATAGGCCTTTGCCATCACATACAAATAACAGACAGCAGAACTTGAATTATATGTGTGTGTGAGATACGTGTATGTGTGTGTACGTAAACATTACAGAAGGTATCTCCTGACCATTTAAATGCATTTCCCTGGAGTTAGAAATGACAGTGGGAAGCTGCAGAATTCAACACAATCAACCCAGTTCATGGCTGTCCTGTTGGAGAGAGGCTTAGGTCCCTCTTCCCAGTTTGGCAGAACTTACCTGCCCCATCTCTACCTCTGTTCTTTTTTTTGGAGGGGTGTGGGGGGTGGGTGGGCAGAGTTTTGCTCTTGTTGCCCAGGCTGGAGTGCAGTGGCACGATCTCGGCTCACTGCAACCTCCGCCTCCTGGGTTCAAGTGATCCTCCTGCCTCAGCCTCCCGAATAGCTGGGATTACAAGCATGGGCCACCATGCCCGGCTAATTTTGTATTTTTAGTAGAATTGGGGTTTCTCCATGTTGGTCAGGCTAGTCTCGAACTCCTGACCTCAGGAAATCCACCCACCTCGGCCTCCCAAAGTGCTGGGATTACAGGCGAAGCCACTGCGCCCAACCCTCTACCTCTGTTCTAAGTCACCAATGGAAATGTGGAATTTTGTTCACCCTTTCTTTCCCTTCTATCTTGCTCATCCTGCCCTCTGCTTCCTCTACCTTGGCTCAGTCTCCATTCTGTTCACTCAGAGACATCCATTTCAGATGGGCAGACTCGCCCTACATACTCAACCTATTTAGAAAATTCTTCCTTTCTCTGTGCTTGACTGAAGCGAGGGAGCCTCCTGTGACTCCTCTCTTAGAGCTACGACTCACTCCCATTCTGTGTATTTCAGGATTAAAGGTAAGACTTGCCTCTTTCACACTCCTTCCAGAGTTTAATAAATTCTCCAACTCCAAATAAAACTCTCTAGTTTCTTTAAGATTTATATCAAACAGCTATATCTTCTTTTGCTGGTCTTCATTCTTTTTACTTAAGAGTAATAATGTGATATTGAACATGTAGAGCTCACAGGTGTTCAAGGAACTATTTCATCTGTTTTTGTCCCTCTGTAGTTCTTTCCCATCTTCTAGAAGAAGATGTAATAGGAATAATTATAATAATCACCATCATACTGATTTTATTGTCACTATATTAATTCCCCATTATTCAAAAGCAATAAAAAGCCTCAGTCACATTAAATTACCAGGCACGAATAAATTCGATGGCTGAATAGAGTCTAGTTTCGATTCAGAAATTAGACTGTCTGGTCTGATGTAATGTGCACAGCCTCCATCTTTATTCAAAGTCACAGTGACGCGCCTTCACTCAGCTCCCACCCAGCCTGCCGAAGAAGGCTGCTTACCTGCGAGGAAGTTCTTCAGGGACCATCATTGCTCACATCTGACTGCGGCCTGCTCCTCTGCACATTTCTGCAGCCCCTGGGAATCGTCACTCTTCCCCTAGCTGCTATCTCGCAGGCGCCATGGCCGTTCAGTCAGTCCAGGTGGACAGGACCGGAAGCAACCACACAGCCGGCTCTCTCTTTGGGGCCACCACAACCAGTCTGTGGAAAATGCCAACTCAGCTTTTTCCCTGACCACTCTAGGGATGCAGGCTGAACCCAATGCAGCATTCCTCCTTTGGCTAGTTCATCAGCAATTAGCTCTTTAGATCTTACAGGAGGAGGCAAGACCCTAGTACAAGCTGTATCTCCTACCACA
Source organism: Rhinopithecus roxellana (assembly GCF_007565055.1). Classification (NCBI taxonomy): domain Eukaryota; kingdom Metazoa; phylum Chordata; class Mammalia; order Primates; family Cercopithecidae; genus Rhinopithecus; species Rhinopithecus roxellana. Next base: position 35,790,822 of record NC_044567.1, read on the forward strand.
GGGCTCACACAGGAAGCTCCCCAAGTAGTTCTCTGGAATCCACACCCGCTTTTTTATGAATAGAGGGTAAGTGAGGACTTTATGCATGCCTGTCTTTGGGGAAAACCTTGGAACAAATGTCTTTCCCTGCAGCCAACAACCGATACTGCCATTTATTCTCTCCATATCCATAAGGAGTTTAAGGGCCATAGCTTGATTCTTATTTTTGTGTTGTTTTAAATACTTTCTATGATAATTTGCACTCACTTAGGCTCCTCAATTTGGAATCTGATACCTAATGTCTTAAGGTCTTGACCTCTTGACTAAGCATTTCCCATGTGACCTCATTCTCACTGAATAGTCCTGTAATTCTAGAAGATAAGTGTTTATGATGATCTCCCACACGAAGAGAAGGAGAATGAAGCTTACAAAGCAGTAAGGTGGATTGTCCAAGGTCACACAGGAAGTGACAGAGCTGGACTTTACACCATGTGTCTCAGACTTTGGAGCCTGGGCTATGACTATGCTGCTTTCTATTCCTTCTTGAATGTGTTGACTCTTCCAGTTCTTTTTTCCTCAGTCATTGAAATCTGTATCACAAGACTTACTGATTTTCTCCTTCTGCTTCCTCTACCCTGGAAATTCTGTGATCTCAAATGGCTTCAACTTCCCTGTAGATCATCTGTCCCGTGGTGACATCATCTCCCCAGCCTCAAAGGCCACCACTTCGATTCCTCTTGGCCACTTGTGTTTGTGGCCATCATGTCCTGTCCTCACAGCCCTCCCCTTCAGTGGCTGTTACAGTACTGTTCCTCCGGCAATGTCCAGATCTCCAGTTCCTCGATACCGCTAATAATTTTGCTCTATCACTTCCCTCCTACGCTTTAGCTCTTCCCCTCTTGAAACCAATGTCTTTCCAATCTTCCATGGCCAGGGTTTTAAAAATAATTGGCTAATGTGCTTTCTCTACTCCTTTATCATTCAGTCAACTGACAAATGCTCTCAGTGGCCACTAAGGTGGGATCATATTTATATTATAGTCATGTGTTGCTTAATGGCAGGGATACATTCTGAGAAATGGGTCTTTGGATGATTGATTTCATCATTGTGCAAACATCATGGAGTGCAATTACACAAACCTGGTTGGTACAGCCCACTATACACCTAGGCTATATGGTACAGCCTATTGCTGTTAACCTTCAAACCAGTACAGCATGCAACCGTAATGAATACTATAGGCAACTGTAACTCAACGGTAAGTGTGTGTATATCTAAACATAGAAAAGGTACAGTACAAAATATGGTGTTATAATGTTTTGGGTCCATAGTCGTATATGTGCTTTGTCCCTGACCAAAAAAAATCATTATTGCAGGGCATAACTTTAATTTATTCTTCATTAATCTCAGCAAATATCTCCCTCTTAGGGAAGCCTTCCCTAAACCAATACAACTGGGTGGGGCACCTCTGCTAGATACATCCATAGTATCTGTACTCTCCCCCATCATAACATTAATCCTCACCATACATTCCTTCAGACAGGGATACTGTTTTATGCACCAAGGGGTCCTCTTCACTTTGTGTGAAAATTTGACACACACTAGACGCTCATCAAATACTTGTTGGGTGGATAAAAGGATGAGCAATGCGGGATTCAACTAGGCCAACAGGAAAAAAAAACTATCAAGAGACAGGTAGAGGCAAAGCTTTTGAGAAGACAGCTTTGTAGAATAGCCCAGATGGAAAGCAACATGTGGAACTTGGCTCTGAGTCATGACTGGGCATCTTGCAGGAAGAAATTGGGGGTGAAACACTAGTGAACAGTTGTCAGGGCAATTTTTACTTTCCAGAGGGAAAAGGGAAACCAAAAGAAATGCCTCATGTTATTATTCATGAAAAGAGCTTAATGGCCAAGTGGGAACATTTGTTAGGGAAAAACTGAAAGGAAGAGTTTAAAAGCTAAGACAGCCTGGTGACTATTTTAGAATAGCTTGCTAAAAGTCCAGGATAAATGCATGCCAAGGAACTAAAAGACCTGGCACTTTAAGGAAGACAACAAAAGCACACATACAACTCTTCATGGTCAATTGGCAAAATAAAATAGGTTTTTCTCCTTCCATTTTTCAAAAATGGAAAGACAAGCTAAGTGAGGAAAACAGGAAGGCATACACTAGAAATTAGATATGCCCCCCAGAAAAGAATTTAAGGGAGTATTGGTAAGGGACTTCAAGGCTCAAAATAATAGACTCTTTATATCCACAAGAAGGGCGAGGTCAGCTAGATGCTCACGGAACTGGTTAAATGGATGTCATGGAAAGGTAGAACTTGCAGAAGCTAGAAACAGCAGCAATATAACAACAGAAAACTTTCAGTGTTTACCAGCCATATGCCAGACACTGTACCAAGGATTTCACACACAATGCCCCATTTAATCCCCATAGTTTGCTGTTGCTAGTGTCCTTTTACAGATGAGAAGACTGAGTCACAGAGAGGATAAGGGACAAAGCCACACAGCTGGCAAGTGACAGATTTGACAGAGGAACATGAGCCTGAGTCTAGAGTCTGCATACTCTGTGCCTTAGATTTTGGTAACAGATAACCAAATAGATCAGAGTTACTGGCCTAATTAACGGAAAATGCACAAGATGAAACTGTCAAGGCAGACATAGATATAGGAGGTAAAGACCAGATGGCATCCACATGAAAGTTCATTGAAACTGACAAACAGGTAGGCCGGGCGTGGTGGCTTATGCCTGTAATCCCAGCACTTTGGGAGGCTGAGACAGGCGGATCACAAGGTCAGGTCAGGAGATCAAGACCATCCTGGCTAACACGGTGAAACCCTGTCTCTACTAAAAAAAGTACAAAAAATTAGCCGGGCCTGGTGGCGGGCGCCTGTAGTCCCAGCTACTCAGGAGGCTGAGGCAGGAGAATGGAGTGAACCTGGGAGGCGGAGCTTGCAGTGAGCCAAGATGTGCCACTGCACTCCAGCCTGGGCAACAGAGCGAGAGTTCCTCTCAAAGAGAAAAATAAAATAAAATTGACAAACAGGCTCTGAGCTGGAGATGAACAATGTGATCTATGCCCTGCCCTGACTTTGCTCCCAGTCCCCAAATAAGCTCAGAGGGAACGGAGCAGTGAGTTTGGATTTTGTACCAGATAAGTTAGCACCATCTATAACAAAGTAAGAGTCACTGAGTATTTAACAATATATCACCTAACTTAGAAAAAGCTACATCGTGTGCTAAAAAAAAAATGCATGCCTATCTTATCTACTAAAGCAAAGTCCATTAATTTCTCCCTTCAAAGGGTAAAATAAAACTAATGGTTTTGATAGACTTTGACATTATTTACTTTGCATTAGTTGAGACTCTGCCTTATTCCAAAAGGGGCTTGAATAAAAGATGAATAAAATACAAGATAAATTAAAACAGAAAGCCATAAAAGAAAGGTAAGAATAGGAACAAAAATGATGACCCGAAATTGGACTAAACTCTTGTTACATTGGTTCACAAATTTGGATTCTAAGTTTAGCATGTAAAACACACACACACACACACACACACACACACACACACACAGACAGACAAAAAGAAACATTGCTAATTTTACAATTTACACTTTAAAGAGATGAAAACAAATCAATTGCCCAGGAAAATCTATTTGCTATTGATAACTAGCATCAGGCAGGAATTTATATGGAGGATTCTGGTGAACTGGACCCTGTGTGATGTAACTAAAAACTTATCATCCTTACCATGAACACAAAAATGCAGCTCAAAAAACTCTTTCTTCCATCTATTCTCAATGAAGATGGAAAATATCAAAACAAAGAATTGTGTTGAAAATCCCACGGTGGGGAAGACTGATGCTTTTGATACAATTCTGTGCCAAAGACTTTCATTTGTTTGAATTGCTAAAGGGTTGTAGAATTGCTTAATTAGTTGTTATTTGACAGGCCAGATTAGGGGTAGGTTGTCAATTCTTTGAATAAAGCACTGTCATAAACGATCCAGGAGGAAGTGCTCAGAGTGAAATTTTGGGAATTGGTGATGGTGTTAAGTGATCTGAGGTAGTATATTTATTCATTTGCTTATTGACTGAATACTTACTAGATACTGTTGTACTCCAGGTAAGCATGGCATTAAGTCCTGGGGCGACATGAGTCTTTATCTCCATGGAAATTCCTTTCTTGCTGATAAACCACAGGACTCTTTCATAGAGCCGGGCAAGAGAGCCGAACATTGTCAGATGCTTTTAATGAAAACTGCAGGGTGGTTGCCATTTGTGCGAGAGATGCATTCCTGAAAACCCAGCATCATTCAAGCCTAACTTTTTCCTAGGAACCGATGTAAACATGGAGTGAAGGAGCAAATTTAATTTTGGGACCATATACTCTTACAACTGTGGTTAACATATTTTTGCTTTAAGACTGCCTTTTATTTTCTCAGCAATGTCTCTAATGCTTCCCTTAGTGCTCTCTAAAATTAACAGCATAGCACGCTGTGGCAGTTTGATCTACTGCTTAGTGGTTTATCACATCTAACATGTTCCTAAAAGGTAGTGATTTCCAGGCACAATTTTTAGCATCAGCTCTATCACCGCAACATAGTGAATATGTGGATGACTTTGTTGAAGAAGATATTTTTCAGGTTACACTAATAACAATGTTTATGAAATAATAAATTATAACAATACATACGAAGATATCAATATAATGATCAATATTGCTCAGGAATGCTGGTGCATGTTAATTGCAATATGCTTCCTGTGATACTGACAAAAATAATAGTATATGTATGTATATTTATTTCCAGCTAAATCTATACTCTCTTATGGCAATGACATAAAACCTTTTTACAATTGAGTCTGCCAGTCAGTTTTGAAATTTTGCAATTCTCAGCATTTAAAAAAATAGGAGCGCTCTATACTTTATTTTGGCATAATTTAAGATCTTAAATAATTTGTACTGTCGTCTTTCAAAGTTGCCTAATTCAAATTTAGACCAAAAAAAAAAAAAAAAAAGTAACTGTCTTGGAACTTAGAATAGTTACATATTAATAGTATAGAGTTAAAAGCTGAATTTTAGAGCCAGGCAGCCTTGGACATGACTCCTATTTTTACCACATATGACTTTGGTCAAGGTTCATACGTCTTTATGCCTTAGAATCGGGAGCCAAGGATAAGGATGTTGAAAAATAAAACAAGGGAGACAGGTCCCAGGAATGAACTACTGAAGAGTTGTGTTTCAGCCTGTAGAAGCCTTTTTGTGTTCTTGGCCTGATTTTCTGCTCTAAAATGCTGTAGAATGTCTTTTTTGGCATCTTCTTGAATCTTGCCTACCTATCATCATTACTTCAGCTTAGTAGGATTCCAATGAGGTTTTTCTGTCCCTGCAAATCAAGCACACATTTCCTCATTTAGGACAGAATGATGTTCACTACCAACATTCCTATTGGGTCTACCTTTGCAGACAGAAAAGTCCCCTAACTAAATAATACGTGTGCATGTTATGGAGAGAAACAGATCATCAAGGAGCCCTAAGGGGACTCAAGCCAAAACAGTGTTCTCCTGACCGCTTGTTCTATGAGCACTCTGCCTGCTCTGTCACTGTGGTTCTGGCTGTCAGAGAGCTGGGTTCTGTCACTGTGGTTCTAGCTGGGTGGTGGTTGCCCAGAAAGAAACAGCAGATTACAATCTCAGCTCTTTTTCTTCGTCAGGTCTTTGTAAAATGGCCAGTTTTCATATTTTAGGTTGGAAAGACTTGTACCCATTTATCATTCCCTTGTGAAGGAATTGAAATCCACAAGAAGCCTTCATGAAACCTGATTAACTTTGGATTAGACTGAATCATAAAAGTTTAAATGTTGCAATGGGCAATTTTCTAAGATAATATGTTGAACATGACTGTACAATTACTGTTAGAGCAAATTTTGAAAATAATTGTAATCTAATTTTTTTTTTTTTTTTTTTTGCTTAGGAAAAAAATGTAACCATTGAGATCAGAAATTCTGTCATAGTTGTCAATATCTGATGTCAGAGCCCCATTTTTTTTTTTTTTTTTTTGTCCTTTTACAGGGTATGATGAGACCTACAAAGAATAGCTTTAGTGGTTTTTTTCTTGAGGCAGTCAACCAGTTGATCTTTCTGTTAGGGTTTGCTTGACTTGCCTCAGTTTATGAAGTTAAATAAAGACAAATTAGATTTTTAATATGTTTTCAACTTTATTAAATGCTGTGTGACTAGAAATAGTTTTAAAGTAATAAAAGAATTCTGGGCCGGGCGTGGTGGCTTGTGCCTGTAATCCCAGCACTGTGGGAGGCCAAGCCTGGTCAATCTTGACCTGAGGTCAAGAGTTTGAGACCAGCCTGGCCAACATGGTGAAACCCAGTCTCTACTAAAAATACAAAAAAATTAGCTGGGCATGGTGGCATGCGCCTGTAGTCCCAGCTACTCAGGAAGCTGAGGCACAAGAATCCCTTGAACTCATGAGGTGGAGGTTACGTTGAGCCAAGATCACACCACTGCACTCCAGCCTGGGTGACAAAGTGAGACTCTTGTCTCAAAAAAAAAAAGAAAAAAAAAAAGAATTTTGATTTTTGATGTAGCCTAACTCATCTTAATCTTATTTTCTAATAAAAATAGAAATTGTCATTAGGTTTCTGTTAGTAATATGTCACTGGCACCAACAGAGATTACATGAAGAGTTTTTCTTATGACTAAACACCCATAAAATTCACGGTAGCCATTTTTTCATAGATTATTTTATTTTCTACAAAAACAGGCTGGATCTTTTTCCAGGTATGGAGAGGGTGTGGAAGATAAACATGGTTTCCAGGGTTCTTTCTTACTGATATTTAAAAGTGACTTACAAATATAGATTCCTATAGGTAGAGTCGCCAGATTAAGCAACAAAAACAAAAATACAGTATGCCCAATGAAATTTGAATTTCAACTAAACAATGAACATTTGTTTGTGATATAAATATGGCCCAGGCAATATTTGGGAAAACCTTATGCTAAAAAAGTAATCACTGTCTTTTCCTGAAATGAAATTTTTCTTGGGTATCTTATACTGCACACCTGCCTGCCTGCCAAAGATTTTAAGTAGAAAAAATTACCTAATTAAGGTCCTCAAGAGAGTGAATTCAAATTTAGACAGGATCTGGCCCAATTGAGTCATCTTCCATGTGGAGTCTCATGAAGTAAGCCATGCCTGTAAGCCTCCGTCTGCATTTCCTCAGATATTATCATTCAGCTCACCTTGTGTGAGGAATAGACGGGAAGAAAGGTGGCCACAGTTAGCAGTGCATGAAAGAGTTCGATGCAGGAATTATTTGAACAGATTTAGCCTGCATGATAAAGCAGATGGGGAAATGTATGTTTCCTGAGTATCAACTCAAAGCCAGAATATTCTGAGCCTCTGGGACCACTTTATTTTCTTCATGCTTGTTCCAACCCTCACGCTGCAATCAGACCCACCCCAAGTGTACAAAACCATTTTCTTTTTTAAATTTTGACTTAGGAAACTTCTACATACCAATTGTTTCTCTAGGAACTATTTTTTTGGCATTTTCCACATTTTGTATCCCATGATTCACTTGCCACCTTCGAAAGAGAACTCGCCCCATGTGTTTGCCTATGTAGTCCCAACATCAAAGCATCTATTGATAACACAGAGACGTTTAAAGGAAATCAGTGTGATATAATTAAAAGGGTATTTCAAATCTCCAATTCAAACTGGTAACTCACTGCTATCGCCATAACTTCTTATCTTTTAGTAGAGACGGAGTTTCACTATATGTTGGCCAGGCTGGTCTCGAACTCCTGACCTCAGGTGATCCACCTGCCTCGGCCTCCCAAAGTGCTGGGATTACAGGCGTGAGCCACTGTGCCCGGTCGATTCTATTTTATTTTTAACATGCTCAGGTTTCATGTCATTGCATCCCCTGGAACCTCCTGAAGAAAAGCAGCCTGTATGTCTCCTCGGTCTGTCACATTAACCAGGATCGGTTTTAGCAAGGGACCAGGGAATTAGGCAGCTATTCCTTTCTATCCTCCATGCTATGCTATGAAGAAGGCAGAACACTGCACTTTTTTGTCCCAGAGTCCCACAAATATAGTTCTGTATTCAGAGACTCTAAATCTTAGGAGGCCGCTGCATACGAAGTGTGTTAGGCGTTTGCCACCAGTGAGATTTGCTCTTGACCGGCTGGGCTAGGCATGTACTCTAGACATGATAGGTGAGCAATAGCTTTAAATAGCATTTAGAAAGTTTTCCAGACACACCTGAAAAATATACAGCAGGTAAAAATCGGCAGCACTGTCGAAATCTGACCTGTGGATCCAGTTGACTCCAAATGCCCCTTTGAATTTTCTGAGTCTGATTTTTAAGCCGCTCTCACAGCTGCCATCTTAGGAAGCTCTGTCCTTAGCTGGGTTACTTCCTCTTCCCGTTTTCCTCCGGAAGTCTTTCTAAAAGTGTTTCTAGATACAAATGTGACTCTTTCAAATGTAGAGTTAATATTTCATTTTGCTTACTTGGCCCCCAAGATAGGTAACCACAGTGGTACGTGAGATTTTCTCCTTTTTCTGAAACTTTGCCTTGTCAAGGTTGAATCAAACTTTTGACCCCGGAATCAGAGCAAGAGGGCAGATGGCAACCAGCTCAGTCCCCAGTAGCTTATGAAAACCGGCTTCTTCTTAGGAATATTTTTGGGAGGTAGAGCATCAAAGAGGAAGTTAACTGGACTCCTGAACAAATGAGTACAATATGAAGAAAACCTCGAGAGGCATTTGGTGTTCATTAGCGGGCATTCAGTAGCCGCTTTGTCATTTTTCTTGTTTGTCATAAAAAATAAATAGAGTTTAATAGATGATCTAACCTAGCAGGTTTTGGCAACAAAGTAGACTGTGTCCCATTATGATCTTGATGTGTATAATTTAAAGTAAGATGGAACATAAAACCATTTCCAGCACACATAGGGGAGTGAGTGACATAGATTTAGTCCCTGATTGTGCAGAAATGAAAACCAGTGCTGTCTTGGATGGTGTATTAAATCATGTATTCTGTTTTATGGAGTTTGGGCTGTAAACAGCATATTTCAGAATAATTAACCCTGTCATTTTTGACTTAAAAGTTTGTTTTTAAAAATAGGAGTGTTTTATGTAGAAGGCAGAAGCTTAAGTGCCTTAACAGATTGCATGAAGGCCAAAAGAAATTCGAAGGGCAGTTCCTGTTAACTCACAGGTCAAAATTACCATCAGTTAGTAAGAATTAAGACATGCCCAGCAAACCCAGGGGAAATTCTGTGCTTGATGGGAAAGAGCTGGGATTCTGACCAGGGCCTCTCGCCTGCCTGGCCAGGGCTGTGAGGTGACCGGCAGGGCTTATAGAAGTTATGCCTTCAGCATGACACATTGGATAATCATCTCCTTGTCCACTAAGCAGCATCAGGAATGGATTAACCTCTGAGGCAATCTTATCAGAGGACTGCTCAGATTTTCTGCCTGGTGGGTGAAGTGTCCTGATCGTAGACATGACACCCCCAGGGAATTTTCTTTGAGATATATTTCTTGATTTGCTCTCAGATTTGTAGCTGTCCCTTGGTTTTCTTTGTTCTCAAAATACAGAAATACTCTCCCTGCACATTAAAGAAGCCAGTGGCATTCCTAAAGCTCTGAAGTTTTGGAAGAAATCCTCATCAAGAGATCAGGACTCAGAAAAGGCTCTGCTCTGTCTCCTCCTCTCCGTTGCCTCTTGTCATACATAGAGACGATCTTCTCTCTCCTGTGTCTTAAATCCAGGCAATAAATCCTAGCAGATATGACACCATGACATTTCCAAATTCACTGCATTACTGTTTATGTAAATAAAAAGATCTCCAGTATCTTGCAAGAAGAGATGTGTCCAGCTGGCCCCATTTCATTCATCAGATCAAAAGAGTGGGTGACGTGCTGGATTGTCACCAACTAAGTGACAAGCTTGAAAATGGGTCGCCAACATCCCTCACTTGGGGACTCGATTGTAAAACTTCCTTTCAGATGCTGTGATTCTATCCTGGCTACTTTTCCACATCATAACATCAGTTAGTCCGTCACTCAAGCCCAAGCATGTATACAATTTATTTCATCTGGTATTTATGAACATGACCCATATTTATCCTCTTACAAATGGTCTCTTATGAGATGGAGAAATTCTGGGGAGGAGTTTAGTAATCCAGCAAGAAAAATCAATATTTACCTAGAAGAAAAGGCATACACACAAAAAGAATGTAGACCAAACACCTACATTCACCCTTCCAAAATAAAACTCAGAGAGGAAAAAAAAATTGTAAAGTTCATCCAGGGCCATCCCCCCAAGTTCCCCAGGTAACTGAGAACATCTTTCATCTGACCTGTTGATTGAATAAATTTGATTGGCAGAATCCCAGTATTCTTCCTTTGAGCCAGCAGTGAGCACCTTGTCTACCATGAAGGAGAGCTTCACGTCTGCTATCTGATGTCTACCAAGTTTTGAATAACATTTCCTTGGCAGAAAAGATGATCTGGCCCTACAATTTCAAAAACCTAAGTTTCTTCTTTCTCATACAATCTTAACACACTGCTTTGTAAAAATTTCTTTAATTTTTAATTTTTAGGGATACATAGGTATATAGATGTATTTACGGGGTATGTGAGATATTTTAATACAAGTATACATTGTGTAGTCAGCACACTTCTGTGACATAAATACTATTGTTCCCATTTTACCGGTGAGACAACTGTGGCTTGAGAGGCAATAATTTACCCAAGATCTCATGGCCTGTAAAGGGCAGGTCTGGGACTTCTGTTAAAGCCAAAGGTCATGCATCTTCTTTCCACCACACCAGGGAAGTAGCTAAATAGTAATACATGGTTAAAGTAATCATTTTAGTGCTAGAGCTTCAAAATAAAAACACTTATATCACTCAAGTTTAGAAAACATTCTGAATATTATTCAGATATTTTAATTTTATAATCGCAAATATCAAGAATGACACTTTTAAACTCAATTACCCAAACTTTGGAAAAAAGTGACATCGTGCTTTAGTATTCTATTGTATTAATTTTACCATAGTAGTGATAGAAACTGGTTTTGTAAAAATTGGAAAAGAAATTGAAGCCATACATAGGATTAGAGAGTTAATCTTTGATCACAGTTAATCGCTTTTAACTCTTGTGTATCCTTTCTGAATATTCTTATGCATAGGGCCATATGTGATGTGATGTGTGTGTGAGTGTGTGTGTGTGTGTGTGTGAGAAAGCTTTTTAATTCTTCACAAATGGAATTATTTACATATAAAATAGCCATACCTTGCTCTTTTCACTCAACAATATACCTTCTGTGCCCTTTCTATACCAGCATATGTTATCCCCCTCAATATTTGCTGGGGGTGTAGGGGGTTTGAGGGACATTAATTACAGGACCCCTCACAGATACCAAAATCCACGGATGTTCAAATCCCCCATATAAAAAGGCATAGTATTTTCATATAACCTACCCACATCCTCCCATATACTTTAAATCATTTCTAGATTATTTATAAGATCTAATAAAATGTAAATGCTACGTTAATAATTGTTATGCTATACTGTTTTTAGTTATAGTATTTTTATTATTGTATTGAATTTTTTTTTCCAAATATTTTCACTCTGCAGCTGGTTGAACTTGTGGATGTATTGCAGCATCTGCAGATACTGAGGTCTCACTGTATATACATCAACATCTTTCTTTTGAAAACTATGCGGTAGTGTAATTGACAGAATATTCCACCTGCTGATTCACATACAAGCTGGTTTTATTTGGTGGTTTGATTGACTGTTTTCTTATGTCAGACATTGCTGAACTCAACACATATCTGCCATTACATTCATGGAACAAATTCCTACACGTAGTTGGATTTACTGTTGGTGCATTTTGATTTTAATAGGCAGGGCCTTAATTCTACTCCAGATAATGTTTTACCAGTAGACTCTTTCCAACAGTGCACAAGAAGATATTTCGACCCAGACACTGGCCGACGATGCATATACTGACATTTTAAACTTTTACCATAAGTATTAATAGATATTTCACTTGCTGTGTAATTTGTACTTCTTTAACAATAAGTGGAGATAAATATCTCATTAACACTTATTAATTTTTTGTTTGATTATTTTAGATCTGTTCATTCTTTATAATAAATTTTAAGCATCTTAGAAATATCACTCTGATGGGTTTCTAAATTAAATTAAATTTGTAAATTAAACCCATAGTCTATCATATGTGTTGCAAATTTTTTTTCTGATTTTAATTTTTGTATTGGGCTTTCTTTACAATACTTTTAACCGGTTTAATTGACGTGTAATAAACTGCACATCTCCAGAGTGTGCAATTTGATAGCTTTTGATGTATATATACACCCATTACCCAATCAAGACAATGAACATGTTCATTACATTTCTTTATAATTCTCCCCCTCACTCCTCTAGTATTTTCTGTCACTACATATTAGTATGCATTTTCTAGAACTTTATTATGAAATCACGCAGAATGTTCTCTTTTCCGTCTAGCTGCTTCTTCAGCATTCTTATTTGTATATTCATCTATTCACTGTTGATGGATATTAGGGTTGCTTCCATTCTTATGAATATTTGTTATAAGTTCATGCATGACCACATGCTTTCTTTGCTTTTAGATAAGTACCTAGGAGCAGCATTGTTGGGACGTTTGGTAGGTATGTGTTTAACTTTTTAAGAAGCTTCGAACTGATTTCCAAAGTGATTGCCATTATACCTTACCAACAGCAGTGTTTGAGAGAGTTCCAGTTCCTGCACTCCTTGCCAGCACTTGGTATGTTCAGTCTTTCTAATTTTAGCTATTCAGATAGGTGTTTATCTCATTGTGGTTTTTGGTTGCATTTCGCTAATGACTGATGACTTTAAGCACCTTTTCATGTCCTTCTTTGCTACCCATTCATCTTCACCTGGTGTTTGTTTAGATCTTTTTTTCATTTTCTTGTGGGGTTGTTTTCTTATTATTGATTTCTAAGAGTCATTTATATATTCTGGATACAAGCATCTAATTTATAAGTATTTTATACTAGTCTGTAGCTTGTCTTTTTAAGAGAAATTTTAGATTTTTATAAAGTCCAATTTATTATTTTTTCTCTCATAGATCATGGTCTTGTTCTTGTATCTAAGAAATCTTTGCATAAACCAAGAACACAAAATTTTTCTTCTACGTTTTATTCTACAAATTTTATAATTTTAGGCTTTACATTTAAATGTGTGATCTTTTTTAGTTTATTTTTCTGTATGATGCACGGTATGGATTAGTGATAAGATTTATTTGTTTTTCAAATATCAAATTAATCTAGCATTGTTTATTGGAGACTATTCTTTTTTGCAGTGAACTGCTTTTGCACCATTGTCAAAAGTCAGTTGTTTGTATATGTGTGGAATTATTTCTAGATTTTTCTGCGCTGTTACATTGACCTGTTTGTCTATCTTGATGGCAATACCATGTTGTGTTTTATAATACTTTGTAATACGTCTTGATATCAAATATTGTTCATCCTCCAGCTTTTTTTTTTTTAATATTTTAACTATTCTAAGTTCTCTGCTTTTCCATATATATTTTAGAACAAATTTGTCAAACTTTAAGGAAAAAATTCGATTGAAATTTTGCTTTGAATTGCATTGAATCTACATATCCATATGTGGAAAATTGACATCTTAACAATATTGTGTCTTTTGAGCCATGGCAAGATATGTTTTTCCATTTACTTAGCTCTCTTTCATTTCTCTCAGATTTCTTCTTTAGTTTTCAGTATACAGGTCTCTCACATCTTTTCCCAGATTTATCACTAAGTATTTCATATTTTTATTCTATTGCAAATGGTATCATTGAAATGTTCTAATCTTCATTATTCGTCCATAGAAATATAGTTGATTTGTGTATTAATTTTGTATTTTGAAACCTTGCCAACCTCACTTAGTAGATTTAGTAGACCTTATGCAAATTTCATTGAATTCTCTCCATAGATGATCATTTTGCCAGCAAATAGAGTTTTTAACTGAATGCTTCTTCTTTTGCTTGCTTTACTTCATTGACTAGAACCTCTAGTATAATGTTGAATAGAAATGATGAGAGCAGAAATCCTTGTCTTCTTTCTGACCTTAGGGGTAAAACATTTAGTTTTCACCATTATGATGCTAGCTGTAGGTTTTTCATAGTGGCTGTACTATTCTTAGTTTTCTGACAGTTTTTGGCCAGAAATTGGTGTTGAATTTTGTCAGATGCTTTTTCTGTACCTACTGAGATGATTGTATGTTTTTTTCTCTTCATAAAGAAAAGTTTTTCTTCATAAAGAAAAAATGGTGAATCACATTAATTGACTTTTTTTTGCATATTATTAAATCAACCTTGCATTTTGGGGCTAAACTCACTAATGATGTATTATACATTTTATATGTTACTGAATTCAATTGGCTAAAATAATGTTTGGAATTTTTGCATACATGTTTGTGGGTGGTATTGATCTGTAGCTTTCTAATACTCACTCCAAAGAGGTCTGGATCTCAGTCCATAGGATTGTGTGTGTGTGTGTGTGTGTGTGTGTGTGTGTGTGTCAGTGGGGATGTGGGGAGCTTCCTCCCTAAGCAATCTTTCTGAGTTCTAGGGGGAGCGGGTGCTCCTTACATCTGCTACTATATTTTTTACATTTCTTTTTACTTCTTACCAGCCAACCATTTCTTACTACAATGCCCAGAACATTAATTTTCAGTTATAATGTACAATGATCAGAGAATGTATCTGTACTATATATCAGCTTTTACAATTTTATTGACTTTTTTTGGGCGGGTGGAGGGTAGTCAAGAATGACTTCGTGTTCTTTTAGAAATAGCAACCACCAGAATCTTTCTTTGCATTAGAGGCTAAAGGATAGATTATTATGTTTAGAATTTTTTCTCTAAAGATTACTTTAGAGAAGTACTATTACTACTGCTGTAATAAAGACTATAACTATATTACAACTACTGTAATAAGCACTATAAGGCCCACAAACCTAAAATGTTTTTTTCTTTGGATCTTTAGAGAAAAAATTCTAAACATGAAAATCTATCCTTAATCAGACCTGCCACTGTCACAGGAAAACAGCCCGATTCAATTCAATAGGAAACAAATTAATGTGGTCATGTTCCAATAAAACTTTATTTACAAAAAACAGGCTGCTGCCCCCTGGTTTAAAAGACAACTGTGCATATGTGTTAGGTTCTAAAGGCAGATGAGAAGAATGACCAAGTGTCTTCCTTCTTTTTTGTATCATGTTTATTTACCAGATATGTTTTCTGTCTCTTTTGAAAGCATAGAGAATCTGATAGGGAGCAGATTGAGAAAAAGCAAACAAAGCATTTCTGAGTAGACAGCACTCGTTTCTTACAAATAAAGGTACCAGGCAAACAGTCAGGCTTTATTCTCTCTATCCATTTCCCCACTAGTGAAGTGCCTCTCCGGTACTTCATTATGGGGCTGAAGTACGAGGCCTTTGTACTAAACTTTTTCTTTTCTTTTTTTTTTGAGACGGAGTTTCACTGTTGTTGCACAGGCTAGAGTGCAGTGGTGCGATCTCAGTTCACCACAACCTCCACCTCCTAGGTTCAAGCGATTCTCCTGCCTCAGCCTCCCAAGTAGCTGGGATTACAGGCATGCACCACCATGCCTGGCTAATTTTGCATTTTTAGTAGAGACAGGGTTTGTCCATGTTGGTCGGGCTAGTCTCGAACTCCTGATCTCAGGTGATCCACCCGCCTCGGTCTTCCAAAGTGCGGGGATTACAGGTGTGAGCCACTGCGCCCAGCCTGTGCTCAACTTTTTGATGTTGAATTAGTACAGTGGTAAAAACATAAACTTGGATTTGAATCCTGTCTCTAAAACGCATTAGCTGTGTACCCTTGGGTGAGTTTTGTGATCTCTCTGAGCCTAAGTTTCAAATATGTAAACTGAGTATAATAATGCTGACCTTGTGTGGTTGCTTTAAAGATAAAATGAGTGAATGAGATAAAGTCCTTCACACATAATAGGAACTTAATAATATAGTTTCACTCACCTTTTAGACATACATCGACATATACTTCTTTTGCTTTCCTTTTTTTTTTTTTTTTCTGACTTGGTTTTCTTGGTAGTAATCTGCTTGCCTTTACCAATTGTTTTTAACTAGTGGTTCTCTCTCTCACCTCACAGCAGAGCAGAACTTGTCCCAAGACAGCTTTCTGAGCTCGTTTGTCTGAAGCAAGTGTCTAAAAGTCCCATTACAATTTTATTTTTAGGATGTTTACTACGGGCCCAAGATGAGGTGATCAAAGGCAACAGGAAGAAAATTTTAAATCTCTGAAAATCTCACAAATGACAGGGTAAAATTGTCTTTTGTGTACATTTGAACATAATGAAATAAACCTTATTTTTTTCTTTCATTTCAACAATTTTTTTTTTTTTTTTTTGAGACAGTCTCTTGCTCTGTTGCCCAGGCTGGAGAGCAGTGGCGCCATCTCGGCTCACTGCAAGCTCCACCGCCCAGGTTCACGCCATTGTCCTGCCTCAGCCTCCTGAGTAGCTGGGACTACAGCTGCCCGCCACCATGCCCGGCTAATTTTTTGTATTTTGTTTAGTAGAGACAGGGTTTCACCATATTAGCCAGGATGGTCTCGATCTCCTGACCTCGTGGTCCGCCCGCCTCCGTCTCCCAAAGTGCTGGGATTATAGGCAGGAGACACCGCGCCCGGCCTCAACAATATTATTTCCATTCATATGAGCCTTCTCTCGATGTTTTATGTATATTCTAATCCTGAAAAGGAAGCTCTTGGGTTCTCCTGGGTTAGATTGATATATGAATGTATGTTTGAGTGTATACGTGTACATATTCTATTCTATTCTATTTTACATATAGAAGTATGTTTCTCAGCTCGTATGAGAGTAAGTTATAAACAACTTAATGTTTTACTCTGAAATACTTCAGCATGTATCTTTTAAAAAACAAGATTCTTGCTGAAGGCAGGCCAGGGGTATCACCTGGAGCATGCTCTCCAAAATGACTTAGCAGGATTCTTGCTGAAACTGGGGAATGGACAAGGATGGACCCTGGAACTCAAAGTCAAATCCCAGTTAAGAAGAGGACTTAGATGAGCCTTACTAAAGTTTGGTCAGGGAGAGAGTCTCCATCAAAATCCACCATATTCTCCATAACCAAAATGGAAAATGATTCTTAAGAAAGTAAACACTGGGGCCAGGGGTGGTGGCTCATGTCTTTAATCCCAGCACTTTGGGAGGCTGAGGTGGGCAGATCATGAGGTCAGGAGTTCAAGACCAGCCTGGCCAACATGGTGAAACCCCGTCTCTACTAAAACTACAAGACATTAGCCAGGTGTGGTGGCACGCACCTGCAATCCCAGCTACTTGGGAGGCTGAGGCAGGAGAATCTCTTGAATCCAGGAGGCGGAGGTTGCAGTGAGCTGAGATCGTGGCATTGCACTCCAGCCTGGGTGACACAGCAAGACTCCGTCTCAAGAAAAAGAGAAGAGAAGGGAAGGGAAGGGAAGGGAAGGGGAGGGGAGGGGAGGGGAGGGGAGGGAGAGAAAAGAAAAGAAACATTGTTTTAATTCAGGCAGTTAACATTCAAAGTCCCCAAATTGTCTCAAAAAAGTATCCTCTTTCACTTTTTGTTTTCACTTTGGAAAGAGATCCTTTCTAATACTTAGCTCATGTTCTCTGAGGCATCTGGCCACAGCCGCATACATTTATTTGCCCACAATTAAGAACACCACTGCTTTTTGCTTGAGCCTGTTTGGTTGGAATTTTATTTGGTTAATTGGATGGAGCATAGGTCTGCCTCTGGCTCCCAATGACCTCTCTTTGCCAGATATCAGTTAGACTTCATGATTTCTTTTTGTATATATATTAAGATTTGCCTTTTGTCGAGTACCTCAGCCCCTCCCTGGACTTGTATTTCATGAATGAGCCATCAGGTTGTTTTGGTAAAAACATCAAGGTGAGTTTTTTAAAGGATAATAGACACAAAAGGGCATCCTCAGAGGTAGGGGATCAGCCTGGCTGGCTTGACGGTGGCCTTCAGTGGTTGCTTTTGCTGAACTGTAAAAAGAGGCACAGAGAACGCGGTGTGCTGAGAAAAACAGCGGCAAGGGTTCCTTTCTGTTCCTGTTTCATCGGTGATTTGTGGTAAGCAAACACCAGTAATCACTTAAATTGGTGAAGCTCAAAAAAGCAATTGAGCTGACCCGGAGTCTGATTTCCTCGGGGAGGCCTTCTGGGGAGCAAAGGTCAGCAACAGAAACAATAACTGAAGGCTCGGGGCTTTGCAGCTTGAGGGGCTTTTCCATTCTGTATGGGTGATTTGCCAAGGTAAACTCTTCTGGATGAATGAGGCTTCTCGCCAGTCACTTTCCCTCCAGCTTTGACTGGAAAAGTAATCGCCATGTAGGTAATGGGGGCCAGGCCCCTCTAAGTAAGAAGTACCTACAAATCCAAGTCCAGGCATGATCCGATGTGGCAAATCTCACAAGTATAATCCAAACGTCTGCTCACTCACTTTTCAGCTTTGGGACTGTACTCTCACACAGCTTCCCCAGTTCTCATGAAGCAATTTCAATTTCGCTTATATTTTACGAAGGTTTGGAGGGTTGCAGGGAGCTATTACAGTAAGGGAGCTCCAGCTTTGCTAATTTCTGTCTACTTCCCCTGCAAATTTCCCAAATTTCTCACTGTCTCTCCCCCTAAAAGAAAATCATATGTCATTATCCAAAACAACTCAGCCTGACTCAGCACCTACATTGAAATGTGTATATTGTATCCAAAAAAAAAGAGCCAGATAGCAGTTAAAGTGTAACTTAAAAAAAAAAAAAAAAAAAAAAAAACAGTTTTATTCAGAACCTATTTATTGCAATAAAGGAAAAGAGACTTTCACATCTAGGCTCAACTCCAAATACAACAAGTAAAAAGTAGGGGGTTTATCGTCAAGGAGCAGGTTGGGTGGATGGAAAATTACTAGGAGGAAATGCCAGGCAGAGAAGGCGAATTCTGGCTAAACAGACTTAACATGATTCTTGCTGAAGAGCAGGCCAGGGTAATCAGGTTATCACCCGGGGCATTCTCCCCAAAATGACTTAGCAGGATTCTTGCTGAAACTGAGGGATGGACAAAGATGGACCCTGAAACCCAAAGTCAAAGCCCAGTTAAGAAGAGGATTTCAGAGAAAGTCTTCATCAAAATCCACCATTCCCTGTGCTTGGCAAGCACAATCCTCCATTAGCTTCTGCTGGAAGGTATGCTTTATGAGGGAAATCAAGACAGGTTGTGGTTTCTGTCTGCTAGAGCTTAAGATCCAGCAAGAGATCATGATTTCCATTGCACAATTAAGGATAACACAAAGCAGAAAGAAATATGCACTATGGCTTTTATAACTTTTGTTCTTTTACATCCATCTTCCTTTTCATGCCAAACCAAGAAAGCAGGCAACCTAACATCTTCCACGATAGAGTTAGGAACTTTGGGTTACAAGAAATGGAAACTCCAACACAAACCAAAGTGATTTAAGCTGGAAGAGACTCTACGTGACTCTGAAAGCTGGAAACTCAAGGAGGCTGAGCTAGCTGTAGGCACCACTTATTTCAGGGTCAGGTCATGCTACCAGAATCGTATTGTTTATCTCTGGAGTTGTGTCCAGGGCCAAGTTCTAAGTGGCAGATCCCATAGCTTCAAGCTCACATGAAGTGGAGAAGAGTTGATTTTCCTATTCATCAAGTGAAAGCCGTAGAATTGTAAATTGTGGGCTCTGATTAATCTGACTTGTTCAATGCCTACCCCTGAATAAATTAATATAGTGGGGGTGGGGGACGGTGATATAGGCACAGGGGCAAAGGACTGCTCTCACCAAGGTCATGCTCTACTCCTGAAGGTGAAGGAGTTGTCAATGGGCGAAGGTAGGATGAAGGTTTTTTCCAAAGGGAAATTGTTGTAAGGCAGAGGGAACAGATGCTGGCTGAGTAGATCAGCAGATATCTGCCACATTAAGTAGTATACAATAAATCACAGAGGAATTATAGCCTAACTATGAAAAATTGAGCTGCCTCCAAGACCCTCAAAGCAGTGTAAACTGGGGCCTGTCTTCCTCAGCTGCTGACAACAGTTTATCATTCAGACTCTGGGATGGCACCCATGCACCTGAGGCAGCTGGTCTTCGTGATTCCAACGTGGGTACCCCATTTTCATAGCAGGTCTCCTCGAACCAGCCCAATGCTCACCACCCAGACAATCCAGTACCCCTAGCCAAGCAGCAGCACTCACAGGCTTTGCTTCCCTGACGCGACACGGAGATAGTTCTTCTCCATTTGGGGTTTAACATACTTGCCCCATTTCTCCGCCCAGAACTTCATCACCCTGTGATGACACTCTGTGGGGTCAGGTTCAATGATTGACAATAAAACTTCTTCATTCACTGTCTTTGTCCCCTTGGTTTTTGTTTTTAATTTCATAGTGGGAGTCATTGTACCAAAGCCACCACTGTTGCTGTCATCTACCACTACTAGTAGCATTATTATTACCCTTATTGCCACTGCTCTTTTTATTGTTAAAAATGACGATCTAGGCCGGGCGCAGTGGCTCAAGGCTGTAATTCCAGCACTTTGGGAGGCCGAGACGGGTGGATCACGAGGTCAGGAGATCGAGACCATCCTGGCTAACACGGTGAAACCCCGTCTCTACTAAAAAATACAAAAAACTAGCTGGGTGAGGTGGTGGGCGCCTGTAGTCCCAGCTACTTGGGAGGCTGAGGCAGGAGAATGGCGTGAACCCGGAAGGCAGAGCTTACAGTGAGACGAGATACAGCCACTGCAGTTCAGCCTGGGTGACAGAGCAAGACTCCATCTCAAAAAAAAAAAAAAAAAAAAAAAAAAAAAAAAAAAAAATGACTATCTACCAGGAGTTAAAATAGAAAACAGAGAATGAATATTTAAACATGAATCTCCAATACTACTTAAGACAGAAAGATAATACCTTTGGCAAACCTAGTCATGAAAACGCATTTGCAGTGGGCCTTTGAAAGGGAGTGGCTATGTCCAACCTGAGCATTCTGGTTAATTAAAAGCTTTTTCCTAATGAATTGGTATTGTGCTGCCTAGAGTTATCTCTCCTGCATCTATCTGGAGTGAATTGTTCACCAGGATTCCCACAATACTTAGAAAACTGACTAACTAGGCCCAAATAGAAATATTCTTGAGCTGTTGCCATTTGATTTTGTTTCCGAATATTGATTATTTTGAACATTGCATCTTCTGCCTGTGTTTGTGTCAAAGCTTCCAAGAAGTTCTTGGTGTTTGATTATAAGTTCCTTGATGGTGTTTATAGTGATTTGCTGCCTAAATATTTTGTGGACAAAATGTTGTCTGGGTTTTGCATTTAGATAATGGGGGTGTGTATCACGCCGATATCTCCCAAAACAATCCAATGAAAAACTTTCCCTCTAAATCAAATTTGCCGGATGATTGACTGTATTATTTAAATTTAGTGTGGCTTTTGATGCATTCGGAAGGGAGCCCTGAGAAATGTAAAGTTAGGATTATTGTATCAAATTTGAAAATCCCTGTGCTGAGCAGATGCTGAATGGTTTTTATCTATTTCCATAACTGCATTTAAAAGGCATTAAGTGTTGTGATTGTGGGGTGGTTTCTGCTTGGCTTTCTTCATCATTTTTGTATGTAATATAATACATTTCAAACATATATTTTTATGGTGTTGCATTTAGGAAAGGGAAACTTATTGTTTTACAAGAGACTCATTGAAAGGATGATGCCATGTTAATGATAATGGCCTTTAAAAACATTCCACATTCAGAAGCATTCCCATCCAAAGCTACACCCTTTAAATCATTCTCCTCACTCGCATGATCACTCTAGGAAAACAGCGCATTAACCTCCATACTATTATTATCACTAGTAACATTTTATCCCAGCACTTATTCAGAGCCAACACAGGCCAGAATGCGCAATGAGATGGACCCCTGGGCCTCATTTTCTGAGCCAGATTACAAAGGCTTCCATTACCCGCTATGTTCTGACTCTTGTGAGTTACGAAGTTTGCAGCTGAAATTTCTAGGTCAGATCTTAAGATTGGTGTCATGAACAGAAACACAAAAGAAAGCTTGAAGGCTTCAAGACTTTTCGTGGGGTCAGGGGTACAAATAAGACTTTGGAAGTAAGAAGAGACCTAGAACGGTTGTTTTCACTAAAGAAAAAACAAACACAAGTACGAGCCTCCTCCCCCAACCATCAAACATGTGAAAATGAAAAGGGGACATTAGAATCCAAGAAACGCATAGGTTAAGACAGTCTGTGCATAACTTACATGGGGAAAAAAAGGAAGAAAAAGAAAACCGCCAATAGGGACCCTAGATTAAATAACTTCAGGAGGGACATGGTAGATGATACCAACGAGGTGTCAGCCTTCATCGAGAGGTGGGCACGACAATAGCACTAACATCCGCAGCACAAGGCAGGTGGTTTCGTCTGCAACGGCCATTGTGGCTGTTGGCAATCACAATTGTCAGACATTTGTGTTATAAATTTGTGTGTATAAATATTAATACATGCAACTGGAGGGCCATGATTGTGTGGCCTCTACTTGAGAGAGGTCTCAGGCACAAGGTTTGGGAAATTCGCTTTCTGAGAAATAAATCTTTATGAGCAAGAAAGATGAGACACTAGTGGTAAATAAAACTTAACCTCTGTGTAAGATGAGTGGCTTTTTATTTCTGGTTATTTTAAGAAACAACTGCTATGGTCTGAATATTCATGTTCCTCTAAAGTTCATATGTTGAAACCCTGACCTCCAAGACGATGGTATTAGGAGATGGAGTCTTTGGGAGGTGATTAGGTCAGAAGGGCAGAGACCTCATGATGGGATCAATATCCCTATAAAAGAGACCTTAGAGAGACCCTCCACTCCTTCTACCACGTGAGGATGCAGCGAGAAGACAAGACTCACTCTATAAGCAAGGAGGCAGCCCCCTACCCCCAGACACAGAAGCTGCCAGTGCCTTGATCCTGGATTTTCCAATCTCCAGACTGTAAGAACTAAGTTTCTGTTGTTTAAGCCATCAAGTCTATGGTATTTTGTTATGGCAGCCTGAACAGACTCAGACAGTCACTCTGTATTTTAATTCTACACATATTCAAGATTTTTCGTTAATTTTTTTAAAGGAGGCTTTTACTTCTTTTTTTTTTTTTTTTTTTTTTTTTTTGAGACGGAGTCTCACTGCTCGCCCAGGCTGAGTGCAGTAGTGCCATCTCGGCTCACTGTAACCTCCGCCTCCTGGGTTTGCGCCATTCTCCTGCCTCAGCCCCCTGAGTAGCTAAGACGACAGGCGCCCGCCACCATACCCGGCTAATTTTTTTGTACTTTTATAGAGATGGGGTTTCACCAAGTTAGCCAGGATGGTCTCGATCTCCTGACCTCGTGATCTGCCCTCCTCAGCCTCCCAAAGTGCTGGGATTAGAGGCATGAGCCACTGCGCCTGGCCAGCTTTTACTTCTAAGGGAAGGAATTGGCAGATTGATAACAGAAGCAGGACAACTATTCTGTGCTTCCCTCAACGGCCAATATTGTGACATCTAAGGAACAGAATGGAGTGGAGAAACACAGTCGACAGTGGCCATGGCATCCCCAGTGTCTCCTGAGAACACTGGACTTTCGGGACCCAGCTGAAGGTCGCAAGAGGATGTTCCTTTTCTTACGTGTAGGATTCCATGGGCACCTATTTCCCAACCTGCCTAAGTCTCACCGCAGTACCATCTCAGGGAGGTACTTCACCACTTTCCCTATTTGCCATGGCCCTCTGGGAGAAAGGAGCACTTCGGTAACTACAACACATGCCTTACCATCCCTGCCTCTGCCTCCATCTGCTAGTGCTCTGATCAGTTGCAGAAAGCGGAAAATACCCTCTTTCCCACCCAGTGTTTTATGGGCACAATGGGCCTTCCCTGTCAAAATGGGCCCTTTGTATTTCACCATCACTGCCTATTCTTTTGAGGGGTGTAGGAAGCTATTGCTATCATGATACTATTGCAGAGTGTCCCCGCTGAGCCCAGTCAGAATTGCATCGGCTGGCACATCTTCATATACAAGGAACTTTTGGTTTTGGGAGGCTGGTCCTCGGATACTACCAGAGATATAGGAAGGAAGGAGAGGCTCAGTCTGAGTCTAAATAGAATAGAAAGAGATGGCAAATTAATCTCACCAAGTTGTAATGCTAGAGATAGAGCTAGGGTAAACATCAGACAGCTCTTTCTACCAGCCTACACTGCTGTCTCCAGAACAAAGATCAAGGGACTGTTTTAACTTGAGTGGATGAGACCTCAGATTCAGGCCTCAAGAATTTTTGATAACCATATTGCAAGAGGAATAGTAATGGATTGTAGGGTCTTAAGAGGAGAGGAACCAAAAAACTAGAAACTAAGTCTTCTGCCTAAGAGTCAGAAGATGTAATAAGAAAGAGAAGAAAGTGATAGTTTTCTTCAAGAACTTACAGAAAGACTCAACGTCAATGTCATTGTAGGGTTTGCATAAATGGTAGTCATATGGAAAACACTTAGCTTTCATGAAGAAAGTTTTACATATGAGTAGTGAGTTTCATATCCTGAAATACATCCTAAAATCTATGCAAATGGATTCAGTTAATTACTTTTCAGGGATGTTTAAGAATTTCTCAAAATGCGGTTCATGGACCAGCAACCTCCTCATCACCTGAGATCGTATGAGAATTGCAGATTCCCAGTCCCCTTCCCAGACCTACTGGGGAAGACTCTGGGTGTGGGGCCCAGCAATGTGTTTCACAATCCCTCCTAGTGAATCTGATTCATGCTAAATGTTGAGACCCATGACTGCAGTGAAATAGTTGCATCTCTATCCTGCCCTTTAAACATTAGTCTCACTTTATTCTATGTGCTTATCCCAGTGCTTGGACTGTGATGGGTACACTCTCCTTTATTGTTTGATGAATCAATGAATTACTCCCAAAAGTGGTAGCAAGTTTCTCAAATGTGGTCCTTAAAGCATGTGTATCATATTAACACAGACTGTTTGTTAAAACTCCAATTTCTAGGCCCCTGCACTCCACCGCACAGACACCTTTAGGATCCAAATGTCTGGGGAAGGGCCCAGAAATGCTTATTTTAAATAATTACTATCTTTCACTCTTTTATTCTTAAAAATTAACATTTTTATATAATAATTAAGAAATGCATCCACATGGTACAACATTTAATACATACAGATGGGGATTCAATGAAGGGTAAATCTTCCGGTCTCCCTATGCCCATCTACCCAGGTCTCCTCCCACAATGCAAGTACGGTAAGCTTAGGGTATCTGTTTATTTGTTGATGTATTTTTTCAGAGATTTTATACTTAAATAAGCAATCTTACACACACATACTACAAAAATGTATGGTCTTTCTGTCCCTTGATTTTTTTCTCTCAGCTACATAAGTGGAATATTCATTTTTGGGTTTGTTTTTGTTTTTGATTTTTTGAGATAGCGTCTTGAGGTCTTGCTCTGTCACCCAGTCTGGAGTGCAGTGGTGCAATCATGACTCACTGCAGCCCTTACCTCCTGGACTGAAGTGATCCTCCCACCTCAGCCTCCCGAGTAACTGGGGCTACAGGCAGGTGCACCGCCATGCTTGGCTAATTTTTCTTTTGTGTAGAGATGGGGTTTCACATGTTTCTTAGGCTGGTATCAAACTCCTGAGCTCAAGCAATCTGCCCGCCTTGGCCTCCCAAGGTGCCGGAATTACAGGCATGAGCCATGTGCATGGCTGAGAAATGTACATTTTAAACAAATTTGCCAAGTGATTCTTTTACAAGCAGTTAAGACTTATGTTTTTGGATTTTTTGACAGAATGTGAAAAATGTGTTTCTGTAAGTTATATATTCCTCAGATGGTTGTAAGTCAAATTTTAGTTTCTTGCATATCTAGGACCTCAAGTTGTGAATCAACAGTAACTGACTTAATGAGCTAATATTTAATTTATACTTATTCTTAGATTCTTATTTTGTGGATATGATATGTAGTAAAACCACTTAGGGGAAGAGACCAGTTCTTTTCTTTCTGTTCAAATCCAATGTTTGGTGGCACAGGGTTGGTGTCAAGGAAGTGACTGTTGAGTGAATGAGCCAGCATGTAGAATTCATGGCTGACCACCAGGAAGACTGACTGATTGCATGGGCCTATTGATTCTGATGGTGTGGACACCTAGTACAGTCATCAGTCCTGAAGGTGGGGGGACTCATGAGGGAGACAAAGGGTTTCTAAGCCTCTATCCTGCTTCACACACTTCTCTCTTTCTAGGTGTGCACAGCCCAAGACTATTCAGTGTAATGTGGTTGGCAGCCAAGACCAGTAAGTCAGCAAACATAGCTATACCTTCCGAAGGAGCTTCCTCGATATCTGGGCAGGTTACTTGTAATAAAGGAGATGCAGCAGCCAAACAAACAAAAACCAAAACCACCCTTCACTCAGCCAGTACCTCAGGGAAGAGACCACCTCCACCTCCTACAGAACTTCTTGGAAGTTTCACAGCTCTCCATCTTTCAGACGAAAGATTCAAATAAATGAAAAGTCTAATATTTCATAATGTATGCAGATTATCATTCCTACTCATTCAACAAAGGAAATCGAATGGAGGTTATAAAAAAGAGTATTTTTTTCTGATAATTTACCCTCTCTAAACTGCAAAGATTGAATATAAAAGACCCTCAGTGAAGTTTGAGAGTATCAGCTCAGCCCTCCCAACACATTTAAAGACAAGAACTAAATTCAGGTTATTAAAGAATAAAACTTCAAGTTGTAGTGTAAAGACAAAGGCCTGTTAGGCATATAATTAAAACTCCATGGAACTGTCAGAGAATTGAATCAAAGGATGCCTTTTCCAAGTTATCCCTGTTACTAGGCATTCTGGAAGAAGTCTGCACCTGGGGCAGCCCAGTTAGGTCTTGGAGGAAGGAACCAAGAGTAGACCAAGCAGGTACCACATTCTTTTGCTGCTGTCTGGTTTACTGGTTTGCAGGTCATCACCCTATCTATTCCAGTGCCTCCGTCCGCAGGAATGCATTAATGATAAAATGCAGAGAGCAATCCCCACTGGTAGGATGACCCAGGAGGTTTACTAACAATGTGGACATTTAGAAACTTGGGAGGATGAAACCAATTTTAACTTCATAGAAATAAAGTTTATGAGAGTAGGAGTTGAAATTGCATTGTATTAAACTGTTTTCTTTTAAAAAAGAAATCTCCAAAAACTTTCCATGGATGATTTCTAGTCCTCCACAAGGTCTTTGTTATGGAAAAGTTTCTGCTTTCATCAGTGATTGATTCCCAGAGTTTCACCTCTGTGCCTCAAATTACTCTCTGACCTTCAGCTCAATTCAATTCAACAGATACTTAATCATCACCTAGGGCAGTCAAGACACTATGGCAAGCACCTTGAAGATCCATAAAGGAGCAAGGCAAGAGACATAAAATATCAGAGAAGAAACAGGCTTTAGAAAGCATTCATGAATTCCTTCAAATAAATATTGAATCACTACTATGTGCCAACACTAGTATCTCCCTAGAAAACCAATGAGATAGCATTAAGCCAAGACAGGCAAGATCTCTTGTTGCCCTGACCCAGGGATGCATCCTGGAATTATTCTGATTCAGTCGCTCTTTATAGAATCATGGGAACACAGGTAATTCTGATGTATGCCCTAGCCTAGAACCAATGGTACAGCACCACTTCACCATTATTAAGTTGAGGAAACTAGGGATCAGAAAGAAGTTGTGATGTTCTCAAGGACTATGTACTATTTCATGCCAAGTCACAGTAAGACCTTGAATTTCTTACCACACCATGCCATGGCCTGGTAACAAGACATGGACACAGGTGGCCATAAAAATAGATCAAACCTGACAGGTGCTCTAGAAAAGGTCCAGAGTACATCAGGGCATAGAGAGAGACCACTGCTATGATGATAATAAAAGATGCCAGATGAAAAGGACTTTGATAAAAGTTTTGAAGGATGATAAGCCCCAGGCATGGATAGAGAATGGCTGGTGGGGAGAAGAAATTCTAAAAAGAGGGAAGAAATGGATGCCAAGGAAGAATAAGACAGGTTATGAGAAAACTAAGTAGCTCAATTGGGTAGAACAATGTTCCAAAGTATGAAATAAGAAAACTTTAAATGGTGTCCAAAGACAGCATTAAGTAATCTGGATTGACAGATGAGGAAGCTTGGCGAGTCAGGATGGTTTTTCATGTAGACCAGGCATATAAAGTTTTCTTTAAAGAATTTTAATCTATGGAAAAGAGGTTAGAGAAAAATATTAGGTCAATAAAGATGGTATGCAACTATGACAAAAATTAAATACGGAAGAGATTGGGAAAGGAATAGGAGATGAAATTAAAAGATTGTCTGTGTACTGAATAATGCACTGAGTTTGGGCTTTGGTTGGTAATCAGAAGTGAATTCTAAGGATGTTTTAAAGAATCACAACAAGCAGCTATGGTTTAGGAAGATGACTCTAGATGCAGAATAAAGTAGAGGACAAATAGAAGACATAGGCAGTAGAGAGGCCAAGATGACCATTGAGTCTACATTTATGGAAGAAGTTACAAGCGTGTGGACTAGAACACTGACAACAAAGACAACAGAAATGTAAAAGGGTGTGTATAAGAAAAACATCACTGAGTAAGAAACCATACGACTTTCATCAAAACGAAAAAACTCTTATGCTTCAAAGAGCACCATCAAAAAAGTGAAACTTACAGAATAGCAAAAAGCTTTGTAAATCATACATCTGATAAAGGACATACCTAAAATATATAATAAACTCTTACAACTCACAGTAAGAAGACAAGTAACCTGATTAAAATTAGACAAAGGACCCAGGCACAGTGGCTCATGCCTGTAATCCCAGCACTTTGGGAGGCTGAGGCAGACGGATCATTTGAGGCAAGGAGTTCAAGATCAGCCTGGCTAACATGGCAAAACCCCATCTCTACTAAAAGTACAAAAATTATCAGGGCATGGTGGCACACGCCTGTAATCCCAGCTACTCAGGAGACTGAGGCATGAGAATCGCTTGAACTCAGGAGGTGGAGGTTGCAGCTCCAAGATCACGCTGCTGCACTGCAGCCTGGGTGACAGAGTGAGATTTTGTCTAAAAATAATAATAAAGGTAAAAATATAGTAAAATTGAACAAAGGATAGAAATAGGTAAGTGTTTAAATAAAGTTCTGCAAATAGCCAACAAGCACACAAAAAGGTGCTAAGTATCGTATCATTAGACATCAGGGAAATGCAAATCAAAAACTGCAGTGATTTACTACTTCACACCCACTAGAATAGCTGGAATCCAAAAGACAGATAATAACAAGTGTTGGTGAGGATGTGGAGACATTGGAACCCATATAATACCGCTGGTAGGAATGCGAAATGGTGTGGTCATTTTGGAAACAGTCTGGCAGTTCTTCAGATGGTTAAACATACAATTGCTATATGACCCAGTGAATTCATTAGTAAGTATATACCCAAGAGAAATAAAAATGCATGTTTATTCAAATGTTTGCTAGCCAATGTTTACCGTAACATTATTTGTAATAGCCGAAAGAGGTGGAGATAACCCAAATGTCCATCAAGTGACTAAACGGGTAAATAAAATGTGGTGTTTAATACAATGGAATATTATATTATTGTAAAAAGGAAGGGAGTACTATACATATTACAACATAAATGAACCTCGAAAGCCTTATGCTAAGTAAAAGAAGCCAGATACAAAAGACCACAGTTTATAAGATTCCATTTATGCCCAGAAGGCAAATCTATGTAGAGAAAAAGTAAGCAAGGTAGTTTAGGTCTGGTAAAGATGAGATAATGAAGGTTCATAGTTAAAGAGTATGGGGTATCTTTTTGAGGTGATGAAAATGTTTTTAAATTGACTGGTAATGGTTGCATATATCTGTGAATATATCTTTAAACCATTGAAATGTACCCCTTACATTAGTGAATTATGTGATATGTGAATTACATCTCAAGAAAGGTGTTTTTTAAAAATAAAAACATCTGATTTGTGGCTGGATTTGATGGAACCCCTCCGCCTCACCATGGCTAAAGAATTTGCAAGATTCAAAATTTGGTACAGCAAGCCAAAATAGCTATTAGATTATGCAGACCTTTCAGATCCAGGATGCCATGAGAACACATAGTGGCAGCAAAAGGCTCTGTGGCTCTTGAACTAAATGTGTCAGTCTTTCTTTCCTTCTACTCACAAAGTTTAAATGAAAATTGTCTTTTCTGGGATCCTACATAGCCAAAACAAGACTAAGCAAAAAGAAAAATCAGAAGGCATCACGCTACCCAACTTCAAACTATACTGTAAGGTCATAGCCACCAAAACAGCATGGTACTGGTATGAAAGTAGGCACACATAGACCAGTGGAACAGAATTGAGAACCCAGAAATAAAGCCAAATACTTACAGCCAACTGATCTTCCACAAAGTGAACAAAAACATAGAGTGGGGTAAGGACACCCTTTTCAACAAATGGTGCTAGGATAGTTGGCTAGCCACATGTAGAAGAATAAAACCGGATCGTCATCTCTCACTTCATATGAAAATCAACTAAAGATGAATCAAATACTTAAATATAAGACTGAAATCATAAAGATTCTAGAAGATAACATGAGAAAAACCCTTCTAGACATTGGCTTAGGCAAAGACTTCATGACCAAGAACCCAAAAGCAAATGTGACAAAAACAAAGATAAATAGTTGGGACTTAATTAAACTAAAAAGCTTCTGCCCAGAAAAAAAAAAGAAAATCAGCAGAGTAAACAGACAACCCACAGAGTGTGAGAAAATCTTTGCAATCTATACATCCAACAAAGGACTAATACCCAGAATCTACAAGAAACTCAAACAAATCAGCAAGAAAAAAAAAATGACCCCATAAAAAAG
The DNA here is from genome assembly GCF_007565055.1 of Rhinopithecus roxellana. Lineage (NCBI taxonomy): Eukaryota > Metazoa > Chordata > Mammalia > Primates > Cercopithecidae > Rhinopithecus > Rhinopithecus roxellana. Next base: position 35,821,862 of record NC_044567.1, read on the forward strand.
TGGGCTAAGAACATGAACAGACAATTCTCAGAAGAAGATATACAAATGGCCGACAAACATATTTAAAAATGCTCAATATCATTAATTATCAGGGAAATGCAAATCAAAACCACAATGTGATACCACCTTGCTCCTGCAAGAATGGCCATAATCAAAAAAAGAAAAAAAAAAATAGATGTTAGCATGGATGTGGTGAAAAGGGAACAATTTTACACTTCTGGTGAGAATGTAAACTAGTACAACCACTAAGGAAAACAGTGTGGAGATTCCTTAAAGAAATAAAAGTAGATCTACTGTTTGACCCAGCAATCCCACTACTGGGTATCTACCCAGAGGAAAAGAAGTCATTATACGAAAAAGATACTTGCACACGCCTGTTTATAGCAGCACAATTCGCAGTTGAAAAAATATGGAACAAGCCCAAATGCCCATCAATCAACGACTGGATAAAGACATTGTGGAATATAGATATACCATGGAATACTACTAAATCATAAAAAGAAACAAAATAATGGCATTTGCAGCAACGTGGATGGATTTGGAGACCATTATTCTGAGTGAAGTAACTCAGGAATGAATGGAAAACCAAACATCATATGTTCTCATCCATAAGTGAGAGTGAAGCTATGAGGATGCAAAGGCATAAGAATGATACAATAGACTTTGGGGACTTGGGAGAAAGGATGGTGGGTGAGGCATAAAAGACTACACATGGGGTACAGTGTACCCTGCTCGGGTGATGGGTGCATCAAAATCTCAGAAGTCACCGCTAAATAAGTTATTCATGTAACCAAGCACCACTTGTTCCCCCAAAACCTGTTGAAACAAACAAACAAACAAACAAACAAACAAACAAACAAACAAATAAATAAATAAATGAGAAAATTGTTTTTTCTGGTCATCTGCTTCTCATTCTCACTGTCAGTTTCCCAACTAGGAGAACAGAAGATCCGAGTGCTTTTCCCTGTACCCTCAAAAGGAAACCTTTGTGCATAGCAACTAATATATATAATTATCTGCCTAATCTACAAGAATATGAACTACTGAAGAACAGAGGCTGCTTATTCCCTCTATTTTTCTGTGCTTAGCATAGGGTCAAGCATAGAACTGTGGCTCAATAGCTGACAATTGATTGAAAAAAAAATAGATGAATAGTACCCCTCCCCCCCCCAAAAAAAAAGAAAAAAAAAAGAAAAAGGGTGTGGCATGGAATGATAAAAATGTGGTTGATAATTCCAAATTTAATAGCCAAGCAAAGGCTAGATTTCTGTCTCTAAAAATTTTCAAGAGGGATTTTTAACTGTCTTTCCACAACTAAAATAGAGTAGAGTTCTTGCACAGTCAATGCCAAGAGTGTGTGGCAAACACCATTGAGTAATATAAGAAAAAATGGGGGGATAAGTAGAATATGTTAGCCTACCAGATATTTTAAGATCGGTAATTATAGAAAGTTCAATAGTGAAGTAGCAAAAAGTAGAGAAATAGAAATCATATTCTGTTTGGATGCAGGGAAAGACTTAAACAACATTCACTTGCAGTGACATCTATCTAAAAGATGTTAGTTCTGTGTTGGTATGTAAACTGTTGTGGGGAAACTACTTTATACCTCAAGTAGGTTCAGCCAAGAAAAAGAGAACTAACAATAGGTATTAGAAGAGTTGAAAGAATCAAGGGGAGAAATTTGCAAAAGGTAATCTGCAATTTGCAGTTGCTGGAAACCAGCACCATCCCATGTGGTTGAGGGGGACACAGAGAGAAGGTGGTGTGAATCTCTCATACACACACACACAGATAATGTGTTACTTATCTGTATTTTCAAAATTTTCTGTAGTTAACACATGATAAGAAAATGTGATAATAATTTTAACAGACTAAAATTAGTTTAGCAACAGAAATGAAAATGGTTTGTCTAGCTAAGGAACTCTTCCTTAAAGCAGTAAGATAGTCAGAAAACGGATTTATACATATTTTTAAAGAATTCTTTAGCTTGCTGTTTATTGTGTTCTGGGATGAATACTGACCCTTAGAAAAATTTCAATTATTAAATGAAGATTTTTCAGCAGTTACATTTCTGCATGTTTGTCCCAAACCATATATTAAATCTGATTGATATGCTTTGGATTTGTGTCCCCATCAAAATCTCGCATCTACTTGTAATCCTCAATGTTGGAGGAGGGGTCTGGTGGGAGCTGATGTTCATGGAGACAAATTTCCCTCTTGCTGTTCTCTTGATAGTGAATGAGTTCTCACGAGATCTGGTTGTTTAAAAGTGAGTAGCACCTCCCCCTTCTTTTTCTTCCTCTTGCTCTGGTCATGTAATGGGCCAGCTTCCCCTTTGCCTTCTGCTGTGACTGTAAGTTTCCTGAGGCATCCCCAGAAACAGAAGCCTGTGCAACCTATAGAACTGTGAGCCAATTAAACCTCTTTTCTTTATAAATTAACCAGTGTCAGGTATATCTTTATAGCAGTGTGAAAAGTGACTAATATACCGATTATTAGAAGATTCATTTTTTTTTAGTTCAGGTAAAATTCACATAACATAAAATTAACCATCTTAAAGCAAGTAATTCAGAGGTATTTAGTAAATTTACCATGCTGTGCAACCAACACTTCTTTCTTTCTAGTTCTGAATCATTTTCATCACTCTCAAAAGAGAACCCCATATCCATTAACCAATCACTCCCCATTTTCCCAACCTCCAAACCCCTGGAAACCACTAATATGCTTTCTATCTCTATGATTTTTATCAATTCTGTATGTTTCATATAAACGGAATCATAAAATACGTGAGCCTTTTGGTCTTGGCATCTTTTACTTAACAAAATGTTTTTTAAAGTTTATGCACATTGTGGCATGTATCAGCACTTTTTGTAGCTTTTGGTAGCTGAATAATCTTCCATTGTGCAGATACACTTCATCGTATTTAGTCATTCATCTGTTGTGGACATTTGAGTGGTTTCTACCTTTAAGCTATTGGGAATCATGCTGCTATGAACATTCATATACAAGTATTTGTTTGAATACCTGTTTTCAATTCCTTGGGGTATATACCTAGGTCATATGGCTACTCTATGCTTAACATTTTTTGAGGAACTGGCAAGCTTTTCCACAGCAGCTGAAGCATTTTACATTCCCAACAGCAATGTGAGTGGGTTCCAAATTTCTACTTTCTTATCAATGCTCATTGTACATCCTTTTTGTTTTATTTTTTACTCATATTTGTTTTTAGTCATTTTTATTTCTTCTAAAAAAAATGTGCAGAACGTGCAGGTTTGTTACGTAGATATAACATGGATGAAGCTGGAAGCCATCATCCTCAGCAAACTAACACAGAAAGAGAAAACCAAACACCGCATGTTCTAACTCATAAGTGGGAGTGGAACATTGAGAAAACATGGACACAGAGAGGGGAACAACACACACCAGGGCCTGTTGGGGAGTGGTAGGTGAGGTGAGGGAACTTAGAGGACAGGTCGATAGGTGCAGCACACCACCACAGCATAGACAACCTAATGTGTGTGAAATAGTATCTATTACAGTTTTGATTTTTATTTCCTAATGACTAATGATGTTGACCATCTTTCATGTGCTTGTCAGCATTTATATATGCTCTTTGGAGAAATATATTTTTGATTCCTTTGCCCAGTTTTCTAATTGGCTTGTTGTTATTGAGTTTTAGGAATTCTTGATATATTCTGAAAACTAGATTTTATGTGATACATAATTTGCAAATACTTTCTCCTGTTCTGTGAGTTGCCTTTTTACGTTCTTGATAGTGTCTCTGATTCAAAAAATGTTAAATTTGGGCCGGGCACGGTGGCTCAAGCCTGTAATCCCAGCACTTTGGGAGGCCGAGACGGGCGGATCACGAGGTCCAGAGATCGAGACCATCCTGGCTAACTCGGTGAAACCCCGTCTCTACTAAAAAAAAAAAAAAAAAAAAAAAAAAAAAAAAAAAAAAAAAAACTAGCCGGGCAAGGTGGTGGGTGCCTGTAGTCCCAGCTACTCGGGAGGCTGAGGCAGGAAAATGGCATAAAACCCGGGAGGTGGAGTTTGCAGTGAGCTGAGATCCGGCCACTGCACTCCAGCCTGGGCGACAGAGCGAGACTCCGTCTCAAAAAAAAAAAAAAAAAAAAAAAAAGTTAAATTTGATAAAGTCCAACTTATCTATTTTTTTGTTTCCTTCACTTGTGCTTTCGGTATCATATGTAAGAATCAATTGCCAAATTCAAGATCAAGAAAATTTACATCTGTTTTATTCTTAGTTTTATAGTTTTCACTCTTACGTTTAGGACTTTGATTCATCTTAATTTTTGTGTATAGTGTGAGGTAGGTGAAATCCAGGGAAAGGGATGTTTATTCAATTATTTAGGTCTTTCTAAATTTTGTCAGCAATGTGTGGTCATTTTCCATGTATAATTCTTACATCTCCTTGGTTAAATTTATTCTTATGCATTTTATTCTTTTTAATGCTATTGTAAATGGAATTGTTTTCTTAGTTTTCTTTATGGATTATTTATTAATAGTGTATAGAAATAGAACTGAATTTTTTCTGTTAGTATTGTATCCTAAAAATTTGCTGAATCCTACAAATCAGCTGAATTCATTGACTAACTTTAATGGTTTTTAATAATAAATTCTCTAGAATTTTCTGTGTATAAAATTATTTATCTGTGAATAGAGACAGTTTTATTTCATCCTTCTGATTTGAATGTCTTTTATGTCCTTTTCTTGCCAAATTTTTCTGGCCAGAATTTAAAATTTTTTTTTTTTTTTTTTGGAGACGGAGTCTCGCTCTGTGGCCCGGGCTGGAGTGCAGTGGCCGGATCTCAGCTCATCGCAAGCTCCGCCTCCCGGGTTTATATGCCATTCTCCTGCCTCAGCCTCCCGAGTAGCTGGGACTACAGGCGCCCACCACCTCGCCCGGCTAGTTTTTTGTATTTTTTAGTAGAGACGGGGTTTCACCATGTTAGCCAGGATGGTCTCAATCTCCTGACCTCGTGATCCGCCCGTCTCGGCCTCCCAAAGTGCTGGGATTACAGGCTTGAGCCACCGCGCCCGGCCAGAATTTTAAATTTTAAATTAGAATGTTAAATAGCACTGGTGAAAGTAGGCGTCCTTGTCTTATTCTTGACCTTAAAAAGTTTTGAGTCTTCCACCATTGTAATGGGAAATATGGGTTTTCATAAATGTCCTTTATCAAATGGAAAAAATTTCCTTCTATTCTTAATCTTTTGAGTGTTTTTATCATGAAAAGATGTTGAATTTTGTCAAATGCTTTTTTTCTGCATTAATTGAGAGGATCATTTGTTTTTCCCTGTATTCTCTTAATGTGATATATTACGTTGATTAACTTTCATATGTTGAAGCACCATTACATCCCATGGATAAATCCCATTTAGTTGTGATGTGCAATCATTTTAATATGCTACTGGATTTGAAAAGAATAATTCTTAAGTCATTAAATTAACCTAGTATATAATATAGCTACCAGTTAGATTCCTCATGGAGGGTACATGTGATCTAAGGAGAAATGTTGCAAGAACAGGATTCAAATAAGTTACAGAGAAAATGCAGAATTTCTTCTTATTGGATTGAAGAAACTCAGAAAAGACTCTGCAAAAGCCTTGAATTGTCATAAAGAAAGGCCACTAATGAAATCTTTGACAGGCCAGAAGGGGTGGCTCATGACTGTAATCCCAGCACTTTGTGAGGCCGAAGCGGGCGGATCACCCGAGGTCAGGAGTTTGAGACCAGCCTGGCCAACATGGTGAAACACTGTCTCCACTAAAAATACAAAATTTAGCCAGGCATGGTGGTAGGCACCAGTAATCCCAGCTACTCTGGAGACTGATATAGGAGAATCCCTTGAACCCAGGAGACGGAGGTTTCAGTGAGCCAAAATCATGCCACTGCACTCTGCCCTGGGTGACAAGAGCAAAACTATGTCAAAAAAAAAAAAAAGCTCTGACACATGCTGAAGCTTCAGAATTTCCAGCAAGCTGCATGGCCCAAACACCCATGGCATGGATGTTCTGAATGAGGTCTGTGCAACCGATTGTAATTAATCTGAAATAAATTGGTAATTTCTAAGTCTATAAGTCTCTACACCCTTATGATTCATATGTATTGCTGTTATCTATTGCTGCCTAACAGACCACCCCAAAACCTACTATTAATTAATAGCTAATAGTAAGAGTAATTATTCTGTTATATCTGGTAGTTTCCACAGGTCAGAAATTTGGAGAGGGTTTAGCAAAGCTGTTTCAGTCCAACAGTGCCTGGAAGTGAGGGTTGGAGAAGCAAGGAGCTGGCCAAGCCTCTCTCTCTATTTAGTCTGAGGGCTTCCCTATGTGCTTTTTCCACATGGACTACCTCGAGCTTCCTTACAGCACGGTGTCCTCAGAGGGATGAGACTCTGGCTCATAGATTTCATCTCTCCAGGACAGGAGAGTTACAAACTTGCAGACATGTTTTCAAACTGCCACAGTTTCCTTGCCTGATTGTTTTAATAATATGATAATTAATTGGCTGAAACGTTTAATTCCCTGATACTGAATGAAGAATGAGCTTTGTCATTTGGCCCATGGAGCTCACAGCAAGACAGAACTATTCACTCAGTGCAAAGCAAAATGCCCGAGAGGAAATGCTTAACTTCTCGTGTCCTGTATTTGCACAGAAGTCTAAAGTGAGAATTTTGCAAAATGTCACTACTCCCAATACAGATATATAAAACCCATCTTCCAGAAAACAATGTCCCATTTTTCTTTATGTGAGGTTTAAGAAAATATCATAAAATATCATAAAATCAAGACCCTACCGTACCTGTGGCTGACACTTATTTGCTATTTTCATTTGCATGAACCATTTCTCCTGTTCCACAGAGCACACAAAAAACAGCTGGCTAGCCCTGAAATGAACATGATGATACAAGAATGATGTTCTATGTGTGTGCTAAAGGAGGTCTCTCTGGATAAATAAAAGGTTGCTCATTTATTTATGATGCAAAAAAAATCCATTGTGCATTATTTGGCCCAAAGAATCATCAATTATTTATTCAGAACTCCTTGTCTCCAAGTACAGCTTTTTGTGTGTATGAGGGCATGTCTGTTTTTATTACTTCAAAACGTGTAATTTTCTTTATGATTGTGGTAGATGCTCTGTCTCAAAGCTTGTGGTATTGACATAACCTGTATGTTTGATAAAGGATTTCCAGTTTATTATACCATTTTCATCTGAACCCCTCGGTCTCCCTGTAGTTAAACACCCAGGAATCATGACAAATGGATATAAGAATTTCATTCATTCACTAGGATGTTCCCTCCTTTTCCCTCCCCCCAAACAAAATTACTACATCACTAACCCATTAATTATATTCTGGAAGCAAACATCTTCTCAGACATCACTGACTTCTCCTAACCCTAGCAAAGGCATATTTAGAGCAATAGCATCCCTCAAATGTATTTTATAGCCTTTAAACTCTGACTTTCACTCACATTAATTCTAGATACATCATAGCACACTGCCAAATCAGACATCTGGTTTCTATGGTCTGTGTAGAAAATGAAAATAGTTGAAATAGAGATATCCACGGCCTACTGTGTAGGTTCTCCAGGGGACTCGTTCATCCCCCGAAACAGACACAGCTGCCACTCTTACACAGCAATTCAGATTGTTACTGAGGGAGGGTACTTGGTGTAGGACAGATATGACTCCTTTTCTAGCAGGTGCTGCGGGTTTTCTTGAGACAGAGTATGTGACGCTCTGCCTCATTTAAGGTTTGAGAGGTTGGCTGGCAAAGACTGGAATCCAACACAGCTTTGCGTGCCACTCACAAAGGACAAGTTCTTGGATGTCTTAGCCAGCACCTCCAGGTGGCAGCCCACTCCTGGGCCTCTCTCCTGGTTGCAGGGTCTCCAGGTATGGTATCCATACAGGGGCAAGGCTCAGATTTCCCTTAGAATGAGCCACTGCGGGGAGAGTGGTTGACTAATGGCCTCTAGCTGACTCTCCTTTGGATGCACTGGGGCATTGCTGCTGGAGATCATGCTCTTCCCAGGCTGCTTTCTGCCCATGATGACTGAGCAGTGAAAGGACTTGGAGCCAGGCCAGTTCTGCCTCATGTGGATCTCCTCTAATAGGAAGCCTGTGCTCTAGGGCTCCCCACCAGAGAGACATTCTCGGGATTGCCCTGCAGTGTGGGACTCTTTTTACCCAATCTTCCTTCCTTCTCCATTTCCTTTTGCAGATATCAGACCTGCATCATAATCTGAAGGCTCTTCTCACCTTCTTTTGCTCCCTCTCCCCTTTGATTAAAGACGAACGGTCATGTCCCCTGATGGATCTCTACCATTTCTAATTTCATCTGAGTGTCTGCTTTTTGGAGAAACTGAGCTGACATATTTGGTTTCTAGGTTCCTTCTTTCTTCTTCTTCCATTCTCCTCAGGCTCCTGTAGGTTCCTACCCACACACTATGTTTGCCCATATAGTAGCTTTATTTCTTTTTCCTTTTGTTTTTGGGGGCAGATCAGAAAGAGATCAAGATCCCATTCAATCCGAGCCTAAATCACTAACAATCCCAAAACTAGCTGGTTGCCCAGTCTTCATTCCCTGTAGGATAGGGGTTGGTACCTCATGATCAAGGTGACCTACTCCTGCCTACACCCCTGATAGGATAGAGGGATCCTTCTAACTAGAACAGTAAAAATGAAGCTGAACTTTACAAAACATAGGGGAAGCATTTCTATGCCGCTCTATTTGAGTTTTACTTAATCATGTTTTCTTCATCACATTACCATCACCAGTGCCTAGCATAGTACTAACATAGTTGTAATAATTATTGAATGAAGGCTCCATGAAATGTCTCTCTGCTGTTTTCCCACCCATATGCCTCTTTCCACATCCCCACTACCTCCTCCTGATAGCCAGTGGCTTCAGGATGATCTTAACTGTTATGCCCAAATCAGAGCTCTCACCACCAAGACTTATTCTTGGTCCTCATCTAAAATCCATCCTAAAACCCTTATTCCCTTAGTCCTCATTATGCCTACTTCCAGAAATCTGATTAAATTCATAAAGAGGGAAAGGAATTTCCATGGAAGTCAGGGTGCTGCCTTTAACTAGCTGTAGATTTTGGATAAGTAATTCCATTTTTCTTGGCTTCAGTTTTTCTCATTCATGTTAACTAGTTTACAGTATCTAAAAGTATTTTTGTGAGAAATTAATTTGTATTAGCAATATGAAGGGTTGAAGATTGTCTACATTTTCTGGGTTGCATAGCTTTTTTAAAGATGCTTACTAAATCAAATAAATCATTTATATTCAGATGGAAATAAAGACTGTCTAATTGCATTAAAAATATTCTAGGAGGATTGGAAAGGGTGATTTTCCTGATGTCGAAGTATATTCACCTCTGTCCCACCATGCTCACTCACACACATCTCTCCAGAGTTACTGTCCTCACCTGTTCTGGAATAACAGGGCAAGAGTGTCACGGACACACTGGGCAACTTTGCTACATTCCGGATTAGACTGTAACTCTTTCCGTTGTTCATCAAGATGTGTAATGAATGTCCCGACAAGGAAAGACAGCAAAACTGAGAAATAACATGTAAAGGATTTGAAATAGATGGCAAAAGTTTGGTTATTTACGCTTAACCACGCCAACGTTCTGGGAAAAAGGATATCTGGCATAAGCCTTCACATTTCCTTTTGCCACCACTGGGACAAGGTCCTGGAATACAGATAACTTGGAAAAATGCAAGACATCTCTTGGATCTCAGCCCCCTCCCCATGTGCTTTAAGTACTGTGATATAATAAGGATACAGGCAACCTGGAAACACTTTGCAAATGTTTCCCAGTAAACAGTAAACATCCCGGTACTGTGATGGGATGTTTCTTCCATCTGAGAGACTGGAGGAAAAATAAAGAGTGTATTTGTTTCCTATCCAAAGTTTTTGGCAGGATCCTCATTTTTCAGGTCTTCTTTGGTTCCAGCATACAGCAATTATATGTCAGAACCCTTCCCCCAAATATCCCCATGGGACCCTTGGAGTCACAGCCCCCGCAGCCTCATAACAGATGACAGATTGTGGGAAACTTGTGGGAAGCTTGTCATATCCATCTGATCAAAACAGTAGGTAAAGCAAGATAATATCTTGAAGTATTAGCCAAAGATCTCCCCTCACTTTTCTTCACCCTCTGCCAGTTCTCCTGACCCAGGCAGCTAGAAAATTTCACTCTCACATCTTAGAGCAGGAATATATTTCAGCAGCGATGCCAAAAGGAAGAAGCATTGAGTCAGCTTTGGATCCAAATTTGTTTTTGAAACTCCTGGCAGGAACAAAGGTTTGTAGGAAAAGACTTTTAAGTCACATGAACTGAACATTATAGTTTCAAGGGCATCCATGGCTCAGCAAATGTTTTCACGAACACTGAAATGAGACAGGAAATGAAGAGTTGAGTTATTCTGCTCATGAAGTAGATTTTGTAGGCTGGGAGGAGAGCAGAGAACTAAAGAAGAGGACAGAAGTTGGAGACTGGGGCTCCCTACCCACCTGGTCCTGAGATGGGGACAGTGTAACAACCCCAGGGGGTTTAGGAGAAGTAAGGCAGTGCCAACCGGATATTTCTTCCCTGTGGATCTTGGGGAAGTAAAAAGCTTGCTTCCTAGTGCCCAGCACAGTATGGGAGTTACAGTAGAAATGGCTGTGACACATTTCTTCAGCACTCAGAGACCTTGCAACTTAGGATTGGCACAGGAGAGTGGCTATTTACCCTGCACCCTTCCTTACCGAAAAAATACAAAAAATGCTGAATGAGAGCCAGACTTAGAGAGGCCTTTTGGCTGGGACAAGCATGAAGCAACAAGTCAGATGGTCAATTAACTGAAGAAATCATGGGAATAATTCTCATATATAATAGCTCATGGGAATAAGAATCAATACCAGTACTGACAGACACAACCTAGGAACAGACATCTTACCCCCAATACATACACACACTCACACACACTCACAAGTGTGCACACACACCTTCCTGGGCACCTGGCAAAAAACTTAGGCACCATGCTATAAGAATTAGGAGAAGCCTGAGATCCACACATTCAACAACTTGCTTATTCAGTTCTGTTCATTATTGTTTCTGACTTCTGGGGGACACTGCAGTGTACAAGAAATTTAGTTTCTACCACTCAGGCGCATAGCATTTTCACAAAGAAAATAAGATTAGCCGTAGAAAATAAAGTCACATTTCTTGCTAAGTTGAGTTTGTGGCCTGGGATTATAATTCATTCATTTGGAATCTAGAGGTGTGATAGGAGTCAGGAGAAGCAACGAGAAAGACATTCACATTTTACTCTGTTTTCCGTGGTTTGTGGGCTAATTTTGCCCACCTGATGTACAATATATTTCCCTTCTCTTAGTTGGCCATCTGTAGCTAACTTGCTAGTAGTTCAACCTTAGAGCAAGAAAGAAGGAAAATTGTGGAGAGCTTGATAGGTGACTTGGAATAAAGGTAGAAACCATGGGATTAAGTTAGATTTTTCTTAATCCAAGACTCTTGATCTTGCCACTTTGCTAAATGCTTGTTTTAGTGTATAGTTTGTATTGGTCTTTCCAGAAGGACCTGTCTTCTGGCCCTGATGCTGCTGTTCTAAACGGCCAGCCTCCAGCTCCTAAGCTACTAGCTACCCGTTACTATATCCCTGAGGCTGATGGAGTACCAACAACTCTGTTTTGATGGAAACCACATGTTTGTAATTTCATGTCAGTGCCAGACAGCAAGGAATGGAGTAGAAGCTATGGCCCCTTGTTCCAAAGAGTGTTTGCTTGCCTTAGGCTTATAAAGATCAGTCCTACAGGCTCCAGGATTACTCACTCCTGAACTCTATACGCATATCCTTTTTTGCTAAGACTTGCAATTGCTCTTGGTACTTCCAGACAAAGAGTCAGGGTAGTCATCTCAGAGCTGAAGCAGTTCATGCGTCATGTCACCCACCCCAACATTTTACCCTACTGGGAAATAGTTCACCTAGAAGGCATTGAGGATAAATCTGGGCTTTGTTCATTCTAGTTGTGGAAAATATTAGTCGTGAAACCCCAAAGTCACTCCAAGTGCCGGTGGCTGATGATAAACAAAGAGGAGGGCCTGAGATGGGCAGAGCTGAGGGCCAGGACCACCATCTCAGGCCCGAGCTCAGGAGGGGCATAAAGACTCCTATTGTTTGCACGGAGCCTCTTTGATGCTCACTCAGGAAACCCCCTTCCCAAACAGTCGCCTCTGCCAGCCCTTGGGGACCTGGGGAATACGTTCGCCTGGCCTTTGGTCTGTGTGTTTAGACTCATGCCACACCGAATTTCATCTGGGAGGAAAAGCTGTTTCAGATGACCATGAATAGCAGCTTTCATCAGCTGTCACATTCCATTATGGCCAGCATAACATGGAAATGTACTAGAGGCTGCTAGAGCCCTGGAATAGGAGCAACCCATTCTATTCTGAACATTTATTGACTTCCTTTGTCCTCGTGGAAAAGTTAATCTGTTCACTGGCTTTTTTCCTCCTCTTGCCTGGATATACCTTCCTCTTCGGGTCAGAAAATGGAAGTGCCATGAGCCAGAGCTGGGTGGGAATAGGATGCCTGTTTAGGTTATTCCTCGAGCTTCACTTCAGTGGTCTTTCCCTTGGAGCAATCAGCTTGTGCCTCAGCTTCCTCATGTGGACTTGGCCTCAAAGAAACAGGACACATTTTCTGTATTAGGAGAAATGGAATAATGCCCCCTTTGAGCAGGTGTTCTGTGTTCTATTCATTGTTAGGAGTCGTGGTGGACTGACTTCAATGTCATTTGGTTAACCAGCTCCCCCCCACAAAAAAAAAAAAAACAAAATAAAAAACTAAAATCCCAAAGAACCAGGTCATATTCATAGTGTTTGCCAATTCCCATGGTGTAAATACTCCCACTGTGGTAGATATCAGGACCCCAGCATAGTATCACTGAATGTGGAATCCATGAAGTTGAGAAGAGATGCAAACAACTGTCTATACTGAGACCAGTGGGAATCAGCTGTGTCACACCATTGGCTGACAGGCTTGTTGGTTGATTTTACAAAGCTGTGATGGGTGTGGTTACAGAACTTCTCATTAACATGTATTCCTGAAACCAACATGGATAGTAAAAGGGGTTCTGATCCAAGCGATGGAGGGAAGTACAGAGGAGGGGTGTGGTAGTGGGTTGTAGCCTGAGCTAGACGGTATAATGTGCTTTAAGCTCCAGCTTAAGACCAAATAGGTAAGAAGAACCATTCATTGGCCTCTCAATATGTTGAAGCAGGCAATGGGAAGAGCCTGCTTCAACATATTGATCCTCAAAATCCTCCTGTCTTGATCCTCAAAATCCTTCTAAGGTGGGTCCAGATTGTAGAGAAAAGCAGAATTGGGAACCAAGTCTTATTCATCCAGCCCTGTTAGAAATCATCAGATTCTATTATGCTGCGGAGGCAAAAGAAGGAATCTGATATGGTTTGACTGTGTTCCCACCCAAATCTCATTTTGAATTCCCACGTGTTGTGGAAGGGACCTGGTGGAAAGTGATTGAATTATGGGGGCGGGTCTTTCCTGTGCTGTTCTAGTGACAGTGAATGAGTCTCACAAGATCTGATCATTTTAAAAATGGGAGTTGCCCTGCACAAACTCTCGTTGCCTGCTGCCATCCACGTAAGATGTGACTTTCTCCTCCTTCCCTTCCACCATGATTGTGAGTCTTTCCCAGCCACGTGGAACTGTAAGTCCATTAAACCTCTTTCTGTTGTTAATTTTCCAGTCTCAGGTGCATCTTTATCAGCAGTGTGAAAGTGAGCTAATACAGAATCTAACTACCTTTGGGGGAGAAAAAAAAATGATCCTCACCAGTTATTTTCTATGTAGGTTGCTTTGGCTAAAATAAACTTGCATGAAGCCAACTCTACCTCCCTAATCGCTGATCAGAGTTTGTTTAAGGACTGTTTACAGGTTTGTTTCAAAATTGGTGCTTTATTCAAAAAGCAACTGCATAGGGGCTGGAACGATGGAAGTCAATGGACTTTGAGATGATTTGAGGCTGACAGTTTCCAATAGGGTCACTCACTCTACTTCATGATGGCAAAATGACCCAATGGGGGACTTTTGTGGGAAAACATAAAGGTGAGGTAAACACAGAAGAGTTGAGTCATTTGCCCTTAGTCGGTTCTCTGTGAGGTGTGAAAAGCTGCTTTGCTGCTTCTTTGTGAAATGTGGGGACATCCAGTGCTATAACAGCTGGGCCCCACTCTATGGGCCCCTCCTCTATGTCCTTCATCATCACAATACCCATGTCTGTCTCTGTTTCTATCCCACACTGAAATCAGTCTGGCCCTGAAAAAAAAAATAAGTTGCAATCTAGGAATATAAAACTTGTCTATAAATTAACAACAGAGACTTTGAAATGTCATGAAAGGGCACAAATAAAGAGCTATGGGAAGAAGAGGAGATTACTTGAAGTTATGGAGCGATTGGAGAATAGATTATGATAGACACAGCGTTGGAACTGGGCCTTGAAAGAGTCACAGTATGAAGAGCTGTGGAGACATTAGGAGGTGGGAGAATGGAAAAATATCCCAGAAAAGAGGTGCCAGTGTATTGCAGTCAGGGAAGAATGACCCTCAGGTAGAGTAGGAGAGAAATAAAGGAGTCACAGAAAATAACATCTTAAAATAATAATAATTCAGGCTGGGCACAGTGGCTTACACCTGTAATCCCAGCACTTTGGGAGGCTGAGGCAAGTGGATCACCTGAGGTCAGGAGTTCGAGACCAGCCTGACCAACATGGAGAAACCCCATCTCTATAAAAATACAAAATTAGCTGGGTGTGGTGGCGCATACTTGTAATCCCAGCTACTCGGGAGACTAAGGCAGGAAAATCCCTTGAACCTAGGAGAAGAAGGTTGCAGTGAGCCGAGACCATGTCATTGCACTCCAGTCTGGGCAACAAGAGCGAAACTCCATCTCATATAATAATAATAATAATAATAATAATAATAATAATAATAATTTGAATTGGATCATGGGAAAAATTTAAATGGTAGACTCAGAGGCTAGACTTCACAATGTAAATAATGAGCTAAGGAAAATGTTTGACCAGGCAGGAGACTCCAGGAATTTCTGGAAGATTATTGTGGTGACAGTGTGAAGTCAGGAACACAAAGGAAACAAGATCCTACCTCACTGATACATCCAGATAAATAATCCAGCATTTAAACTGTTTTCTGATCAGGATGCCATTTGTGTTAAAAGACAACAACTGATATGCTATCTGGCATCGATGAAAAGGGTATGAGAGACCTCAGAGCCAGCTCTGGAGGTAACTTACTTCTGCCAGAATATTCTGCCAAGGCTTGGGTCACTGCCACAGGCGAAAGGCGATTCCTACCTAGGCTAACTGCACACAACAGTATGAATGAGGTATGAACAGCTAAAGAAAGGGAAGAGAATAGGATTCACTCATTACATTTTTCTTTTGGGTTTCTCTATAAAAGTGGAGTCTCTATAGAAAATGGCATCAATTCCATTACAAAGCAACTCTCAACAAGAACAAGGTTGGAAGGAAATGGAATAGATTCATCAGGGTTATTGGACAAAATAAGTATAAAATCATCTTAGCACCATGCTTAGCATGTACTAACTGCTCAGAAATGCTTTACTGATATGACTCGTCTTTGAAACTTTCAAGTACAGAGTCCATAGTGGTTATGTTCCTTCATATCCAAGAGGTGGTAGAGCCTTGGCTAAGAGTGAAGGTTCTGACCCCATGCTGTCTAGTTTGCAATTAGGCTCCATCAACTTGCCTCCTTTGTAATTTTATACAAGCACGTGGCTAACTCATGCCTCGGTTTCCTTTTTCATAAGTGATGTTCACAAGGGACAGACCACAAAAGGTTGTCCGGAATACTAAGGAAATCAACACGTTAACTTAGAATAGTACTTAAACCATCCTAAGAACTCAATAGATATTAGACAGGACTGTCTATCAACTTCTCTTTGCTGAACGCTTACCTTGGTCTTTATCAGATATCATCCTGTGGCATCTAGACCCAAGCCAATACATGTTCATAATATACCTGTTCCCTGCTGCTTGTCAGAGATATCTTAATTAAGCCCATTTCAGTCTGTGAACTCCCTGTCAGAGTCTTTCTTGGGTGGCTTTCCAGAGCCTTTAAATTCTCCTGAATGGCCCTGGAACCTCCCCAACTTGGCGTTTTATGTCCATCTCATGCCAGGCTGAGTGCTGTCCCTGGAAGGACGTGAAGATGGAGTGGGAATGCACTTGGCAATGGATTATTTAGCAGCAGCATAAAACCTTCTTTCCTCCTGGAACTCACTTCCCTCATTGTCTAACTGAGCCCTTTAAAACAGCCACGTCTTTTTAAAAAGTTTAACATTCTTAGATCACCAACACCTTCTTTAACTGTATCTTAAGCAAAACTGTAAAAAATGCTTCATTTTGTGTTGGTGTGTGCTATTAAGAAATGTGACGGGATCTACTCAGGTCTATGCCACACACTCCATTACTACTTACTGGCCCAACAACATGAATTTGGATATTTGGACCTCTTTCCCCACTCCTAGTTCATGTCATCTCCTATTTGAGAGTTGATTTTATTCCAAGATACTATATTTTCCTTCCTTCCTAAAAAAATTATATATACATATATAATTTATATATTATATATACATATATATGTACATACATATAATTTATTCACTTCTTCTTCACTCAAAACTTGCTATCTCTTGTGATTTATATCTTATGGACCACAAGCTGTATCTTGTGCTATATCTTGTGAATCAATCACCTCAGTCCAGCTTCAGAAATGCCACTCTTCAATTACAAGGAGCTTAAGCATGGCAGTATTTTCTTTCTGAAATTTCCATCAGTTGAACTTATTATTTCAAAGAAAATAATAGCTAATTCTTTTCCTTGTTCAGTCTCCTAAATATTTGTTTAAAGATTCAATCAATAAATATACCATGGTTAATTCACAGGAAAGTGGGAGGCAGGTTTGTGTATACAGAACCCCAAATGGGAAGAGAGTAAAATGAGAGCTTTGAGGTTCTCTTTGTTCCCTCAGGGACAGAGTTTCTGAAGAATTGACATTGTTTGTACGTTCCCTCTCGTGCCCTCTCTGACTTTGTTTGGCAGTGCCTCCCAGCAATTCACAGTTGTGTGGCCTATTCTGTATGACAGGGTCTCAGCAGGACTGCAGGGCAGCCGCTGGAAAACCGTCTCAGCAATTGCCCTGTTATGAAGGTTCGAACACTCTTCCGATTTCCACCGCCCTTTGAAATGCTAACGGAAACTGGATGATATTCCGGTTTGGAGTGTGTTTTGGGTTGACATCTTATTTCCCCGTTCAAACAAATGAGCACATTCAGTGCTTTTTTGCCCTAGTGTCTGCTCACAAACCTCAGCCCATCTCTAGGTGCCTCTGAGAAAAATGCCAAGAATAGGATTCATAGGTATTGCAAAATAGCTGGGAGGAGGAATTTTCACCAAATTAGATAGAGGGTTTTCCCAAACCGGGAGAGAGATAGGACCCAAAAGAGAAGGAGTTAGTAGACAAGAATCTCAGGACCTCAGGACCCAGGAGCATATCCAACAAGAATTGCTCATAAAGGGAGAGGTCCGCTCAGCCTGAGAAGCCCCGAGAGGTAGACGGTGCCAAGAACGACGCCAGGGTCTTCTATACAGCAGCCAAGGGGCTTAGCTATTGGGTATTGGGAGGTGAGCCATTGCCCTTGGGTCCTCCCACTTCACTGTTGAGCATTATTCGTTGAGTACTAACTATATTTAGTAGATTTGTGGTGTTCAGGAGTGTAATTCCCCCACCTTATATAAGGTTTTATTTAAAAAAAATTTTTTTTTTTTTGAGACAGAGTATCACCCTGTCACCCAGGCTGGAGTGCAGTGGCACAATCTTGGCTCACTGCAACCTCTGCATCCCAGGTTCAAGCAATCCTCCTGCCTCAGTCTCCCAAATAGCTAGGATTACAGGTGTGCACCAACATACCCAGTTAATTGCTATATTTTTAGTAGAGATGGGGTTTCACCATGTTGGCCAGACTGGTCTTGAACTCCTGACCTGAAGTGATCCACCCACCTCGGCTTCCTAAAGTGCTGGAATTACAGGCATGACTCACTGTGCTGGCCTCCCTTGCCTTATATATGGTTTCAAAATATTCTTTTAAAAAGTTCTGAGTTGTGAGAGTCCTCCAAAAATGCATCTTTTGCATCAAATATGACATCCCTGGGTCACTGCTGAGATTTCTATTTCTTCATCTTGTGACTGTGCAACAAAAAGGGTATTTATCTAGGTTCCAAGATAATTGCTTCATTCCTCTCACCTCTGTGCTGCTGCAACGTCCTAGAACAACCAGCACCCCAGCAAGCCCAGGACCCTGGGGTAAAGAAGGGGTGCGAGTGTTAGGGAAGTCTCTCATATGTATACTTTGGTGGGAAAGGGCATTAAAGAGAGCTATTTCTCCCGAGCCAGGACACTCATTAATAATACCCTTCATTTCACTAACAATATGAAGAAATGGGCTGTTTCTTTCTTCAGCGTCACTATGGTTAGGTTAACTGAAGTAAGAGTTTACAGTTGAAAATCAAGAGCAGGAACAAATCTTTAAGCAAAGGAATAATCAGAACGTAGATCAAGTAACTACCCTGGAGTGAGAAACGTAAGTTTGATATGTAGGAAAGCAAACGTAGAAAGTTGAACATTACGTGATTTCCCAAAAGACTGGATGTTGATTAATAGTCAGCCTTCTCCTATGCGATAGCTTAGTGTTAAAAGTTTATAGAAGGCAACATGGGTGAGCTATGCAAGGCATGTTTCCTGGAATTGCAGTATAGCCTCCTGAGACTGTGCCTAACACTACAGCTGCCACCAGGAAACAACAATATCCTTAGGATAGGCATCTTTTAAGGTGGCGTGAGTACAAAGGGTGGGCTAGAGCCAAAAGAGAGCACCAGAGACTCACAGAAGAAATCACACATCTACCAGGGCCAGAATCTAGAATACTCCTATTTTCAATACTTGTAGAGATAGAGGAAGAAACACAATTCTGTAATTTACTCAGTTGGACGGGATGTGCTCAATCTTGCCCATACATAAATCTTTGCAGAGAGACCTTGGTCATTTGATCCAACATTCTTGAGTGATATTCTTTGGTGGGTGGGGCTATCCTTCTGGAATAAACCAGGAGCCAAAGAGTCCGTCTTGCTGACCAAATCAGCTCCCATCCCACAGTCTAGACTCTAGTCTTTTCTAAACCCCTTTGGGAAACACTGTTTTCACACTGTGTCATCTCCGTCAGTTCTTTGCCTTCTCCCACCTGACCCATGCCATCCCCCTGTCAGAATGAATTTGGCATGTAGTAAATTCCTTTGATTTTTGACCCTTCTAACAGCTATCACTACAGCTTTATTTGTACTAGACTCTGACTCATGGATTGGATCAACTCTCTCTGTCCTTATACCACTAGTGGTTTGAAATGATATCAGGAAGCACATCTTATGCCAACCCTTGAGCTGAGCCCAATATGCTACACAACACAAGCTTCATTTCTTTTCCCCAGCTCTGAAGTCCCAGGAAGTGCCTAGTGCTCTCTGTATTGAGTTTCCAAGTAAGCAAGAAGGAACCAACTGTAGAGCTGAGCAGAGGCTTAAGCAACCTGTGGGCGATGGAGGTTTTGGCTGGGAACACAATGTGCCAGAAAATCCAGCATGTAGATAAAGGTGTGATTAGTCAGAAAGTCAGACCAAGTGACATTACTCAGGCAAATTATAGAGTCCACAAAGGTAGGTCTGGATTGGCATCCAGAAGTCAAAAGGCAGGGGTGACTGATATACGGAATCATTCGTAATATCCAACAACTTCTAGTGAAGTTCTGGGTTCTCCCCTCTTTACCTCTCTTCTAATATCAAGAAAATTTTATCAATGTGCTACTGATCAGCTGGAGTTTGCATGCACAGGAATAAAGTGAAAAGCCAGTGGTTTCTTGTAGAGGGGAGCTCTCTAGGATCTTTTTGTTTCAAAACAGTTGATAGAATAAGAAAAGCCCAAGGAGTTTCTTCTCCTGTACCTTAAAGGTCAAGCAGATCAAGACATGACCATTGTAATACAAGACTAAGGTGACTGGGACTTTGTCCAGGTCTTAAGGAAGCTGGAATAGTTAAGTCCAAAAAGTCTTTGAATTCCAAGATTAAATTAAATGAAAATGTAGAAAAATTAACCGATTTTCTGCATTGCATTTGACATTTCATTGACAGTCCTGTGCATTTGTTTATGCCCCTGGCCACTCATATTGAATTCTTGGATTTTGTCTTAGAGAGTGGGAAAGGATCGAATTGCTCAGCTGTCTTTAAAATCCCAAGTTGCTAAAAAATAACTTTAAAAGTTAATGTATCTCCTATTTTTCGTGAAAAGGATAGTGTAGGTTGTGGGTATAATCAGGATTGAAACAACACATTTTTAGGGGAAATAATTAGCATCACTGATTTCATCTGCGTGTTTTTTTTCCATTCCTTTCAAATATGATTTGCTTGAAGCAAAGGCAATAACAACAAAACAAAACCGAAAACCCCAATGATTTGCCAAATTATTTAATATCACTCTACTTTCTCTTTTACAGTCCTTTGGAGTGCTACAACTCATGGCCCGAAGGCACAAGGATAAGGAAATGATTTGCCGGCCAGGTCTGAAATGGAAGTAGAAATTTCAGAACACTTCATAAATCTAGGAGGGTTCCCTCATGCCTTTTGGCAAACCCCTGGCCTCTGATCCATGGGTCAGGAAGAATTGCACCTTTCCTCTAAGGATCTCCAACATAAAACATAACCCATTGTGTAACCAGAAGGTCCCTGAAGGCCAGTTGGTTCCAACTTTCACTGCTCTGTGGAAAGGAGGCCGATGTGTTCATCCGTTCTTTTTATTTTTAGACTGTAAAATAGAGATGCAGAATCACAAAAAGCTTTTGACAATGACAGTCATCAACTTCCACCTGAAAATGTGATTGGAACCTGTGTCCCTTCTTTGCTTCAAAGGCTACAGCTCAGGCTATAGAAACTGCATTTATTGCCAAGAGCATGATGACAAAATCACTTTTCTTAATTGCTCTCGAATGTAATGAAGCAGAAAACAGAAGCAGGTCTTCTGATTCCTAGTCTCATCAGTAGCAAATGAATCAAGCATTGCATTCCTGGATACCATGGGTTTTAACTAGCGTTAGGAGTTGGATTTATTGGGGCAGATGGCTATGATATAGAATGCTCATGTGTGAAAGTTCCCCTGGAATTGGAGGACTGTGTACCCAGTGGGGCAACCCAGTGCTGTGGAACAGATGTATTTCCTGCCTTGGTTACTTCACTTGGGTTCTGTAACTAAAGAGGTCCCCGATGACAAATTCTTCCAACACTTTTAAAACCACATTTCCCATGAAGGTCTTTCTGAGGTGAAGTAAAAGTTAACGGGAAGCACAGTGAGGGGCCTGGGGTCAGGTTGCATTTGGGAAGTTTGCTATGATTCACACAACGTTGCAGATGCTGCAGACGTATCTGCTGTGCCATGACACGGTAAATGCAGAGGGAAGCAGGATTGCCAATTTTTTTCACATGGCATCTCTTTGGAGCAGAGGCAGAATGCAGTCCAGCCCACCCAAGAAAGGCTGTGTTGGTGGCAAAAGATGCCTCCCAAACCTCATCAAGAGGGTAGCTGCTTGGGAGTCCTAATTGATATTAATTATCAGTGATAGCTAATATTTGCCAAGTATCTACCATATACTAAAACACTACTCTGACACACATAACTTTATTGAATCCTTACAATTCTATAAACTGAATGCCTTTAGTGGCCCCATTTTACAAATAAAAATGAAGCAAACTAAAAACACCGTAAGTTGGCTCTTTAATATTTAGGGGACCAAGGTAACTTATGGGTATCTATCTCTATGTCAGTTCCACAACTGGGCCCCTGAAATATGATCAAGTTAAAAGTGCTGTAAAAAGAGTTAGCTGTCATTTGATATTCCAGCGATCTTGTCCGTTTTCCTTTCCAGGCCTTTTTTCCCTCCGTTCTGTCCCTTTATATTCCCTGAGCTCTAGTGCATGGATGGCAAATTGGCTTTATGACATGAACCAGCTTCCATCAATCAGCAGTGTTTTCCCTAAGCATGAGGCTGGGAAGAATTCTCTGGAAAAACTGGAGCTAACTATGTCAGAGTACTATGATTGATTAATGATGTCTTCTATGATCAAGTTTTGATGCCTTCTATGGTCAATTAATGATGAC
Organism: Rhinopithecus roxellana; assembly: GCF_007565055.1. NCBI lineage: Eukaryota > Metazoa > Chordata > Mammalia > Primates > Cercopithecidae > Rhinopithecus > Rhinopithecus roxellana. The sequence goes on from NC_044567.1 coordinate 35,844,223, forward strand.
TTCTGTGACTGATTTATGATGTCTTCTATGATTGATTAATGATGCCTTCTGTGATCCATTAATGATGTCTTCTGTGGGCATGGGAGGGAGCATAAAGGGAAGGTAAACCAAGTTGTAGCCATTCCCAGAGTAGGGACTTTGTACTTCTGTTGGTCTTCGATAGTGACCTGAAACAAGAAATTAATTTATTAGTGTCATGGAGAGGATGGAAGTGACTGGTGGGGAGCAGGGGAGGTTACACATATGTATGTGAAACTGTCTTTGCAAAATTATGACACTGAGAGAAGTCTGGCGTGGGTGACTCCATCTTGCTTCCAGCCTCACAGCCTGGCTGTTTTCACTCATTCCTGGGCATAGGTCAAGCTAACAATGGAAGGAATTTAGTTTATCATTTAACTTTAAAACAAGGATAATAATAATACCTCCCTAAAACTGATATCCTCCTTGTCTGGGGACAGAAACTGCCTTTGTAAGACTAGTGAAGGGCCACAGATGAGGATTATGGGAGGGTCCTGAATTCTGCTAAAATGTATGTGTAGCTAAATGATAGTCAGCCATTGTCCCCTCTAGCTTTTCTCTCTATAATGCCTTGCTGCTCAGGAGTCATGTGGCTAGAAGTTACAAGATTTGTGACTTCCCCAATTGCTCCGATAGGTAACATCACTACTGTTTGCTATTGTAAAACCTAAGATTGGTCTTTTGAGATGTTTCTTCAGACTTTTGCTGATGGACTCCACCTGGACCCAGGATTCCCGACTCAACTGGTTCTGTGGCCTCCACCCAGAGGTGGACTTGAGGAATATTTTCCATACCCCTATGATTTAATTCCCAATCAATCAGCAGCACCCATTCCCAGCCCCCTGTCCACGAAATTATCCATGAAAACCCTCACCTCTGAGTTCCCAGGGAGACTAATTTGAATATCAACTCCAGTCCTTCTCCTGGGCTTGCTGTGTGTTAATTGAACTGTTTCTCAACTGTAGCACTGTGGTCTCAGTGAACTGGTTTTGTCTGTGCAGCAGTCAGGAAGAACCCATGGGCAATTACATGTGGACACTGACAAGAGTAGCAGCACAGCAAGAGACTTGGGGTGGGGATATCTAAGTTCTGAGCTCTTCTCTCCCAAGGTGCATCAGATTTGAGCCACAAATAGCATAGTGAGAGGAAGGGTGGGCATATAGCAGGAAGCATCAGTGCTGGAATAGGATGAGATAGGGGTGTACCAACAGGGATATGAGAAAAGCAAAGACTAGCAACAAACACTTTGGGTGTATGTGTGTGTGTGTGTGTGTGTGTGTGTGTGTTTGCTGTTTTCCTGTGAACAGTTCTGAATGTGGCAGAGTGAGGAATGGTTATAGCCTGAGCAGGCTGGAGAAGAGAAAAGAAAGGAGGCAAGAATAGAAAGTGGAGTTGAGTAAGCAAGGGAGATGTGTGGTGAGTGTGAGAAGAAAGAAGTTTTATGCAACAAGGTCTTCCAGGCAAGAGTCACATAGAGATTGGATCTGATAAAAGCAGCCTAGGAAAAAACAATATGATGGCAATTTTCCTTAAGAATTGGTAAGTCAAAACAAAAAATCATAGTCCTGCAGTTTGCCTATTTGGAAGCAAGGAATTCGATGATAACTTCAGATCGCAAAGAAAGTATTCTTATTCCTCAAGAGGATACACAAAAGAATGTACAAAGAGAAAGCAGGTTAAGAGTGTTAGAAATTCAAGTTATTCCACTTAGTAAGATAAAAGTAGAGGCCTTGTTTTATGTAGGAATTAAAAGTCATCTTGGATTGGTTAAAGACACCTTTCTGTGAATGATTTCTAATCTTAGCAAAGGCAGCAGATTAGTCTGGGCTTTTTATTGTCAAAACATAGATAAAGTTACTGAATGACTCAGTGTTTGCATGTCAGAAGTGGGCCATGATGAAAGGGAGTCACAGGCCGATGTAAATTTGGGAATTTAGGATTTCTTTAGATGCATCGATTATAGAACCAAAGAGAACCTTAGTGAGCTCATACTCAGTACCCTCATTCTCCAAGTGAGGAAACATATGGCAGACAGACTCTAAGGTGGCCCCTAGTGATCCCCACCTACCGATGTAAATGCCTTTGTGTAATCCTCTGCTCCCCCTTTTCCACCCCCGGAGTCTGGGAAAGACTTACTTCTAACCGATAGAATATGTCTAAAATCATGGGATGACATTCTTATAATTATGTTGCTCGACATCAGACTCTGTCTTGCTAGGGGACACACTCTGGATGCTCTCTTTGCTGACTTGAAATAAGCAGACATGTCGAAGAAACCCACATGGTAAGGCATAACAGGTGGCCTCTAGGACTGCACGTAGCCCCTAGTTGCTGAGAGCAACCTCTACAAGCTAAAGTAGATTTCAGCTGACAGTTAGTAAGAACTAGATCTTCAGTTCTAAAACCTCAAGAAAATGAATCTTGCCAATACCTTGAATGAGCTTGGAAGCAGATTCTTCCCCAGACAAGCCTTTGGATGAGAATACAGCCTGATTAACTGCAACTTTGTGAAACCCTTATCAAAATATTGTATGTCAACTCCTGATCCACCGAAACTGAGAGATAATAAGTATGTGACTATTTGTTCTGCGGTAATAGATAACATAAACATGAAACCCAGGTAGGAGTAATGATTTGTTTATGGTCTATTTGGTATAACTCAGTGAATATTTATTTCATGCCCTCTGGATTTATGGTACTCCTGTGGATTAAATTATGTCTCCTAAAAAGATATATTAAAATCCTAAACCCAGGTAAATGTGAATGTGAATTTATTTGGATATAGGGTCTTTGAAGATGTAGTCAAGTTAAGATGAAGTCAAACTGGATTGAGGTGAGCCCTAAATCTAATGCCTGGTGTTTTTAAAAGGGAAGAAGACTTGGAGACAGAGAGGACAGACACACACACACACAAGAGAAGACAGTCATATGAAGCAGAGGCAGAAATTGTAGCAATGCATCTGTAAGCCAGGGAATACGAAGGATTGTGGCAACTGCCAGAAGCATAAAACAGATTCTCCCTCAGAGCTTCCAGAAGTTAGCAGTCTTGCCAACATTCTGGCCTCCTGAACTGGGAGAGAATAAAGTTCTGTTGTTTTTAAGTAACCCAGTTTATAGCAATTTGTTAGGACAGCCGTAAGAAAAGAATGTAAATACTCTGAATAGCAAGCTTAGTGTCCCACGTTCCCAAAGCTTTTAAATCTGAGTTCATTAAGATGATGAGATACCAGGAAAGAGTTAGGGATGTGCAAGGCCAAATGAGAGCAGTGGAGAGAGGGAATTGGGGGTGGGGGGCGAAGAGAGAGAGGGACAGAGAGACAGAGAGAGAGAGAGAGAGAAACACATGCTCATTCAAACTACAACGTAAGATCAGCCATAAAAATAAGTAGGTGGGAGATAGGGTTTACTACTAGAAGTTAAGTGGAAGCAACAGTTCTGTTTCTGTCATGGAACTAGGGGTAGGCATTGTGACAATCTCACTTTTCTGGGAACTTCCCCTGGTATTGCACAGTAACAAAATTCATCCTTTAAAAACTCACATTCATAAATCAACAAAGGAGAGAAAATTGAATAAAATCATCAATCCAAAGGAAGAGAAAAATTGACATGGAAACAAATATGGGCTCAATAGAAAAGAAAGATCAAGATAAAAGATTTGGACCTAAGTATATCAATGTAAATGGTCTAAATATTGCAATAAATATGCAGAGGTTGACATAATTGGATAAAAAAGCAAGACTCAACTATATAATGCCTACAAGAGGAAGACTTCAAATATAAAGACAAAAATAGGTTAAAAGCAAAAGGACAATAAAAAGACTTATTATGCTAACACTAATCAAAAGAAAACTTGAGGCCGGGCGCGGTGGCTCAAGCCTGTAATCCCAGCACTTTGGGAGGCCGAGACGGGTGGATCGCGAGGTCAGGAGATCGAGACCATCCTGGCTAACACGGCGAAACCCCGTCTCTACTAAAAAATACAAAAAACTAGCCGGGCGAGTTGGCGGGTGCCTGTAGTCCCAGCTACTTGGGAGGCTGAGGCAGGAGAATGGCGTAAACCCGGGAGGCGGAGCTTGCAGTGAGCTGAGATCCGGCCACTGCACTCCAGCCTGGGCGACAGAGCGAGACTCCGTCTCAAAAAAAAAAAAAAAAAAAAAGAAAACTTGAATGCCTATAGTAATATAATACCAAAGTATATTTCTGAGCAAGTATTACCAAGGATAAAGAATCCTTTATAATGATAAAGAGATCAATATATCAAGGGAACGTCGCAGTTTTAAAAGTGTATGTACTTAATAATAAAACTTCAATATGCAGAAACAAAATGTGATAAAAATTATAAGAAGAAATAGGAAACTTCTTGGAGTGTTGGATATGTTCATTATCTTGGTTAGGGCAATGGTTTCATGAATATTTAAATATCTGAAAACTTAAACCATATTCTTTGAATATGTACTGTTTAATTATGTTTGATTGTATGTCAATAGAACTGTTAATAAAGTGTGCTAAGAATCTGAAAAAACAAAAGGAACAAAGTATTTAATAAATAAACGGATGTAAATTTTTGCTTTATCAGAAAACAAAAATGCTTCACATTTTTGCTTTTGGACCAAAGGAAAATTAATTGTGCTTGATAATATGGTTTGGGCCTGTGTCCCCCCACAAATCTCATGTCAAATTGTAATCTCCAATGTAGGAAATGGGGCCTTGTTGGAAGTCATTGGATTATGGGGGTGGTTTTCCCACCTGGGGCAGTTCTCATGATAGTGAGTGAGTTATTGCGAGATCCTGTTGTTTAAAAATGTTTAGCACCTTCGCCACCTCTCTCTTTCTCCTGCCCTGTCGATGTGAAGTTCTGGCTTCCCCTTTCCCTTCCACCATGATTGAAGCTGAGCACATGCTGCCGTGCTTCCTGTATAGTCTGCAGAACTGTGAGCCAGTTAAACCTCTTCTCTTTATAAATTACCCAGACTCAGGTATTTCTTTATAACAGTGCAAGAATGGACTAATACAGAAAATTGCTACCTAGGAGTGGGACATTGCTATAAAGATACCTGAAAATATGGAAGTGACTTTGGAACTGGGTAATAGGCACAGGCTGAAAGAGTGTGGAGGGCTCAGAAGAAGACAGGAAGATGAGGGAAAGTTTGGAACTTCTTAGGGACTTGCTGAATGGTTGCAACCAAAATGCTAATAGTGATACAGTCAAGTCTAGGCTAAGAAAGTCTCAGATGGAGATGAGGAATTTATTGAGAACTAGAACCTGTTGGCATTGTACCCCTGCTTTAGGGAACTGTGGAAGTTTGAACTTGAGACTGATGATTTAGGGTATTCGCTGGAAGAAATTTCTAAGTAGCAAAGCATTCAAGATATGGCCTGGCTCCTTCTAAAATCCTATCCTTATATGCATAAACAAATAAATGACCTGAAGCTAGAATTTATATTTAAAAGGAAAGCAGAGCATAGAAGTTTGGAAAGTTTGCAACCTGGCAGGTGGTAGAAAAGAAAAACTCATTTTCAGGGGAGGAATTAAAGCAAGGTGCAGCAATTTGCATAACTAAAAGGAAGGGAAGTACTAATAGCCAAGACAATGGGAAAAGGTCCCAAAGGCATTTTAGAGATCTTTGCAGCAGCCTCTTCTATCACAGGCCCAGAGCCCTGAGAGGGAAGAATGGGGTTTGTGGGCCAGTCCCAGAGCCCCACTCCAGCTCCATACATGGCTCAAAGCAGCCCAGGTACTTGAACTGCTTCTTCAGAGGGTGCAACCCATAAGCTCTGGTGGTTACCACTTGGTGTTAAGCCTGTGGGTGTGCAGAGTATAAGAGTTGAGGTTTGAGGACCTCCACCTAGATTTCAGAAGATATATGGAAAAGCTTGGATGTCCAGGCAGAAGTCTCCTAAAAAGGTGGAGCCTTCAAGTACAACCTCTACTAGGGCAGTATGTAGAGGAAATGTGGGGTTGGAGCCCCCACACAGAGTCTCCACTGGGGCACTTCCTAGTGGAGCTGTAAGAAGTGGGTCACCATCCTCCAGATCCCAAAATGGTAGATACACTGACAGCTTGCACCATGTGCTTAGAAAAGCTGTAGGCACTCAACATCAGCCCATGAGCACAGCCTTGGGGGCTGAACTCTGCATAGCCACAAGGGGAGAGCTGCTCAAGGCCTTGGGAACCCACCTCTTGCATCAGTGTGCCCTGGATGTGGAGACATTGAGTCAAAGAAGATTATTTTGAAGCTTTAAGATTTAACGATTGCCCTACTGGGTTTTGGAATGGACAGGGCCTGTAGCCTCCTTTTGGGCCAATTTCCCCCTTTTGGAAAGGGAGTACTTACCAAATGCCTATACGCTCATTGTGTCTTGGAAGTAACTAACTTGTTTTTTTATTTTACAGGTTCATAGGCAGAAGGACTAGCTTTGTCTCAGATGAGACTTTGGGCTTTGTACTTTTAAGTTAATGCCAGAATGAGTTAAGACTTTGGGGGACTGTTGGGAAGACATGATTGTATTTTGCAATTTGAGAACAACATGACATTTGGGAGAGGCCAGGGGCAGAATAATATGGTTTGGGTCTATGTCTTCACCCAAATCTAATGTCAAACTGGAATCCTCAATGTTGGAGGTGGGGCCTGGTGGCACGTGATTGGATCATGGCGTCAGATTTCCCTCTTGGTGCTGCTTTCATGATAGTGAGTGAGTTATCATGAGATCTTGTTTAAAAATGTGTAACACCTCTCCCATCTCTCTCTCTCTCTTACCCTGGCCATGTGAAGTGCTGGTTTTCCCTTCACCTTCCACCACAATTGTAAGTTTTCTAAGGCCTCCCTGGCCATACCTTCTGAACAGCCTGCAGAACTGTGAGCCAGTTAAACCTCCTCTCTTTATAAATTGCCCAGTCTCAAGTATTTCTTTATAGCAGTGCAAGAACAAACTAATACAGTTTTCAGAAAATAAAGAAATACAAGTAAGTCTAAAATTTTGATATTTTTCATTTTAAATAACATAATACTAACTTTAATATTAAAATCAATGTTCACCCCATCAGTAATATTAGCATCTTCAAGTATGATGTTCTGTACATAGATATAAAGGAATAACAGCAACCATTCCTATATTGTAAGAAATGGATGTGTTTAATTAAAAGAAATACAAAAAATAAGCAAAATTATTTTTTAAACAGAAATAACACTGAAGGGAAGATGTTCAATGTAAAATATGATGTGAAAAAAAGGTGTTACAAGCTCTTCAAATCTTTACCATAAAAATATACATATTTTGTTACATAAAAAGACACAGAAAACCTCATGTAGTGATGCAATTTAACAGATACATTTTAAATAAGATTTTCTCATTTTAAGCTTAAATTTTTAATTTATTGTTATTGCCTATGATTTTTCTGGTAGCTTTATTACAGTAAATGTACACTTAATACATTAAACAGTTTCCAACTTAAATTATTAGAGTGAAAAAGCTACAGAATTGAGAAAGTGCTTAAAGAAATATTTTGAATGAAAGGCCACTTGACAGGTTTTGTAAGAAATAATTAAGAATGATGGACATAAAATGAAAAGCAAATTATATTTTCTATGAGAAAAAACTGATAAATTATTTCAAGTGGAAAAAATTTGGGATGCTAAAAATATCTCAAAGAGTTAAAGCACATAAAAGCTACCATTTTTATGACTAAGGCTTAGAAAATTATTTTAGAGGAGTTTTGAAAGGCTGTTTTTAATATTAATGATCATCAATTTGGGCCAAAAAACTTGGAACTTCAAATAGAGTGCCTCCTTAATGTAGCACACATACAATTTCTACCTCAGTAAATACGAGAAAACAAATTGCATCAAATTAACCACCACTACCAACACCACACAGTCTTCTTTTAGTTCCTTTTCCACTACAGTGGGAAGAAAATAAACAAAAATGTACAATTGGATTAACTGAACCAAACCATCAAGGGAAACTATTAATTTTCTTGTTTATGAAGAATATTAATACATTTGCAAAAAGCCCTAGGATGTCCAGATTTACCTTTGAAAATTACAACTTTTAATTTAAGGAAAGGCAGGGAAGCTAAAACTGGTTAACCAATTTGATTGACATATAAAACACAAGTAGTTCTAGTCTATAAAACTGGGAGCCCTGTAAAGTTTTACTTTATAACATATAAGGTCACTTCATAGTAGGTATCTTCATCTTGTGGCACTGCTGCTAAAGATTATTTTCATTATGTTGAGATTTTGTAACTGTCATCATGAATTAACTCCATGACCTCAAAACATTCTGATAACCAGAGCATCCCAGCTTGATTAACCTAGTTTTTATAGCTATTAAGGTGAACGACATCCTTGGTAGTATATAGATTATCTTGCATTAGGCTTTTTTTCTCTAAAGGCTATCAATTGAAAAAATCAATATATTTTCAATTTTCATATTACCACCCTTTTTCCTCTTCCAATGACATTATAAAATGAGAACATAAATGGTTTCTGCACTAGAATTTTGCAGAAGTGGGATGTGACATAAATTCTAAATTTATCAGGTCAACTGTGCTCATGATAGTAATTTTTTAAGTGAAGAAAATACTTTGCCATGCTCTTACAAAGGTATTACTGAGGAAATAATATTGAACTTAGGTGAAATTGGTAGTGGTCAGTGATCAAAACGGAAATAACCTCCTTTAAAAACACCGGGTGCTAAAGAAAAAAACAAATACTAGTCCGTGCCTACAAAAGAACTGTGCAAACCCTCAAGTGTTCTACAATTGAAATGTGTCACCGATAGGATTCACCAGTCAGTTTGCTGAACTGTTTTTACTTATATATACATTTATATTTGTTTAAAGCTAGTGGGAACTTCTGAAGTCATTTAATCTACTCCATAATGAGCAAACTGAGACTCTGAAAACCTCCAAGGGTTTACGTAAAGTCATAAGATAGTGTCATTCATGAGCAAAACCCCAGATCTTGAGGCTGTTAAGGGCTGCTCCTTCTAGAGTTTCACAGCCCTGCAATGAAGAGATCTATGAGAAGTTCTCTACCAAGTAACCCTAAGCTTTGCTTTCTGTTAGATGACTTACGATGGGGACACCTCTGTGGTCTCCCTCTTGCCCATGACTTATGTCTGCAAAATGGAGAGACATAATTATGAAATGATGAAACTAGACTCCATCAATCGGTGCTATACACTGAACGCTTATGTCTTTCCAAAGGTTCATATATTGAACCCTAATCCTCAATGTGATTAGATTTGGAGGTGAGGACTTTGTCAGGTGATTAGGTCATGAGGGTGGGGATCTTTTGAACACTATTAGCACCCTCATAGAAGAGAGCCCAGAGAGTGCCCTTGTCCATTCCACCATGTGAAGATACAATGAGAAGACAGGTGCCTACGAAATAGGAAGCAGGCCCGCATTTGACACAGAACCTACCAGCATTTTGATGTTGGACTTCCCAGCCTCCAGAATTCTGAAAAACTAAATTTCTAATACTTGTAAACCAACTAGTTTATCGCATGCTGTTATGGAAGGCCAAATGGTCGAAGACAATGGCTTCAAATTATTCCTTTCTACTTCTAATTTCTACTTAGCTGTTAGAGAGCTTTAGGATTTAGAAACTTCCACTGCATGTTTTAGCAGTTCTCTAATTTCAAGGTAAAATAATCACATGATGCAATGCAATTATCTCAAATCATATAATCTCTGTGCAAAGAGGCCTGGAATATAAGAATGCCTAAGTACACAAACATATTCATGCATACCACAGGCATTTTAGAACCAAGAAAGTGAGTGAATATAAAGCTCCCAAACAGCAGCTAATATAAAAGCTGAAACACATCCTATTTACTGTGTGCCAAGCACTGATATAAGCATTTTGCATAATAATTTAATCCTCATAACAATCCTTTGTTGTGAATGCTATTATTAACATCCCCTCTTTACAGAAGAGAAAAGTGAGGCACTGAGATTAAGTCCTGTTACCAAAGTTGCCAAGCTAGAAATGAGCAAATCTAGAATTCAAATTGAAAGGCCATGCTCTTAACTAATAATTTACAGTACACTGATTCTTTGTAATGAATATGTATGTTAGAATATAGGCTAAGAAGGGCCTAAAAAGGGTGCCAGGTGATTGGTAAGTTATAATTCCTTAGTCATCATTGGTTTTGGCCTGTTGACCAGTTTCACCTGGTACTACCAGCTAAAATTAAACTGCGTCATCACCAGTCCTTTCAAATGGATCAGATGGAATGATATCCCATTGCAGTGCCTTGTCATTCGTTTCTTACACAGACCCATGAGCCACCCTTTGTCAAACAAATGCCATCAGCCAGGTGCGAATGATGAGAATAAGGAAGAGGAACTGGAGAATCTAACTGAGGAACTAGGCGAGTGTGGGATTTGAAATGTACTAATCAAGAAGGAGGTGAGTCCAGGTATGGTGGCTCATGCCTATAATCCCAGCACTTTGGGAGGCCAAGGTGAGCAGATTGCTTGAGCCCAGGGGTTCAAGACCAGCCTGAGCAGCATGGTAAAACCCATCTCTACAAAAAGTGCAAAAAATTAGCCCAGTGTGGTGGCACATGCCTGTAGTCCCAGCTACTTGGTTGGCTGAGGCGGAAGGATAACCTGAGCCTGGGAATTCAAGGCTACAGTGAGCCGTGATCGCGCTACTGTACTTCAGCCTGGACATGGGAGTAAGACCCTTTATCCAAAAAAAAAAAAAAAAAAAAAAAAGATAAAAGAAAAAGATAAAAGAAGGTGGTTAAAAGGGAAAAAGTTTCATTCTGCTGGTATGGCAAATTTGTCTTCAAGAATCAAGCAAGCAGGCCGGGCGCAGTGGCTCACGCCGGTAATCCCAGCACTTTGGGAGGCCAAGATGGGTGGATCAACTGAAGTCAGGAGTTCGAGACCAACCTGGCCAACATGGTGAAACTCCGTCTCTACTAAAAATACAAAAAATTATCCAGATGTGGTGGCGTGTTCCTGTAATCCCAGCTACTCCAGAGGCTGAGGCAGGAGAATCGTTCAAACCCAGGAGGCAGAGGTTGCAGTGAGCCAAGGTAATGCCACTGCACTCCAGCCTGGGCAACAAGAGTGAAACTCTGTCAAAACAAACAAACAAACAAAAAAAAAAAAAAAAAAACAAATCAAGCAAGCAAAAGTGGATGTAGGTTTAATAGCACGTGACACCCTGACACTCAAATAATTTTAGGGGTCCCTTTAAGAAAAAAATTACAAAAGTAGAAACGTAGGGGCAAAGGACCTTGGAAAGTACTCAGTGCCAGTGAAGAGTCTGAAGCTTGAGCTTTACTTATTTTGTAGCGAGTAATGAATTCACCTGCATATGGCAGAGGCAGGAGAAGGCAGAAGGAACTTTTGCTATCTCTGTGCCCCATGTAAATCAGAGATTTTTTCACGGGAAACCTTCAGGAGAGACAACAGCTACCCGGGGACTATGAATTAAATCGAGAGGAACCGAAGATGCATAAGCTACCTTTCAAATTCCTATGAGAAATCTGGTCAAGTTAAAAGATAACATGCAGAAAATGTATTTAAAAATGTGTAAAGAAAAAATTGGGCCACAGCCATTGGAAGAATTTCATCATAACTGGGTTTCCCTTGACTTTAGAATAGACCAGGGAGGAGATCACTAAGGCAGTAAAATCAATAAAGAGGGCTACAGAGACGTTTCCAGTGCTTGAGTGGACTGAAATAGAAGACTACTGTCCAATCGCCTAACCTGCCTTGGTAGATAAAAGCAAGGGAGGTCTAGCAAGAGTTATCAGGCATGTAGTCAAACAGATGGGTTTGGGCAGACCTCCTGATCTGGAGTAACTGAGGGAAGGGCTGGAAAGTCTAAAACCTGGCTATAGAGGTAGCAGATATTACTCAGCTGCTGGGCAGGACTGAACAATTGGGAGCTTGCTTACAGAAAAACAAAATGAGCTGAATAATCAAAATTTGGGTATGCCTTCAAGGTAGGTGGGACCTCTGGTACGTAGAATAGAGACAGAAAGTAGGATGGTGGTTGCCAGGGACTGAGGGAGGAGGGAATGAAGCGTTACTGTTTAGTGGGTCTAGAGCTTCAGTTTAGGATAAAATATTCTGGAAATGAATATTGGTGATGGTTCTAGAACAACATTGTGAATGTACTTAATGTACTGAATTATATACTTAATGAATAAGGTAATAAATTTTATGTTACATATATTTTAACAAAATAAAAAAATCCTTTTATAAAAGTGAATTCAAAAGGCATCCCAGAACCTAAGTAAAATTCCACAAATCAAAGCCATGGGTTTAGCTGTAAGGACGATAGAGGCTGGGAAATAAAGCAACAGATACTGCCTTTTCTGGCCACTTAATAACCTTTGTGTAAATTGTAGACTCAGAAGGCATTTATATGACCTATCAAGAGGCAAGAAGCCTGGTCCCCATTTCCAAATGGTTATAAATGGCGCACTCTCTGTAGAAAGAATTCAAAAGGTAAGGTGCCTACCTCCTTTTGCAAAAGCAGGGAATGGTGGAGGAGACGGGAGAAACCAGGTCATAAAAATTCACAGAAAATAGCCTATGTCAAAGGAAAACCAGTCTGGGCCACATCAAAGCAATGATAGAAGCAATGATTGAGTTTCTTTATAGCTACATTTTACTGTTCAAGGTAGGGGATTGTAAATTAAAGAGCCAAAAATGAGTGGATTAAGATACCCTCAATTTAGAAACTGTTATTAAGGACTTTTTTTTTTTTTTTTTTTTTTTTTTTTTTTTAACAGAACTATTTCAGAAACCTTAGAGTTCAGGAAGGGTGATAATGTTGGGACTTCAGGGGAAGTATGAAGAAATACACAATTCAAGGGCAGTGACCACTTCTCCAACATTGACAAATGTGATCAATTTCTATTGAAAGGAAAGATTCAGTGGCCAGCTAGCACTGATTGTTATTTCTAAAAACAAACTTTGGTCACAGTTTCAGCAGCCTATGAGAAGTTAGTAAAGTTAGTGACTTAAAGATTACCATTTTAAGAGGCAGAAGAAAAATAATTATTAGTAACAGCTTCAACCATAGAATGCTTGCAGACTTGTCACAGTTGGAATGAGACTGACAGAACTGTTAATCCTCTTCTTTTTTTAATAAATGAAAAAATTAAGGTTCAGTGGGATTGAATGATTCATGCAAATTTTCATTATTTGTGGCCAAATCAAAAATTACTCGCAAGATTATATACAAGCCATGGGGTTTCATCATTAGGGCACGGAAAGAGCTGGTGGTCTAAAGAACATCATAAAAAAAGACAGGATCAAGAAAATGATGGATTAGATAAGCCATTGTTTTCTCTTTCATGGTATGAAGTGCCATGTAAGGGTAAAAAATATATATAATTGGTCTGGCGCGGTGGCTCATGCCCATAATCCCAGCACTTTGGGAGGCCAAGGCAGGATCACCTGAGGTCAGGAGTTCAAGACCAGTCCAGCCAACATAGCAAAAACCCATCTCCATTAAAAACTACAAAAGTTAGCTGGGCATGGTGGCAGGCATCTGTAATCCCTGCTACTCAGGAGGCTGAGGCAGGGAGAATTGCTTGAACCTGGGAAGTGGAGGTTGCAGTGAGCTGAGATCGTGCCACTGCACTCCAGGCTGGGTGACAGAGCAAGACTCCTTTTCAAATATATATATATTCAAATATATATATATATTTCAAATACATATAGATATTTCAAATATATGTATTATATTTCAAATATATATATATATTTCAATATATATATATTTCAAATATATATATATTTGAAATATATATATATTTCAAATATATATATATTTCAAATACTATATATTTGAAATTATATATATATTTCAAATACATATATATTTCAAATAATATATATTCAAATATATATATATATTTCAAATATGTATATATTTCAAATATATATATATTTCAAATATATGTATATTTCAAATATATGTATATTTCAAATATATATATTTCAAATATATATATATTTCAAATATATATTTGAAATATATATATTTCAAAATATATCTATTTCATTCATATATATCTATTTCATTCATATATATCTATTTCATTCATATATATATATTTCATTCATCTGGTAAGTGGAATGAAATGAAGGAAGTTTGCTTATGCAGATAACAGAGTGTCAGGGAAAAAGCCGACTCAGCACAGGTTGAGAGACCTGGAAAACATCAAAGAGGCAACCACATAAATAAGGGACACAATAGTAAAAATGATGAACTGGAACAAAAGTCCATTAAATAACGAAAGCATCACAGAAATAAACGGTAATGAGCAAGCAGAGACCAGACTGGTAAGAAACCTAGGAGCAGACATGCAGGAATGATGAGGGAAACAGACTATGGGCATTGTTACACGTGGGAGATTTGCAACTTCAGTTAGAAGACAGAATGAGGCTACTAAAAACAGATCTGCTTCCAATTTTTCCTGCGAGTTCATTATATATAGCTTGGGCTAGTAGAATGCATCACCTTGTTGATAAAGAACTTTTTATTAATGGCCTCAGCAAATAGCAGGGGCCAAAGAGTCTGAAAAAGAGCTCATTATTTATGGCTAGATAGAAGAAGAAGAGCTAGGCGTGTTTGATACGGAATTACTTTCCAGTTGGAAGTCAACCAGTTGGAATTTTTGCATTCCAGTGGGTCGGAAGGAAGAAGAAAGCTACAGCCACAAGAAAGTTTCAAATGCCATATGCTTCAATGATCGTAGGGAGGGGATTTTTCTCTAAAGAGAACTTTCCCTAACGTGGAAAGGCACAATTTGAGAAAGGGCAAAGAATATCGAAGAGGGGAGGATGAAGGCCAAGCACTTTGAAATGAAAAGTAAGGTATAATTTTGAGGCCAGATTGTTACAAAAGGGGGAAAATAACAATTAGGGGTCCTGTTGAAAAGAAAGGAGGAGGCCAGGCACGGTGGCTCACGCCTGTAATCCCAGTACTTTGGGAGGCCGAGGAGGGCGGATCACTAGGTCAGGAGATCAAGACCATCCTGGCTAACACGGTGAAACCCCATCTCTACTAAAAATACAAAAAATTAGCCGGGCGTGGTGGCGGGTGCCTGTAGTCCCAGTTACTCGGGAGGCTGAGACAGGAGAATGGAGTAAACCCGGGAGGTGGAGCTTGCAGTGAGCCGAGATCAGGCAACTGCACTCCAGCCTGGGTGACAGAGCAAGACTCTGTCTCAAAAAAAAAAAAAAAAAGAGAAAAGAGTAATAAAAAAATACGTAAAATAGTTTTTGACATAAGGATTTTGATACAGGAAAAAATTGAAGAGTAAAAGTTTACTCAGATGAGGAAAAAGGTAAAATCAAGAAGGGTAGAAAGAAAGATGCTGAAAAGACTTTTGTAAATAATTCAGCTGAGGGGAAATGTGGGGTTTGTCCAAGATGGGAATGAGCTGCAATAGACCATATAAACTTTTTTTTTTTAATCTAGAAAGGAAAAAGAAAAAAAAAAAAACTCTTCAAGTCTAAAGTCAATACCCTCTTTGATATAAACATGCTTTGAATCATTCTGTATAAAGGTAAGGTATTACTATTATAGGATATTTAGTTGGACTTTGTATAATGAAGAACAACTGACCTGGAATTGAGGGGTAAGGTCAAGTAGTCTGAAATAAAAATTAGGGTTGGCTATAAAGGTATCAGTTGATAGCACTTAATCAAAAACTCTTGTTGCCTCTGAAAAATTGCAGTGAAATGACTATAAAGTTTCCTTGCTTCCTACAGTTCGCTGGTTGACCAGCTGTTGCAGGCCTGAAATAATGAAATCTGAGCTTAGATAAGGCTTTCTGGAAAAACAGGTGGGAGAAAAATGCCACTGCCCAGACCAAAGGAGATAACCTTTCAGGAGTGGAAGGCCACACATTGCTGCCCCTGGTTCTTCAGGTCCGTAGTGAGGGGTTGGGGTACTGGAAGCCAGGTAAGCATCCTTTCAACAACATGCACATCTCCTATGTCAAACACGCCTCCATCCTTTCAGATTCAGTTCCATCCATCCTCCTTTGGGGCTTTTTTCTTTTTTCTTTTCCCTAATGTAAATCCTCTTGGGGAAAGTTAAGCCTATTTCACTTTCATCTCTCTAGGTGTCTATATCAGATATTCAGACGGTTTTTCCTAGAGCTGAAGCTGAGAGCAAGTGCCCTAGGTGGGCTGCAGTTTTTTTCCCAGGAATCTGAAGTAGGAAATGGACATCCTCAGATATGGTACATCTTAAGAGAGGGAAGAATCAGATGCCAAAGATCACTAGTCACAAGCAGGATGTGGCAGAAGTCACCGGAAAGTGAGAGAAGCATGGAGGTAGAAGATGGGAGGGGGAAAGACCTTTATTTCTATTTGCAATGAAACCAAACTCCCCTTGGGGTGTGGGGGAACACTCTAGGTTTATTATAAAATGACTCTGGGAGAGACCTAATGGTCAATGTAGACACTAGACAGTTACACAAAAGCCCTCTTAGGAATAATCAAAGTTAGCACCAAGTTCAAAATCTAGCATAGTCATGGATCTTCCAGGCCGAGCTAAAGAAGGACACCAGATCTCATCCTATCTGATCCTTCAAAAGTAACTAAAATATCATACCCAGACATTTTAGAGCCAAAAGGACTTACAGCAGAATGTGTGCTACCCATTCAGTGTTCCCTTTTATTTTCACAGTAAAACTAGAGGACAGGAAGTTGTTGAGCATATGGTTATTAAAAGAATACAACCAACATTTGGAAATTAAACTAAAAAAATTGGGCTATGCCCTGAAACATACTAACATTTTCTAATATCCCACTATGGAACCATATATTAGAAACAATTTCTATTTTCAGTTTTATTTCCTCATGGCGTAACTAAAATTTATTATTTTGTGACTTCGTATGTGATGTCGCACTGCCTCATGATTTCCCCAAATTCACCCTTTTTCAAGCTTTTAAAGAAAGGCCTGCCATTTCAGCATTCCAATACATAGCAAACAGATTTATAATTTTCCTATCCATGTTCTTCTTCCGTATATTAGAGACTCAATGCAAATCTGTTTGCATGTTGATGAAGATATTTCAAGGACCACAAATTCTACAATAACACCAGTGCCTCACCAACAGGGCTTGGGGTTGGGTTTTTAAAATTCCACTCTCCTCCAATGATTATGGGATACAATAGGAGAATAAGCAGGGACCCTTTTTTTCCTGCACCAAGACTTATATTGGAATGAATCCCAGCAACACTTTTCTTGTGTTTGAGAACCATACATTTTTCTATTCTCTGATTCTATAGAAATTATGCACAAAGTTCTGGGGTTTCTAGGATATGAGGCAATAGGAATTTACTTTCCTTTGCTATTATTCAGCAACTCGAGGCTATTTGTAACCATAGCACATCCATCTGAATTTAGCTGTTTAACAGAAATGGAGATATTTACTTCTCTCTCTAGGCACTTTGGTTTTGTCAGGTGACAAGAAATACAGTCACGGCCCTGTTGTGGAGGCAGGTAGAAACTGCAAGGCTTGAACTTGAAAGAGCCTTTAGAAGTGTTTCATGGGAATGTTATTCTCCACCTGAAGCTGACTGACTCAATTTCTCACAATTGCAATTATCCATTTGTTGCAAGCTGCTTCTGTATCTTCATTATAAAATCGCAGTTTGGTTCCCTTTAGCATTTTTCCCAGCAAAGCACAACATTGCCCTGCTTATTAGAAGAGGGAGGGAGAGAGACAGAGAGAGAGAGAGAGAGAGAGAGAGAGAGAGAGAGAGAGAGAGAGAGAGAGAGAGAGAAAGGAAAGGAAAGGAAAAGGAAGGAAGGAAGGAAGGAAGGAAGGAAGGAAGGAAGGAAGGAAGGAAGGAAGAAAGAAAGAAAAAGAAAGAGAAAGAGAAAGAAAAAGAAAGGAAGGAAGGAAGGAAGGAAGGAAGGAAGGAAGGAAGGAAGGAAGGAACGAAGGAAGGAAGGAAGGAAGGAAGGAGGGAGGGAGGGAGGGAGGGAGGGAGGGAGGGAGGGAGGGAAGAAAATAATAGAAAAGAAAGGTTTTCAAGAGAAAATCTAGAATGGTGACTGAAAGAATTACCAGTCCAGCGTTAATTAGAATATGGCTTTTAGACCTGAGGCACACACTAGTGTGACTGATCCTCATCTCAACCCAGGAACTGCAGCATGACTGACATTTTGGTTGAGATCATTTTTGGTGATGGAGACTCTCCTGCACATTACAGAATGTTTAGCAGCATCCCTGGCCTCTACCCAGGATGCTAGTAGCACCCTACACTCCTCAACCCTTGAGACAACCAAAAATATCTCCAGACATTGCCCTGGCATGCAAATTCACTTTTTGTTGAGCACCAGTGTCTTAAGCCTTAGCGAAACCTAGTGAAACATCTGTAAAGTGAAACTAATGAGAGTAGAGAGCTGCTGTTGTTGGTATACGGTGAAATAATGCATTTGAAAGGTCAGTCTGCAATATAAATATAAGGCATTATTATTTTATAGACACATTTCTTTATTCACATATTGAATTTAAGATATCTTCATGGGAAGCTGGGGACTCAGCAGGTCTCAGCTGGCAGAATACGATGAGACTGTTTAGGAGAAATGTATCCCCTTTTCAACTGTAATATCAAAAGTTAAGAATTTACGGACATGTCAATGTTTTAAACTCCTGCATAACAAGTTAACAAAAGGATTCAGGTGCTGAACAGGAATTTGATCCAAATGACCATTGAAGTTGATTTCAGTTTTGAAGATCCTTTGAAAATAAGAAAATTAGAGTGGGATTAATATTTCTAGAATAATCAATATCCATTTTCTAGAAGCATATTAATCTCCATTCATTGAAATGAAATTCATTTCCCTAGAAGTGGCTAAGTTCTCTGGAGAATGGATACACTGTAGATGTGACCTTGAAGCAAACTACTCAAAGCGAAACTGTGTTTTCTAGATGTTCTTCTTGAAAGACAACACTCTATACCTCTAAGAAACGGGAAGGGGATTGGGAGGCGTGGCTTTGGAGCAGACAGCTCAGAGAATGGATGCTAAGGTGTTCCAATCGAGGTCAAAGCTTATGATTTGGTGTAGCTAAATGGACAAAATAAATGTGAGGTCAAGTTCATGCACAGCAGGGATGAGTACCATATAGAGGCAGACATGAATGGATATTCCTGTTAGGGAATACTGACTCTAAATCTTTATACATTTTGCTGGTACTTATCACTTCTAACACTCTAAGGAACTCATAGAAGCTTGAAGATTTTCCTGGCATTTTCTGTAGTCATTCATTTTGAAAATAATATGAACAAAAATATCTACGTTCAAAAAGAGATCCTTTGCATTCAATTCTGTTCTTTTATTATTTCTTTCACATTAAAAAAATGAAGGTTGCAGAATGCAATTGTTTGTTTGTGCAAGCCACTTTTGCATAACGCCAAGCAAACACTTATAAAAGAATCAGTTGTACAAACAAAATGAGCTAAGAGAAATGATGATAAGAGTTATCTTGTTGCAGCTAGTGATTCAAGTAGAATAAAAACAGTCTGTGGCACTGGGAAATTGAGGGCATAGACATGAAGGAAATCAGCTGAAAAAAGGTGACCTGGATTTGGGGTTTACTTAACTCCTGTAAATGGGATATTAACAGATAAATTGAAGATTTGGAGCAATGACACAATATCTAACACTTAAAAGATTTGTTTCCTTCATTTTGATCCTATGTTAAGCTTCTCAAGAAATATTTACATCACCTGCTGCAACATCTATGGTAAATGTACAATTGTGTTGCATATTTTAAAACAACTTTAGTTTCTTTTGATTGACAACATTAGAGAAGAAAAAGAATATTATTTTAGAGTGTCTGGTCCTTTAAATTTTGGCAGATAAAGAAAACTTCCATGAAATAGAAGACATTTTTCCTCTTGGGTTTAAACCTCTAGTAAAATGTTGCTGACAGGCTAATTATAAATGTTTTATATATTTTGTGCATGTGTGCTCCTCTCTAAACCAATTTAATTCCCATTAACGCTAATCTTGTTAATACCCACTCAGAGAGGAAAGGAATACTCTTAATAAACTATTGATTTATTTGAGTGATTTAAATGGGGGATGGGCAGAAACAGACGAGAGAAGAGGAAGAGCCACCATTTTACCCACAAATGAATTTCCTAGAATATTTCTCCAAATATTACCGAACATTAGGTTATAAATGGTATAAATAGGAAGTGGGGGGGGGGGGGGATAAAGTGACGAAGTGATCGTCTTCCATCCATGAAAAATAAAAACGTTGAAAACGAATTGCTAATTAATTCTTTTAGAGTACTAGCTCCAAAGTTAGAAGTGAGATACTACAAAGAAAGGTAGGTTTTCTCTCTTTAAAAAGAGGTAAACCAAAAAAACACATGAGACTCATACTTGTAAGCGCTAATTGAAATCTGTTTTTCTTTTTTTAAAAGTCAGTTAAACCAACAAATGGGTAAGTTATGTTCCTAACATATCTTGTGCTACCCCTAGCATGGCTGGCCACCTTGTCCTCCGTGCAAGAATCCAATAATTCCTCTCCAATTCAATCAAGCATCCATCAGTCAAGATTTCCATATCTCAGGGTGTTTTTAGTAGGCAAGAGGCAAGACTGGCTCTTAAGAGAGACTGTGTCCAGGTCTGAGTGATTTTCTTGAACACAACTGTGTAATGAAACTGGGTGCCATGGAACTTAGAAAACAAGATAACACCCTCTCTGTCTCTTTTCAGATCATCTGAAAACTAGCTAACCATTTCTAAAAGTGCAGATGTCTTATTCTCAGCTCTCCCTGGAAAAAGTGGCATAAAATACAGAACAAGTGGAAGATGGAATTTTGTCCAGGGTCCACCATTTAGCCTTTAGATACATCATTTCTTCTCCCAGAGACTCAGTTTTCCTTTCTGTAAAATGGGGATAATAATCTTTACTTACTGTGCTCTTATATGACACAGCACGATTTTAAAAAATATTTTAATGATCAAAAACGTGTATTTGAAAGCACTATGAAAACTGTGAAGTGGGGTACAAACATGACAATACTAACTGGGAAATAATTTAAGAAAAAGTGGCACAGGAAAAAGGGAGAAAAATACAAGGATAGATATCAATTTTATCAGGGTCTTGTATTAAAAAGAGAGAGATGTTTATCCTCAAGATTTTCTGAAAACTTTTAATGACAACTGATGCTTATACTTTATGACTGGGTACATAGAACATAAAATAAAAACTGAAAATTGAAAGCGTTTAGACGAGTGAACTTTTCCTTTTCTGTTGATCCACGTGTTTGGTGCTGGTTATACGTTGAGATGGGGCTGGAGTGAGAACAATCTCTTAACATTCATTGAAAAAAATACTGAAACATATTTTCAGCACAAATATTAAACTGCCTCTTCTCTACCGATTGGTAAAAAAATATATTATATTTTGATTTTTTTTTTTCTTTTTAAATTATATGGTTATCCATCCCAGCCAAAGTCGTGCCCGGTCATCTGGTAGAACTTGAGGTTGAAAGGCCGGTAGAACTCGCGCAGCCTGCGCACCACCTCGCGGTCGATCTCAGGGTGGGTCCTGCCCTTGGTCTTGCCCAGGCAGTGGGGCCGGCTGCTGCCCTCCGCCTTCTTCAGGCAGGGGAAGCCCTTGGTCTTGTTGAAGTAGAAGTGCTTGTCCGTGATGATCCGCTTGAGGCCCAGGAAGTCCTGCACGCGGCCCAGCTCGCCGGCCGGGTCGCTGATGAGCCGCTCGCCGCTCACGAAGAGCATCTGGCGGATGGGGAAGTGGCGCAGCCAATGCTCCAGGTGCTTGGCGTAGATGCCGATCTGGATGGCGCTCCACGACGTGTCGATGAGGCCCGTTGTCCTGTTTTTGAACGTCAAGCTCTCGAAGGTGGGGATGTCCGGCCGCTTGGACAGCGTCTGTGTGTAGTCCGAGATGGCCCTGGTCACCGGGTCCCGCACCACCACGATGAGCTTGGTGTCCTTGGACATGGCCGAGATGCGCGCGGGCGCCTCCCGCGTGACGAAGTAACTGGGCGTCTTCTCCATGGTGATCTGCCCGTCCAGGGTTCTGGGCATCAGGTCCCTGAGAAAAGCAAAAAAGCACTTCAGAGATGTGCATAGAGAGCTCAGTCCCAGGAGAGGCTGTAAAGAACACGCTGGAGCCAGGCCGCAATTCCAGCCCCCCACCCCCCGCCCACTTGCTAGATGTCTGATGACGGCACAACGAGCTCCGCACCTCAGATTCCTCGTGTATTGAGCAGAGAATGATAGTATTACCCATCGCGTACAGTTTTGTGATGATTAAACGAGTTAATATACCTCAACAACTTAGAAAAGTGCCTGCCACCGAATAAATGCCATGTTAAGTTTCTGTGTTTTATTATTGTTTATCCACAGTGCTGTAAGAAAATAACCTTGGTCAAAATCTTCAGGTGAATTAGAATATTGTCATAAACACAATTATACTGTTATGAGATAGTATTAAAATATCCTGAGTCCTTCCTGTAATTTTCTTATAAACAAAGCAATTATATTCAACATCACGTAGCATATTACACAAAATACTTATGTTTGTAATTCCTGAGTTTTCCAGCAACAAACAAGACTTATTAAAGAATCCATCTTTTGCCTAATGATTTGAAATGCCATCATTATCATATTCTAAATATGTTGATTCTTTTCTACATTGGCCCAATTATAAGTTATTATCATGTGATAGTATATTTTCATGTACACCAGAGTAAATTCTGACTTTCTATTGTTCAGCTTGTCCTTGATGATTCTTGTCTGTTTATTCCTCCTGACAAATGAGATATCACTTTGTCACATTAAAAACAAAAACCCAATTGGAGTCTTGATAAAGCAGATAGTGCTTCTCTGTTCAAGCAGGCTTTCTACTGGCCTCGCCAGTCAAAACATATGAATAGGAGAGATCAAATCTATTTGTTCTTCCAACTTAAGTATACTGCCATTAAATGCACTATTTGTTGAGATAGATACAGACAGATGGATAGTCAGAGATCCTTAGTTATTTCATTTTGTAGTTTTGATTTCTCTTTTAATGTAGACATTATCTAGGATTGTATTATATCTTTAATTCTCATGATAGACTTGTTACTTTTGTTCATGGAATTTGTGGTTCGTTTTTATTTTGCATCTGCAAGGAAAGGATACACTTTGTATCATGGGAGCTTGCAGTTATTAATTCCCTGTGATTTTTGTCCCAGCTATACCATCTGGGCTAACTATATTTTGTGAGACACTTCAAACACACACAAAAGCAGAGAAAATTGTCAAATCAATCTCATACACCTCACATCCAGTTTCAAAACTTCAGGATGGCCAATTTTATTCATAAATCCCTTCATTTCTGCTGCCCCACCAGGCCAGCTGGATTATTTTAAAGTCATTCACAAACATCCTGTCAATGGATTAATAAGTATTCCTGCTCCCATCTGCATTATTTCTGGCACAAATTCCTCAATCTCTCAGGCAATCTCATGGCCCTGATTCTCCCTTAGTTTTAATGATGCAGGTACTGGGACTCAGAAAACAAGACTGTCATAAACACATTTGGGACTCCAAAATCAAGGCCTCAAAAGCAGCCTCAGAAGCCAAAGTTTTTCTCTGAACTTCTCCTGCCCCTCTGTCTTTCAGTCCTACTCTTACCCAAGACTCACCATAGAAACTAAAATCCCTCTCCCGCAAGGCAGGTCATAGAAACCGGAACTCCTTTTCCCCAAAGCCAGCCATAAAACCTAAAAACATTACTCTAACTTTCCACTTTTCTGTATAAAAATTGGCCATAAAGAAATTATCTGACCTATCCTGTTTGACTGTAGGTCATAAGACCTTCATTCCTGAGAGGGTCCTGCCCCACACCTAAAAGGAAGGAAGACATGCTCAGAGAGGCCAAGAAGAATCTAGACAGGCCTTGCGGGCTTCCTCCACTGGGTCTATTTGGGTTAGATCATACCCTTTTTGTCCAATCATATTTCTTTTTCTTTCTTTTTTTTTTTTTTTTTTTTTGAGATAGGGTCTTGCTCTGTCGCCCAGGCTGGAGTGCAGTGGCACCATCTCGGCTCACTGCAAGCTCCACCTCCCGAGTTCATGCCATTCTCCTGCCTCAGCCACCTGAGTAGCTGGGACTACAGGCGCCCGCCACCATGCCCAGCTATTTTTTTGTATTTTTAGTAGAGACAGGGTTTCACTGTCTTAGCCAGGATGGTCTCGATCTCCTGACCTCGTGATCTGCCTGCCTCGGCCTCCCAAAGTGCTGGGATTACAGGCGTGAGCCACCGCACCCGGCCATCCAATCATATTTCTATACAGCTGTTCATATTTAGCTAAGCCCAAACATAAAAATGGACAATTTCCTCTGTATTTTTAGGTCTTCCCTCTGAAGGCTCTTGCGTACACAGTAGTAAATGTGTATTGCCTTTTCTCCTATGAATCTGCCTCTCATCAGTGATTTTCAGCAACCCTTCAGGAGTTGAAGGGGAAGTTTTCCCTTAGCCCATACTCAGGTTTCCTCCCATTTTTTTAGGTGGGGGGTGGTTATTTTTGTCATTTCAGTCGGGTTATCTTTACTTTTTATAGGCATTTGCTTTCTGTTTCTGAGCTTTTAATTTTTGAAATAAATGTGAACTTCCTTTTTCAAAATAACTCTTAATGTACCTCATTACCCACCTCCTAGACAGACCTTAAGGTCTGGGTAAGAGTAAGCGAAGATCAGATAGTTTGGTGTTGACACAAAGGAGACACACATTGGCATAACCACCTATGCGACGCAGATTCCGTGGTGTGAATGCATATCACTCATTCCTCTGTGACTCCTTTTATGGAACTGAAAAGTTGGCTAGGCCAACCTAATATAAAAGCTTACATGACTCTTGTCTAAGGTGAGCCAGGAGATTTATCCAGAGATGGTTGGAATTTCTCAGTGAAGGAAATTTAAGCAAATGTGTGAAAAAGTTTTGGGCTTGAAAAGCAACCATCAACTACACAGAAGTGATAAGAAAGAGTATTTATAGACTTTTTTTTGAAAGAGCCAGCATTGCTGTCTCTTTTTTTCTATATATCTTTGATGTTTAACTACTTTATTTCAAATTTTGACCAGTAAAATAGAGAGAGCATAATACTTCACTTGGGAGCTCCTGGTTGGCCTACTGGGGAAGGGGTTGGGTGTATGGGTGTGGTTGGGGTGGGCAAGAGCTGCAGGAGACTTTGCAGAGATTGAGGCTATAGATTGTGCTGGGCCAGAGGAAACACTGCTAAAACCACTTAAAAAAGGAATCATATTTTAAATAATCTCAATAGAGTAGGGAGAAGAGCTATCCAACATACGAGGAGTTTGAAGAGGAAACAGCTAAAATCGGATTGCAAAAGAAAAACACATTCATTATTGTCATTGGCAGGGTGAGGAAAACTGACCGATTTAGCATGCGGGGGTGTGGAGAGTTGGGCTTAACTATAAGCTACCTGCAAGCTTCTTTCTGCAAAAATAAAGAAACGATAGTCTAAATAAATCCTAATCAAGCTTACATTGTAGAAAATGGTTGCTTTGTGACAGGACTCACAACAGAATTCTTTAAATGGCAATCTTTAAATCTTTTTTTTCAAAAAAGTCAATAAAAGGGATACACTTTTTTTTCAAAAAAATCAATGAAGGGGATACGTTTTTTCCATACATTTTCTTATTGCAAATCTTACTGCATTTTAATGTTCAACAAAGCACCACACTAGCATATAAAACAAAAGGCATATGTATGTTGGAATACTGCATTTCAAAGTGTCTAGAAGTTGGAAATCATTCTTCTTTACCACAGTAAGGTACATATTAGGTTGGTGCAAAAGTAATTGTGGTTTTGCCATTATTGGCAAATTACAGTATTATTATTACAGTATTATCTATTACAGTATTACAAAAGGTCTACAGAAATACCAGGCAGGCTATGGGAGCATGAAGGTGTGTGCACTGAGAAATCACGTGAGGTTTGCCTGAAGACAGAACAGGTGAGGAAGGATGGGAGAAATTCAACTGGATGATGGGAGGCATAGGTTCTAGGAGAACTTACTTTCCAAGCTAAGTAGTGTAGACCATTCCAATCTCCCCTCTAAATAGTGAGCACAATTTGGAGACATTTACAGTAGGTGTAAGGATGAGGAAATGGGTTGAGACCAATACTGTAAGGAAAAAAAATATAGAAGTGTATTTGTTTTGTCCTGAGGGAGGCAAAGATAAGCAGAAATTTCACAAGCAAATTAAGCATTATTGCAAGGTAGATTATACACAGTTGCTCTTCTTCCCATAGAACTCAAAGAGAACTCACAATAGCCAAAGGGCAGAAGCAAGCTGAGTGTCTATTGACAGATGAGTTAATAAACAGAATGTAGTTTATGCACACAATGGAATATTATTCAGAAATTCTGACACACACTCCAACCTGGATGAACCTTGGGGACATTATGCCAAGTGAAATAATCCAGTCACAAAAAGACAAATGCTGCGTGAGTTCACTTATATGATACATCTGGGGTACTCAAATTCATTGAGACAGCAAGTAGAATGGTGGTTTCCAGAGGCTGTAGGGAAGAGGAACAGAGAGTTACTGTTCAGTAGGTATGAAGTTTCGGCGTTATAAGATTAAAAGAGTTCTTGAGGTTAATCACATAGCAACATGTATGTAGTTAACACTACTGAACCTAGCAATGGTTAAACTGGTAAATTTTATGTTATGTGTATTTTACTACAATTTTTTAAAAAAGAACTTAAGGGAGAACAAACATTTCAGTGGCATTGATAGAAATTAGTTAGACAAAAGAGTCTTTTTGCTTTATGGTTAATTAAACATTAGAACAAGGTACTGCTGAAGGAGGTTGTGGTTTTGCTAAAAGGAAAATATAATAATTTATGAGATTTTTGTGCAGCTGATCTCGAATCAAAAAATGAGGTTTGTGGTCCATGCCCACTGCCTGCTGCATGATCACGAGATAGTAATTTAGCATCTCTATGCTCAGTTTATTCACCTTACCAGAAAAACCAAGTCAAAGGTTCAAAATTCCTGGACTGTAATGAAGTGTCATCATGGCCATTATTACTGTAGGGAATAGAGGGAAGCACTCTTTTTAAGAATGTGACCCCCAGTGTTCTGAATTCCCAGCTTCCAGGAGAACTCCACTTAGTCCAGCTAACAAAGGGTTCAGAGAGTTAGAGCTCTTTGCCATGTTCCTGACATACCTGCCCATTTGTCATTCAGTGAGGATGCCTGGTTTGAAGGCGGTGAGCTGGCTACATTATTTGGAAGGGCAGAGCCTGGCTTATTATCTTATTATGGTGTGAGAGAGATGAGTTCAGTTTTTAAGGGGATTTCATTTCCTTCCATGGCATGGGTGCAGTTGTGCCAGGAAGGAAACTGCTTGGTAATGTTAAATCTGGCTCAGACATCATGCCACTCCACTGTGCTGGGGAATTCCATTCTGGATCTGATCTGTCACCCTGGGTAAGGCTCTCGGGGCCTAGGGTTGTTAGAGCTGCTGTGTGTCTGTGGTGCAGGAAGTGTTATGGTCAAGCAGGAACCGTGATAGACATGCTAAGTTGTCTTCTGTTTTCTACCCCAGCCTTCAATCAGGTCAGCAGTTAACGGTGGGAGTACCAAAATGACCCAGAGGACTTTCCCCTGCCACACTACTGAGGGGACAGACCTGCCTTCATGGCTGTGCCTTAACGATGGTCCAAGAGGCAAGCCTAGAACTCTAGCACTGGCTGCATCACTGCCACCTCTATGATCTGGGAACCACCTGAGAGAGCCCTCCATGACACTCAACAACACATATGCATGGTGCATCCAATATGTGCAAGACAAAATAAAAAGAACTTCCCTCATGTGCCTCACTCTTCTTATCCATTTGGGCCATTTGCCCTGAATTCTCATTGCCGTCTTGTCTTTTGCTCCTTCACCCTCCCTCTGGAACTGCTACTGGCCCTCTCTGAAAGTACTTCTTCCAAAAAACAATTACCCTATTATCCTTCCCCATTTTATTTTTAATCAATGATGTTTGGTCAATTTTCTATTTATATGGAAAAATAAATCTTGGCATCTGCCTCTAGCTATCTAGGAAAAATTAATTCCAGATCATCTGCTGATACAAATATAAGTGGTGAAACAATCAACTTTAGGAATGAAACCTAGAACATTAGAACATCTTGATGATTTTGAAGGAGGTAAAGTTTTGTTAATTTCTTAAAGGAGTAACTATAATGAAAAAAAAAAGTAGGGCCGGGCGCGGTGGCTCACGCCTGTAATCCCAGCACTTTGGGAGGCCAAGGCAGGCCGATCATGAGGTCAAGAGAGTGAGACCATCCTGGCCAACATGGTGAAACCACATCTCTACCAAAAATACAAAAGTAGCTAGGTGTGGTGGTGTGTGCCTATAGTTCCAGCTACTCAAGAGGCTGAGGCACAAGAATCACTTGAACTTGGGAGGTAGAGGTTGCAGTGAGCTGAGATCAGGCCACTGCACTCAGCCTGGCAAGAGAGCAAGACTCCATCTCAAAAGAAAAAAAAAAGAAAGAAAGAAAGAAGAAAGAAAAAAAGAGCTCCTATAAATCAATAAGTAAAAATAACCATACAGCATAGAAGAAAAACAGGCGAAAAGCTGGAATAAGCACTTCTGAAGGAAGTAAAGTTTTGTTAACAGAGTACAGTATCCACAAATTTACAGCTAGATAGGAGGAATAAGTTCTAGTGTTCTGAAGCACTGTAGGGTGAGTATGGTTAACAACAATTTCATGTATATTTTCAACAAGCTGGAAGGAAAGATTTTTGAATGTTCACAACACTAAAAAGTAATAAATGTTTGAGGTGATAGATATGCTAACTATCCTGATTGGATTATTACATTGTATACATGTACTGAAATATCACTCTGTGTCCCATAAGTATGTACAATTATTAGGTGCCAACTAACAATGAAATAGAAAATAAATAAATAAAAAGTAATAATCAATAAACACACGAGAAGGCACTGAACTTCATCGGTCATCAGGAAAATGTAAAGTAAAACGCAATAGCATACTATGACACACCCACTGGTCATCTAGAATAAAAACCACAGAGAATTCTGAGTTTGGGTGAGAATGTGGAACTGGCACTTTGGTGGTTAAAGAGTAAACTGGCACAGTGACTTTAGAAAACTCTTTGGCACTATCTACTAAACATGTGCATTCACTGTGACCCAGCCATTTCATGGCCAGGGCTATACTCAATGGAAATGATACATACGTTCACCAAAAGACATGTTCACAGACAATTCTAATAGTCCCCATTTCAAGCTCTCCAAATGTCCACCCATAATAGACACACGTAGATCTTAAACAGTGAGATCTTAAACAGCATACAGAATGAATGACTTAAAACCTGTGGGTGGGCTGGGTATGGTGGCTCACACCTGTAATCCCAGCCCTTTGGGAGGCCGAGGTGGGTGGATCATGAGGTCAGGAATTTGAAACCAGCCTGACCAACTGGTGAAACCCCGTCTCTACTAAAAATACAAAAATTAGCCGGGTGTGGTGGCAGGCACCTGTTACAAGTCCCAGCTACTCAGGAGACTGAGGCAGAAGAATGACTTGAACCCAGGAGGCGGAGGTCGCAGTAAGCTGAGATTGCACCACTGCACTCCAGCCTGGGTGACAGAGCGAGACTCCATCTCAAACAAACAAACAAAACCTGTGGGTGAACATCACAATGTTAACAAACAGAGCCAGTCACAAAAAAGGAAACACTGTATGATTTCCTTTATAAAAAATGTTCTTAAACAGGCCAAACTCATCTATCCCATTCAATGTCAAAATGGAGGTTACCCTT
Organism: Rhinopithecus roxellana; assembly: GCF_007565055.1. NCBI lineage: Eukaryota > Metazoa > Chordata > Mammalia > Primates > Cercopithecidae > Rhinopithecus > Rhinopithecus roxellana. Next base: position 35,874,120 of record NC_044567.1, read on the forward strand.
AGGGGGATCAGTGTCTAGAAGAGGGCATGAGAGGGACTTCCAGGCTAAAGGAAAAGTACTAATTCACGACCTGGGTGCTGGTCACAGAAGCATATCCATTTTGTGAAAATTTATTGAGCTGTATCCCATGATTTGTGTCCTTTTGTATGTTTATGTTGCACTTGAATAAAGATTTTACTATGCTTATAAAAAATAAATGGACCAATATCCCATAATGCTCCAAGAAAAGCATGATTTTTTTTTTAAAGGGTATTTGTGAAGCCCACTATGTCTCCAATTTGTGTAAATTCAGATCACAAAGGAGAAGGAGTGGAGATCATATGCCTAGGAGTCAGGCGTCGTCTCCAAGACCACTTCTCCCTCACCCCAGGTGAATGATAAGGACGGCAGCTGCCCCTCACATGGACCACTATGAGCACAGTGGTGTGCAGTGTAACCTGGAGGATGTGTTTCAAGAGTGTGAACTCAGAAAGAGAGAACTGAAGAATAAGTCACACTTGCAAAATATTTGGGCGATGACTTTCTCAGCTAATCCTTACGCAGCCAAAAAAGAGGTAAGGTAGGTGATTACATTCCCTAATTTTTCTGACAAGGAAGCTGATGTCCAGAGAGGCTGAGCAGTATGCTGACGTCTTCATAGTCACTGTATGGAAGGTGATGGGGGGTCTTCCCACTGCCTAGTGTGAGATTATTTCTATTGCAGCGGGTAAGAGAAAGTCAGCAGCCAGAGGGGTTTACAAAAATAATATACAGACAATGGAGCCAATGGAGCAAATTCAATACATGGAAAACATGGGAACATGAGAGAGTTATCCAGAAGGTAGCTGTGAAGATCCTGAAAGAACTAAATTCTGAATTGAATGCAGATGAGATGAAGAAATTTGTGTACTTGAATTGGGGAGCTGTACGAAATTAGACCAAAAAAGATGATGGTTTGATTAATGTCAGTGATATATTAAATCTGAAGCAGTGTGCAGGTTTGGAGCAGGAAAGGACTGCAGGTGGTTAAATACTTTAGGAGGCTCTTCCAACAGAATCCAAGCTCGAGGAGTTAAAGACCTGGATTAGGGTGCTGACAGTGGGAAAGACAGGGTGGGTGAGGACAAAAGAAATATTTAGAGTATAATCGGTGAGGCTAGATAGCTGATTTATGAATGAAACAATGTAGACATTTTCAAAAAAGAAAGGTGGAAAAGAATACAAATTTTATTAAAGTGAACAATTATTTTGGAGAAGGAAGTGTTCCCCTCTCCCCCTCAAAAAAGAAAATTTGGGCCAGACGTGGTGGTTTATGCCTATAATTCCAGCACTTTGGGAGGCAGAGGTGGACAGATCACCAGGTCAGGAGTTCGAGACCAGCCTGACCAACATGGTGAAACCCCGTCTCTACCAAAAATACAAAAATTAGCCAGGTGTGGTGGCACGTGCCTGTAATCCCAGCACCCAGGAGGCTGAAACAGGAGAATCGCTTGAACCCGGGAGGGTGGAGGTCGCAGTGAGCCGAGATCTCGCCACTGCACTCCAGCCTGGGCAACAGAGTGAGACTTCACCTCAAAAAAAAAAAAAAAAAAAAAAAAAAAAATTGGATTTCTGTTTCAGTAGAGTCGGAGTTACTTTTTTATAAAAGTTAGGATTTCTACATGAGGATTCTAGTGGAGACAAAATAGTATTAGTTTTATTCTAAACTATGACACAGATGGATCATGTATCTCCATGAAGACAACATAGTTTTGTAGCAAACTCAAAAGCAGGAATAGTAATAAGGATTTCAGCCTTGATTTTGCTATTAATAAGCTGTGTGATCTTGGGCAAATCACTTTCGTTCTCCTGGCCTCGATTTCTTCACGAACAAAAAAAGCGTATTGTCCTCAATGTCGGAAGAGCTTTCCATCTGTAAGATTTCATGTAGGGAGTGAGACTTTAATTCCTTTTTAACTTGTATTTAAAGCTCTGTGCAGCATCATGCTGCTGTGTTCTGAAGTATGGCTCCACCAATCACATCAAGAGATTTGTATAAATAATTATACAGGGCAATTCTGCATCAACAGAATTGATTTCAAAATCAATGAGATCTGAAAGAATGCAGTTCAAATAACTGATGCCAAGAGAAAGTGCTGAGGTTAGTTAAAATGAAGGTGAACTTGATATATCCCTAGGGCTTGGGAGCAGCAGAAAGACCAGAAAATCTATGAGCAGAGAGGTCTCACTATATTCCACAAGGCAAGTGATGAAGGAGGCCCACGTCTATCCTGTGCTTCTTCTGTGCCTGACACATTGAAATGAGATGTCAAAGTCAGGAGGCTGGGCGCGGTGGCTCATGCCTGTAATCCCAGCACTTTGGGAGGCCAAGGCGGGCGGATCGCCTGAGCTCAGGAGTTCGAGGCCAGCCTGGGCAACACAGTGTAACCCCGTCTCTACTAAAATACAAAAAAAAAAAAAACTAGCCAGGCCTGGGGGTGGAGGCCTGTAATCCCAGCTTCTCAGGCTGCTGAGGTGGGAGAAATGCTTGAACCCGGGAGGCGGAGGTTGCAGTGAGCCAAGATTGTGCCACTGCACTCCAGCCAGGGTGACAGAGAGAGATTCCATCTCAAAAAAAAAACAAAAAAAAGAAGAAAGAAAAATGTCAAAGTCAGAAGATGAAATTCATGGATAGGACTACATTAAAAATAATAGATCCAGGGCAGCCAGAAGTTTAAGTTCAGGGTCCTTAGGAAGAGATAATGAAGATAGCAGAAAATGAACACTTACTGAGCATTTACCGTAGAACAAGGTCTGATGTATTATCTCTTGAGTCTCACAACTAAAATGAAAAGCTAGAATTATTCCCCTCATTTCACAGATGGGGAAATAGGCTCAGAGAGATAATGTGACTTATCCAAGCACACATGGTTGCTAATAGGGCAAGAATGAAAACCCAGGTCCATCCAGCTCTAAAGTGCATATTCTTTCAACCTTCGGAAACAGTCAGGGAACATCAGAGTGACTTTTGGTTGACTTTGGTGGCCGTCTTTGACATTCTGCCAAAACATATGAGTGTTAAATGCATTCTTTACATATCCATCTCTGAATGCAAATCACCCTTCCTGAAATCTTGCGAACAGGTAATACACATCATATGTTTTTCAAAGGCTATCTTCTGCAAAGGAAGAACATCCTGCAAAGGGAAGTCCCTGAGTTGTAATGCAAAGGTAATGTGCCTTGAGGAATAAATAAATCTGGCCCGTGTACATGTACTTTTTTTAAGTCTATACAACCAAACAGAACTGTGTGTCTGTTTTTGGAAGCCTCTGGCAGCAGAACATGCTAGAAAAACATGCTCTTTTCATGGCCACAGCGAGAAGGTAGTTCCTGTGGGTCCTCAATGGTGTGTGTCTGGGAGCAGGGGAAACTGCTGGAAACTCTCCGTGCTGTCAGCTCGCCATCCCTTGGGCCGAGTCCCACTCACATTAATATTTCTTTTCCTGCTGTTGTTACGTGGGACCCCTCCAAAAACGTGACTTACAAGGATGGAAAGAAAACTCCCTTTACTTGTTTTAATTGGCTTCTGTGGGTAGGAAGACTTATGTTTTTGAACCAGCTCCCACACTAACTGAATCTGGATATGCAATTCTAAGAACCAAATCATCATCAAGATAAGCTAAACATCAGGGTTAGAGGCTGGGACACTGACCAGTGCCACTGATAGCAGACTCCTTTTAAAATTTTTAACGACCAGGTAAAGAAGAAAGAGAGAGAGAGAAAAAAAACTGGATTCTTATTCTCACTAGTCTTTATGACACAATATGTACCAAAGCTTACTTCAAGAAAACAGCACAGGGTTCCCTGGACTCTAGGGGAGGAGAGAAAAGTCAAGGACTCTTGATCGTTAATTTGGGGGAGCCTCATGAAAAGATAACGAATCCATCTGTAGTCAGGTCAGATCAAAGAGTCTTCCTGGAAGACAAAGGGCAAGAGTGTTTTGGGCTCATAAATTCAAGTAAGAATGCTTTATGTTTCTGCTGGATCTTAGAGTTTCCCAAGCAATTCCACACATTTTCTCTTTCATTGACTCTTAGAAACAGTACAAATAAACCAGTAACTTCCAAGGCTCATTGCTTCAACCCCTGATCCCCATTTCTATGTTAACTTCATTGGGAGAACTCATGTAATTCATAAGATGTAAACTACCATTTCTAACACGGTATGCATTGTCCCAAATTCTGTTTTAAAGTGGTTTCCGTCTCCTAGGGGCTGGTGTGCTTCTATCAATGTCCTATCAAAGTATTAAATAATATCCAGAGAAATAACCTTACAACATTGAAAACTAAAATTCAATTATGAATTTTAATGAATTATAAATTATATTATATACAATTATGAATTATAAAACAACCGAATTATGCCAGAATCTGTAAGACAATCAGAGCCTAAGAAACCACCTGGGAAAGGTAGGAATACGTTGTTCTTCCCCACCATGGGGCCATCTCTGGACTTCCGACATTCTTTGTGTACCAAGCAAAAAGTAACATTTCCTACTCTGAGAGTAAGCATCTCTTTAATTTTTTTTTTTTTTTTTTTTTTTTTTAGCCTAGGTGCCACTCTTGCCTGACCCTGGTCCTGGCCCTGGCAGAGATCCACACTTTGAAAATACTAGAAAGTTTTTAGAGTTTGAGAAAAAAGAAAGTACTTCCTGGCATTTAAACAGAAAGAGAAACAAATAACACAACACCTAGGCTACTGACAAATGAAGGAGGAGACAGGGGAGTTGAGCCTCAGCCTTCAGTAATAAGTGCCGAAAGTGGAGAAGAGCTTAAAGGGAAAAAGACCTTTATGCTCAGCTAAGTTTGATTTCATTTGATGACATATCAAAATGACATTTTCAGATATGCAATGGTTTAAAAAACGTAACACCCATGTAACCCTGGGAAACAAACAAACTAGAAGGTTCGTGTCAACTGAGCAATAGAGAAAAATTAAAAGCACAAGAATGAAAAAGTTAGTGTATTTCAGTAAAATGAGGGGCTATCTAAAATCAGTCAGAATAGAAATGTCTTAAAGAATTATTCTTAATGTATGCATAAAAACGATGACAAATACATAGCAGAAATGAAATGTAATTAAGTTAGCTAGGAGCTGAAGCCTGAATAATATTTATAAGCCCTTAGAAGTGTGTGTGTATTTGGGTGCAAGAGAGAGAGAGAGAAAGAGAGAGAGACAGAGAGAGATTGATAGGTTACAACGAGACAGAGAAGAGACCAAGAAGATAGGAGAAAAAAGAGAAGAATCTAGAATCTACCAGAGATAGGAAAGTACAAGGACTGTATTCTTCCAAGCAGTACCACTAAAAATTAGAACAGGAAAAAACCTTAGAAATCCCCCAATCCAGCTGCTTCATTTCACTGATATTGAAAGGTTTGAGAAGGAGCTTGTCCTAAGTCATTCAGCCAAAAGAACACAAAAAGCTAGGCTTAGATTCTGAGTCTTCTGATGCTTGGCTCACTGTTCTTTCTAAGTTACATTATTCTGCCTTAATTCTAGAAATATAATGTGCCCAGGGCTTGATTACCTGAAAAACAAAATCCATCTCGGGGGCGTGGGTGGAATTCCCTTGTAGTTCTTCTGAACTGTGAAAGTTATATTAAATGTTGAGTCCTGATTAAAGGAAGAATTGGCTTTTCTTCAGCCTACCTGGTTCTCATAACCATGATATGAGGTCAGCATCTAGAAGGGGAGAATGGAATTCTTATTCAAAGTGGGGAGAGTCTGGGCCAAGGGCAGGCCCCTCTCCTGGCTCTGTGGTGGCTGCCGCAGCAAACCCAACATCTAGGCTGATCTGGGCTCTTGACAGGAGTTTTCTAGATGATTAGTTTGAGAGCTGTGCTATCGGCTGTTGTGCAACTGCGGGCAGCTGCTTCGGAACAGAGCTCTCATCAGCCTGGAATTATCGGGTCTTTGCATATGTGTGGCTGGAGATAAGGAGGGAAAATGTGCTTTTCCTTGTTTGGAAATCAACAATCTCAGGAGAGTGGGGAAGCTGAGAGAGAAACACGATGAGGATAAATCTAAAATTTTAGAAAGGTTCTTTGTTACATTTTGGCAATGGTGGTAGTTTTTGGTGTTTGCTTGTTCATTCCTTATTTTTCTGTCAGTTTATTTTATTCCACTTGTTAAGTTCTGGACACAGACTAGGTGCTAAATCAATATGTCTTTCAAGTTTGAACCAGGAAAAGTGACTTGCAGCTATGATTTTGGCAGGAGTCTGGGGTCTTGAACTGCTAGGATATTCTTTCTAAAATTTGCCATCCTCACCCTGTGTGAATATCTCAGTGTCCTTGATTTTTTTTTTTTTTTTTTTTTTTAAACAAAGTCTTGCTCTGTGACTCAGGCTGGAGAGAAGTGGCGCGATCTTGGCTCACTGCAACCTCCACCTCCTGGGTTCAAGTGATTCTCCTGCCTCAGCTTCCTGCATAGCTGGGATTACAGGCGACTGCCACCACGTCCTTGATTTTGAACAGTAGAAAAGGAGAAACATTTTGTCTCATACAGATCAAAACAAACTTCCAAAATAATCTCTTGTTCGTTACTCTTATGATATAAAACCCTAATAATGTCATAATGAAATGAGGCACGCAGACAAAACAAACTTCAGGAAATCCATCCCTGAGTGTGCATTTTACACAGCCTCTTAGTGCAGCTGTACCACGCACCACTAAGAAGCAAAACCGTCCATCCAATAGGGACACAGGCAAGAAGGGCTCTGGCTTTAAGTCCCACAATTTGGAAGTTTCCACAAATTGTACACACACACACATTTATTACAGAAACTGTCACTCCAGCATCAGCATAGTGCAACCAGAAACCCTAAATACCCACTCTTATATTTAAATCCCAGGGAAATGCTTCAGCAAACCTCTTGCCCTGTGTCTTTAAAACAAAAGGTCCAAATGCTGAGAACATTCAGGGGTTGTGTTGCAGCAGATAGACACTGCTTCCAGTCTGGGGAAGGATTTGGGTGAGGGAAGTAGTTAGCTAAGAGAAAAAAAAAATCAACTTAAGTAACTTATCCAGGGCTTCCTATCAGAGAGCATGAAATAGCGTCTGGAAGTAAAAGTATCATTTCCTAGTATTTCTGAGTGCTCATTTCTCTGCTTCTCCTCCTAATCCAGTTCACGGTCCTGAAGATATTAACACATTATAGAGGTACTCACAACATTTGCACTTGGAGGTGGAGGGGCATATTTCATAATGGAGCAAATGATGCCACTCTGACATGTATAAATACGTAGGTCCAGATGAAACAGCTGCAGTATGGTACTGATTCTTTCTAGGGGCAACTAGATGGATGTTAAAAGCTAGAATGGAGAACAGTTCTAATTTTATAAATATGTTTGAGATTTAATTACAATTTAAAAATTAATAAGAAGTCAATTTAAAATAACTTTTATTTCAAAATTTTATATTTATTAATTAGAATCTGCATTTTGTCTTTGAATTTTGATAACTTGGAATATTTTAGAAATAAAGACAACTTTTAAATACACATGGAAATAACTTTCATTTCTTAAATTTTACATTTACTTTTTTTGATCAAAATATATTCAAATTTGTGTACTTGGACTTCAAAAATTCTTTAGATCAGAGGATCATCCAACTATGGCCCACAGGCCAACCCCAGCTAATTTTTTTAACCTCCATGATTCCATTTATATGACACATTCAGAACACACAAATCTATAGTGACAGAAAGCAGATTAGTTGTTGCCAAGGGCTGAGGGGAGTGGGTAATGGGAGTGAGTGCTTAATAGGTATGACGTTTCCTTTTGACGAGATGAAAGTGCTCTGGGACTGGATAGCAGTGGTGGTCAGCTATTTTTGTCAGTAAAGTTTTATTGAAACATAGCCACGTCCATTTGCAAATGTATCCTCTCTGGCTGCTTTTGAACCACAAACACAGGACTGGGTACGTGTGACAGAGATCACGTGGCCTAAAAAATATTCTGGACCTTTTCGTAAAACATTTTTCACCTCCTGCTTTAGACCATTGCTGTCAGTAGAATAAATTAGTATTCAACACTTTGGGAGGCTGAGGCGGGTGGATCACAAGGTCAGGAGACAGAGGCCATCCCGGCTAACACGGTGAAACCCATCTCTACTAAAAATGTAAAAAAAATTAGCCGGGCGTGGTGGTGGGTGCCTGTAGTCCCAGCTACTAGGTGGGAGGCTGAGGCAGGAGAATGGCGTGAACCCGGGAGGCGAAGCTTACAGTGAGCCGAGATCACGCCACTGCACTCCACCCTGGGCGACAGAGTGAGACCCCACCTCAAAAAAAAAAAAAAAAAAAGCATTCAAAATCTTGATGATAGCATAATTAGCATTTTGTTGAAATTAAGAGATAAAAAAACAAATTGTAGGCGTAAGTATGTAGTAGTTCGTGATCTGCGTATGTCTTTGTTTTATTACTCATCCCAACATTGCTGGCCCATCAACAAAATGCCCAAATGAGCAATAATAATTAAATTGAGACATTTTTGGTAATTTGCCAACTTTCAGACATAGAAAAATAATAGATTTATGTGTATTTTTCTGTTTTGTTGTTAGGAAGGAATATTTGTCAAAATAGGAGAATAGGATGTATTTCATTTAACAGTTTATTAGCTTGATTTATAACTTTTTAAATGTTCAGACATACGGTATGCGGGCCTTCATTTGTGCTCTTGTCCAGGGACCTGAAATGTAAAGGGTGGGCCAGAAGAAAACACACCGGGACTCAGAGCTAAGTCATGGTGAAGAAAAACAAGGCCGGCAGACAGGCTGTCCATTCCAAAAAAGCCTGGGGCTGTCAGGGATTGAACTTTCCAGATGAGGCACTTCACGTGGGCGAGGTGGTTCCACCGCAGCAGAAACGCTGCAGACGCCTCACATCTGTGTGACCGAACAGAAATCCCTCTTCTTTCAGCAAAGGAAAACGAAACAGGCTAGGCTCTTGGGGGAGCAGCCCATTTGGAAAATAGCGGCTGTCCAAATGGGCTTTTAAAAAAATCAAACTTCAACAGCATTTAAAAAATTCTACATGCCAAAAAGATTCATTATAGAAAACTTAGAAAATTCAGAGAAGCACAAAATTCTAAAAAGTAAAATTACTCACCCACCGCTCAGATACAGCATTTAAAAATACATCCATGCAGATCTCATTCTATGCAGAGCTGTAGGTTAATAATTTATTTATAAAATTAAATAATATTGTGCACACACTATTCTAAACTGCCTGTTGCACTTTGGAATAAATAGAAACACCATTCTTGTCATTAATTACACAGCTACTTCGTTTTAAATTGCTGCGCAGTATCCTATTTTATGAAATGCCATAAAGTGTTTAGTGAATCCCTTATTATTGGATACCTGAGTTGTTTTTAAAGTCAAACATTTTGACTCACATGTTTAATTATTTCCTTGAAGTAGAAATGAAGGCATGAGTATTTTAAAAGCTTTTGAGCCATACCATAAAACTTCTATGAAGGTATTTATATATTGTCTTTGAATCTTAATATATTAAAATATTTTGGTTCTATTTCAGTATATTAAAGTATATATTTTCTCATACAGTCCTTAACACTTTGTATTATATTTCAATTGCTTCCAGTAAGCATACGGAAATGATTTTTTAAAATATTTTAATACTTATGCTTTAAATTAGAGCATTTCCCAGATGTTTATCAAGATCATGATTTTCAAAGACATTTTCTGGTTATGTATGTTTTGTCTACTTTTTTCCTAATGGGATTTTTTTTCCTTAGATTTCAAACATTTTCTTTATATTAATGATATTTACCCCTTGTCTTTTATGGAGCAAACATTCCAGTCTATCCTTTCTCGTTTCTTTTTTGTTCATAGTGTTTTTTAAAAATATTTTTAAATCCATCAATGTTTTTCTTTATGACTTTTGCTTTTCCTTTATAATGTTTCTAAACTTAATATTACATAAATAAATATCCATCTTTGACTTGTATTTTATTTTTTAATTCACTTTAAATTATGTAAAGTCAAATTTGAAATACATATATTTTAAAATTATGAACAAGTACCTGTCCTTTTATCAGTATTGATATGCCACCTACATCATATACTAAGTTGCTATGTATCCTTCATTTTGTGTTTGGAGTTTTGATACCGTTCTATATTTACCTGTGCATTAGTAGAGCACTCTTAATTATTGCAATTTGGCTGGGCACGATGGCCAATGTCTGTAATCCCAGCACTTTGAGAGGCCAAGGAGGGTGGATCACATGAGGTCAGGTGTTTCTAGGTATGGCTTTTCCTTTTGAGGAAACGTTGCCAGAGATGAGGAGAGGGTAAGACTACAAAGTGATAGCATGAGATTAAAGTGATGAAACTGTTTTATATTCGGATGGTGGTGTTGGTTATGCAAATCAGTACACACATGTTGGACTTCACAGAGTTGTCCTCCAGAAATGTCAATTTTGCTAAATATTAATTTAAATATAAAACAAAATAAAAATGTTACTGAGGAACATAAAAGAAAATTTGTGTAAATGAAAGTCATATAATTTTCCTAGATTAATGAACTAAAGGTAGTAAAAAGTCATCTCTTCCCAAACTAGTACTTACATTTTATGAAATGCCAATTCAAATGGAAATGAAGAGGGAAATAGGATTTAATTCAAATATTGTATAATTCTTCAATGTATTCGGAAGAAAACACATTCAATGAAAAACGTTCAAGAGTAGAACAGGAAATTTCACATTAGATTTGAGACATATAAGATTGCAATAACATATATTTTTTGAAATGAGTCTCCCTCTGTTGCCCAGGCTGGAGTGCAGGGTGCTATCGTGGCTCACTGCAACCTCCACCTCTCGGGTTCAAGCGATTCTCCCACCTCAGCCTCCCGAGTAGCTGGCATAACAGGTATGTGCCACCATACCTAGCTAATTTTGTATTTTTAGTAGAGATGGGGTTTCACCATGTTGACCAGGCTGGTCTCGAACTCCTGACCTCAGGTGATCTGCCCACCTCCGCCTCCCAAAGTGCTGGGATTACAGGCATGAGCCACTGTGGGCAACCAGTTTGCTCCATTTTTTTTTTTTTTTTTTTTTTTTTTTTTTGCTGAATAGTATTCTATTGCTTACATGCACCACAGTTTGTTCATCATTCACCTGCTGGAGGACATCTTGGTCAGTTCCAGTTTTCAATAATTATGACTAGCACTGTTATTAACATTTTGCAGAGGCTGTATGTGAATACAAACTTTTTCTCTAGGCTAAATAGTAAGGGGCAAAATTACTGGGTCATTTAACAAGTATATGTTTAACTTTATAAGTAACTGCCAAACTGTTTTAAAAGTGTCCGCCGGGCGCGGTGGCTCACGCCTGTAATCCCAGCACTTTGGGAGGCCGAGGCGGGCGGATCATGAGGTCAGGAGATCGATACCATCCTGGCTAACACGTAAAACCCCGTCTCTACTAAAAATACAAAAAATTAGCCAGGTGTGGTGGCAGGTGCCTGTAGTCCCAGCTACTCGAGAGGCTGAGGCAGGAGAATGGTGTGAACCTGGGAGGTGGAACTTGCAGTGAGCCGAGATCACGCCACTGCACTCCAGCCTGGGCGACAGAGCGAGACTCCGTCTCAAAAAAAAAAAAAAAAAGAGTGTCTACCATTTCTCATTTCCCAAAAGCAATGTGTGAGGGTTTCATTTGCTTCACATCCTTGTCAGCACTTAATGTTGTCACTTTTTAAAAATAATTTTAGCCATTCTAACAGTTGTGTGGTGGTATCACATGGTGGTTTCAATTTACCTTTTTCTATTGATGAATGATGTTGAACATCTTTTTATGTGTTTAATTGCCTCCTTGTTGAAATGCTTATTACAGTTTTTTTTTTTTGCCCATTTTTACATGGGGCTGTTTATTTTCTTACTGCTGAGTTTTAAAAGTTCTTTATATCTTCACAGGCCGGGCGTGTTGGTTCACACCTGTAATCCCAGCACTTTGGAAGGCCGAGATGGGTGAATCACGAGGTCAGGAGTTCGAGACCACCCTGGCCAACATGGAGAAACCCTGTCTCTACTAAAAGTACAAACAATGAGCCAGGCATGGTGGCACGCACCTGTAATCCCAGCTACTCGGGAGGCTGAGGCAGGGGAATCGCTTGAACCCAGGAGGCAGAGGTTGCGGTGAGCAGAGATTGCGCAGTTGCACTCCAGCCTGGGTGACAGAGCAAGACTCTGTCTCAAAAATAAATAAATAAATAAATAAATAAATAAATAAATAAATAAATAAAAGTTATTTATACATTCAAAATGAAAGTCCTTTGTTGGATAGGAGGTTTTTCTAAGTATTTTCCCAGTTTGTAGTTTGACTTTGCATTTTTTTTAACAATGTCTTTGACTGAGTAAAAGGTTTTTAATTTTGATGAAGTCCAATTTATAGATTTATTTTATGGATTATGCTTTTATCACATGTGTTAGAACTCTTTGCCTAGACCCAAGTCGTGAAGCCTCAGTAAAGCTTTTTACAGGCAAGTTGTACAAAATGCTTGAGATGTTTTCCAAATATTTTGATTTTTGCTATTATTTTGAATGAGATCTTGATGTTTTATTTGATCTAAATATACCTTAAGCTATTTTTTTTTAATGCAGAAGTTATATTTTCAATCCAGTGATTTTTTGGAAACTTTTTCTTTCTCCCACTAAATCAAACTGATCAATGTATTTACACAGAATTGTGGTAGAATGTCAAACAAGTAATGAGACATCTTTGTGGTTTCCCTATCTTTGTAGCTATCTCATTATCAATGACCCAAAATATTGTGAGTCTCAAACGTATTTTAGGAGGTAGGCAAGATAGCCAAAATGTAGATGAAGATATAGATATGACAGAATCTATATTCTGGCCACGTGTACACTTATTATAAGAATGAAGGACTATAATGCGTAGGTTATGACAGATGGTCTAACCTCAAGTTCCCAAAATCTGTTCTTAGCATAGCTAAGTCTGACATTGGGCCATGTTCTTATCCACCTAAGGCCGAGGTTCTTAACTTGAGTTCCAAGAATGAGTATCAGGAAACAGTGAACTTACAGTAAGTGTATGTAAAAGTGTGGAAATGAGCATACATGCATTTTTCTGAGGGAAAAATCTGAAATTTCATCAGATACTCTGAAAAGATCATCCCTTTTCAATTAGGCACATTTACATTCTACCCACACTCTCATTTCAAACCTATCTAAATCACTGAACAAATTTAATAAATATTTAGTGAATGAATGTTATTAATAGATGGCTAACATTAGGTTTGACCTAAAGTGCAAAATTTTTATTTAGTAAACATTTATTGAATGTCTACCTTGGCAAGCATCCTATTGGCTACATGAATAAAAAGATAATGTCCCTGAGACAAAAAACTTACTATCTAGAGGGTAGGTAGACATAATAACAAATGTATTTCAATGGGAAAATTGCTATAAGGGAATATTTATGTTCACAGAAGGAGTACTGAATCTGCCTAAGGAATTTAGAAAAAGCTTCACAAATACAGAAGTGCTTGAGTGAAGATAAGAATGATGATAAAAGTAGAGTCACAAGTGACCTCCCAATAATTTTCATATTCTGTAAACTTGAGATGTTGCAGAGTGAGTCAGATATAGAGAACGGGAGCTAATGATCAATTATATGGAAATTTATTTTATTATTATTATCATTATTTTTTTTTTTTTTTGAGAAGGAGTCTCACTCTGTCGCCCAGGTTGGAGTGCAGTGGCAATTCTCCTGCCTCAGCCTCCCAAGTAGCTGGGATTACAGGCGCCCATTACCATCTCTGGCTAATTTTTGTATTTTTAGTAGAGACGGCATTTTGCCAGGTTGGCTAGGCTGATCTCGAACTCCTGACCTCAGGCGATCTGCCTGCCTTGGCCTCCCAAAGTGTTGGGATTACGGGCGTGAGCCACCGTGCCTGGCCGTAAATTTATTTTTTAATAGAGTTTTATTATAGTTTATCAGGGTCAACTGGGAGAGGAAGGATTCTAGAAGAAAAGTGCTTAAAAAAATGGAGGCATAAGAGATTAGTGCTTGAGAAAACAGAGGCATATTCAGAGAAGTATAAGTGGCTCAGTCTTGCTGGAGGCTGAAGTAGGAAGGATCCTATAGTCTGACTTATATGAATTTAATTTACAGAAATTACAGTGGACATACACAAATATTTACGCAAGATGGTATTTACTGTAGCACTGTTAACAAACTTCTCAAAACAGGAATTAACTTAATGACTATTAGCTTATTCATCATTAGAGGACTGCTGAAAAATCTCTAATTTATTCATATACTGTAACATTTCCCAGTGTTAAAAAGATTGAGTTACATCTGTTTCCAATGACTTAGAAAGATCCCCAAAATAGTATTAGGTTACAAAACAAGTCATAAAACGATAAGATACTATCTCATGTTTGTAAAAACAGGCAATAAAAAATATGTTTTGAGTTAGAATGTGTTTTAGTATTAGGTTGAGTGTGTTGACGGCTCCAATTCTTCTTTCTTCTCTTTATCCTTGCCATTTGCCATGGAATTTCTAGTTTTTGTGTCAGGAGTGGAATCTGTTTTCCCATTTCATGATAGTTTACCCATGTGACTTGCTTTGGCCAATGAAACATTAGCACTTGTGCTATAAGAAGAGACTTGAAAATTCTTCATCACTGTGAGGACATGTCTGGGCTAGCCTTCTGAAGGATGAAAGGCAGATGGAACAAAGTAAAGCCACCTCAGTTATCCCAGGAAAGCCTTCCCTAGGTCAGCCTTCAGCCAGCTAATTCCTCTGCTCAGGCTCAGCCAAGATCAGCAGAGCCATCTGGTCGACCCACAGCTGACCACAGACACATAAGCAAGGCCAGCTGAGATCCCAAGTTAGTCTGGATCAGCTAAAACCTGCAGACTTATAAAATAAATAACTGTTATTGTATGTCTCTGAGGTTTTGTGGTAATGTTATGAAGCATTATTTTAACCCTAGATAACTGATAGGCTATATTTGTATATAATATAAGTTTACCAAAAATCTGGACAGATACATAACAAATTATTAACAGTGGTTACCTCTAGGAAATGGAATGGTTGGTCAACATTGTACTTCCACACACTGAAAGTATTGATGTACCCTCTAAGAAATCGAATTGCTGTTTTTGCTTTGATCCATTTTCTCTCCTTAATGTGTTCTTAAAACACCAAAAATAGATAAGAAAATAGGACTTGATCCTGGTGGCTGCCTAGGGCCTTAAGATTAGGTCTGAATGGTTACAGAACTAACATTCTAAAAAGTTTGAGAATAGTTGGCTTTTGTTCTTATCTATCACTCTGATAGGCTGATCATCAGTGAATGAGACACTTAACCTCTATTTTAGCCCATTTTTCCTTATTTATAAAGCTACAAAAGGCTGATGCCAGGGGTGAGATCATTGAGATAATGATTATGTCTATTTTGAAGAGGAACAGCCATAGAAGAAACTGTTAAGAGTACCCAAAGTTCTGTATAAAAGTATTATAAACTGAAAGTGCTTAGAATAGCAATGATGACGACGACGATGATGATGATGATAATATGCCAATTTTAACCCACACTAAGAACCAACTGCCATATGATCTATTAATCTTCTTAAGATTGACCTAATTTGGCCTTCCAGTTTATTAAAATAGCTGAGTGATTTTATAAGTAAGTGGATTCTGATGTATGGTTATTTTATTCATTCATGCCAACTCTCTGGGAGAAAATTTAATTATTGTTTTAATCTTTACCAAGTCTAGGAAAAAAAAAAGTAACTCCAAGCTATTGATTTGGTTTGGTTGCTCACCCCACATTAAGCTTTGACCAATAGTTTTAAAAAATGGCAAGCATTTAAAATAACTGTAGACATCCAAAATATCAGAGAGTCATCTCCTGTGTGAAGCATAGAACTTATTAGAGGTAGCAGGATGGGAAAATAGCATGAAAATATGTCAGGTTTGAGGGTTAAAAGTACCTGGCTCCATCTCCTGATAACTATCTGACCCTAAGTTTCTCAATTTCTGTGTATTAGTTTCCTCATCCATTGAAAATAAATAATGAATAGAAAATTCATGTTATGGAAATTAAATTCAGTTACTTGCCACCACCTCCCTACATCTACCCTCTAATTAATAAAAAGGCTGGTAAAGGATCAATAAAGAATGATATGCTATTGCTATGGATACTCTTCATGTCTCTGACGCTATTGCTTTGACTCATTAATTTTCCTTTCCCCAGTATGCTATTATTTTCTAATGTCTGCTTAAGCAGTGATACGAAACAAAACCTGATACACTTTAGGACAGTTTCATTATCATTCAATCTTCTTAAATCTACAATATGTTTGAGGGGAAACAAGCCTTTGAAAACTGTATCAGTCCTACTGTACATTCAGATATTATAAGATCCTGGTCAGAAGACATACGGTCACTTGCCCAATGTTATATCAACAGAATGGGAACAAAAATGTAGGACCCTATTCTCCTGGCCAGAGCAACATCTGAAATATTTCCCAACCAGTCTATGTCTGTAGAACAAGTCCATGGCGAGCTAACAATCCTCAATGCCAAAGAATATGCAAATATTTTCACTCAGCTTTTTTTTTTTTTTTCTTTTTGAGATAGAATCTCGTGTCACCCAGGCTGGAGTGCCATGGCGCAACGTCCACTCACTGCAACCTATACCTCCTGGGTTCAAGCGATTCTCCTGCCTCAGCTTCCCAAATAGCTGGGATTACAGGCACCCGCCACCAGGCCTGGCTAATTTTTGTATTTTTAGTAGAGATGGGATTTCACCAGGCCTGGCTAATTTTTGTATTTTTAGTAGAGATGGGATTTCACCAAGTTGGCCAGGCTGGTTTCTAACTCCTAACCTCAGGTGATCCACCCACCTCGACCTCCCAAAGTGGTGGGATCATTTAGATTTTTAAAGCGCTTATTCATTGGAAAACTAGAACAATATCCCTGTATGTTGAGTTTGCTGAGAGTTTGCTCGGACAACCTCAAACCTTCCAACCAAAAACAACTTCATGGGCTTCTTTCCAAATTCTCTATGGTTTACAAGCATTCTGTTTGGCTTCCCCAGTCCCACTGACACCCTTTCTTCTACATGGCAGCAGCTGTCTGTGGTGGCAGCACTCTCAAACTCTTGCTTCTGAGTTTGAGTGACCATTTGCCTCTTGGCCGGGTTGGTTTACAGACTCCATCAGAAGTCCCCGTGCTTTGTGTTCTGCTTTCAGATCCTTTGCTAATTGCTTCTTTCTTTTGAGGGGCACAAAAACTGCCTGAGCTTCCCTGCCCCAGTAGGCAGGATGTTCTCTGCTTTCAGATGTGTCAGCCCTTCCAAAATGTACTCTTGATCTTGGGAAAAGAAGTAATTAGCCTGATGGGGAATACACTGCTGTTTCAGCAGTTTTCTCACTGCTAGGTTTTGAAGTAATAGAGGGCCAGGCAGGTCAGAAAGAAGTTGAGTGCTGTTGAGTTTCAATGCCCCACTAAGCTCACATAGCAACTACTGGCACTCAAAGCTCATTAGTTCTAACCCAACACTGCTAATCGCCCCGAGTGATGAATCCGCTTTCATGGACACTTAGAGAGGTATTTGCTAACATTTAACCTCAGCGTGCCCTGCATGGTCTTCAAGGTCTCAAAAGTTGATATAAACTTGAAGAAAGAGTACATTAAGCATTATCATAGGAAAGATGAGCCTACGTTGTGGGGTCCTCATATAGACAAAAATCGCTCTGATGATTCCTCTTACAAGAACTTTGTCATATTGTTACAGGCAATGTTCCTCTCTTCTTGGTAACCCTAGGATTGAGGGAAGTGTGTTTGGATCTGTGGCTACAACTCTTTAGATATGGGTTTCTCGACCCCAACACTATTGATATTCCAGGATGGATAATTCTTTGTTTGGGGGCTGTTCTATGCATTGTAGAATTTGGGCAGCATCTCTGGACTGCATAGATACATGCCAGTAGCAACCTCCCTTTCCTCCACTCTCCCTCCAGGGTGTGATAACAACTACTAGTGTCTCCAGACGTGGCAAATGTCTTCGGGGGTCAAAATTGTCCTCTGATGAAAACCACTGCTTTAGAAAATTGCCACCAACGTTGCATTTAAAAAGTGGAATACAGTAAAATAGGATCAGAAAAGAAAATGTCAGACAACATAGTGTAAGAGAAAGTACTGTTTCGTAAACATGTATTTCATATTCATCTGTTTGTGTGTATGTATATGCATATAAATAACATGGATTATGGTTTAAAAAAAAGTTAACAATACTGAGAGACTTGACCCTCAGGAAGTCTATTGTTTATCTGTGCTGTTACTAAGAGATGGGTTACAGTCTCCCATTTAGAAATCTATTTCTCTTCAATATTGTATTGTATGCTTTTGTTTGATTGCTTTTCATTTAGTATGGTTTTCTTTCAACAACTAATGGGCACTTTGTTTTCTACCTTATTGAGACAAGGTTAGTGATTTCTGTCTACCTTAGATAATATAAAAGTATCAAAACAAAATATCATAGGTCATCCAGGAGATTAGGAAGTCTATATACTGAGGGAAATAGCAAAATATGTGCAAAGCTGCCCAATCTCGCCATCTCCGGGCTTATTATATATTTCAGGAGACAATTATTAAGCAATGTGTATTTAAATCTCACTTTATAGACAGATGACACAGGTTAGATGGTTAATATCAAGCTAAATTAGACAGGAAAACGGCCATTTGCTGTCAGTTGGGGACATACGAATGAACACATAAAAACTGAAACAGTAAAAAATGGCAAAATATTATTTAATGATACCAAAGCTGTTTCAAGTCAAGTCAAGTTTCATAGACCAAAAAAACCTGAAAACAAAAAACAAAAAACAAAAAAAAAGCAAGTACAAAAGATAACCTTTTCAGTTTTGGCCATAAGTTTGTGGTAACCCCAGAACACAGAAGTGGAGCTTTATTGAGAGTGATAAAGCACATATTCAAGCTAAAACAGACAGCTAGGGTGAGTGAGAAATGCTGAATGCTTAGAAAAAAATAGAAAGGGTCAAGATAAGAACCAAATGCAGAAGTGAGAAGTTACACAAGCTAGGCATTTCACAAAAAAGAGAGGATGAACTAGGTCTCAAGAGTCCAGCATCTAAGATGCTAGGATCAAACTAAAGACGAAGTGAAGCTTTCTCTATTTTCTTCTTAAATATTTCCTTTCTAGAAAAAGATAAATAAATCTGCATTTGAAGGTCTGGCCATGTAGCTGTATGGAAAGTGAGCGAAATAACAAGGAAAAGACGAAGAATATGGCCTGTCTAGTTAATTTCTTGAGCAGGAAACCGGATCAGGTAACTGAAACAAAAAATGCAATCATGGGTAAGACAAAGCCTGGCTATTTGACAGCCCACATTTGGGGTAAAATTAGGAAGACAGAGGGTGGTGTCATGTAGAAGAGGAAACCAAAAGGATGCAGGAAATCATTTGTAAACGTGCCTGTGATCTATAGTGTTGAATATCAAATGTTGCAAAGATGTTGAGAAATGGCAGATCTGACAATGGTGGATTGCTATTGCTCCTGGAAAGAGGTTTCTGTAGAATGCGTGCCCTCCACACTAAGAGAGGTTTTCTGGGTGCTACAGAAAATAGGTAAGAGTTAGTTTGACACGGAGAAACCTCCAATAGTTTTCTCTCGGTAAGTTTTTGCCTGTTTTCAATTGACTGTTTCAATTCATTATTGCAGAGTTATGTAATGTATATTTTATAATTTCTTGGCCATACCTAGTCTCATTGTTTTATTACTTTTTGTTCTTTTTAAAGTTTGGGGGCATGAATGCTTATTTACCCATTTTCATTCTATCTTAATACTAAAATACATAAAAATGTGAATTCATTCTACTTACATCACTGACTGTAAAAATATGATAGGTATATAGTGTTATCATTTGGCTCTTACATAAATGGTCTTTAACTGCTTGTTTGATTTCCTCTTTAAAGGTTTTTAAAAAGTAGTTTTTAACCTTATATTGATTTTATTAATTTTATTTTTCCTTTGTTATTACTTGTCACTTACAGAGTATGAGTTTGTGGCCAAGTATATACACATTTTACAAATATTTCACAGACTTTTGAAAAGACTATTTTCTGTTTGTAGATAAGTAGCCTTCTGATAGCTATTAATCACATCAAAATTAAGCCTATATATTTGAGACAGGGTCTCACTCTGTCACCCAGGCCAGAGCACAGTGACATGATCTCAGCTCACTGAGGCCTCAAGCTCCAGGGCTCAAGCGATCCTTCTGAATCAGCCTCCTGAGTAGCTGGGACTACAGGCATATACTACCACACCCGGCTAATTTTTGTGTTTTTTGTAGATATGAGGTTTCACCATGTTGCCTAGGCTGAGGACTCTGGTGATCTGCTCACCTCAGCTCCCCAAAGTGTTGGGATTACAGGTGTGCGCCACTGAGACCGGCTTAAGCATATTTTTGATATTTCTATGTTTATCCTCGTTTTTCCAATTGCTCTAGCAAAAGTTCAAATGAATGTATTAGAATATTCCACCAGTACTGTGATATTTTTTAAAAATTTCTACATGTTCTATGGATTGTATCAATATCAATTTCCTGGTTTTGGTATGGTACAATAGCTATAGAAGGTGATAACATTGGGAGAGGCTGGGTGAAGGGTACATAAGAACTTTTTGCAAAATTTATTCACATTTCTATAAATCTATAATTGTTTCCAATTAAAAGTAAAAATAAATTTAAAAATTCACTGCTTGCATTTCTAACAGCTTTCATGTCATATATTTTGATGTTAGTGGTTATGTCATCTACTACATAAAGGTTCATAAATCTCAAGCTATAAATTATACCCTTGATTATTAAAAATAGATACTTTTGTTTTATTTAACATGTTTTACCTTGAATTTTACTTTGCCTGATGCTAATTTTGTGACCCCAGCTTGCTTTCTTTTATTTCCTTTCTTTTCTGTCTTGCAGTGTGTATGTGTGAGTGTGTCTGCGTACTCCCAAGTCTGGTAAGTCAGCTTTAACAATCCTATATTTTTAAACTTATTTCATTTCGTTTTAGTGTGTCTGTTACAAATAAGAAATAACGATCACAGCGTTTTATTCCGCCTATTATGATATAATTTTAGTTCATTCATTTTTATTGTGATGCCTTAACTTCCTTTATACCTTAACCATATCAGGTAATTTGGACAGTTAAAAATTATTGTCCTGAATGTTTTTTTCCTTAAAACTGTAATACGAGGCTAACGCTTTCTGAAACGTAATATTTCAAGGAAGACATCTAATGCCAGCATTATATATTTTTTTCCTCTGAGGCAATCTGTTTTTGTCATCTAGATAATTGTAGGGTTTTTGTTTGTTGATGTTGTTGTTTTCCCTTGATTAAACTTTTCTCCTTGGAATCAGGATACATTTAGGCCACTTTCATTACTTTTGCATGATACGCAGTTAACCTTTCCAAATTACAGACTGAAATCTGGAGAAAACAAATTAGAGATTTTCTCCAGTTTTCTCCCATTTCATACTGAAACTCTGTATCATAGAGGGTCAGGAAGGGAGGACATTCATTCTGATCCCTCCAATTGACTCTGTTCTTCTAAACGACTGAGTTTTATGTTTGATCATGTTTCTTCCTGCTGACCTTACAGGGCCCCAGAGGTGGATCTGTATTTGTCCGTATTTGTGACTGAAACGGCTTCCGTTTTTCCGAGTGCCTGTTGAAATCTGTTCAGGGCCAGAGGAAGGGAGAAGAGAAACGTTACCTTTTTTTTTTTTTTTTCTGTGATTTACTTTATCAAAATAAAAGTCAAGTAAATATCCCAAGAGGAGAAGGCAGGGAGAGAGCCCAGGAACTAGTATGCCAAGGCTGAGACCTGAGGCTGGCTGTACTAAGCCCCCAGCTGTATTTGGCATGATATCCTAGGAGACTGGGATATCAGCGCTCCAGGCACCCACCTTGTCATCTGCAGGCCTGAATCCTGCTTGTTCAGTCCTGGCCCTTGGTGTCTCCACAGGGCAGTCTTAGAATCTGCCCTCTGCGCTGCATTGCAGCGCACCCTCCCTGGGGCCCAGTATCTAAGCTCCAGAGTTTGCAGATGGTCCCTTCTGTTTCCTTCTGAGAACAAGCTTTCCTTCAGTGGCTCCTGTCCCAACTTCCCAATTGCTGTTGCCTCAATCCAGACTTCCCTGCATTGTATCTTAGAGAATTTATGAGCTCTTTGCTGGTAGATGGTGATTGTCTTTTTTCTATTACTGACAGTGCTTTTTCCTTATTGCTACTATTTCTTTGGCCATGTCACTGGGAATTTGGGGAAAGGAAACACTTGAAGCACAGGTTTTCATTACCAAATTGAACTTGGATGCAACTTTAATTTTTTAAATATACATGTTATTGGGTTGGCCTGTGATTAATTTTCATTTCCTCAAGGTTAAAAAATATATATTCTCCTCACCTGAGGATACTAGGCAGATCAGAGGAAAGTAAAAGCCATTCACAGTGGTTATTTTCTTTTTCTTTTCTTTTTTATTTTTTTGAGACAGAGTTTCACTCTTGTGGCCCAGGCTGGAGTGCAGTGGGATGATCTCAGCTCACTGCAACCACCGTCTCCCAGGTTCAAGCGTTTCTCCTGCCTCAGCCTCCCGAGTAGCTGGGATTACAGGCATACACCACCATGCCCGGCTAATTTTTTTTTTGTATTTTTAGCAGAGACGGGTTTCTCCATGTTGGTCAGCCTGGTCTCGAACTCCCAACCTCAGGTGATCCACCCGCCTTGGCCTCCCAAAGCGCTGGGATTACAGGCGTGAGCCATCGCACCTGGTCCATGGAGGTCGTTTTCTATGGGGGCTGCCACATACTTTGCTGCTGGCTGGTCACTATTCTGGGGACTGAGAACCCCATTTCCAGAGACTTCTTGCACAATGGACTGTTCCAGCCCCGAATAACCTACCTACTTTGCCTTCCTCAAGCCCCGAGAGCTGAGGCTGCTATACGTGGGAAATAGCAGGTCCCAGGACTGAACCCAGACAGTCTGGGTGTGCGCTTACCTTCCACTCCTTTCTTTCATTCCTTTAAACTGATTTTTTTCTCTCTCTCTCCTGGACTAAAGATACTGAACTATGTTCCTATCTGCTATGCCCACAAAATGATCCTTTAGAAAAAGGGGAGGGAGGGCACGGAGCATGAAAAAGAAAAAGTGACAGAATACCCAAGGGACACAGAGTTGATTCTGTCTAATTATACTTTTTAAATTCCCCTAATTGCTCTGTTAAATTATTGATGTGGAAAGTGTTTCCTTTTAGGGAGGGAGTTAAGTAATCAAGAGCCCTGAGGACCAAGAAGACAGACATCACCTGCTCTGGGTTTAGTAATTAAGGCATTATCCGTCACCCCGGGAGCGGAGTGGACCCTGGTGGGAGAGTGAAGCCCCCTGCTCCCCACAGCACAAAGATTGCTCACCACAAAGTGCCAAGAGCTCAGGGTCTTTGGAAATGCATCTAAGATAACCTCACAGCCCAGCAGCTTCTAGGAAGACTGATTGATCAACAGAAAGGGAAACAGACTCTGCTCCTGTGTATTCCCATTCTGCTCATTGATTTTCCTCCTTTTACAAACATTTGTTCGTAGGCTTCCAACTATGGCTGCAGCGGATCTGACTTTGAGGATTTTAGCTCCCCTTCATTATCTGTAATTGTGTGGGGACTTCAAGTCACAAAAGGCTAATATTTAAAGTGTCAATATTCTTGGTTGCTGTTTGCTTTTTTGGGAAATGTATAATTGAAGTACAATGACCCAGTGCAGATATCACGATATCACTAATAATGTTCTTATTTTTTTTTTACAGCTATCAATATTCATTCTTCTTGGCCCCCAGGAATAGGCAGTGCCTCCTGGGTTAGCCAGATATATGTATATATACTGATCTGTGTCATTGGAAAGAAGGAGGAGATCTACTGGATTCTGATTTGGGATCCAATTCAGAATGGATCATACAGTCAGGGAAGTTGTAACGCAGTATGAGTAACGAGCATCTCCATTCCTAATGGAATGTGAAGGCTGCACTGTATAGGCTCCAAAGTCCCATCTACCTCTAATATTCTGGACATGTGGGTCAAGGAATAAAAACTCTGGCAGGCAACAAAAATGATGGGAAATGTGACAGGCACAGAGATGTCCTACTCAGATCACCCTTCAGGAAAGGACTTGCCTGCCATCCAGCTGTGTGACGTGTGGGCAGCCGACAGGTTTCAGCTGTTAGAGCCTTTAGGCTCCATCTCACTATCAAGCTCATGATTTGCTCACAGCAGAGCTTGGTCAATAGTGGAACAAGGTGGTGGCACCAAAGGTTAGCCCAGTGACTTGTGCTGAGCCATCTTTGCTCCAGAGCCTCCCATTGGTCTGGCAGAGACTGTCAGGTCTGCGTGGGGGTCTGCCCAATCTAGCTTCCCTCCCTTTACTTGTACAGATTTCCCTCTCTATGACACCTTTTGTACTTCTAACTCCCTCTTAGGATCCGCTTCCTGGAGAACCTCCATGGTGACAGAGGATGAGTTGCAAACAAAGTGGCGTACGATGCAGAAGAGGGTGTGATGGATCCGACCACTGGGGGAAAGGAGGAAGGCGAAATCGTGAAGGAAACAGCATTTGAGTTGACTTTGAAGATGAATAGGAGTTGAATGAGTAGGAAAGAAGAAAATAGACATTTGAAGCAGCAGGATGGACACATGCACAAAGGCATGATATAAAGAGCAGGATGTGGGAGCATGGGTAATGCATGGAACGATGTGGACGTGTGCAGTGGTGGGGGCGGGGGGTGAAGCGGGGAGATAAAGCTGGGAAATACAGGATCCAAGATAAACAGCTGTCACAAACGCTCTGTGTATACACTCCTATTGGTTTGTAGACTCTGATAAAGGGAAATGGTAGTCCTGGGAGAAGAATGAGCCGCACAAAGCAATAAAATATGTAGAATTCCATAGCATAGTATTTTTGACAGCCCTGAAACAGATATTTTACTTCTATGTAGGTGGTTTCCTTGGAAAAATAGCACCTGCTATTTGTTAGGGAGAGAATGAATTGCTTGACCCATGGTACAGTCAAATCAATCATATCATAACACCAATCTATCATGTAAAATTCATTCTCTAGGCCCACATTTTGAGGAAAGAAAATGGCAGTTAATATTCCTATTGCTGACTACTTATTCAAGAGAAGAAAAAGACATGTTTACGTGGTTCTAAAATAACTACCTTAAGCCCGTTATCAAATCCTAACAAGGAAGACCATCCATCCTAAAGAAGTTATTTTATAAATCATAATTTGTTTAATTAAAAAAAATTTCCCAAACTGCATTCCAAGAAACACAGAATCCTATAGATTTTTCATTAAAATGCTTTCCATTGTCACCATAATACGGGAAACACTGTATGTGACAAATCCCATCTGACTTTTCACAGTGAATTTTAGAAGGTCCACAGACTTTAAAAGTCTACTGTAGAAAATCCATTTATGTTTGTTGAATTCATTTCCCATTCATATTTGATCACAAAATCCTCCTACCTTCATAACTCCTGTGAAAGATATGGAAATAACACTACAGGGAAAACATTTTGTGGGTTGACTTTGAGGAATTCAAAAGCATTTCATATCAAAACTTGCTGAACACAACCCCAAAGTCTCCCTTTAAATGTTTTAGGGTCACTCCATGAAATGAGAGGGTGGCTAAGCAGGTGGGTTCTAGAGCTCTCCTCCCCAATTCAATCATCGTGGATTATATTATGTATTAAGAATTTGTAACAGATATTTAAGAAAAAAAAAAGAGTTCTAGTGCTACAAACATTTGAAACCACAACAGTAATCAATCAATCTATTTATCTAACTACACACACACACGCACACACACACACACACACACAGGTTGGGGTGGGCATATATCTACCATTAGGAAAAGGAGAAAGACCAGGGGCTTGATCTCAGAAGAAGAAATGCCTCCTTTTCATTCCTTTGAATAGATGCAACACAAACTTCCCAAAGGACACTCCTGCTCAGACATAGGCGATCCCACCTAAAATACAGGTTTGATTTTTAACTTTAATGAAGTTAAGAGGAAATTGCAAGGCTCATTATCACTAATCACTTGAGGTATAAACGATGTCTACAAATGATATCCAGAAAAGATGGCAACAAGAAGTTATGGGTCAAATGACAATCACAACAGTAATATCAACAAGGTGGTCCACATGCATCATCTCTAATCCTGACAAATGCAAAGCAAGGTGGACATTACTGTTCCCACTCTCCAAATGACTAAAGTGTAGAGAGCTTCAGTAACTTGTACCAAGTTAGCCAGATGATAAGGTGGTGTGGAAGACTTGAACCCAAGACAGGCAGATTTCAAAAGCAGTCCTGTTACAAAGGCAGTGGGTAACACTAACTTTTAAAAATCATATATAGACAATCTAACAATCTGTTTGGTTATGAAACAAAATAGATGGATGCTTCTCAAAGTTAGCTCCCTTTGCAAGACTTGGGGGAGCCTGCCACCACCCCAAAAGCTGATAGTACTGAATCATGGCCTGTCTCTGCTTTATCCTCCCTATGACCACAGTCAGCACAACTCGCAGTCAATACAAGTATAAGCAACTCAATCTCTCAGTGTTCTGTATGTGGCTTTTCATTTTTTCAGTGACAAATGAATATGAGGCAGGCATTTTCTTTCTTCCACCCAGTGGTTTTACAGTGTTGACTCAAGCCCCTCCTCTCTTCCTCCGAGACCTCTTTGAGGTGGGCCAGTGAGGGCCACTGATCCCTCTTCTCTGGCTACAAATGAACCCAGTGACTTTCACATTCTGATAAACAGAATCAGATGCTATTGAGTGTTTCCATTTGATTGGATCAGGCAACTATCCTTGAGGTCACTTCAGTGTCATTTGAACTCAAAAGAATCCATGTATTACATGAGCCTAAACTTCTTAATTTAATCCAACATTTAAGGAAAAGCATAGAAAGACGGCTGTGCAATTTTATCATGATACCTCTCCTAAGTGAATTCAAAGCAAAGCATGGATTGATTTTGCTCAAAGAATGACCAACTCTTAAAACATGTTCATTAGCAAATAACTCACTCTTCAAAATCAAGAACTCAGGGTTATATTTTCATCCATTTTTCTCACAGTTGCAGTTCCCGATGAACCAGCTCCCGTTGCATATCACCTTCCTTTTCATCAGAACAGGAGTTTTCAAATGGCAAGTGTAATTGTGGGGTTTGGGTGGGGTGCTCATCCTACCCCACATCCCACTATCTGAGTGAGGAAAATGAAATAGGTTTTGTCCCCTTTAAAAGTGTTTCAGACAGGAAAGACCTCCTTGAATGTTATAAACTTGAATGGGAAAAAATGTGCATTCTCCTTCCCCACCCCCACCCAGTTCCCAGCATCTTTGTTTGAACCAAGTCTCAAAAAACATGTAAATCTTGGCCCAGACTAAGCAAATCACCTTAAAAAGGAAGGTTAGAGAACTGTTTATTATTTGAAATGTCTCTCTCCAGACCTTATTTTTGATAAATTGGCTTCAGCTTCATTACTTCATGATATATCTCCCTTGACATTTAATTATACTTACTCCAAACACATTAAGCGAATCAGTCTGAACAGCTTCTTATTAATATGCAAATTTCTCCTTTGAAAACCCATGAATCTGTGAAAAATCTCTTTAGGCTTCCATTAAACCCACTCAGGAAGTTGTATACCTCACACAGACACTTGCCTCATTCACTGACTCAATGATTCAGCATTTACTAATTGTCTGAGTTAACTATTCTGGCCACATCAAGGGGAGGTGGTAGGAAAGAGAGAGGGGACAGGGAACCAAATGGGATTCAGAAGCTGAACACTTAAAAGATGAATGATCAGAGGCCAGGCTTGAATTAGCGGCTGGTAATTAGAGCTCAAAATCAAGGCTCTTTGCAAGCACAATCAGCCAGATGAGTTGAAACAGCATACTTTAAGGGGAGAAGCCACGGACTTAGCTCACCGGTGACTTCTCTGGCAATTCTGTTTCAGATGAAGACG
Source organism: Rhinopithecus roxellana (assembly GCF_007565055.1). NCBI lineage: Eukaryota > Metazoa > Chordata > Mammalia > Primates > Cercopithecidae > Rhinopithecus > Rhinopithecus roxellana. The sequence goes on from NC_044567.1 coordinate 35,902,233, forward strand.
GGCTGCTGAACACAGGATCTTCTACACATCTCTTATGCCCTCCCAAGTGCTGGCTGCACTTGTGTTCCTTTACCATTGCATTTGCAAAAGATCTGACTGTCATCAGGTAACACAGTGGGGCATAGGTAGAGCAGTCCTAGTTAGGAATGGTGCCAGGAAGACCAGGGGCCGACCAGGAGAATGCTGAGTTCAAATTAGGAAACAGGGTCCTAAGGCTGTCGGGAGGTCAGAAGCAAATTTCAAAGAAGCCTGAATTTCAGAAATTGACAAACAAAGCCTAGCGCTTCAGGAGCTAGCCGAACACCTAGCAACAAGGAGATGGAGGCAGTATCATGAGGAAATCAGTTTTCCAAGAGAGTCCAGGGCCCGAGGGGGGTCAGGATGAAAGGGGAATAAAGTGTAAAGTAGAGATCAGCACAAGCAAGACGTCTGGGTATTAAGAGTTTACGAGAGAGTCGCTCTTAAGTATCTGCTGATGGAATACTGAAGATGGGGAAAGACAATTATTTTCCATAGTCCTATCAGACAAAAGTCTGAAATTAGGGACATCTGAGCAGCAGGAGATAGAAGCATCAGAGAGCAGCATGCAGGATTCAGGTTCTGGAGGTTTTTATCACCTTTGTTGAATATTTCCAAGACATATTTGCAACTAGTAAACAATATGGTTATGGTTACACACAAACAAATATAAATATAAATATATATATATATATATATGCTTTAACTTATGATGAAAATGGAGGAAATATAATAGGTTCTTTTCAGTGACATCTGGATCTCACCCTGAATAATCTCATCCACTCTAGACCTCAGTCCCATCATCTTATCAAAAAAGGACAACAGCAGCTGCTCCATCCTTTTTATAGTGTGGCTGTAAGAATTAAATTGAATAGAACATGTTAAGATTGTGGAGGAGGGGGAACTGTGTAAAGTTTAAAATATATACATGTATAAGGTTAATATATATAGTCAAGTTAGGCTTTCTCATTTGCATACCAACCTTGTAAATGGCATCCACTGCTAAATAGAAATTAAACTGCTTAATAAGGGAAATAGGAAAGAAATAATATTTAATACATATCTGCTATAATCCACACACTGCTTAAGGTGACTTTTGTAGTTTATCTCACTTGATCCTTACAGCAACCCTGAAGAAACAGAAAAAGGAAATGTCATCGTCCTAAGTCTTGTTCGGAAGGAGAAAAGTCTAGAACAGAGACTCTATTTTCAATAAGTTCCCAGATCTTTAAAGGGGAGATAAGAAAAACAATAATGAAAATATACAAAGAATTCTTATAATCTGAAGTTATTAATTTTTAAGGCAACTCTGTATCTGGCATTTGAGATTGGCTACATTCATTGCAAAGAATTTAAGTCAAAATAACAAAAAGCAGGAGAAATCTGATTGCATCAAGATAGAAAGATGTTACTTTCATGGAAACAACTTCCTAAAGCTTTAGATAGGGTCTATAATTTGAACAAATAGGAGAGTAATAACCCAAAATGAAAAAAAGAACAAAATGTTCAGTGATACTTATTGTCATCAAAGATCATAGTCCAGAGTATAAAGTTCTTTTCTTGCTTGTTTAAAATTCCTGCCTTATATTTAGTGTAACAAATAAGAAGAGAAAGAACTTAACATAGGAAGGACTATAAATCCCTGAAGAGTTTCCCTGAGAGCATTTTCACAGATGTCTCAGAGAAAGAGGGAGAAAGAAATTAGGATGAATTTAGTGTTTTTGAGAAAACTAGCCAGAAATACCGATTTGGGTACTTTCTTTTGCCTCAATTCCGTAGATCCCAAAGCAATCACAAGCATTAGAGTCTTGTTATGAAACCATGACCTGCAACTTTTCTTCCCCTTGACTAGGTAGGTAGAACAATGTGGGAGGATGAATGCATGATGTGGAGAGTCCAAATCCTTCTTGCCCTACTTAGTAGTAGCTGTGATAACTTAAGTCTTTGTTTCTTTGTTTCTATAAATGGGGTTAATGTCTAACTTACAATGTTACTGAGAAAATTAAAGCAGGTACAATATTTAAAATGCTTGGAATAGGTACTCAAAAATGGAAAAGATTGCTATTAAATACACTTCTTGAAGATAGGAAACCTTTTATTGCACTTTGCCTCCTTCAGGGCATTTGAACAGAGCAGACTCTCATCACATAACAGTCAGTTCTTGTTATTCTAAGTAATTATGTTCTATAAAGTTGCTGCAGGCCAGGTGCGGTGACTTACACCAGTAATCCCAGCACTTTGGGAGGTAGAGGGAGGTGGACTGCTTGAGCCCAGGAATTTGAGACCAGCCTGGGTAACATGGCAAAACCTCATCTCTACAAACTACAAAAAAAAAAAAAAAATTATCTGGGTATGGTGGCATGCACCTGTAGTTCCAGCAACCTGGAAGAATGAGGTGGGAGGATTGCTGGAGCCCAGGGAGATCAAGGCTGCAGTGAGCCGTGATGGTGCCACTGCCATCCAGCCTGAGCAACAAAGTGACACCCTGTCTCAAAAAAATAAATAATGGCAGGGTGCAGTGGCTCACGCCTGTAATCTCAACACTTTGGGAGGCCAAGGCAGGCAGATCACCTGAGGTCGGGAGTTCGTGACCAGTCTAACTAACATGGAGAAACCACATCTCTACTAAAAATACAAAAGTTAGCCAGGCGTGGTGGTGCATGCCTGTAATCCCAGCTACTTGGGAGGCTGAGGCAGGAGAGTCACTTGAACCTGGGAGGTGGAGGTTGTGGTGAGCCGAGATCGTGCCATTGCACACCAGCCTGGGCAACAACAGTGAAACTCTGTCTCAAAAATAAAGAAATAAAATGAAGCATTAATTAGTGAATACTGAACCAATGCTCCTAGGGGAAACACAGGGCTAGGTTCCTGTGAGTTTCTGGTCACATTTTGTCAAATGCTCAAATCATAATCTTGTTTTATGTGTTTCTGTTTAAAGACACATTCTTTAATATATAGTTGATGCATTAACACTAAACTCATGGCCAATAGTGCAATACCTTGTGCCTGAAGGGAGCTTGTTAACATACGTATTTTCCCTGCAAGGCACATCACAGCCTTCTTGTGCTTAGGAACACTAGATGGCAATTTGGCACTACACTTGGGGGCCATTTTAAAGAGTGAAATCGACAAAAACATGAAAGTGCAAAAACCAAGTCACCAAATACATGCAAGAAAGCCAGGTTACAGTATGAGAGCTAAAACAAGAAGGCAGAGTGTTGTTTTGTTCAAGCTCAGCTGCAAACCTCAAGCAACTCAAATTTTTGGCAGCTCTGGGCATGCCCACAAATGGCTCTGAAAGTGCTGCAAGTCTTGATTCTGGAGTTACAAATAAATTTAGCAAGTAGGCAAATTTGCAGACACAAATCCGTGAATAGTGAGGATCAACTGCATTTGTTAAATAGATGTATTAAAAAAAAGAAATTAAAAACCCATGAAAATAGGCCAAATATATTGGGATGTCTGTTCTTTCAAATCAGCTTTCTCCCTCTTAAAAAAAAAAATCTTGTTTAAAAAAGCAAAAATATTTGTAAGTCAGAAACATACCTGTTCAGTGCAAAATGGCAAGTTGGTATCAAATGGCTTTTCCAATGCTGAAGAATTGTTTCTAGGGTTTTACTGACCCATTGGCTACCCTCTGGGGCGTGAACAGGGAAAAAATAGCAAATCCACAGAATTATACTAGATTCTTCCATTAAGATGAGAAACTGGAATATCAGCAAGGTTCTGGTGACTCCGGAACCTTCCCAAAATGACCCAGACAACCACAGTTACTAATTTTGCAGCTGCTGGACATAGAGTTCTATTTCTCAGAACTTCTAAGTCAAGTAATATACTTGGGTTTAGCGATACTTTTATGGTTAAAATAAGAAAAGTTATGCTTCATCCCATTCTCATTTGTCATCTCCCAGAAGTTCAACTTCAGAGCCCAAGCTTTAAAGAAGGCATTTAGGTTTCAAGGTCTCTTTTGAAACAGATAAACCTGTCAACTTTGCCTGCAATGTCAGTTCCAAGATAAATGAGCTTATGCTATTTTTTAAATTTTCTGTTTGGAGACCAAAAAAAAAAAAAAAAAAGATTTAAGTTGTTTTACAAGAAAGGCAAGGGCTAATTTATGGAATGGACTTGATTTTCTTTTATAGACATGAGAAAATATACTCTTTGTTAATGTAAGTTTGCTTTTGCTCCATGAGACAATGGACACAAGCTTTCTGCTCCCCATCTCCTGGGTACCCAAGAGAGTAGGTATTTCCCTCTGCACTGTCACGTGGTTCCAAAAAAAGAAGGTTTTCTTGGAATTAAGATTCAAATTCCATAATACAGAGAAGATCCAACTTCACCAATAATGTTGCTAACTGACCATGCCCACGTTTAACACCCCTACGGTGAAAGCTGCTGATTGCTTCCAATTAGCTTCTCTTAATACAAGGAAACTGACAGTCCCAAATGAGAAGCTTCATGTCACAAAATCATGGAGCCAGGTTGGGCTTTCTGGACATGTAACCCATGCAGTCCCACAGAGTCTTGCACTCAAAAGATCACCATATTTAGAAGGGTTCTGCCTTTGGTTTAATGCTCTGACACTGCTGTCTTAAAATTCTCATTTTTCTTTTTAACAAGGATCCCTATACTTTCTTACTGCACTGGGTCCTGAAAATTATGAGCCTAGTCCTGCATGGAGCTAGTTAGTAGCTGAGGGAGGATTGCACAGACTCCTTGTTCAATACTTCTCCCACCTATGCTAAGTGATCTGACATCAGGTCTGTGAAAGACAGAACCTCCTCCGCGACTATGATAGCTCACGTACACAGACTTCTGTATGGTGTCAACTTTGTGCTTCAGAGCATCCGTCCATCCATCTGCCCAGGGCAGGTTATGAGCCAATCTCTCATGCACTCCTAGCATCAAACACATTGGAATCATAGCCTGAGCTCTGCTAGGTAGAGGATCAGTTTACCTTTATTAAAAGAATGAGCTAACAGGCAAGTTAGGAATACAATCCTTTCCTGGATAAATAGAGTGGCCTTCGTTCACTCCAGCTGCATCATGTGGCATATTTTATGCATATGTATTTTTATAAAGCAGCTAGAGAAATAAAGCAATCTTATATCATCTAAGAACAACAATCTGACTTTCTATTTGGCAGGCTGCCCCACAATCCTTCCTTTCTCAGCTCCTCCATCTCTCTTCCAGGCTCCGGGGACTGCCTCCCTCTTGTCCCCATTACTTTGCACAAAGGTGAATAAATCAACGTGAAGCTCTTATTATCTTATTTTCTCTCTGCTCCCTCCTATTCTGTCCTCCCAATCTTGAATGGTTTGAGAGAAATTAATGCCTGTGTCTCTGGTAAATGTATTGCGCCTATAATTCAGTTTTAAAACAAGCATACCAGCAGTGGCCAAACCTTGGGTAGAAGACTCATTTTTCACATGAGTAATTGAATCCTTCCATTCAATTTTCTTTCAAGTATTAAAGACAACTGATGCCTCACTGAAAACTCCTATAAAATTTCTACGAACACCTGTCAACTGAGGGTAGAGCTGCCCTGGAGGGCAGGTGGTGGCACTGGCAAAAGCATTTTCTTACAGTTCACAGGTAGAAGGTTATTCCAAGGTAGTAAAAGTAATAAGAAATCTTTATTTCATCAGCCTCCACTTTATGCCATCAATATTTCTGTAAGGTTAAAAACTCAGCTCTGGTGTGTTCTTCGGTGACAACATTATTGGATTTAACGGAGCTGTTAACTAATACAATAAACATTCTGTAGCGATTGCTTTACCGTGCCAGGGTTTCAAAGGATGCTTGTATTAAGAAACATCTATTTGGTCTGTCAGGACTACATTTGTGTATTTTAAATGACATATCATCTGATTAGTGTTTTTCAATACAACAGAAATGATGTGTCTTACTACTTAATGGTTAAACATCCAGCAACTGCATTTTATGGAATAAATTTACCATGATATTGGATACTGGGATAAACCCTTTGTGTTTATAGATGGTTATTCTACTTTTTTTGCAGACCAATTTATTTTAGAATTGACTGAAATGGCTCAGTTACTGACTGACTCCAAGCCATCCTGATTAGCCACAGAAGTGGGCTGACCATTTTGCAAGTCTTTGAGGTTGTCTGTTGCTATTTTCACAGTAGCACTTAGAAATTCTTAGAAATTCCTTCTGCTTACCCTGGTTACCCAACAATTGTCTAATTTTTCACTTCTGATGCTTATCACTAACCCGTTCTCCCTGGAGTACTGAATTCTTTAGAAAGTAATTGTGGCCACCTGTCCATGTCTTCTTCTGTAATGGGAATTGAAAACCAAATGCCAGCATAACATGGAATTTGAAATGTATGATACCCTGATCCACATTTCTGACCACTCCTGCAAGGTGGGAACATTCAGAGACTCAGGCCAGATCCCTGCAACCACATGATCTGCTTGGAAGGAAGGGAAGACCGTGCAGGGTCTACCAGTGAGGAAGTCCCAGGTGTTTTGGTTTTGCTTTTTTTTCATCAAGATTTGGGGTAAAATCAGGGGACACCAAAGCAGAAGAGCCTATCTGGAGAAGGAAGAGGGTCAGGGAAGAGTCTATAAGACAAAATCTATCAGAAATCTCTTGGCCAACTAACTGTCATGTACTGCTATTTAACAAAGCACCCTCAAACTTAATGCTTGCAACAACACAAAACATTTATTTGCTCATAATTCTGAAATTTAGAAAGTGCTCAGCTAAGTGATTCATCTGCTCCATGTGATATCAGCTAGAGTCACTCATTTAGCTTTAGTTGACAGAGAGGTCAGCTGGGGCTAGAATGATATCAAGGTGGCTTCACTCACATATCTGGGTCCTCAGCTGTGGTGGCTGAAGATCTGGGGGCTGGCTGGGCCTCTCTTCAGCAGGGTTGTTGAATTCCTTATTTGGTGGCTCAGGGCTCCAAGTGAGCCACAGCAGAAGCTGTCAAGCCTCTAAGTGGCTAAGCCTGGAGTTGGCACAACATTGCTGCTGCCATATTCTAGTAGCTGATGCAAATCACAAGGCCAGTTCAAATCCAAGGCAAGTGGACATAATTAGATTCCATGATTCCATATCTGGATGGGGTAAATGGAATGCACAAATATGGGTGGGAGGAATAGTTGGCATATCTATGGAGACAGTCAACCGTACTAGCTCCCAACGTTTTTCTCAATTCTAGCATGGATGAGGGTACTAATAGTCAGCTCGGGGAGTTAGTGGTCATTCTCCATACTTTCGCTTCACAGGTTAGAGACGTTGGCAAAGAACATCTTTTTCTTTAAACATCACTGCATGTTTGTTATTAGATCCTCATTTCAAATTAACTTGAGCTTCAAATCAGTTCTATCACCATAAGTCAATTTGTAAGTCAAACAGGCAACTTGTTTAGGAATCAGAGCACATGATTCATATTCAACCAGTCAAGCACAAAGAAGACGAAACACACCTTATTTATGCTGCCTTCCTCAATTCGAAAGAGACTTTAGTGTCACAGCAAAAGGAACATGTCAGTGAAATTTCCATAGACAATAATATTAACATATGATTTGTCATTGAGCTTTTAAGAGTCTGAACAGTCCTCAGATAAAATTGTGATTTTGTATGATCTTTAACTTCTTTACTCATTTTAGAAGCTCACCACCAACCATGTAAGATGAGATTCCACCCATTTGCTCCAAATGTATCACTGTAGAGCTACGAAGAGAAGGTGCTCCTGTGAACCCCAGTTTGGGCGTAGTTAGTAAATAAGCCTAAATCCCCTCTCTAAAACGTGTTTAAGATTTGCAGATCAAGACTGATAGACTTGTCTTTTGTGTTCCAACAGAAAGTAGTCGCTTGGGATCCACCTTAGGTATAAATAAAACATATTTTTGTGCAAGAGAAAGTAAACGATTTCTTTCTAATTTCTGATTGACCTCTGATTCCTAGGCTTTTATGACTGATCACAATGTCTTCAAGCAACAATCTATAATGTTCTAGTGTTATCTGTGTCACTGACCAGCAGCTTGACACTGGGCAGGGTGGTTTTCCCCTTTCTGAGTTCTTGCCAAAGGGTTCAGGGTTAAACATTAAAGGCACAGTAAAGCTCTAGTTAGTGGAAGGGGTTAAATATCATCATCAAATTATACTCTTGCAAAATGTTTCACAGGTTCCAAAGCACTTTGTGTAATTGCCTCATTTGATTTCAATTTCTAGGGTTCCTTCCATCTTCAACGTTGTATGATTTGATGGATTAGAAATGCATGCTCAATTGATAAAATGTACCTTTTTCCAGTAGTTTAAATAGTCAAAGACTTTTAAGTGCTGCTGCTGTGGAGAAAGAAAAGTCTGTTTTCTTTCATCTCCGCATTTATGTTGGAAGACCAGATATCATTTTCAAAATATTTTTCAAAACTTAAGGAGAGGTGTGACTTACTACTTAATGATCAGCTTTTGCTCACACATTTCTGTGGTTCATTGAGGTAACTTCACTGTAGAACAAGAGTCTCCTAGAGAAAAAAGCATTGAATCTATCTTCCTGGAAGATCTTGGCATTTGTTCCCCTTGGGGGCTACCCAAAAGGGCAAAAGGGAAAGGCAGAAGGGATCTCTATGACCTCACACCCTCATTTTAGCAGAGAAACTCCCCTTGTATCAGTGTTGTTCATTTTCACTTCAGTGTAAAATTTCATTTGAACTAGGAGTTCTAAGGTCATCAAATATTTGAAAATGACTGCTTAACAGAACACATGTGGATTTGTAAATCCTGCTAAATCTATTTATGTATTGTGATATAATTCTCCCTACTGATGCTGTAGAAAAATTCTTTAAACTGAAAGCTATGATATAAACTATTCCAACTGACCCCACATATCCCCAAAGGCCTCCTTTAAAGTTCTACCCTGTGGTTTGAATGAGTTTTTGAATGGATGCCAAAGATTTCCTATCTCCTCTGCTAAAGAGGCTAAGACTACAAAAGAAGCCAAGCCAGGGGGAAAGAAAAATTCCAGCCATAAAGTTTCAAAGAATTCTCAGATATTAATTCTGACCCAAGTGCCAGAGTGATTCACTGGCGGGTGATGCTGAGTAATCTTACTTTGGACTCTTAATCCATGTTCTATTAATGGATTTTAGCCACAGCTCAAAAGGTTAGGAATTAAAGACCCCATTTCCACCTCTTTTTATTAAATTATTCTAACCTCATCCTGGGTAATTCATCACTGTCTCACTCGCTCTTGGTACACACATTGGGAATGGAAGGGCCAGTTAATATAATCACCCTGTCCACCTTCCCAAACACATTCTAATAAAAAGAAAAGCGCTAAGTCCAGTTTCTTCGAGATTTGAGAGAGTGGTTATTCCAATTTTACATTCAGTGCTGCCGAAGAGTCAGTTCCTAGAGACTCTTGCTCCTTAAGAAGTCTCTTTCTTTAGTAGAATCATATCCTTTGCCTTAGTTTTGATAATTTTCAAAGTTGTTTAGGTTGAGCCTTTGAACATCTTGACCAGGTGGCCATCTGTTGGCAGTTTCCATAGGATTCATTGAGTGGACACAAGTCCTAAAGACTACTTGAAGAAAGAGGATGAAGTTCAGATGGTTCACACACCTCCAGAAACCTCTTTCAACTGTGAACAGTCCTGGCTTGCTGTTCATGTAGTAAAGCATATTGAGGAAACGGATGCCTTGACTTCACTGATACCTGGAATGGACTGAATTATGTCCCCTCAAAACTGGTATGTTGAAGGCTTAACTCTCAATGTGACTGTATTTGAAGATTAAAGGGCATTAAAGGAAGTAATTAAAGTTAAATGAGGGGTCAGGCACAGTGGCTCATGCCTGTAATCCGAGCACTTTGGGAGGCCAAGGCGGGTGGATCACTTGAGGTCAGGAGTTTGAGACCAGCCTGGCCAGCATGGCAAAACCCCATCCCTACAAAAAATACAAAAATAGCTGGGCGTGGTGGCATACACCTGCAGTCCCAGCTACTTGGGAGGCTGAGGCATGAGAATCACTTGAACCCGGGAGAGGTGGAGGTTGAGGTGCCTGAGATTGTGCCACTGCAATAGAGCGAGACTCTGTCTCCAAAAAAAAAAGTTAAGTAAGGTTGTAAGAATGGAGCCCTGATCCAACAGAACTGGTGTCCTTAAAGGAAGAGGAAGAGATACCAGGAGTATGTCTGTACAGAGGAAAGGTTGTGTGAAGACACAGAGAGAAGGTGGCCATGTGCAAGCTAAGGAAAGAGGTCACAGGAGAGAACAATCTTACCATCCTCAATCTCAGACTTTCAGCCTCCAGAATTGTGAGAAAATAAACTGTCGTTTAGGTCCCCCAGCCTGTGGCACTTTGTTATGGTAGCTTGTGATATTTTGAAACATCACAGGCTACCATATTTTGATATTTGGTCTTCCTGTTTCCCGGTTCACCGTTCCCAAAACCCTTGGAATCTAAAGCAATAAGTGAATGCTAATGAGATAACTGATGGCTTGGGGCTCCTGGATAGCCTCAGGATGGGGGCTGGTTGCCAGGGGAACGTTGTAATTAGAAGGTTGAAACTTTCAGCTCCCCTACTACCACCACACACACACCTCTGGGGTGGAAAGAGGAGCTGAAGACTGAGTTCATCACCAATGGCCAATGGTTTAATCAATCATGCTTATGTAATGAGGCCTCTACAAGAACCCAAGACTGGGTTCTGACAGCTTTCAGAGAGCTGCACACACAGCGGTTCCTGGAGGGTAGTGCCCCCAGGTACATGGAAGCTCCAAACCCCTTCCTACATACCTCGCCCTACGCATCTCTTCTATCTGGCTGCTCCTCTGTATCCTTTGTAATATCCTTTGTAATAAGTGGGTCAACATAAGTGTTTCCCTGAGTTCTGTCAGCCTCTGTAGCAAATTAAACAAATCTAATGAAGGGTTCATGGAAAACCCCAATTTATAGCCAGACAGTCAATCAGAGTTATACTATTCGCAACTAGCATTTAAAGTGGGGGACAGTCTTGTGAAACTGAGCCCTTAACCTATGATATCTGATGCTCTCTACAGGTTGATGGTGTCAGAACTGAATTGAATAAGACACCTAGATGATGTGTGCTGGAGAACGTAGTGTCAAAAGTGTTATATCAAGTGATGTGTGGAAGTAGAGAAAAAAGACTTTTTTTCCTCCAACATAGCCCACGCAGACTAATACAGTGCCACATAACTTCAACATTTGGAATCAGCCTGAAGAAGAGAAGTTTCCAGAAGACATTATGGCTGTTTTTAAATATCTGAAGACAGTGACTACTTTTAGCTTGGTGAAAAGTAATTGCAGTTTTTGCTATTACTTTCAACGCCAAAAACTGTGATTACTTTTGCACCAACCTAATACATGGAGAATCAGATTCGTTCTCTGTGAATCTGGAAGGAAATCTAGAACTGGTTGGAAATGTTTTAAAAAATAAGGTATTTGGCTCAATTATAAAAAAAGAATTTTTAACTGTTAAAGCTTTTCAAAAGAAGAATGAGAAGGAGCTACATAACAAAAGTGGGTAAGATCCCATCACATAAATAACCATCGATCTGGATTCCGGAGCATCGCAAAGAATGTTGGACTAGCAGGACTCTATGATGACTTTTATGTGGTAAAAGTAGGATTTTAAAACCCACTCATCAAGGGTTACCACTAAGTAGCTCACTGTCTTGGGCAAGTTGTCCAAAGTCTCTTCATCTCAGTTTCCAAAAATCTTTTTAAAGAGAAAGTATAGTTTTTGTGAAAATTGAAAAGAATATATTCGTAAAGCAACAAATAAATAGAAAACATTATTATCATCATCATGCCGTTTGCATCATCAAATGAAAATATTTCAAGGAAAGAAAAAATATATCATACTTTCCATTCATATGATGAAAGTATATAATTTTTTTCTTACTTTGGGTTTGCTTTAAAAATATAAATGTAACTGTGTGTCTCATGAAAAGGCAATCATATAAAACCATTAAAAACCCAAACCCTGGAAGTTTGCCTTACATAGTAAGAAGAAGAACAACAAAAAGCCTCAGTGAAATTGAACAGAATGTTCTCTTTTCCCCGATGGGTGAGATGCGATCTGTACAAGCTGTGAGTGTAGAGAAACAAATGCTAGTCCTTCGGCTGTAAGGGTCCGGGACGACCTTTCTAACTAAGGCGAAACTGCCTTTTCTGAGTCACCCTTTAAAGGAGGGGCTCACTGCCTGGGAGCAGTTTTGCTGTTTCACATTTCTTTCATTCATCACTTTTCAGGCCCTGCGCCGTCTGGCACAGCCCCGGCCTCTTTGTGTGAATGTTTGGCTCTCATTGCTGCGGAGAAGTGATGTCAGGAGGCTCTGACTCAGGTGAGCAATAAGGAGCAGATGGCGCCTCCACAAACCCAGAGCCTCTCGCTGCACCCTGCTCCTTGGAACAAGAGTAATTATTATAAATGGGATGGGTGGTGGGATAAGCAAAGATCCAGGTTTTTTAAGGGGATCTGCAAAGCCGAATCCTCCAGGAAAAAAAAATCAAAGTGCAGCCACCAGCATGGACAATAGAAAGGAACCCTGATTGGAGATTGTTTAAGAACATGGTACTCACTCAACTGGGCATTGTGCTAATCTGATTAATGAAATGACGATGCTAAGCGGGGCGTTCAGCTTGCTGCATCCGTGGCTAAGGCAAGTTGGGCAATTCCCCCCAGAACATCAATTCTCAGCACCCTTGTCAGATAACTGTTTATGAAAAGATGAATGCATGTGGCAATCTCGGGTGAAGGAGGCTGACGCATGTGTTGTTAATGATTGAAATAATCAGTTTGGTAGTAACTGGCATGTGCGCTTGTCAAATGGCAGGCTGGGGAGCATTAGCATTCCTCAGGCATGGACGCCTTTATCTTCAGGCTGGTGTCTGACAACTACCAAGATCACCCATGAATAAATACCGGGCCTTACCCAGACATAATTAAACTGCCAATGCAGATATACCTAAATAAAATTGATATCTTAATGACACCAGATCATGTTCAAGTAATGAAAGCAGTGTGAGAGGGACCTGCACAATGAATGGAGACATCAATGCTAGCTCCACAGGGGACTCTTCCCCCAGTAACTCCTCACAGAGGTTGCTTCTCATCGTGGTGGAGGTTTTTTTGTTTGTTTTGTTTGTTTGAGACGGAGTTTGGCTCTTGTTGCCCAGGTTGGAGTGCAAAATGGCACGATCTCGGCTCACCGCAACCTCCACCTTCCGGGTTCACGTGATTCTCCTGCTTCAGCCTCCCAAGTAGCTGGGATTACAGGCATGTACCACCATGCCTGGCTAATTTTGTATTTTTAGTAGAGACGGGGTTTCTCCATGTTAATCAGGCTGATCTCGAACTCCTGGCCTCAGGTGATCCGCCCGCCTCGGCCTCCCAAAGTGCGGGGACCACAGGCGTGAGCCACCGCGCCCGGCCCCTGGTGGAGTTTTATTTCTGGCCTTTTCGATTGGCCTGCCTTCACTATCTAAGAAATCTTTCCTTCTTTCTCCCTACCTATACCGGAGAGCTATGCATCTCTCTGCATGGAAGAGGTTTGTTTATCTTTTGTCACACTCCACTGGGCCACAGAGATTTGGGTTTTGTGACCCCTGAAATAACCCGTGGAGCTGCGGCTGCATCACCTCTTCCATAGAATATGGGGAGAAGCCTCCATTGCTCATGTCTGCATCACTCAGAACATCCAGCACAATGCTAAAAAGTATCAGGCGATCATCTCAGCATTTTGGGGGGCCAAGGCAGGTGGATTACTTGAGGTCAGGAGTTCGAAACCAGCCTAGACAACTTGGTGAAACTTTCTCTACTAAAAATACAAAAATTAGCCGGGCGTGGTGGTGCGCACCTATAGTCCCAGCTACTCAGGAGGCTGAGGCAGGAGAATCGCTTGAACCCGGGAGGCGGAGGCTGCAGTGAGCTGAGATTGTGCCACTGCACTCCAGCCTGGGTGACAGAGGGAGTCTCCATCTCAAAATAATTTTTAAAAAGTACGAGGTGAATCTGATCTCCACCCTCTTGCCAGCTCTGGGGGTCGCTTGAGAGAGAGTGTGTGTGTACGTGCATTTCTCTGCCTAATTTCCACCTGTCCTCCCTCTCTGACTTAAAATTAACTGTCTACCACGTGGACCCACTCCTCACCACCAGGATGCAAGCAGTTTCATCTTATCTAGTCCTTTATCTTTATATGCCACTCTCAGAAAAAAATGAATCTGCTGCCCAAACTATTTCTACAGCTCCATATCACTTTTTTTTTCTTTTCTTTCTTTTTTTTTTTTTTTTTTTTTTTTGAGACAGAGTCTCACGCTGTTGCCAGGCTGGAGTGCAGTGGCGTGATCTTGGCTCACTTGCAATTTCTGCCTCCCAGGTTCAAGCGATTCTCCTGCCTCAGCCTCCTGAGAAGCTGAGATTACAAGTGTGTGCCACTACGCCCAGCTAATTTTTGTATTTTTAGTAGAGACAGGGTTTCACCATGTTGGACAGGATGGTCTCGATCTCCTGACCTTGCGATCTGCCTGCCTCGGCCTCCCAAAGTGTTGCGATTACAGGCGTGAGCCACCGCACCCAGCCCATATCACGCTTCTCAATTGCCGTTATCTTGCAGTACATCTTTCCTACTGATTTCCCTGTGGAAATGGCACCCCCTCTTTCAGCCTCTGTTTTTAACTACCTCCTTTGACTAATATATGATTATTCATAGACTTCATTTGCTCACCTGAAAAACGCAGAAGTTGGACAAGATCATCATTTTCTTAAACTGCCTTCTCTAGAATACCAGCTTTTTGTAGTACAGTGCCAAGCGCAGATATTCAATAAATATTTGTTGAATGAATGAAAATACTTGTGCCACGATAAAAGGGTTTCTGGAGACAAGTGTAGGGAGAGCTGAGAAAAATGTGTTTAATCTTTACTCTAAAACTTTTCAAGCCTTCCAATGGGCTACTAAGCCGTATGAAACTTCATATGGTATGCAACTTTTAGCAAACGTGTTCAGCCATGGAATTTCATGTTTTTCAGTTGCCTAGGAACCCCTCACACAATATGCATTAGACTTCATGATTACCAAATTTCCTTTGGCTATTACCTTCTACGACCATGCCTCTCACACAGAGACCCACGCGTCACTCCCATTCACCTCAAGGGAAGAAAATAAGTCTTTACCTCCATCCCTCCCCATAGCATCTAACACTATGTCTTTACTTTTAAAGTCCTGTGATCATAAAAAAAAAAAAAAAAAAAAAAAAAAAAAAGTTGGTCTTTGTCCCCAGTTCCTGACACAGTTCCTAAAGCCCCTGGAATTTTCGGAGTGGTAAGTACCTTTTGCAAGTAAATGTGAGGACCGATGGTTGGGGGGCCCCTGGATAGCTTCAGGGGAATGGGTTGCCAGAAAGAACAAGGCACCATTAGAGAGTTGGAACTTTTAACCTCACCCTACAACCTCCATGGAGGGGAGAAGGGGCTGAAATTGGAGCTAATCAACAATGGCCAATGATTTAGTTCATCATGTCTATGTAACAGAACTTCATAAAAGCCCCTAAACAAACAGGGTTCAGAAAGCTTATGGAGGTGCTGGGAGGCCGTGCACCCAGAGAGGACATGGGAAGATCCATGCCCTTCCTCCACACCTTGTCCTAAGCATCTCTTCCATTTGGCTGTTCCTAAATTGTATTATTGACAATAAACCGGTTATAATAAGTACAGTCTTTTTTGAGTTCTCTGAGTTGTTCCAGCAAATTATTGAACCCAAGAAAGGGGTTATGAGAAACCTTGATATTTAGTCAGTCAGTCAGAAGTACAGGAGGCCTGGGACTTGAGATTAGCATCTGATATGGGGCAGCCTTGTGGGAGGGACTGAGCCCTTAACTCCAGGGATAGGATGCTAACTCCAGGTAGATAGTGTCAGAATTGAATTGAGTTGTTGGAGACCTACTTGGTGTCTGGAGAGTTGGAGAATTGGTTGGTGTGAGCAAAAAAAAAAAAAGAAAAAGAAAAAAAAAAAACCAATCCACACGTTTGGCCTCAGGTATGGTGTTATTAAACACAGCACAGTAGTCCTAATTATTTAAATATACTAATCAAGTCTAAATTCTCACTTTCACACTCTCATGGTTTCAAGTAGCCATTTTCATTGTCTGACGACTTTGTATCTGTATTACTTTTCTAAATTGTTACATTTACTTTGGGGAGCTATAACAAAATACCACAGATAAGATGGTTTATACAACAAATATGTATTTCTCCCAGTTCTGGAGGCTGGGAGCTCCAAGATCAAGGTGCAGGCAGATTTGGCATCTAGTTAGGGCTCTCTCTCTGGTTTGTAAATGGCCATATTCTGTGGCATTCTCACATTGAGGAGTCAGAGAAACCCCTGGTCTTTTCCTTTAATAAGGGCACTAATCCTATCATAGGATCTCTACTCTCATCCTCTCACCTAAACCTGATTATCTACTGAAGGTGCTACCTATACCAATACCATCCCATGGGAAATAAGGGCTTCAACGTATGAATTTTGCAGGAACACGTTTAGTCCATTATATCCACCATGTTCCTTAACATCCAGGATAGTGTTCATATTAACAAACGATCTCTAATCCTATCCTCTAGTCTACCATATTCCTAGACTTCACTAGCTGTCTTCACTCCACACGTTGAGAAGTGAAGCTGGCTATGCTTCTGGGTCAGATGGGGACTTGGAGAACTTTTCTTTCTAGCTAAAGGATTGTAAATATACCAATCAGCGCTCTGTGTCTAGTTAAAGGTTTATAAACGCACCAATCAGCACTCTGCAAAAAATGCACCAATCAGCACTCTGTGTCTAGCTAAAGGTTTGTAAACACACCAATCAGTGCTCTGAGTCTAGTTAAACATTTGTAAACGCACCAATCAGCACTCTGTAAAAACGCACCAATCAGCGCTCTGTGTCTAGCTAAAGGTTTGTAAACGCACCAATCAGCACTCTGTAAAAGTGCACCAATCAGTGCTCTCAGTCTAGCTAAAGGTTTGTAAACGCACCAATTGGCACTCTGTAAAAACGCACTAATCAGTGCTCTGTGCCTAGCTAAAGGTTTGTAAATGCACCAATCAGCACTCTGTAAAAATGGACCAATCAGCACTCTGTAAAATGGACCAATCAGCACTCTGTAAGATGGACCAATCAGCAGGATATGTGCGGGACCAAATAAGGGAATAAAAACTGGCCACCCGAGCCATCAGCAGCAACCTCCTTGGGTCCTCTTTCAGGTTGTGGAGGCTTTTTTCTTTCACTCTTCACAATAAATCTTGCTGCTGCTCACTCTTTGGGTCTGCACTAACTTTATGAGCTATAACTCACCACGAGGGTCTTCGGCTTCATTCCCATCTGGAGAAACAAACAACTCTGGATGTACCACCTTTAAGAGCTGTAACACTTGCTGTGACGGTCTGTGGCTTCACTCCTGAAGTCAGCAAGACCACGAACCACGCGGACGCATCTGAACATCTGAAGGAACAAACTCTGGACACACCATCTTTAAGAACTGTAACACTCATCGTGAGGGTCCACAGCTTCATTCTCGAAGTCAGCGAGACCAAGAACCCACCAGAAGGAATAAATTCCAGACACAATGTCACCTACCCACAAAGGCACATAGTTGTTATTGCACTGCACTGCTCAGCCTCTGAGCTCTCTTCCTGCCTTCTGTGTAAAAATTTCCTCTTGCCACATTCCTTTGTTCCACTGCTGTTCAACAATCCTCTGACCTCAGGGAAATTTCCTGAACACTGATGACTTCCAAAGCACTAAGTCCATTCATCCTCTTCTAATGGTGGTTGCTCTCCACTCTACTGGGCTCCAGCGTTGGACTATTGAACATCACCTAGCCAAGCCCCCTAAACCTCCATATAGACGTAACATGTTGCCTTGCTGATTGTCACACAGGAAGCTCTTCAGCCATGTGCTTTGTTCCTTTTAGTGTCTAGGAAAATTATTGGGAAAAGTCACAAAACTAGCTTATTTTAGTTCACCATAAAGACTTGCCAACTCATATAACTGAATTAGTTACTGTACCCTGAGGAATCTTGATTCATTTCTTAATGATTAACTTAAACTTTCCTTTCCTGTAGACCCACTATCTCCAAAGTGCCGACAGGATACTGATAAATATTCTATGGAAAGAAGGTTCCATGGTCATATAGATATTGGGGGATATAAGGTTAAATTTAAATACACTTGTCTCATTTATTCTTAGAACCTTAAACCGCCAGCATGCATTGTGAATCTGCTAAATGTTGTATATGCAACACCACACAGCATATACAAGTTTATGTGATAACTGAATCTATTTAGTAGTAGTAGTAGTAATCATTTTGTTTTGTTTTAGTGTTTTAGAGCACATGGACTAAATTTTGAATGACTTCAGTTTAAATTTTCTTTTCAGGACTCATGGCAGAAAGGTTCACTGGCTGTTCACCCAGGCTATTCCCTCTTCTTCCTGAGAACACAGCTACACCTCATTTGCCAACCTTCCTTCCAGTATGGCACAGGGTGTGAATGACCTCTGGCCAAGGAAATTACAGTAGAGATGATGTGCATTGCTTCTTAGTCGGGTCTTTGGAAACCTCCCTCCACACACGTGTCCCGTATTCTTTTCTGCTTCTGGCTGCTGGAGTGGAGCTGAGCCCCTCAGCAATCTTAGAGGCATGTGCTGTGTGAGGATCCTGGGTCCCTGAATCACCACTTGGAGCAGAGTCACCTGACCAAGAACACCTGCACTGTCAGTTTTATGAGTGAAAAATAAACTTTGTTATGTAGACACTAAAATTTGAAGATACATTCAGGACCAAGACTAGGATAAGACAAATGAGGTACTTACTTGCTTTAGGTGCAAAATCAAAGGAGAGCACCAAAACAACAACAACAACAAAACAGATATAAAGATTAAAAAATGCATCAACACAAAAAATCTATAATGAGTAAAATACCAACAATCATGAGGTCAGGAGATCCAGATCATCCTGGCCAACAAGATGAAACCCTGTCTCTATTAAAAATGCAAAAAAAATTAGTTTGGCATGGTTGTGTGTGCCTGTAATCCCAACTACTTGGGAGGCTGAGGCAGGAGAGTCGCTTGAACCTGGGAGGCGGAGATTGCAGTGAGCCAAGATCGTGCCACTGCACTCCAGCCTGGTGATAGAGAGAGACTCCGTCTCAAAAAATAAATGAATAAAACTAAAAATAAATACAGGATCACCATGTACTTGCTACAGCAGCCATACCCAACTGACAGAGGTTTCCAACACTCACACAGCAATTCATGGATAGATAAACAGTTCCACCACTGTGGCCATACTGCTGTCCTGTTCAGAAGGGGCTACTAGATATCTCAAAACTGCCCAGCCAGAGCTCTTCACTTTTGGTTCTAAACAATTTTCCCTGCTTAAAAAAATTTCATTTCAAGAATAAAAAAGGGGGGGGGGGTATTTTTACGTTCTTTTGAATAAATTGTATTCACTTATTTCTTCATCCTTGTCCTCAAACAGCTTCTCATTCCTAGAATTTCATTCTTGATCATCTTCCTGATCATATCAAATCCTTATTAGTTAAGGTCCAATGACCTCCTTTATGCAACTTGATCATGATGATTTATTTTCCACGCATTTGATATTTCCTTGTGGCATTTCCTCTTCCTCTTGTATTTTTTTTCTTACATAATTTAACTTGAGGATTACTAGCTAACACTTCAGATCTGAGCCTACTCTATCTAACTAAGCTGCATGCTTTGTAAAAATAGGAACCCTGTCTGAATCCTCTTTCTATTCCTGCCTGCAGAGGACACCTCTGATGGGCACTTACTGATTTGATTTGGACCTGATTTTATTGCTGCGTGACTGGCAATTGCTGTATTTGGTTCTTGAACACTTTAATTTTCCCTTGACTCACCACAATACTGATAACTTAAGCACCAGGCATGGCAGGGCAAAATACGATTCCAGCGTTGATCAATGCAGCTTCCCCATGGAAGCATTCTCAAGGGCAATGTCAAAGGGGGATTCAGAGGAGGCTGTTTCTGTCTCATCTTAGGTGGCTGGCTTTGGCTCTGTTACCTCATTTCTAAGTTTACTTATAAAGAGAATCCCCATTTATACAGAAATGTGTCTTTCTCCAGCACTCTGCCTACTGGTTGGAGGAAGAGTGCTGAACCCAAAATGATTAACTACGTTAGGCAAGTCTGTAGAACTTTTTCAAATGTAAATTAAGACAAAGAAAGGCACAGCAAAAGCCTTTCCCAATTCAGCATGATCAGCTGCCCTTGTACTTAAGAAGTGGAAATGGATGTGGTATACTGGAGAAAAGGGTTTCCCACTTTTCACATTTTCCATTGCATGCACATTATTTGAGCCTTGAATAGATCAAGTCAAGAACTTCTTCCCTCTCTGGTAGACTTATAGTCCTCCCCTTTAAGCAAGAAGGAAAATTGTAATTGACTGCCTAGAAAAGTTGCCTGTCATGCCATTTGGAATTCTAGTCCCCTGGCTCTAAGGCTTCCTGGTCTTTCTAGGACCATGTTAGTTAAAGCTTCTTCTGTTTTTCATGGGGCAGAGTCTACAAGAATTGCTTTGGCTAAAAGGGTGCAAACAAAATACAGATTCCCAGTTACAAATGATTCCACTGTGTCTCTATGGCTAACTAGAGAGCTGAAGTCGTTCCTCCCTTCAGCAACGACAGTGCTGGGTTGAGGAGAGGCGTTCTGTAAGTTCACAGGACAGGAAGCACTGATGCCCCAGCAGGCGCAGCATTGGGGTTGGCCATGAAGACCGCCATGACATACCTTGTGCAAGAGAAGCTGCTTGCAGAAAGGAGTGGGTCTTGTGGCTGCACTCAGCAATGATTTAAGCCAGAGGCCATGATTGCACTGGCAGCTTTAAATAACAGCATCATCACGGGCTTCTTTGATGAGGATACTGTGCTTTCTCTCTTAGTGGAAACAACCAAGATCTTCTCTACCCTTGATTTTGTTGGGGTCTTCAAGACCAGTCCAGATTAGATTACATTCTAAATAAAAAATCGGTATCTCAGATTCCGAACAGCAGTTCAAATCCCCTGAATGTCTTTGATTTGATTTCTTACCAATCAAACACCTGTCCCCATCATTACTTGCTTTAAAGGCTTTTCTTTTGAAGTGCCCCTAGCCAGCTAACTTACTCTTTTCTGGTAACTCCTAGAGTTCTTTCTAGATGTATGAAATAATACTTATTTATCAAAATAACTTTTTAAAAGCTCATCATCCCTAATCCCCTTCTCTCACACATTCTCCCCTCTCAGGTACTTCCTTTGAAACCTGCAAATAGGTCCCTTACCTAACTATCCACATCTTAATCAAACTTCCCTTAAAATAACATCCAGGAGGAATTTTATTCCACTGATACCGCTTCCACTGATACCGCTTACAGATAGGGGCTGTAGAGCAACAGAGATCTAATAATTGTCCTATAAGAACTCTAGACAGGAGTCTGCAAGGAAAATTAGACACAAAGATAAGAGAGTGATGCCACTGATATCATCACCAGGAAGCATGAGAGTTGGAGACTCAAAAAAAATCACAGATTCAGAAGGAAAAGGAACATTTTTGAAAACTTCCTGCCTCACAAGCAGACATTCGATTGTACATTTTTTCTGAGTTTCTGTTGAGTGGCTAGTTTGTGTTCTAGGCAGAGGCTCGGCAAGCCTACTGGTCCGGTTGCAAAGCCCAAGACTGAAGCCTGGTTGGTGGTTTGAGTAGCTCTGAGCCTTCTACGGATTCCAGAAAAGTAGCAGGAAAATTCACAGTGCTCAGGAGGTAATTGCCAGTTATTGCTCTACTGGTTCCAATTTCAGTAGCAAATGAGCAATGTATAATGTATCAAGCTTATTAAAAAATATAAATGAGAAATAAAAGTGCTCACAAGGGGAATGGGAAATTCACAAAGTTTTATAAGATACAGTCATTACCAGAGCTGACATCTGACAGCCGCTAGGCCCTGTGCGGTGCTGATATCTCTGTGATGCCTTGTGGGCTGTGTGCTCAAAGCAGCTCAGTGCAAAACCCCGAGGGGCGCTCAGCTGATTACTGCCTTTCTTGTAGAGGGGTGCTGACTTCGGAACTGTCAAGTCCCCAGACCTACCAAGGCAATCTAGTTCGAAGCATGCTCAGCCTCCTTTTGAAAGAGAGATAAGGCAAAGGTTTTGTCTTTCAAGCACGAAGAGGAAACTGTTCATCCAGATTTTCAAAACCTGCAGGATTGGGATAAGATACCATCCCCGACGATTTAACAGATACCACCTTCCTCGACCATCCCCTTCACCCCCAACAACTCTAGTACCTTATTATCTTGAAACCAAATGATAGCAATATCCCCATAAATTATCTCCCCACAGGCAGACTGCCCCCTGACTGTATTCCACCCTGTGTCCTGGTGTGCCAAACTAGTATTCCTCAAGCCCCCTGAGAATAATGTCACTTAACCTCATTCAGCGGCACCTGTCTGATTTGCAAATAACTCACCAACATTTCAGTCTAGAATTCACCATTTTCACCAATGGAGTCCCACACTACCTACCTCATCAGTGTTATCACCCACTCCTCCCTGGTGGTGACCCCCATTTCTGCTGAACAAAAACACCTATGGCTTCCTTAGCACAGATTACACCCTTATGCCTCCTGCTGGGTGGGCCTTTCCTGCCTGGAGTTCATCCTTCCTCCATTCCACTCCAGGAAGTCTTTCCCAAACCCTTGTTCATATAAACCTACCATGGTTCAAGCAGTATGGGAATGGAAACAGGTGGAGGAAGAAATGTAACCTATTCTTGTAGGGGTGTCACATTCAACATTAAACCCGTTTCACTTACACAGACGCAACTTGGCAATGGGGAGACACAGCACAATTGAAATGGTGCAGGCAATTTAGCCTGGTGTTCAACTAGGAGCCTGTGTCCTAGAAAACAGAAATGGGGCTGAGACTCACCTGTCTTCTCCAAGGTCCCCAGATCCCCGAGAGCCCCTTAGAGTGGAAGCATCTTGCCTCAAAACCATCCTAGACTTGATTAAAGAGTTTCTCAGCTGGGCTCAGTGGCTCACACCTATAATCCCAGGACTTTGGGAGGCCAAGGCAGGCGGATCATGAGGTCAGGAGATCGAGACCATCCTGACTAACATGGTGAAACTCTGTCTCTACTAAAAATACAAAATATTAGCCAGGCATGGTGGCGGGCGCCTGTAGTCCCAGCTACTAGGGAGGCTGAGGCAGGAGAATGGCGTGAACCCAGGAGGCGGAGGCTTGCAGTGAGCCGAGATCGCGCTACTGCGCTCTAGCCTGGGTGACAGAGCGAGACTCTGTCTCAAAAAATTAAAAAAAAGAGTTTCTCAAGTCGATGTTAGACTGTATTAAGAACTTGCTTACCTGTGGAGTTTTGGACCTAACACTCAAACAAAACAAAATTCCCCTACATTCATAAATATGTCATTTTTTTCATAAAATAAAAATGCAAGAGATTTATAATTAACAGAAGGTGCTGGGACAATCATTTAACTACCTGAGATAAGAAATAAAGCTCCAGCAGCACCTCAAACCATATGCAAAAGTCAACCCCAGATGTGTTAAGAGTTCAATGTGCCTGAGAGTATATTATATTACATATAAGAACTTGAAAACAGATGAATGTGAAGCCATTCCTGAAGAACTGTTTTCTAAGCAAAAAAGCAAAGGCACAAATTATGAAATAAAAGATACCTTTGGTTTCATTAGATTTCCTCCTTCTCTTGTCTTTCTCCCAATCGTATGCACAATGACCAAAGAAGAAGAAAAATCTGGGAAGCGCTTCTTCATTACTGAGCCCTAGGGAAGGGTGGCATCCACGCTCAGCTTTGAGGAATCAAGAAGGATGACACTAGGGCCATGTTGCACAGATGTAACACCTTCCCGAAAACAGTATGTGGTGTGATGAGGGGCTACACCAGAAAGACTTCAATCTCCCTAGATTTAGGGAGAATTAGAAAGCAAGGCGAGGCTGGGTGTGGAGGCTCATGCCTGTAATCCCAGCACTTTGGGAGGCCGAGGCAGGTGAATCACGAGGTCAGGAGTTCGAGACCAGCCTGGCCAACATGGTGAAACCCCGTCTCTACTAAAAATACAAAAATTAGCCAGGCATGGTGACAGGCACCCGTAGTCTCAACTACTCGAGAGGCTGAGGCAGGAGAATTGCTTGAAACCGGAAGGCAGAGGTTGCCATGAGTGGAGATCGTGCCACTGCACTCCAGCCTGGGTGAAAGAGCGAAACTCTGTCTCAAAAAAAAAAAAAAAAAAAAAAGCAAGGCGAAATCAGCATAAACAGAAATGCACTCAGAAACTCAATGGCAGCCATGCTTGCACATGCCTGCACCCAGCAGAACATCCTTAGGACAGCAAACATGTTCCCTGAAAGTGCAGTTACTAGAATAGGCAATAGGTTCAACGCAGTCAAATGGTAGAGCCACAGAGACGCCTTAGCTCACCCAAATTAAAACAAACGAGAACATCAAACTTCCAACAAACAAAAGGATACATACAAAGCAAACATCTAGCCCAGCAGATTCACAAAAATGACCACGGGTCGGAGGACGGCCCTGAAATGTTTCCTTAATGGGTGCTCTGCAATTCCACCTCTTTTCCCCTCTTCACAGTTGCTGAATCATTTAATAAGAATGGATTTTTTCATTAGCTAGACCTCCTATTTATCTGAGGTGAATCACACACTCTACTTTTTGAGCAAATTAAAGGCCGGAATAAAACCCTTGAACATTTAAGCGTGAGTCAACAGATAACCACCAACATCAGAAAGAGAAGTTACAAAATTGAAAGAAAAAGACAAGCTCTAAAGAGAAAGAGACAGCAAAGGCACCTTTCAGAGGGAAGAAAAAAAGATTTGTAACAACAACAACAACAACAACAAAAACCCGAGGTAAGAATTAAGTGATACCTGTCCAATACTCTCACTAAATGTAAATATGGACTTCATCAGACAGAGATGAAATTGGAAATAGTAAGAATAAAGACAGGTTAAGAAGCAGCTACTTAAGAGGTGAGCAGAAATGAGAAAAGGACAGGTGAAATCATTCAGAGAAACTGAAAATACAAAAGTAGGAAGGTTAAGTATCACTGTGGAGGCCAAGCTTGAAGCCCTCTCCTCTTAGGCTGCAGAGAAAAGCTATTCAGAGATGGGAACGGGAAGATGAGCAGACAGGTTGAGATCAGAGAACGAAGCTCCACGATGCAGGCCATTGAATGTTTTGGAAAAAGATCTCAAGACCTGGAATTTGCAGACAGAAAACGTTCACCGTTAACAAAATTACTGAAAAGGGACAAGCATTTGCTGTGTCCTGGTAAACGTTTTGAATTTTAAGAATAAAGACAGAATCCTTCAAATTACCTAAAAGCAAGATAAAAGAAGTGGTCTAAGGCCTTTACTTAACACCATTACATGCCATAACACCTGGAAGCAGACTCTGCAGAAATTTGAGGGAAAATATCTATGACTCAGGAAAGCTATAGTCCACCAATATTTCATTTATAAGAGATTTAAGAAAAAAATTGAAAAGCCAGGCATAGTGGCTCGAGCCTGTAGCTCCTTGCTGCTTGGGAAGGTGAGACAGAAGAATCCCTTGAACCCAGGAGTTAGAGACTGTAGTGCACTGCAGTTGTCCCTGTGAATAACCATTGCACACCAGACTGGACAACACAGTGAGACACCATCTCTAAAACAAACAAAAATTGGATGTGCAAAAAATTTTTAATGTTGAAAACATTACTTTATACTATATACATATGGTATTATATATAATATGTATAAAGTACTATGTATTTCAATAATGTATAGATAAAATAAAATTCAAAGATCTATTATACAATTTAACAACAAAAACAGTAGTGATTTATGCTATATGTAAGCAATAAAAAATTCAAAGTAAGAAAGCAAATGATAAAAATGTTAAAGAAGATGATTATCTCGAGGGAAGGAAGGCAGAGGGTGGAATCTGGTAACTATACCAGTTTATTTCCTTTAAAACAATCACTATCTGTAGCTATGCCTGAAACAAACAAACATGGCAAAATATCAAATCTGGCACATGAGAGGTTATCTGTATCATTTTCAGGCTTAATATATTGTACATGCTTTTTAAAAGAATGGAATAATGAAGAGATTAGAGACTGCAGAGCCGCATCAGCAAAGAAGCTAAACAAGAAAGTCTAAAAAATTGTCACAAAAATGTTTATGAAATGCCAGTGTAAAGAACAGCCCTTGAAGAAAAAAACCACAATGCTACTGAAAAGTCATAATAAAGGGCCAGGTGGTAGATTACAATGGTTTAAGGCTTGAGCTCAGGAATAATACTGCTCTGTGCTCAGATTCTGCCTCTACCACTTAGTAGTGATGTGACCTTCAATAGGTGACAATGCTTGTCTGAATCTCAGCTATGCCCTTGTACAAAGGCTAATAATGATACCTACCTCATGGGGAAATTGTAACAATTATGTAAAACAAGGAATACAAATCAGCCTGGAGCCTGGCACATATGAGTATTCAATTAATATTAACTGTTAGTATTATTATGACAACAAAAAAAGACACTGGGTGGAGATGCTTGGTTTTACTCCAGTCTCTTAGCCCCTCAGCTGGGGGCTACCACCCAAGGCAAATCTGGAACAGGTAATTTCGTATTAATGGATGACACCTCTTCAAGCATCTAGAAATTCAGAGATTTATGTGTCCAAACTCTACTTCTACACTCTTCCCTACACCTAAAAGTAAAAATATTTTTGAAAATATACTGTTTTTATTACATGTGAATATATATTCAATTATATATGTACATAATTTAATATTTTATATAAAATTTAATGATATAGCATATTAATTACATATATTGTTAGATATAATTTTAGATTTTATGATATAATTTTATTTATATTATATATTATAAAAGTTTGATCTTTTATCATATATGTTTAATCTGTTATTGTCTAATTTATTAATTATTAAGGTCTTAGGCAATTGATTATCTTTAAAGTATCCTTCCCCTTAGAAAATTCTAGAAATGGAAATGAACATGTTCCTACCAAATTCAGTGAACAGTATTTTCTTCTTCACATTCCAGGTACAGAATGGAAGCACGGGCTGTCCCTAAGGCAATTGAGGAGACTAAGGAGCAAGGTGCAAATATACATTTTTATTTTATTTTATTTTTTGCTTAGGCTGTGCAATTACTATTCATTTTTGAAGCAGCAAGTTTAGTTTTGGTTTTTTTGCAATAAGCCCATCTTGCTTTCTTAACAATTATTTGATCCTCTAAATTTATATTTTGAAAATTTTCAAAGTTACAGGAAAGGTACAGTAGTAAGAGTGTATTGGCCGGGCGTGGTGGTTCATGCCTGTAATCCCAGCACTTTGGGAGGCCGAGGCAGGCAATCACCTGAGGTCAGGAGTTCAAGACCATCCTGACCAACATGGAGAAACCCCACCTCTACTAAAAACACAAAATTAGCTGGGCGTGGTGGCACATGCTTGTAATCCCAGCTACTCAGGAGGCTGAGGCAGGAGAATCGCTTGAACCCAGGAGGCGGAGGTTGCAGTGAGCCAAGATAGCATCATTGCACTATAGCCTACCCACATACTCTTCAACTAGAGTTACCATTTCTGTTTCCCTGCCACCTTTGCCTCTGTGTGTGTGTAACTGTATATATCCTTTCTGAACAGTAATAGAGAGTTAAACATCATGACATCTCACCTCAAATACTTCCACATGTATTATTACCTAAGAGCAAAAACATTCTCCTAAGTAATCGTAATACAATCATCATACTCAGGACATTTAACATGGAGGAAAACAAATTTTATTACAGCGTGTGTCTGGAGTTTTGGTTTGGAATATAGAGTTTCTTTTAGTCTGGATATCCTGCCTATTATGTATGGTAAAGTGAGCTTACTAAAATATAGCTCCATTCCTAAATATCATGAGTAAATATCTCTAAATAATTAATTATTGCAATTCCATTTTGATCAAAGTACGATATCAACACAGGTGCCTAGTAGAGAATCTGGTTTGGAACTGAAGTACTTAGTACCTCAGGAAAACTTATTAAAATGTTTTCTTCTTGTAAAAGACAGGGGAACCGAAGTGTAGGAAATTAAAGTGACATTCCTCAAGTTTACAGAAGGATGGTTGGTAAAATTCAAACTTAAGTTCCAGCAATACTGTACAGCAAAGCACAGATCCCGATACCGCGTAGCTTATGGGAGAGGGGGGCACAGATGATCCACTAAGAGATCAGAAACACGTTGCTTCCATCTCCCTCATTTCTGTTTATAACACATCTCAGTCAGAGGTCTCCATTCCTCGATGGATGCTAGAATCATCTCGGGAGCTTTTAAAAGATGCAGAGATGGCTTGGAGCCCGCCTCAGACCAATAAAAGTAGAAATCTCTGGGGACAGAACAAGGATGCTGGTATTTACAAGCTCCCAGGTGATTCTAACAAGCAGCCGGAACTGAGACCCATTGCCCTAGAGGAAAGGAAGTTTGGACTTTGGGTATGGCTGTGTATTCTTGTCCATCACCACCTAAGTCTCTTGCCTTAGGAAGTGACACTGCACTGCATTTTTCCTTCCCCCTGCTGCTGATTTTCTTGTGAGCATTCACCCTGAGATACCAGATCATTCTTTCTTTTTGAGACGGAATCTTGCTCTGTTGCCCAAGCTAGAGTACAGTGGTGCAATCTTGGCTCACTGCAACCTCCTCCTCCTGGGTTTAAGTGATTCTCCTGCCTCAGCCTCCCATGTAGCTGGGATTTGGGATTACAAGTACCTACCACCATGCTCTGCTCATCTTTCTTTTTATTTTTAGTAGTGACGGGCTTTCGCCATGTTGGCCAGGCTGGTCTCGAACTCTTGACCTCGTGATCCAACCACCTTGGCCTCCCAAAGCACTGGGATTACAGGCGTGAGACACTGGACCTGGCCACCAGACCATTCTTAAATGCATTGTCCACAATGTCTCAGACCTCCCACCAGGCTGGAGACACTGGGGAATTCCAGCAGGAGATGGACGCCACACCCAACAGCAGGCATTTCACTCACACAGGCCGGAAAATGACAGAGCTATGAACTGTGCCAGTGCCAATGTCCGGATCCCAAGGGTACAAAGAGGAGAGACAAAGGGCAAAAGGAGGGTGTAGGGTGCGGCTCTGTATGGTGCTGAAGGCAGCTTCCTCAGATGAAGCTCTCAGTGGCATGGGCTGACACTGGGTCCAGGAGCTTAGTTGGAGGAGAAACTTGCAATTGACAAAGTCATGCTGCCCATGTCCCTTATAAACAATTGAATTCTCAAGCAAAGACCAGTGTTTGTGACAGCTCACAATACCTGACAATGTGAACAAATAACGGATATACCTCCCTCTTCTTTCCCTTCTCCCCATCGCCATGACCACCCTGCCTTTTTGGAATAGCCAGGCAGTAACTCCGGCTCTGTCTCTAGGAAAAAGGAACCGCAGCCTGCAAGAGTTGACTGAGCTTCCACCACGTGCCAGGAGATGAGTCAGACACAGTCATGGTCTGGAGGAGTCCAGGACCGCTCATTCTGCAAGAGGCAGGGACAGACGTGTGTGCCGTGGACAGACAGCCTCGTCCATTCTGTGAACATTTCACATCCTGTCACCAGTGTGGCTGCCCGGGCACACACGAGGGACAGCGGGTGGGAGGGACAGTAACCCTATCCAATTCCTGACATTGCAGCCCCCTCACACCCGCTCTGATCTCCATTACATCCTGGGATTGAATGGCCCTATAAAAATGTCCACCATGAAAGACAGATTCAAAAACTGAAGAAACAGTATCCTGATGGAAGTCCTTTAACATCCTCCACCGTCAAGCTTCAGGCCCTTCCCCCAGGCCCTACAATAGAACTCCCATCCCCACCCCTGGCCAGGCAGAGAATTTATGAGCTCTAAGTCCTGTTTTTCTACATTGATGGAAATCACGGGCAAACGTTTCCACTGGCCAAACTCCATCCAGAGTCAAATATCAAGGCACCCAGCTGAGCTCCAGGAGCCAGCGTTTATGAAGACAGTCGATGTGCCCTGTGACCATAAACCATCTTATATTTACTATGACAGGACAGTATTTGAGTTCATAGAAAGACGATTTTTCTGCCTAACTTTTGTTGCCTGGAAGGCCCTAGCTTCTTTTACAAGGGGATTATGTGTTGGGACCCGATAGAGAGCCTGAAAAGCTAAGTCAGCCAGCTGTTGTTTGCTCATTTCGTTGGGGTAAAGAAATTGAGTCAGACCTAAAGGGGCCCTAAACAAGATTCCATAGATTCTTGACGGTCCATGATAAGTGGGAAAAATACATACCTGTTATCTTGTATGATGCAAATGAGAAGCAGGGAGAAGAGAATCATTTTATCTAACCTCCCCAGCCCTGCCTCCTCCTCCCCAGCCCTCTCTCCCAGCCCTGCCTCCAGCCCTGCCTCCTCCAGGGATACCTATATCCCATTTGGAAAAAGGGACAGTGATGAGTCTCTGAAATGTTCGCCAGAACCGCAGCGAAGGGTAGAACCACATCATCTCTTTACGTTGATCGGGGTATGGAAAGAAACTGAAGGTGGGGTACAAGGGGAACAAAGGGATTTAGGAGGGAGCTTTCTGCTGCAGAAGGGACGACATATTCTGAGCTCTTTCAGTTACCTGGAGGGTCTGTGTGTTGTTTGCTACCAACGTTGCATTTATTTCACTCAAGTCATTCTTCAAGAAGACCTATGCCAGCTGGGGCCAAGGGAACTGGAGCAGGATGTATGTAGGCATTTCGTGAGGATGTAAGCAAACTAAGAAAATGGCAGCGACGTCCGTGTTGACCCTAGTGTGGGGGCCAGAGAGGGAGCACGTAAATTGTCCTCATCTCTAGAGCAGCTTCACGGAAATCCAGAGGTTCTTTCAGCTCCGACACTCTCAAACTCTGGGAATCACGAAGTGAATGGAGTACAAAGGGTCATAGTTGAGCAAAGCCTCAGGAAACAGCCTTTTCAGAGGACACACACGAGTCCCCAACGCTGAACTGGAGGCTGCTGTCTCTCTCTCTCTCTGGCAACGGATATTTGTTACTGGAGTACGTGGCTGCAGCTCCTTCCTTTGCTGAATACACGTTTCTGTATTTTTTAAATGCGATTAATTACCTGTGAAAGGGACAACTTAAAGATCACAAAACCGCAACTATGAGCCCCAGTAAGTTTTTCTTAATTATTAAGAAAAATTAATTTCTTATTAATTATTGTTGAATAAATGGGCCAATCTACGATTGCACAATAAAACATTTGGACTCGTCTCGCGGACCACAAAGCTGAATTACCACTGCTCTTCAGGAAGCTTAAAGAGATTAGGTGGGTTTTAGGAAGTTTTTACTGTTAATCCAGGAAAGCAATTCTGCCTCCATCAGCAGCACCTCATGACATGTGTTAATGATATTTTTTCTGTACCCTGAACTTCCTTCTGCCAGTGCTCAGCAACCTGCATTTTTACCCCTTGGTGCAGAAAATAACAGGAGGGAAATATCCCAAGGAAGATTAAAGGCAGTAGGGATTTTCTCAAAAGGTTCAGATGCTATTTGGCAGAGATTTACTTTTTCTGAGTAAATTATCCAGTCTGAGACGTCTTTAGTATTAGATTTTAATCCATTTAAATTTATTTTGATGACTGTTGCCCCTTGGTATCCACAAAGGATTGGTTCCAGGACCCCCTAAGGATACCAAAATCCATGGATGCTCAAGTTCCTTATATAAAATGGCATGGTATTTGCATATAACCTACACACATCCTCCTGTATACATTTAAATCTTCTCTAAATTACTTATAACGCCTGCTAGAATGGAAATGCTATGTAAATAGCTATTAGACCACATTTTTTAGCATTTATGTTACTTTTTTTTTATTGTATTGTTTTTTGGGGAGGGGCGCGGGGGATTGGCTGAATCCTTGAATGCAGAACCCACAGATGTGGAGTGTCCCCTGTGCTTAGAAATTTGGACTTGTTTCTTGTTTCTTTTTTTTTTTCTTTAGAGACAGAGTCTCGCTCTGTCACCCAGGTTGGACTGCAGTGGTGCGATCACGGCTCACTGCAACCTCCACCTCCCAAGTTCAAACGATTCTTATGCCTCAGTCTCTCAAGTACCTGGGATTACAGGCGCATACCACCATGCCCGGCTAATTTTTGTATTTTTAGTAGAGACGGGGTTCTGTCATGTTGGCCAGGCTGGTCGCAAACTCCTGACCTCAAGTGATCTGCCTGCTTCGGCCTCCCAAAGTGCTGGGATTACAAACATGAGCCATCGTGCCTGGATGAAATTTGGACTTGTTTTCTATCATCTTATTTGATGCTCTCCATTTGCTATGTCTGTTTGCTTTTTTCTTTTCTTTTATTGGAGTAATCAAGTTTATTTTATTGAATCCCCTTCCAGTTTAGAAATTATTATTTCATTGGTTACATTTCAAATTTTGCATGGTAATTAATTTAAGAAAACCTCATATTAATATTGCAATCCTTCTCTATCAATGCAAGGGTTTAAAAAGCTTGAGGCCAGACACAGTTGCTCCTGTCTGTCATCTCAGTACTTTGAGAGGCCTAAGCAGGCAGATCACTTGAGCCCAGGAGTTCAAGACCAGCTTGGGCAACATGGTGAATCCCCATCTCTACAAAAAATGCAAAAATTAGCTGGGCATGGTGGCTTGCACCTACAGTGCCAGCTACTCCAGAGGCTGAGGCAGGAGGATCACTTGAGCCTGGGAGGTCAAGGCTGCAGTGAGCTGTGATCATGCCACTGCACTCCAGCCTGGGCTACAGAGTGAGACCCTGTCTCAAAAAATAAAGAAATAAGTAAAATAAAAAATAAAATGCTTTAACACTGCCCTCCACTTCACCTTCCTCTCATTCTAATTTTATCATTGGTAAAACTGCTATTAATCCAAGCAACATATTACTTTTTAAAATTTTATAGTCACAGCTCGTTTGGATGGATGAGTGTGTTTACCATCTTCCCAGCTCACCCTTGCTTTTAGTACATCTTGCTTTCCTTCTGGATTCAGTCTTTCTTGCTAAAGTCTGTCATTTAGTAGTTTCAGTAAAGGTTTTGTATAGTTACTTCTCTCTTTGTTTATCTGAAAGTCCTCCACGTTCTGTCATCTGAAAGTTTTATTAAATGCATTTTGGACCTAGTAAGTCTATACTCGGAGTCTGTAAACCACCCTGTTATAGTTCCATCTTTTAATCTCTTTAAGAAGTTTCTCAGATCTTCTCATTATTAACATGTTTCAGCTGTTTTCCTCTGCTGTTTGGTAAGTTTATCATTTATCTTTTAGTTATTACAGGCATACCTTGCTTTATTGAGCTCTGGTTTACTGTGCATTGCAGATACTGCATTTTTTTAAAATTGAAGGTTTGAGGCAACACTGCATCAAGCAAGTCTATTGGGGTTATTTTTCCAACAGTATGCTCACATGCTGTGTCTCTGTGTCACAATTTTGGCATTTTTCTCAATATTTCACTTTATCATTAATATTGTATCTGTTATGGTGATCTGTGATCAGTGATCTTGGAGGTTACCATTGTAATTGTTTCGAGGTGCTTCAAACCTTGCCCATAGAAGACAGGGAATTTTATCGATAAATGCGTATGTCCTGACTGCTCCACAGACCAGCTATCCCCCATCTCTCTCTTCCTCAGGCCTCCCTATTACCTGAGACACAACAATATTGAAATTAGGTCATTTAATATCCCTACAATGTTTCTAAATGTTCAAGGGAAAGGAAGAGTTGCACACCCGTCACTTTAAATCAAAAGCCAGAAATGATTAAACTTAGTGAGGAAGGCATGTTGAAAGCTGAGACTGGCTGAAAGCTCGGCCTCCTGCAGCAGTTAGCCAAGTTGTAAATGCAGAGGAAAAGTTCTTAAAGGAAACAAAAAGTGCTACTCCAGCAAACACACAAATGGTAAGAAAGTGAAACAGCCTTATCGCTGATCTGGACAGAAGATCAAACCAGCCACAACATACCCTTAAGCCAAAGTCTAATCTAGAGCCAGGCCCTAACTCTCTTATATTTTATGAAGGCTGAGAAGGTGAGGAAGTTGCAGAAAAAAAGTGTGAAGTTAGCAGAGTCTAGTTCATGGGGTTTAAAAAAGAAGCCATCTCCATACCATAAAAGTGTAAGATGAAGCAGCAGGTACTGATGCAGAAGTTGCAAAAAGTTATCTAGAATATCTACATAAAAGTATTGATGAAGGTGGCTACACCAAACAACAGATTTTCCATGTAGACAACATAGCCTTATTCTATACTAGAAGGAGATGCCATCTAGGAATTTCATAGCTACAGAGAAGTTAATATCTGGCTTCAAAGTTTCAAGGACAAGCTGACCCTTTTGTTAGGGGTTAATGCAGCCGGTGACTTTGAGCTGAAGCCAATGCTCATTTGCCATTTCAAAATTTCTAGGGCCCTTATAATTGATGCTAAGCCTATTCTGCCTGTGCTGTACAAATTGAACAACAAAGCCTGGATGACAGCACATCTGTTTACAGCATGGTTTACTGAATATTTTAAGCCCACTGTTGAGACCTACTGCTCAGAAAATAAAAAGGATATCTGTCTAAATATTACTACTCATTGATAATGCATCTGGTTATCTAAGATTTCTGATGTATAAGATGAATGTTGTTTTTTACACCAGTTAATACAATATCCATTGTGTAGCCCACAGGACAGAGTCGTTTTGACTTTCAAGTCTCATTATTTAAGGAATATACTTTGTAAGGCTCTAGGTACCTCCTGGTAAAGATGCTGTGAACATTGTTGAAATGACGATGAAGGATTTAGAATGTCACATGAACTTAGTAGATAAAACAACAGGAGGATTTGAGAGGATTGACTCCAATTTTAAAGGAAGTTCCACTGTAGGTAAAGGAAGTTCTCTGTAGCATCGCATGCTGCAGAGAAATCTTTCATGAAAGGAAGAGTGGATCAATGAGGCAAATTTCACTGTTGCCTTATTTTAAGAAATTGCCACAGCCACCCCAGTCTTCAGCAACCAACACCTTGATTAGTCAGCAGCCATCAACACCGAGGTAAGACCCTTTCTCAAAGATTACAACTCACTGAAGACTCAGATGATCATTAGCACTTTTTTTTAGCAATAAAGTATTTTTAAACTAAGGTATATACTTTCTTAAACATAATTACATAGTACTCTTAATAGCCTACAGTGTAGCATAAATATAACTTTTAGGCCAGGCGTGGTGGCTCACGCCTGTAATCCCAGCACTTTGGGAGGTTGAGGTAGGCAGATCACGAGGTCAGGAGATCGAGACCATCCTGACTAACACAGTGAAACCCCGTCTCTACTAAAAATACAAAAAAAACTAGCCGGGCGAGGTGGCGGGCGCCTGTAGTCCCAGCTACTCGGGAGGCTGAGGCGGGAGAATGGCGCAAACCCGGGAGGCGGAGCTTGCAGTGAGCTGAGATCCGGCCACTGCACTCCAGTCCGGGCGACAGAGCGAGACTTCGCCTCAAAAAAAAAAAAAAAAAAAAAAAAAAAAAAAAAAAAAAAAAAAAAAAAAAAAAAAAAAAAAAAAAAAAAAAAAAAAAAAAAACCCTGTCTCTACTAAAAAAAAAATACAAAAATTAGCCGGGCGTGGTGGTGGGTGCCTGTAGTTCCAGCTACTCAAGAGGCTGAGGCAGGAGAATGGCACGAACCCAGGAGGCGGGACTTGCAGTGAGCTGAGATGGCGTCACTGCACTCCAGCCTGGGCGACAGAGCAAGACTCCATCTCAAAAACAACAACAACAACAACAACAACAACAAAAACATAACTTTTATATGCACTGGGAAATCAAATAATTTGTGCAGCTTGCTTTATTGTAATATTTGTTTTATTGTGATATTTGCTTTATTACAGTGGTCTGGAGCAGAACCTGCAAGATCTCTGAGGTATGCCTGGACTATGGTTTTCTGCTTTTTTAATCTGCAGTTTATCCTTTCTGTTGAGGTTTTAACCTCAACATTTACAATTTTTCATTTCGCATTCTACTTGGTTCTTTGACAAATATTTTTATGCTGTCCAGATTTTTTGTAATAATTTTAATATTTTGTTTCTTTAATACATTTGAAATAATCATGTAGGTATCTTTCAGAGTATTATGATTTTGAGGTCAGTTTTGGGGTTTGTTGGTTCTACTGCCTCTTCCACATGGTAAGTGTCTTTCTTCCAGTGATTGAAATTTCTAATCGTGTTTCCCATCCTCAACTGTGGTCGTTCATTCTAGGGAAGTCTCCTGGGAACTAAGTTGTAGAAAATCATTTGGAACAGCCTCAGTTTTTCTTTTGCCAAAGACACCAAGGGTTTCAATGGTCCTGAGACCAGTTCTTCTGTTGATTCCTCAGCTTGTGGTTCTCACACTTCACGGGAAGCATAAACTCAGGCCACATGCAAACATACAGCTCAGACTTGTGGTTTTAATTCCTTATGAGTGACTTTTATTTTTATTTTTACTTTTTGTCCAAAAGTCTACAGAGAGGGCAAGCTTCCTGGCACTTTTGCTGAGCCTGGGAGGCAGGGTTTTCTAATCTATGAGTTCAAGGAGCATGGAGCATGTCTAGATGCTTGGCTGCATGTATAGGCATGGTTTTGTCTCTAGGGGCAAATGCAGGCAGTGGTCAAATTCCTGAATCCCAGCTTTCAACCCAGGTCCTTTCTCCTGTTCATCCTCTGTGGGCTACAGCAGCCTCAGCACCCACTTACTGCCCTGGCAGGATTTCCTTTCTTTGAACTTTGGCTGGGTATACTTGTTTTTGTTGTGGTAGCTATTACATTTTATGCAGCATTCTTTTATGTTTATTTTGGGTAGAAAGAAGAGAGAAGTAGATCACTTCTCTCCTCAGCTGAGTCCCTCTCCTTGCTAGAAATGTTTCTGTGATAATTAAAGACTTTAATTATGATGCTCTATTGGCACCATATTATGTGAGCAGAGTCCAGGCATCCAAGCTCCACATGCATTGCTGCGAGACACGGCAGATACACACACCAGTCCCAGCCCTCCACCAGAGACTGCTGTGGACTGTCAGCAAGCACACAAAGCCTGCGTGAATCAGGTGATTCACTGCCGGTGTCCCCCAGCCGTGCCCTGCCAGCTCCTTCCATTTCTATCTCTATACAACAAGTAGCGAATTTGGGGGGGGTTCATTTTTTACAACTATCAACTTTTGAAACTTTAATGCAACAGACCTCCACTGGGAGTAAAATTCTGATGTAAATTCAATTCCTTGGGAAAGGTAGTGAAACAACAAGTAAAATAGAACTGAAAAGCGCGTCTGAAGAATCTCAGTGCTACCTCTCCTTTGGAGCTGGCTTATCAACAGCTCTGGCTGTCACCTTCCTGGTTTTCACATTCTCTGTTCGTCTCCATCTAAAATGGGTCTTTAACCATTCCACACTCCTCCCACCTTCCTGCTCACAGAAGCCATGTCCTAGATGTGTAGGCTGGAAATTCTATTCTGGGACTTGCCATTAATCCCTCTTGGAAAGTGGCGCTGTGCAGAAGATGGGAGTTAGCTGGTTAATAAACAGTTATTCTAACCTTTCAAAATCCTCTCATAGCTCAAAACTGGTAGAAGAAAAACCTTCTAGAATTATTGATATATGAATATTCTCACCACATTTGAGAGATTCCAGCTGTTACTCAGAGATGCAAAGTAAACTAATGGTCTTAGGATATGGAAAGTGTAAATGGTAGTCAATGCTACCAGGAGACAAAGAAGGACATTCTCCATGCTATTTCCATCTCTCTTTCAAATGACTGGGCGTTTCCTTCTTGAACTAACTACTACGAAAGTCATTTCTTACTGTTTGTCCTAAAAATGAAAAGAATGTTGGATGCTTAGTTCTAATACACTTTTTCGTGCTGAAGGTAATCATATCACCTTATAAACAGTTTTGGAAAAAAAAGATAATCACTTATCCATAATTCTGGCACTGGTAGCATTCTAAGGGTGTTTCCTTTTTGTTTGTTTTTTTGAGACAAGCAAACTCTGCTACCTAGGCTGGAGTGCAGTGACACAATCACAGCTCAGTGTAGCCTCAACCTCCCAGGTTCAAGTGATTCCCCCCACCTCAGCCTCCCAAGTAGCTGGGATACAGGTGTACACCACCAGGCCTAGCTAATTCTTGTGTTTTTTGTAGAGATGGGATTTCATCATGTTGCCCAGGCTGGTCTCCAACTCTTGGGCAATTCGCCAGCCTCAGCCTCCCAAAGTGCTGGGATTATAGGTGTGAGCCGCTGTGTCCAGTCTACAACTTATTTAAACATAGTTAAAATCAAAGTATCCATGTGTTTTTCACATATTTACAGGAGTTTTAGGTCCCTATGCATCTCAGTTTTTTTTTTTTTTTTCTTAATCACAACAACCCTCTCACTAAAGCAAGGTAAATGTGCTTGACCACATTTGACAGAGAAGGAAACGGAGACGCAAGCATTTGACAATGAGTTGCTCAGCATTGCAGATGTAGGAGAAGCCTGTTGTTACCAAGGTTTTCTTCTTAGGTGTCTGTAAACCTAGGGAATTCACAATTGCTCTATCAGCCCATACAAACTCATAGGTAGTTAGAACTAGAGCCAAACTGGAATTAAAGGGAGAAAGGTGGGAGGAAGGGGACTTTTTGAAGCTGTGATTAGGAATCTAATCAGTGTATGGCCTGTCTATAAACAATAAAGCCAGTTTCTTCGTGACACATATAGTTTTAGAGGGAATTCCAGGTAAAAATCCCCCCAAATACTCTGTGATGGCAATACTAAAGTAAGCACATAACCTCTGCTGGGGACGGCTTTGATGGACGTCACTTAATTGGATCTATAAATTATGTGTGTCTGTTTTCAAAAAAACCCAGTCTTCCTATTTTCACATTTTACATAATTCAGTTGATGCATTATTTTAGCAAGTGCTCTACGCTTTGACAACTGCAGGAATAAAATCACTTTCTGAGGGCAACCTAGATGGCATAGGTTACCAATTGGCTAATCTCACTTCACCTCAATGGCTAATTGACAACTTTCCCTAACTTTCCCACAAGCCCCTGATGTCTCAGGAGAGTCATATCCTCAGAGGATTCAGGAAACCAAAAAGGGGATTAGTGCTGGAGAGAAGACAGGTAGATGGAAATATATATGATAGAAACAAGTATAGTAAAATGTAAAGAATAGAATCCAGATGATGGGTTGATGGGTTTTCACTATAAAATTATTTTAGTGCTGCCATATACTGAAATTTTCAAAATAATGTTTTGTTGTTGTTGTTTTCAGATAGAGTCACGCTCCATTGCCCAGGCTGGAGTGCAGTGGCATGATCTTGGCTCACCGCGGCCTCCACCTCCCAGGTTCAAATGTTTCTCCTGCCTCAGCCTCCTGAGTAGCTAAGACTACAGGCATGTGCCTCTGGCTAATTTTTGTATTTTGAGTCCAGACGGGGTTTCGCCATGCTAGTCAGGTTGGTCTCGAACTCCTGACCTCAGGTGATCCACCCACCTCAGCCTCTCAAAGTGCTGGGATTACAGGCATGAGCCATAGCGCTCGGCCAATAATGCTTTTAAAAAACAAAGAGACTCCACAGCAAAATGCTTTTCTGGGCAACAAAATGTTGCTGGATAGATTTATTTTTTCTGTCTCTCTTCATCTCTCTCCTTACCATGTCCTTTTTATGTCTATGAATTGCTTAGGGATATGTCTCTAAAGATGAACGAATATGCCCGGAAAACATTGAATCAAATGCATTTTTTGAGAGGAGAATACTGAGTCCTAAGGAAGGGAACTGACTTATCCCAAATCAAGTCATCATATGGCAGGTGCAGGAGCAAAGGTTGAGCTCCTGTGTCCCGGGATCCTTTCCTTCCTAGAGGGTGACCGCTCGGACCACTTTCTTGTGGGACCCTACCTGGAAGGACTAGGAAACCAATGCATTTGGAAATTGTAAATGGAGGTTTAGAGAAAGTCGGGGTGCTAAGAAATACCCATGAAAAAAAGGGCATCGAGGGGCCAGCAGAGAGGATGTGAGAGCTGCTACCGGGATTTGATCCCGAAGTTGATACAGCGCTCACAATTGAATGGGCTGGAATGAAACTGCTGGCTTCTGTTCATAGAGGCTGGGCTCCCTAGAGGAGAGGACCAGGCTATGTTTTAATTTGTTAAGGTCATTTCACCTGCCTGATCTTCAGACTCATGCTTTTATTTTACAGGATTAAGTAGATGGGGAATGCAACATCTATTTTCTGAGTTTTTACTGTGGGCAAGGCACTGTGCCAGAAACCACAGGAAAATAAAAAATTGAGCAAAACACAAATTCAAGGAACTAGCCGTTCTGTTAGCAATATGGGAGGCAGGAAAAGAATAAGTTAAAACTGTATATATTGAATTAGGGAAAACAGAGGACCCTTTTCCACCACAAGACCCTGCTTATTTAACAGCCTGATCCCAATGAGCAAAAAAGGATTTTTATGTGGAGTCCTGGAGTTCAGGAGGTCCTGGAAGAAAGATTATAACCAATTTCACGAAAGCTTTTCCACTGATGTCCAGATTTCAGTCAAAATATTGCACACCATGAGATTCCTCACCCTGACCTCTTAGTGGACAAATCCATCCGATTTTCAGTGTTCTTGGCTCTCCTTAGCCTCCTTCCTGTCCACATTTAAAATGACCATTCCCCTGACCTCCATGGCATTACAGTTGCCCTAGATCTCATCCATCCTCTCTGAATGCATTTTAGAATACACCAATGCCCACAGCACGACTTCTTCCAAGACCTCCTCCTCCTTCCAACTCCTAAATACTCAATCCATCCATGCTTTGCCTTCTCACTTCTAAGCAGATCATTGCAAGCCTCCATTTGTAGTGTTACCCCTGTCTCATGGAAGGTTCCACCTAGAACTCGAAGCTCCCCACCTGACCTTTCTGTCCATCCACAACCATGCTCCCTTATCCATGATCCCTCAGTTCTACCCACTTCCCTACCACCATGCTACAAAGATGGAAAGAGTCATTTGTGATTCCCTTTTAGTCTCCCAAACAACCAGAAATCAAAATCTGATGATTCTTCTTCTCCAGTCTTTCCTGCTCCAGGTCTTCATTGTCACCAGCCCAAAAGACATCAGCTGTGTCTCTGGGAGAGTTCCCACCACCAGAACCCTCTATCCTCACACTTGGTATGTGACTGAGCTGAATGTTGAGGGTGAGTGTCAACAACACGGTTTGAATGTTTGTGCCCCCGCCCTCCCCCCAATAAATTCATGTGTTGAAACTGTAATCTCCAATGTGAAGGTACTAGGAGCTGGGGGCCTTTGCGAGGTGGCTGGATTTAAATGAAGGCATGAGAGTACTTTGGGAGGCCAAGGCGGGCAGATCACGAGGTCAGGAGATCGAGACCATCCTGGCTAACACGGTGAAAACCCGTCTCTATTAAAAATACAAAAAATTAGCTGGGCATGGTGGCGGGCGCCTGTAGTCCCAGCTACTTGGGAGGCTGAGGCAGGAGAATGGCGTGAGCCCAGGAGACGGAGCTTGCAGTGAGCAGAGATCACACCACTGCACTGCAGCCTGGGTGAGGAGCGAGACTCTGTCTCAAAAAATAAATAAAATAAAATATAAAGCAAAATAAAATAAAATAAGGCATGAGGCTAGAGCCTCCAAAGTGGAGTTAAGGACACAGGGGAGCTTGTTCCTTTCTCTCTGCTGTCTCTGACACATGAGAATACACAAGAAGACGACAGTCTGCAAACCAGGAAGAGTGCCCTTATTGGACACAGATCTTCCAGCACCTCAGCTTGGACTTCCCAACCTCCGCAGAAGTAAGAAATCAGTATTTGTTGTTCAAGTCAGTGGCATTCTGTTACAGTAGATAAACTAAGACCATCCTCTAAGGCAGTTCTCACCCCAGTACTCTCTATCCTTATGCTCAATTAATTCATTGCCATATCACTCTTTTTTTGTTTTTTTTTGTTTGTTTGTTTGTTGGTTGGTTGGTTGGTTGGTTGGTTTTTGTTTTTTTTGAGATGGAGTCTCACTCTGTCACTCAGGCTGGAGTGCAGTGGTGCAATCTCAGCTCACTGCAACCTCGGCTTCCCGGGTTTAAGTGATTCTCCTACTTCAGCTTCCTGAGTAGCTGGGACTACAGGTGCGTGCCACCACACCCAGCTAATTTTTTTGTATTTTTAGTAGAGACGGGTTTTCATCATGTTAGCCAGGGTGGTCTCAATCTCTTGACCTCATGATCCGCCCGCCTCAGTCTCCCAAAGTGCTGGGATTACAGGCGTGAGCCACCGTGCCCAGCCCATATCACTCTTAAAACAGTGAAAGGCATGTTTCATCATCACCCTCCTGAAAAACGTTCTCCATATCGATAGATGGTAATTGTAAAACACTAAAACTGATGTCCAGGGTCCCCCGCAAGGAGGGTCTGCTTTTTCTTTCCCATCTCACCTTGAAATACTGCTTGAAGACAAAATATCCTCTCTAGTCAAATTAATCCTCTTGCCACCATCCTGTAACGCATCCATATATGCTTCCCTCTTTCACTTCATAGTTGCCCCTATCTGGAAATTTTTCTCAGTGTACCTCTGTTTATCTAATTCCTATCCATTTTTTAATAAGCCCATCTCCTTCAGGAGACTTTCCCCCAAATGTTCTAGCATACCAAGACCACTCTTGCTTGCTCTC
The DNA here is from genome assembly GCF_007565055.1 of Rhinopithecus roxellana. Lineage (NCBI taxonomy): Eukaryota > Metazoa > Chordata > Mammalia > Primates > Cercopithecidae > Rhinopithecus > Rhinopithecus roxellana. The sequence goes on from NC_044567.1 coordinate 35,945,045, forward strand.
TCAGTTGTGAAATTCTCTGATAATTATTACCTATACCCTTTGCCTAGCATTACACGTACTACCCATGTTGAGGCTCTTTTCTGATTCCTGCATCAAATTGCAAACTCCTGCACTAAGTGGGGAAAAAGCATCTTTTAGGTTCAAAAAATGGATAATGGATGAGGTCAGAAAGACATGAAATTCCCAGCCTCTATGTTGATTTCAAAATTTGCCAAATTCATAAGACATTGCAAATGAAACACACTGGTACGATAAAAGCAGGGGTATGCTTTGAAGAAGAAACTAGAGAGCAGGAATCTACCCTTGTTGGTTCCTAGTTCCAATCAGGAAGTTTTCGCTCTCTCACTTCTAATTGTGGTGATTGTCATCAGAAAAAGAATAGAAAAAAAATCCTTTCATCTCACAGCTTATTCTAGGGGTCAATCAAAGATTTTAGCTCCTTCTGCCTTTATCTGAGGTTCCCAAATAGCACAAGACCATACCAGAGGTTAGCAAGGAGTCTCCAGATCTCTTAGCCAATAGAAGGTAAGAAGGGAGGGAAATTGTATTGGAAAGTAATGAGCTGATAACTGACTAGCGGTTGGAATGTCTACCGAAAGCCCAGCAGGTTTAGAAGCCTCAAAAATAACCATTGTAAGTATTAACCATCATTCCCGTCAATGCTGGGAAGCAGAGGCTCCCGTTAGATGGGGGGAGCTAGAAACATTTCCCAGCTAAGTGCCATGGAAAAGATTTACCCTGCTGTGAACAGCATACTCACACAAGTCTTTCTGGAAAGCAGATAAAGGCCTTGTCACTCAAAGGATGATCTCCACACTATTAGCATCAGCATTACTTGGAAGCTTGTTAGAAATGCAAATGCTCAGGCCTCACGTTAAGGCTACTGTATTGGTATTTCTGGGACTGAGGCCCAGGAACTTGAGTTTTAATGAGCTCTCCAGGTGATTCTGATGCAACTTAGGTTAAGCACTGCCTTAGCAAATGGTGGTGGTGGCTGCATTAACAATTGCGGCACAGCAAGGGACTCCAGACCTTACTAGCTTAAAATAACAAACATTGATTATCTCACACAGTTGCCCAGGGTCAGGAATGCTGCAGCTGCTTAAGTGGGTGGTTCCAGCTCAGCTCGGTGTATCTCCTGGGATCACAGTCATCAGCTGGAGCTGCAGACATATGGATGCTTGATTAAGGTGGAAGAGTCACGCCAAGCTCACTCACGTGCTGTTGGAAGACTTCAGGTCCTTGCCATGTGGGCCTCTCCATAGGGGCTGCTCATAAAACATGGCAGCTAACTTCTGCTACTTCAAGTCATTCCAGATGGAGAATGCACTCAAGAGAGAAAGCACAATCTTTTAACAAGCCAAGCCTGGAAGATATATCTCATCACTTCTCTCGTATTATTTTTGTTGCAAGTGAATGACTAGGTCTAGCCCACATCCAAGAGGAGGATTACGCTTCAATTATTAAAGAAAAGAGTATCAAGAGTATATGACTTTGTGGATATATCTTGAAGATCACCACGGCGATGTTAAGGGTGTCCAAAAACCTTTAATAACACCTAACATCTTAGGAATCCAATTTTAATTAATGCCTCCCCAGCAGGAGAGATCAAGGGACATCCTAAAAATTAATTTGCTATTCCTAGAGCAAGCAACAATCCTAAAGATTTTTTTAACCAATAAACTGGATGGTGCAATTAATCACAATTTTCATGTCTAGCACTAGATGGCAGAACAGACATTTGGTTGATAGGATGGCCTACTGCATTAGTACATTCTCGGTGCTGCTGATAAAGACATATCTGAGACTGGGTAATTTACAAAGGAAAGAGACTTAATGGACTCACAGTTCCACGTGGCTGGGGAAGCCTCACAATCATTGCAGAAGGTGAAGGAAGAGCAAAGGCATGCTTTACATGGTGGCAGGCAAGAGGGCGTATGCAGGGGAACTCCCCTTTATAAAATCTTCAGATCTCATGAGACTTACTCATTATTGAAAGAACAGCACAGGAACGAGCCACCCCCATGATTCTATTACCTCCCACCGGGTCCCTCCCCGGAGATATGGAAATTATGGGAGCTATAATTCAAGATGAGATTTGGGTGGGGACACAGCCAAACCATAACACCTACTCAGCATGCTATTAATTCACGGAACTAAGGTTTCTTCACCCTAAGTCTGCCTGGCCAGGACTGGAGGAAATCTTGCTAGTTTCCAGTTCTCCAAGCTATTATCAGTTCATTGTATTCATGAGGTTGCTTTCTGGCTGCCTCATGAAAGAAGATCTTCCTTCTCCACTGCCTTCCACTCTGAAGAGCCTTTAGGTCTAGCAAGGAAACCAGTAAAGCTAACTGCTTCCTCCCGGGACAGAGGAATAATGAGAGTTTGAGGACATTCATGACAACAGTCATGCCCACAAGCTTTCCTTAGTCAAAATTTACATAATCCAGGACAGAATACATACAGAATAATACAATTGTAGGCTTGGAGGAAACCAACAGAAATCACCAAATTTGACATTTTTATTTAAAAGATGAAAAAACTTAGGCACAGATAAAACACAAGTACCTTGTACAAATTCACCAATTAATTAATGGCAAAGCCAGGGCTAGATCCCTACTAGAAAGTGCTTTATTATCATAGTCAATATGACTACCATTTCCATCAAGTTCAGGCCCCTGCTTTTATGTCTAATGACTATTTTAAAGAAGCCAAGAAATTTTGGTAGCAGTTTCTGGTGTGTGTGTGTGTGTGTGTGTGTGTGTGTGTAAAGAGTTCTTAGAGTAGCTCTTAATCTAGAACCTCTAGATTAATGGGCCTCTCCACACTACCAGAGACAGTATTTGTTACAACTTTTCCAAAGGGCGATTTTGTAACAGCTGTCGAAAGATTTAAAAAATGCATATACCACTTTACTCAGCCATTTTTTCTGCTGAGAAGTTATCCTAAGAAAATAATGATAGGTGAGCATTAAAGATTTAGTAACAAGGAGTCCACGGCAGTTTTATTTGTCATAGTGAAATATTGGAATCAAGTTAAACATTGAACAAAAAGGATTGCCTAAGTGACTTACAGGACTTCCAGACAACAGAATCCATGCGATATTTTAAAAAATGTTTAAAATGGCTGGACACAGTGGCTCACACCTGTAATCTCAGCACTTTGGGAGGCCGAGGAGGGCAGATCACAAGGTCAGGAGATCCAGACCATTCTGGCTAACACAGTGAAACCCCATCTCTACTAAAAATACAAAAAATTTGCTGGGTGTGGTGGCTGACACTTGTAGTTCCAGCTACTCAGGAGGCTGAAGCAGGAGAATGGCATGAACCCAGAAGGCGGAGCTTGCAATGAGCCGAGATTACACCACTGTACTCTAGCCTGGGTGACAGAGCGAGACTCTGTCTCAAATTTAAAAAAGGTTAAAATCTTTTTAAAAGTCAGGGTTTCCAGGCCGGGCATGGTGGCTCATGCCTGTAATCCCAGTACTTTGGGAGGCCAAGGTGAGCGGATCACCTGAGGTCTGGAGTTCAAGACCAGCCTGGCCAACATGATAAAACCCCATTTCTACAAAAATACAAAAAAAAAAAAAAAAAAAAAATTAGCTGGGTGTGGTGGCGGGTGCCTGTAGTCCCAGCCACTCAGGAGGCTGAAGTGGAGAAATCACTTGAATCCGGGAGGCAGAAGTTGCAGTGAGCCAAGATTGTGCCACTGCACTCCAGCCTGGGTGACAGAGCGAGACTCCATCTCCAAAAAAAAAAAAAAAAAAAAAAAAATCATAAGAAATTATACTTTGGGAGGCCAACTGAACTCCTCAGATCACCTGAGGTCAACATGGGGAAACCCTGTCTCTACTAAAAATAACAAACATTAGCAAGGCTGTGGTGGTGCTTGCCTATAATCCCAGTTATTCAGGAGCCTGGGAGGTAGAGGCTGCAGTGAGCCGAGATCATGCCACTGCACTCCAGCCTAGGCGACAGAGTGATTCTGTCTAAAAAAAAAAAAAAGAAATTATACATATACTGTGATCTTAATTAAGTTAAAAAGAAAACAAAAGCAAGGCTACTGGTTTTACATTTGCCATGTCTTGCATTTGCCATGGCATTTGCCATGTTTTTTCTAAGGGGGAGCATATAGAGTCTGTTGTGCTATAATGTCAACACACACATTCTTCAAATCACCATGCCGATACAAATTCAAAGATAAAAAAACCCACAGGACTTAGAGGAAAATAGGATTAGGGTACAACACTTAAAATTTTCATCAGTGGCACATTAAAAAAAAAAAAAAAAGAACCTAAATCACAATGATAACACAGTTCCATACATGCTAATGGTTAAGAAATCCAGAAATTCTAAAATAAAAATGACACTTTTACTTTGAAAAAGCCCTAGTGTTTTCTCATGGCAGTGGGCACTGGAGGGGTTGCAGCTTCTAAATTACTGTGAAGTGGTGAATGGAAGGTTATCTAAAATCAGATTAGCAAAACATCACATTGTACTCTAATTATACATTTATACACACAATTAGTATTTGTCAATTAGAAACAAGTTAATAAAAAATAATAATTTTAAATAGAAAAACATAGTAAAGTAAAATCCAGCTTAAAGCCAGACAACAGACCTGGATGGGTGAGACTGAGAACACACACAGTGGGCCGGGCGCAGCGGCTCACGCCTGTAATCCTAGCACTTTGGAAGACCAAGGCAGGCGGATCACCTGAGGTTGGGAGTTTGAGACCAGCCTGACCAATATGGAGAAACCCCCCCTCTACTAAAAATATAAACTTAGCCGGACATGGTGGTACATGCCTGTAATCCCAGCTGCTCGGGAGGCTGAGGCAGGAGAATCGCTTGAACCCAGGAGGCAGAGGTTGTGGTGAGCCGAGATCATGCCATTGCACTCTAACCTGGGCAACAAGAGCAAAACTCCATCTCAAAAAAAAAAAAAAAAAGAACACACACAGTGAATTGAAGTCTCTGGTAGGCGACTGGGGCATGTACCTGTATGTGTGTGCTTGTGTATTCCTGTGAGGCTGGGTGCAGCTTTCGCTTTTCTCTATTCACCTGGTGTTTCTTGCGAATGAAAATGCACGTAAGAAAAACTCACATTAGGTTCAAATGGTAAACTCAAAGATATTAATATTAGTATATTAATTCCATTGGAACAAATTTGCATTTCAATACAAGCATTACAGCAGAACTGACTTAAATTATATGTCTATCATATACATTTATATATGTGCTATATACGCATAATAGTAGAAGCTTCTGTGGTGGGTGGATCACCTGAGGTCAGGAGTTCAAGACCAGCCTGGCCAACATGGCAAAACCCCATCTCTACTAAAAATACAAAAATTAGCTGGATATGGTGGCACGCACCTGTAGTCTCAGCTACTCAGGAGGCTGAGGCATGAGAATCACTTGAACCCGGGAGACAGAAGTTGCACTGGGCTGAGATCAAGCCACTGCACTCCAGCCTGGGTGACGAAGTGAGACTCTATCTCAGGAAAAAAAAAAAAAAAAAAAAAAAGGTAGAAACTTCCTAATAAATAAACTTTAACATGAGCTAATAAAATATTATTTCTAAAGTTGTCTACACAGCCAGCACTGTCTCAAAACTAGCCACACAAATACAGAATAAATACATGTGAATCTGCTCGTCAATGAGCAGGCAAAGCAAGCAATGGACTAAATAAATATTTTACCATCCAAATAAGTTATGTTATATCAATGTTTTGAGCACTTATCTTAAAAGCATTAGTTGATGACTAGAATAGTTACAGAACTGTTTTAATAAACTTTGGTCTATCAGATAAGTATTGGGCTAAATGACCCCAAGGTCATTTCCAATGCTAATAACGAGATTTTGTGATAGTGTAATTTTTTCTTAATAATAAAGTACTTTATGTTTAGATAAGAATAAATAAACTCAGTTCCTGGGGGGGTCACCCTTTAACTACTGTCTGGGCATTTTTGTACCAACAGAACGTAACACACAGACTCGTACTTTTTTATTTCCTAAATGTCACCTGAGAACAGTGTGAAATTTTCTTCCTATTTTAAAATTACCTTGACTTAAGCGAACAGACACACAAAAAAGGACTTTCCTGGCAAACAGTTTGACCAATGAACAAATGAAGGGAAGTGTTCCTCCTTTTTTTTTTTTTTTTCCTGATGGATGTTATAAAAGGGGAAACAACTCGTTTGGCAAAGTATAGTACATCATCACTCAAATCTGAGTTCAATAGTTCACATTTTTAGCGGCCTTGGGGAGGAAGAAAAAGAACTTTCTGTTTTCAAGGAAAATGATTTTGCCTGAGCTTTTAAAACTGAGCTAGCATATTCAATGGAATCCTGATAATAGGCCTACATAAAAGTCATATGTCCAAATCAACGTATTGAAGTTGCTTAAATATCTAGTTATTATTTGGTTTTTCAGAACTTCCTTTTTAAAAGGGCAATAATTTTGCCCAAAGCTTTACAACTGTGCTAGTAGAACTATGATAATAGGAATACATAAGTCAGAAATCCAAATCAATATACTCATGTAGCTATTTAAATGAACTATGATTTATTTGCTTTTTTATAAATGAAGGAAAACATGCTTGCATGAATGGAGCCAACATATAATCTGTCCACTGATGTGGTGTGCTAAACGACCAAGGAGTTGCACGTGAAATGAAACATGTAATGCCCAATGTATTTCTAAGGTGTCAAAACAATCACCTTTTCATTTGCATAACACTACTTTCTCATTCATTATATTCTTTAATGATTTTCATGCTTTCTTTCCTTGAGAAATCAATCAGTCTATCAGAAATCATATTTGAAATACCATCATGTCTTTCCGAGTGCCTTCTTTTTTAGATGATGCTGTAATACAGAGTAACCTCTGGCAGGCAAAGATTCACATTTGCTCTTTGATAATGTGTAAGTAGCTTGCACAGTTCCTGAGACTCGGTCATTTGTTAATTTTGTAGAGGCAGATCGTTTAAATTCCTGTGAAGATGTTACAGCCATTCATTCTCCAGATATGAGAGAAAAATGCCTCTCTGTGAACAAAATTATAGTGGTAACTGAAAAGGCATTAAACTGTGGGTATGAGGAAATTCACTGGAAACCCATGGCCGTAGAAAGGCATGAGACGCAGGGGACGTAGAGAAGGTACAAACATTTCGGTGTCTGTGAATTTTAAGACTCACAGAAGTCCTCAGAGTTATTCCTTGAAAAAATCCGGCTCGACCGCTAAGAAAATCTGAAACTGCCTTTAAATCACATTCTCCTCCATGTTGGCCTCTTTGCCCTTTTATTGGTGAACCTCTGAAGCATTTGATCGGTGCTACTTTCTCTTCCCCTTTTGGTTCTCTGCTTTCTCCTCTGCTGCAGTTGTGTGGAGTTTCTGGTCATGCATTGAAATATTCTAAAGTTTTGTTACATATATGCAGAGAGTCACAAGGAGTCTGGCTTTAATCAGGCTATTAGAAAAGTGAAGATCTCAGGCACTTATTTGTTTAAACGTAAGCCATCAGCTTTTAAATTCTTCAGTTTTCTGGGTTCCTCATACTCTCTCAATTTCCCTTCTCCTTCCCTCTTCCCTTCTCCCTCCAGAAAAATGCCCCTTAACACATCACCATGCTGCTAAAGGCCTACCCTTAGATTTTTTTATCAAACTTTTGTCAAACTGGAAAAGAAACTCATGGTGAAATACATTATTTGCAACATCCCAATATCAAATCTAAAGAGATGGCATGAACATAGTTGTTGAACTTTATATACAGTCACTCCACTTATTTCAAACAATATTCAGCTTGAAATTTTCTCTGATTCTTTTCTCTATGAACCTCTATGAGTTGGAGAGAAATATTCGCTGTCAACTAAATGAGAAATTGAACACTACAGTGGCATTTGGCTTGTTTTGGTTTGGTTTTGCCTTGAGCAATACATTTCTGAGTCAGACAACATGGCAATAATACATTGGTTTGGTTTTCTCACTCCGGAGCATTTTTGTTTTGCTTCGTTTTTGAGGGTTTCTCACCATTACCATGATTTCCAGAGAAGAAAAAGGAAAGTATTGAATGCAAGGCAAAGAGTATCTGGATTTTATCTGCTCTCTGGTATTCACAGTGAACACATAAAAAAAGTCACTGATGGAAGAAGAGCCCATGGTAAAACTTTTTAAAAAGCCTTCAATATGAGTGAGGAAAAAATATAAGGTATTTAAATTTCTTCATTCTCTGACAAAATTTTCAAGCAAGTATTTAAAAAATGGAGATTCTTAAAGCAAGTTTGTCTTTACTTACATACTTGCAATGGAGTTTAGAATAGACTGGTACAAGTGCTGGCTTGAAGAAGAACCACCATGCTTTTACCAAAATGTTCATGAAAATTAAACAGGCATTTCAGATGCTACATGGTTACGTGTGTTTAATAATTAATGCTGGAAACCATAAGCATTCATCCAAAGAGCACAGTCTGCAATTTCCAAAAAAAAAAAAGGAAGAAAGACAGAGGAAGGAAGGAAGGAAGGAAGGAAGGAAGGAAGGAGGGAGGGAGGGAGGGAGGGAGGGAGGGAGGGAGGGAGGGAAGGAAGGAAGGAAGGAAGGAAGAAAAGAAGGAAGGAAGGAAGGAAAGGAGGGAGGGAGGGAAGGAAGGAAGGAAGGAAGGAAGGAAGGAAGGAAGGAAGGAAGGAAGGAAGGAAGGAAGGAAGGAAAAGAGGGAGGGAGGGAAGGAAGGAAAGGAGAGAGGGAGTGAGGGAAGGAAGGAAAGGAGGGAGGGAGGAAGGGAAGGAGGGAAGGAAGGAAGGCAAGAAGGAAGGAAGGGAGGGAGGGAGGGAAGGAAGAAAGGGAGGGAAGGAAGGAAGGTAGGAAGGAAGGGAGGGATGGAGGGAAGGAAGAAAGGGAGGGAGGGAGGGAGGGAAGGAAGGAAGGAAGGAAGGAAGGAAGGAAGGGAGGCAGGGAGGGAGGAAGGAAGGAAGGAAGGAAGGAAGGGATGGAGGGAAGGAAGAAAGGGAGGGAGAGAGGGAAGGAAGGAAGGAAAGGAGGGAGAGAAAGAGGGAGGGAAGGGAGGGAAGGAAGGAAGGAAGTAAGGGAGGCAGGGAGGGATGGAGGGAAGGAAGAAAGGGAGGGAGGGAGGGAAGGAAGGAAGGAAAGGAGGGAGAGAAAGAGGGAGGGAAGGGAGGGAAGGCAGGAAGGAAGGAAGGGAGGGAGGGAGGGAGGGAGGGAGGGAGGGATGGAGGGAAGGAAGAAAGGGAGGAAGGAAGGAAGGAAGGAAGGAAGGAAGGAAGGAAGGAAGGAAGGAAGGAAGGAAGGAAGGATTTGGCTAAAACTCTCTGATAAAAAACCGATTCATCAAGCCACTATACATAAGTAACCACATAAGCACAGAAACCAGGGCATGTAAGTGCAGTAACCAGGAAAAAATACAGTAAGAACATTCTAAACCCTCTTTTCATCTCATGAAGTTTTACTCACATGGAAAACTAGTCATAATCATCACAAAGCAAGTATGAGGATCCCATTGGGTGACTCAAGTCCAGGAAAGACAGGGAAGGTGGCAAAGATTACACAGATACACATTACATCCTGTGTCTTCTGACACATTTCCATTTACTCATCACCCCATGCCATGTGGCTTCTGTCACACCACAAAAGCCCACCTGGCCTCAAGGTCAGCAATGACTTCTTCTTCTTCTTCTTCTTTTTTTTTTTTTTTTGAGACGGAGTCTCGCTCTGTCGCCCAGGCTGGAGTGCAGTGGCCAGATCTCAGCTCACTGCAAGCTCCGCCTCCCGGGTTCACACCATCCTCCTGCCTCAGCCTCCCGAGTAGCTGGGACTACAGGTGCCCGCCACCTCGCCTGGCTAGTTTTTTGTATTTTTTAGTAGAGACGGGGTTTCACCGTGTTAGCCAGGATGGTCTCAATCTCCTGGCCTTGAGATCCACCCGTCTCGGCCTCCCAAAGTGCTGGGATTACAGGCTTGAGCCACTGTGCCCGGCCCACCAATGACTTCTTAACTCACAAGGCAAACACTCAAACCTGTATTCATCCTTTCTGTAGAAGTTGATACCATGGACCTTGAAACCACCCTCCCTTCTCCATTACCAGCGTTTATTGTGGAAACGTAAAATAGAGAAAAATTTGAAAGAATTATACCACGAGCAACCATTTAGCCACCAATTACAATCTAAATACTCATTTTTCTGTGCTTTTTTTTTTTTTTTTTTTTTTTGACATAGAGTCTTGCTCTGTTGCCCAGGCTGGAGTGCAGTGGCGTGATCTCGCCTCACTGCAACCTCTGCCTCCTGGGTTCAAGCAATTCCCCTGCCTCAGCCTCCCAAGTAGCTGAGACTATAGGAGCAGACTACCACGTCCGGCTAATTTTTTGTATTTTAGTAAAGACAGGGTTTCACCATGTTGACCAGGATGATCTTAATCTCCTGACCTCATGATCCACCTGCCTCGGCCTCCCAAAATGCTGGGATTACAGGTGTGAGCCACCACACCCTGCCTCTGTGTTCCTTATCACAGTTACACTTACTAATAAGTATTCAACTACTCTCCCTTTCCTCCTCCTTTCCGCATTGCTAGTATTCCACACAGCTTTACAAGACCTACTTCTGAAACATCTACCAAATCGTTCCCTCACTTCCCATGCACACTGCACTGCTCTGCTCTAGTTCAAGCCTCTATCATCTGTCCTCTAGATTCCTCAACAGCCACCTATCCCAGTGTGCATCCATATGCCACCGAGAATTAGATTTCCAAAGCAGAACGAGAGGTGGTCTGTGAAATCAGTCCTCCACTGAAAGCCTTCAATGCCTTCCCTGACTCTGTCTCCAGTGCCTTGAGTACTAGTAGAATAGCCATTGGCTTCATGAGGCTACTGAGCTCTTGAAATGTAGTTAACCCAAATTGAAATCTGTTGCAAGTGTAGAATGCGTACTAGATTTTGAAGACCATATAAAAAACTGCAAGATTTCTTACTAATAATGTTTTATTTTGATTTCATATTGAAATTATAATATTTTAGACATATTGGCTTAAGTTAAAATATTATTAAAGTTAATTTCACCTCTTTACTCTTACCTTTTTAAGGTAGCTACTAGAAAGTTGAAATTACATATAAGGCTCTCATTACGTTTCCATTGGACTGTGCTGTCCTTGAATAAAGTCCAAACTCCTTAAACATGCCACTTAATAATCGAGGCCGGGCACAGTGGCTCACGCCTCTAATCCCCGCACTTTGGGAGGCTGAGGTGGGCGGATCACAAGGTCAGGAGATTGCGATCATCCTGGCCAACATGGTGAAACCCATCTCTACTAAAAATGCAAAAATTAGCCGGGTGTGGTGACGCACACCTGTAGTCCCAGCTACTGGGGAGGGTGAGGCAGGAGAATCGCTTGAACCCAAGAGGTGGATGTTGCAGTGAGCCAATAACGTGCCACCGCACTCCAATCTGGTGACTGAGTGAGACCCCGTCTCAAAAATTAAAAAAAATAATAATTTTCAAAAATCTTTCCCAAACTTTGTTCCCAACTTGATGTCTCACTCCTCACCTGCACAGACAGATGGGTGAATGAAATGCTGTTTCAGTGCAGAAGTCAGGTGACAATCAAAGTGACCTCACTGTACCCCTACTACTCCTAAATGATTCATATTGTGCCCAGGCATCTAAAGAAAAAGGCAAAAGAGAGAGCAGGGGATGATGTATAAACGAACACACTCAAGTACAAAGTCGAGGATGCATCAAAACAGATTATTAAGCTTGAAAAAAAAAAAAAGAGCTACCGCTACTTTGATTGGTGTTTATGTCTGTTTCAAAACAGAATATTTGTAGTTAAGCATATAATCACATTCCAGAAAATGTCATCCTTCTTGAGCATATAATCACATTCTAGAAAATGTCATCCTCCCAAACAGCTTTGTATGTTTCAAAAATACAGGTCACTGGCATGCAGTTCCAGAGTGCATGGCCTAATCCCATTCCCACACAGCCACAGGGAGCTCTGTGATTTCTGAATTGGATCTTGAATTGGTGTTTCATCACCTACATTCGGCCTCCCTAACATTGCCATGAATATTAGCTGCGGGTGCTCACCTGAGAGTAGCCCATAAGTAAAGGAAGCACATATGAGATATTTGAAGCCTCTGGCTTAGCCCAGAAGCCTGCAAACAACAGTCAGTGGTTTTATAGTTTGGGTCAATAAAGTTTTATTGGAACACAGCCACACATATTCATTTACATATCGTCTGTGGCTGCTTCCATGCTACACAAGCAGAATTGAGTGGTTGTGATAAACACTGCACCACCCACAAAACCTAAAGTATTTAGTATCTGGCCCTTTCCAGAAAAAAGAAAAAAAAATTGCTGACACCTGGCATAAGGGGGCATTAAACTTTTTTTTCATTAAATTCATAGTGATTCTATTTGTGGTACAGTTCCAAGCCTTGGGCATACAGGGTTAAAAGGATTGAAGTTTAGAATCCATAGCATAGAATGTTCACACTTAGTTTCTCGTTTTAGTCATTTTAGCACATTTGTTTTAGTCTTTTCAAACATGACTTTCTTGTACACTAGTCAGTGTTTTCCAAACTTTTTTTTCTATTGGACTCCACTATGACAAATACATTTTACACCCAACCCTTTCAGTACACACGTATCTATATAAGTAAACACAACAAACAGAACCAAGTTTGTCAAGGCAATACTTGTCTTTCTTACCACATGGGATTCACTCTCTTATGTTACCTTAGTATAGTCCATTGTATAGGTAATTCCATTTTTAAAGAAGGATTGATTTTATCAGATATTCATGTCTTGTGATTCAGTTTGAAAAACTCCCTGGTCCGCTCCAGCTGTGGACTGTCTAACTCTGACCTTCACCGCACATCACAGGCTGTAAACTAGCAGCCATTCACTTCAGTTGAGATTGATTCGCTTCATCCACACAGACGTTTGTTTGGTTTTCATGTGGGTTTTGGTTTTCGTGTGGGTTTTGGTTTTTAATACGTACATTCTTTTCCAATACCTTTTTAAAAAGTCGATATTCCAAGTTCCTTTGAAAAGTCACAGGACAAGGCACTAGAAGCCCTCCTTCCTACTTGGTAAGAATCCGTAGGAGCTGAGTAGTTTCTCCAAGGCCTGCTCCCCAACTTGCCGCCCTTCGCCAACAGAGCAAATGCACCTGAAAATCCCAAGAATTTTCTTCACAAGCGTTAGCTCCCTATGACCTCTCCCCATATAAATATAAAACAGATCCAATCTGTTTTCTTTCCATCATTAAACCCTGGCAGGGCATTCTAGTAGACCCTCTGGCTTTGGGGAAAGCCCTTATGAACAAATAATGTTGTAATCCAAAAGCCTCCTACACCAAGGCCTCATTAGAAAGAAAAAAGTGGCTTTTCTTTCTTAAAACAAGAAAAAATGAAAAAGCAAACACACAACATTTGACAAAAGAAGCTACAAGAATAATTAGAGCTCACCAGAAAATTAAACACACACACACACACGCACACACACACACGCACACACAGGTGTAAGTTTTTGTTTACTTTGTGAAAAGTTTTGTTTGTGAAATGAAATCACTGCACTGCTGCAGCGTTTTTTCAAAACACAGAATTAGGGCAAACGTGGCTTCCGTTTAGAAAGGTGGCGAGGGGAACAGTTAGCTCCGGCAATACAACTTTAGTTGCAGCTTAATCCGGTTCCCTTTTGTTAAATACCTGAACTTAATGAGAATCTGCAGAGATTTATGACCATAACAAACACAGCATTTTTGACTTTGTCATTCAAACCAGCCTGGCAACTTTGATATTTCCTAGTGAAAGGAGAGATCTAATCCAAGTAAGAACTCTGAAAAGGGGAAAGAAATTTTATTCCCATAATTTGATTGATTACTTCCTACTCTGAATACTCAAGAGAGAAAAAAGCGAAAAAAGCAAACTTTTTCTTGTCCATACTCAGATTTCTCCTGCTGATCTTTTACAAGCAGGCAATGGACATAAAACACAAATTACTTTCAAGGACCCTAAGACCAATCACACTCGCTGTGTTCCCATACCTCTGAGTATCAAAATATTGTGGAAAACATCTGAGATGAAAAACAGAAATTTAAAGATGAATTGACCATTGATTCAATTCACTTCAATGCTTTAATTTAATAGCTCTGTGAGGAAAAAAAAAGCAATGCTACGATGGGTTCCATTAAAAAAATATTTCTATCTTTGTTGCAAATCTGCCAAAACCAAACTTACATATGTGGAGGTATGCAATTGTTCCCCAATTGCATTTAAGAATTATATCCTTGGAATTAGAAGCACTGAGTTCTTGTCTTTCAGCTTAACCTTGGGCAAAGCACTTCTGTTTCTTCCTATTCAGAAGACAACCTTTATCATTGGGATACCTTCTACCTCCAACATCCTATCTGTTTATGATTCTATCTTATTAGAACTAAAGGAAGTTCAGATCAACAGTCATGCCTTATGTGACTAATGACCTGACCACTCCAGTAAGGGCTTGGTGCTAATAATGACCAGATGACAGGAAATCAATTAGACAAACATTATTAATAACAACAATAATGAAGATAGAATAGTACTTCGGATAACAACCAAGTTGTGCTCTCATTGGGGGTATTAACATATCTGAAGAATTTTTAAAAAGCATCAATCCAAAGATGAAAATATGGAAAAGTGAAGAAGACAGACTGGCAGAGTGGCTCAGCCAGGTTCTGGGAGAGCACTGGATTGGGGGATCCCTACGGTGCAAAAGGGACCTCAAGGTAGCTCGATGACACTAGCCACGGCACACAAGCCTCAGTTCTCCTTGCTCCAATTCCAGGAGCAGCAAGCATCCTTCAACTTCCATTTATTTTCTTTTTCTTTCCTTTTTATTTTGTTTTTTTCTTTTTCTTTTTTTTTTTTTTTTAAAAAAAACAAAAAACTCTGTCACCCAGGCTGGAGCGCAGTGGTGAGATCTCGGCTCACTGCTACCTCCACATCCCGAGCTCCACCATCCTCTTACCTCAGCCTCCGGAGTACCTGGGATTACAGGCATGGCCACAACACCTCGCTAATCTTTTGTATTTTTAGTACAGACAGGGTTTCACCATGTTGTCCAGGCTGGTCTCGAACTCCTGACCTCAAGTGATCCACCTGCCTCGGCCTCCCAAGTGCTGGGTTTACAGGCATGAGCCACTGCGCCCAGCTCTGATTACATTTCTGACAACATATTGGCTTTCTCACACAGCAGTTTGGAAAGTGTTTTTGGTGGTTATTGTTATTTTGTAATAAATGGGAAAAAAATCAATTGAATGACATAAGATTCCTGATATGTTCAACGAGATAAGCTCTGTGATCAGATGACTTCTTTAGAGAAAAAGGGAGTAAAGTTGGCAAAAATAACTAAAATTATAATTTTGTAATAGTTATTCCATAATTAGTCATTCCATAATAGGCCAATTGACTAACAGAGATATTTAAATACTTTTAAAAATTCACTTTTACAACCATATTTTAATGGATTGCCCAAACTTCTTTTCTTTCTTTCTTTTTTTTTTTTTTTTTTTTTTTTGTTTTTTGAGACAGAGTCTCAATCTGTTGCATAGCCTGGAGTAGTGCAGTGGTACAATCTCAGCTCACTGCAGCCTCTGCCTCCTGGGCTTAAGCGATTCTTGTGTCTCGGCTTCCCGAGTAGCTGGGATTACAGGGCGCACACCACACCACCACACACCCGGCTAATTTTTGTGTTTTCAGTAGAGATAGGATTTTGCCATGTTGGCCAGGCTGGTCTCGAACTCCTGCCCTCAAGTGATCTGCCTGCCTCAGTCTCCCAAAGTGCTGGGATTCCAGGCATGAGCCACCACACCTGGCCCTAATGTGCTGTCTGATTTTCTACATAAAGGTCCAAGATCAGAACGTCCAAGTCACTCTACCACATGGGGCAGCCTTTCAGTCCCCTGCACCTTTGAGACACTGGTGGTTTGCTATGTAGGCAGGAACTAGCTGTAGGCAGTTCTGCCAGAGACCATCACAGAGACCATTCACCACAGCGGTGAGGCACTGGCATGCTGGAGGTGGGTTGAACCTGGGTTTGGCAGCAGTTCTATAACGTACATAGTTCTACGACCTTGGACAAGTTATTTCATCTTTCTGAGCCTGTTTTCTGACCTATAAAATGTAGAAAATGATAGGACCTGCTTAGAAATAGGAATCACATTAATAACATCAGACTACGAGCGACAGGTCATTCTGCATCATCCAGCACATGGCATGGCCTCAACAAGTATAGTTAATATCACTTCACCTCTGAAATGATAGATTTCATCAAAGATACACACTGCGGGGTCCAATTATTTTGCTATTTTAAAAAAGGCTAAAACACATGAAGAAAAGTGTATGGCCACTAAAATGGAAAAATGCCAAACAAGTAGAGAACGGTATTAAATCACAGAAATTATTTTTAACTACATAAGCATTTGCAGTCTATCCCTTGCACGAAAGCAGTTGATAAAACAGATCCAATAAAGATAAGCGAATGAACGATTAAAAGAAAATACTGTTAGTTTCTTGGAGTCTCTTGATGGAGTGGGTGTTGCTTTGTTTTGCTTAAGGAAAAATGTAATGTGGATAAAACTATTTTTACAGTTAGTAAAAATATCAGAGGAAATGTTTTGAGGGAGATTTTCATTACTCTATTCAACCAGAAGCACAGATCAACATAACTGTGTGCTTAAAAACAGGAGCAGAAAACGGCAGCACACCACCTAGACAGGAACTTTGAGTCTGATAACGCTGGGAGTCTGGCTGAGCAGTTCCAGTGGAATAAACCCGTGTGGTTAGAAGGTGCAACGAAACTGGTCCTCCAGAGCTCTGAAGGTTGCACTTTCTCTCTTCCTGCCTCTTCCTTGAATGCGTTAACTGTTCCAGGTCTGTTTTGCTCCTATGGAAAGTTTCATAACTCAGTGTCTACAACAAAGGTTAAAACAAGTGAAGTAAGCAGATAAAATTCCTAAGCTGGCCTGGAAAATCTGGACCGTGTTGTCATCTTTGCCATAAGGTGCATCCACAGCTCTGGCCCTATCTATCTATTTACCCTATAACCAGCTTTCAACCACTGACACCTGTTCCTTTCTATGTTTGTAGCAAAAAAAAAAAAAAAAAAAAAAAAAAAAAAAAAAAAAAAGTCACACGCCCAAGTCTGATTTTCCTCTGACCCTTATTTTAGTGTTTAGTTCTTTGTGCCCTCAGAGACCTGTCATTTACATTAGTGTTTTTGTTCTCTAATGCAAAAAGCTTTGGGGAAACTTTCACACCTTCTTCACTTTACATTTGCCCGCTGCAGAAGACAGAAAGAAAGGAATACAAAACTGTCTCTGTGCTTGGTTCGGGAACAAGAGAGTAGGAGGGGAGCCGTGAGCCGATATGATTATGAAATCAGCTGAGGATAAGATCAGCATGTCTGGAAGCAACAGGTGCGGGCAGGGGAGGGGAAGCTGGCGGGCCCATCCTGGGGGCCCTTCCGAAGGAAAGGAAAGAAGAAACGCGGAATAAAAGGGAATCGGCACAGACAGTATTTCAGCATGAGCCCTCACCCTTCAACGCCTGTTAGGCTTCTCCTGCTTTCTTTGCTGTTTGCACCTTTGATTTCAGAATCATTTGAGATATTAAAACTGTGAAAAATAGTAGAGAAAATTCGCATACCCCTTTCACCCAGATGATAATCTTAGGGGATATCACAATCCTAGTACAGTACAATGATCAAAACCAAGAAATTGACCTTAATAATAATACTATTAACTAAACTGCACACATTATCCACATTTCCCCAGTTTTCCCATAAATGCCTTAGTTCGGACCCAGGATCCGACCAACGGCACCCTCTTGTTTACTCGTTAGTAATGACTCTCCTTTGTCTCCCCCCATCTGAGACAGCTTAGCTTAGCGGTCTTGCGTTGTTTTGCATGATCCTGACACTTTTCAAGAGTACCGGTCAAGTATTTTGTAAAATGTCCCTCAGTTAGTGTTTGTCTAATGTTTTCTCATGGCTATACTGGGGTTATGGATTTGGGGGAAGATTACCGCACAGGTGAAGTGTCATCCTATTGTATTGCATCAGGGATCATGATCTCAACACAACAAGGGAATGTTAACCCTGGTTCCTCGGTTAAGGTGGTGTCTGTCAGTTTCTCCACTCAATCTGTTCTATTTGTCCCTTTCATCCTGCCTTCCTTTAACCTGACCACCACCCTGCGTCCCAGCCTGCTCTCCCAGGCCCTGGACTGCAGGCACAGAAGCGCCTGTCCTGTCGGAACTCTCAAAGCGCTTTCCTGTGAAGCTGTCCTGTATATGGTGGGCAGGATTCTCAACGGGGCATCTCAAGCGCCTTAAGGGTTAAACAGGCTTCTGTTTAGAATCACAGAACCCTCCTCCAGAGCCTGTACCACACAGGGGAAGGAACAGGCCTGCATTACTGATGTTGAAATAAAATCATCTGGAAGTATTTTCATTTGAAGCTGGCTTTCAGACACAGAGGCAAAACACACTAACAAAAGTAATCTGGGGCATATGGTATTCCTTTCAGTCATAGGCATTTTTAATATAAATCCCCTAATCATTTATATCTTGGTTTTCAGTTTATTGTGAAGCCAAATCTCTTATTTCTCTCCAAAGAATCAACTCCCTGCCTAAATGAAGTGACTTATCCTTGTCTGGAAAAAGGCAAAGTGCAGCTCATCTGTGCTAGGCACATCATCTTGCTATAAGTGCTACCTAAACACAAGTTTTTGATATTGCTGTAGTTTCTTTTTTAAAGTGGGACTGCAAATATGCCCTATCATGATGAGGTTTTTCCAAGTCCTCCCTTTAGGTGTTCCTTGCTGACTCCTCCTCCCACTAGGTGGCGCTACACATCACATTCAAAGCGGGCTGATGGAGTCGGTAGTTTGTGTTGAAACCTTTGCAAGAATGTCTCTCGAGTTCCTGATGGCAAGTACTAAACTTCATTGTTAATAACCACTTCCCCTGTCTCTTTTCACATTTCTTGTCATCAGACAACTGAAACAGGCCAGTTCTGAATTTCTGTAATGCAGTCGGGCAATCTTAGGATAAACGTAAGTTTTTAGGGGCATGAAGAATCATGACCACATAGTAAGGCAAAAATTCAAGAGTTGCATCACTGAAGGCAAGAAACTGGGGAAAGGCTTCCGTTCACTAACTCAGCATTGCCTGGCATATGATCTCAATAGTGCCCCCAAATTCTTCCCTACTCAGGATGTCCAATATTGCTCAGAAGTTCCCCAACTACTTAATAACTTCCCTCTCATAAATTCAATTTCCAAATTTTGGCTTCACAACAGTTTATTTGTTCACTATATAAATATCCCCCATAGAGGTTTTTAAACTGTATCAAATTAGCAAAAGTTTTAAAGTGCTGACAAGCATTTTTAAGATATCCATGTAAAATGCAAAGATGAGGGAGTACAATTTCCTCTGATTACATATTAGAGGCACATATTTAATAAGAAACCTTATGTTCACAATTGCAACTCATCACTTAAGCAGAAACAAATTTTCTAAAAGCTTGGGGTTTAATATCATTAGGAAACCCATACCAAGAAGCGATGCTCTTTTTCAGCCAAGTTACTATCACTCAGCGGAGGAAGATTGCCCCCCAAGGAAAAGAGCTGAGAATATCAAGTTCCTGACCGGGCCCAGCAATTTGACTGATGGTAATTGCAATTTGCAATTGTTCAACTGTGTCCCGGAGAGATATGAGGCCTTTGTTG
The DNA here is from genome assembly GCF_007565055.1 of Rhinopithecus roxellana. Classification (NCBI taxonomy): domain Eukaryota; kingdom Metazoa; phylum Chordata; class Mammalia; order Primates; family Cercopithecidae; genus Rhinopithecus; species Rhinopithecus roxellana. The sequence goes on from NC_044567.1 coordinate 35,964,827, forward strand.
TTGTTGTTGTTGTTGTTGTTGTTCATATCAGAGAGTTTTGTTTGCTCTGCAACACTCTTCTCATGAAGTTAAGCATCTGGTCTATGTGAGGTTAGCCCCTGTTGTCATTAATTACACAGGCTTCTTTCATTCCCATGACCCTGCCAAAATACGGATTTGGCACTTATTCTTTCCTGGCCAATCAACAGACTTATTTACAGGAGACAAATATTTTGGCCAGGGTGTTTTCTTTTTAAAGAGAGGGCAGGAGATTATAATGTAGTGATGGATTTTCATAGAAGTCTATGAATTTCACATGAAGTATAGGAGCATATTGTAAATCTCATCCCCGTAAAGGAATATTCATTCACACAAGGCATTCCAGTCCAAGCTCTACCAAGGGTTTTTGTTATTTAATGCCTGGACTATGATCTCAATAGTGCCCTCAAACTGTTCCCTACTCAGGATGTCCAATATTGCTCAGAAGTTCCCCAACTACTTAGTAACTTTCCTATCATAAATTCCATCATTGTCCCTGCCTTCTGGGTGTCTGCTCCTGCATGCACATGCATGTGTGAGGGCACACACACACACACACACACAGACACACAGAGGAACTGGGCTGATCAACTTGCATTTCTGTTTGTCTATTGGGGATGAGCCCAGAGTTCAGACATTTAGCAAACTAGATGACAGCATTTTGGCTCCCCAACCTGTGACTAGGTAGGGAACGTCCAGGTACTGAGAACTTCTGTAGACAAGTACTCTAGACTCAGAGTCCAAAGCAACATCTCACTCTCTTCCTAGCCCTCACCTATTCCCAATGTTCTTTCCTCTGCCCTAAGGACAGAGTGCCCTTGGCCTTCAGTCCATATGACCTTGCATGGGTGGCCAGACTGCAGCTTCCTTGGCTCGGATTTCATTTCAAACTCCACACAGAAGAGGCTTGCACAGTACAGGAGGGTGGGAAGCTGTACATGGAGCGACTTCGCAGCTGCTCCCAGCTGCTACGAAATGCCAATTTCTCCTCCTAGGAATCGAAAGGGCCTCTGCTCAGTCTGCCTCTCTAATGGACTTGAAAAACAGGGCCATGATCATTCGAGGCCAGAAAATTTCAAATTTTGGTGAAGTCAGGGGAGCACTAACTCCTAAATCTGAGCGAGACATTCTTTGATCTTCCTGTATCCTCTAGAATAAAATGATTCTAGTGGTATCCTTCTCTGCTGAAATTGTCCAGACTTGCTAAAGAAAAGAAATTGAAATATAAGAAATAGACATGCTAGTGTAAGAGACCGGATAATCAATATTTCCTATCTTGCACCAAAATAATAGACTGAAATGTTATTGAATCTAAACGTTTACATACATACACATGTATGTGTACGCACATGTACACACACATACACACATATTTAACTACTTTATTAATAGGTATCTTTTAGCTTTAGAGAAAAAATAGACATACCTATTTGTTGGTGCAGATAGAAACAAGCAGAAGAGAGCCTCCTTATTAAATTCTAAGCTCGCCTGCTTTTGAACTACAGTGGAGGTATTCGGTCCTGACTTCCAGCAAATATCTCAATATTTTGAAACTAAGGAAACTTTTTCCTTTCCTTCATGAAGCCACCATACATACATGAGAAATGGAGACTATTCATTGCAAAGGACAGCTTTCCCGTGACACGCAAGCCACAGACATTTGTTGTACTGATACCATGTCTGCTAAATTAAGTTTGAGGAATTTTTTTTAAACTCCATCAGGGTCGAGTTTCTCAGCATATAAAAATTTGCCTTTGTTGTATTTATTTTAAAGGAAGTCTATTAGGACATTTAAATTAGTAAGAATAACTTTCTTTCCAGAGATTTTGAATAAAAAATTTGTTTTCTTTGCCTTCACTACAAGTGTGTTCAAATGAAGGAAGTGTTTATTACTTCACTCTTGGAAAAAACTTCATAAAGTATTTTATTTTCTTCGCAGTGAGAGTAATTGACCGAAAAAGTTCAGCATCAGGCATTTCTAACTCACAGACTCATTCTCCAAGAGACTTTCTTCAAACTTGCTAATAGCAACAGATTTGTCCCTTTGTGGGGACAGTAGGGGGCGCTGCCACCACAAACTATCATGGCTAACAGTGATTTCACTGGCCAAAAAAATGGCTAGACATTTTAGGATTCTCCCATGTCAATGTACACCTAAAAATAATTATATAGGTTTTTCTCTTCCATAATTCACTGCTGGGTGCAAATATTTGGAATTTATTTCTGTTCATATGTGTGTGCCTATGTTAGTGTGGTCATAAGCGTGTGGTATGAATCCTAGTATTGCAAAGTTTGGGCGGACTCATGCAGGTCTAACTAAATCCCCCTGTTCGAAACTATTAGCCAAATATAAGTAGCTAAAATGCACTTAATATTTAAGTGGCATTCTGGGTGGGAGATTTTTTTTTTTTTTTTTCATAGTTGAGCCTTCAGTCTTACTCACAAACATCAAACTCCAAGTTCAGAGCCAAGATGAAAGAGAACTTTGGGGAAATTTCATTAAATAATCACATAATCCAGGCTCCATAGGTTGGATTTTTTTAAAATAAGTTTCCTATGTAATTGAGTTAAACGTAAATTTATGCATCCAATAAAAAACCACTGCAAATGGTAAAACAAAGACATTGCTCCAACACTTAGAAAATTAAATTCACCAAACCATGAAGTCTACTGTGCAGTTATTTTTGTAACCACCATAAATTGCTTTATAGAACTCTTCTGCTGGAGTAAACAATCCAAGGAGAGATTTACTTTATAGCATGCTTTCAGTTTCCAAAGGAAAGAGTGGCCTACAAGTTTATGACTCTTTTTTTCTTTCTTTTTTTAAAAAATACTTATGTTTCTAGTTACCTTGAAACCTTCCTCCCCTTAGAGGAAGCTCAGAAAGGTCCACAGAAAATAAGATCCAGGTCTGCAGACACACTGTGCCCTCAAATACTCATTTCTGGAATAAGAAGAAACAATCCTACTTTGTGGAAATAAAGTTTATATGGCAAAAGGAAAATAAAGGGTTTTAAGTACTGAATATTTCACCACATTTAATAGCACCTCAGAGCCCAACGTAGTGTTAGATGTTTCAGACAGTCAGCTTGAAATGTGTTCGCTTATAGCACGGTTTGAGGCCGAATTCAATGCAAGCTGCTATAGATAAGACTTTTAGGGGTCTTTAATCACTTCTTTCTCGTGTCCTTGATGGAAAAAACAGAGCTGCCTTTGTGCTAAAAAGAAGGACCTGTTGTTTTCAGATTCAACAGGTCATTTTTATAAGAACTTCCCAGAGGATACAACATAAATGACCGAAACACAAGGGGATATTTTAAGTGGCTGATGATTTTAAATGATATATAATCTATATTAAGGGAATGTTGTTTGTTTTTTCTTTCCAACAAATGGAAATTTACTGTTTTAAAAGTGTTTAATGTTCAAATTCTATTTTTAGGGGCAAATCTTTTCTCTAGGAGTAGATTTACTGTAAATTCGGCTCCTGAAATCAATCTGAGAGTGCACTTGGCCCCTCAAGTAAATAAACTTGTCAAATCATATCGATTTCTGTGTTGGGGATGAATGGTTAATTTAATGGACTTTTTGAAATGTACCTAAATTGTGCTGTAATTTTTGTAACAGTGTTTCAGTTAAAATAACAAACAGAATGCATATTTTATGAACAAGATAAACTTTATAAAATGGAAAACTAGCAACATAATTTTTACTGGTACTTTGAAGAAAGAAAAAAAAAAGCCAATATATTATGGCAAACAAAATCCAGGCGACACTAGATTTATTAGAATCTGGCTGATTTTATTATTAAAGGTGGTCTGAATTTGAAGAGACTGGCAAATTTAAGATTAAGATCTAAGCGAAACTTATTTCCTAAACTGTATTGGCAAAGTTGTGCCAATGTATTTTTCTCTCTTTTGTCTTCTTCTTCTTCTTTTAATTGGCTACCTTATCTGTAAAGAGGATTGTTTGAAGATCTTTGGAAAAGTTTCTGTCAGTCAAGAGACAAAAGTTACTTTTCCCTACAAATATCAAAAGACCTTCACAAAACTCACTCCTTGCCCTCAAACAAAAGTTACTGCCAAGCGTCCTTTAAAATACAGTGCCTGGTTGCTTTCTGTTGCTCAGACAGGCATATATTTTCCAAACTAACCAGATTCTCTGGTTCTTGACACTTTTACTAAGTCTCTATATTACTTCCCACCTAAGACAACTATCTGGCAAAAGGTCAAGGTAAATAAATACCTTATGGTAAAGACTGTGTTAACCACAGAGAACTGCCGGAAAGATAAAGAATGAAAACGGGCTTCCTTGGGAAGGGGAAGGAAATCTATTAATTGTTGAACAGGTTTCTAATTTAGAAGAGACTTCTTTTTTTTTCCCTTTAGTTAAATACATGAATACTTTTGCAGAGCAGGAGAAAGAGACCAGACTGGCTATTTGTTGGCGAGGGATTCCCAAGGACGAAAATCATGAAGGCCAGAATTTCCCTCCCACTGTCTCCCTCAACATCCACTTCCCAGGAAGGAGAAGACGGAGAGGGAAGAAAGACCCTTGATGACCCTTCGCCTTCTGCAAGAAGTGGGCAGGAGGGCGAACCGGGGATCACCGAGGGCTCTCCCACGTCTTTCCCAGCCCAGGACCTCCGGATCCTTCAGCCCCCGCCCGGGCCCGCCCCGCTCACCGGTACCAGGCGAGGCCCTTGTCGTAGCTGCGGTCGAAGAAGTGGGGCTCGGCGCCCACGGCGCGCACGTCGGGGTGCACGCGCAGGAACTCCAGCAGCGCCCGCGTGCCGCCCTTCTTCACGCCGATGATGATGGCCTGCGGCAGCTGCTTGCTGCCTTCATCCAGGAGCAGCGCCAGGGTCCCCTGCGGGGCTTCGGCCACGCTGCTTCCTGCCCCGGAGCCGCCGGGACCCCCGGCCAGGCCAGGGGACTCCTCTTCCCAGGCCGCCTCCTCTCCGTTGGCGCGCGGCGCGGGCGGCCGGCGCCTCCGCCACTGCTGCAGTTGCAGGAGGGGCTTTCTCTGTGCCGCCGCCGGCCACACCGCCAGCTCCCGCGGGCCTCCGGCCAGGACGCCGCGACCAGGGGCCCCCGCCTCCTCGCCGCCGCCGGACAGCCCCACGACGGGTCCGGACAGAGTCTGGCAGCGCTCGGCCAGGCAGTAGAAGACGTAAAGGGACGTGAGCAGGGAGCAGAGCATCAGCAAGAACTTCCGGAAGATGCTGCGGGACAGCGGCTCGGCAGAGGTGGGGAGGACGCCGGCCGGGCCCGGAGGGGCCATCCTAGCCGGAGGCGACGTCGGGCAACGCGCGGGCCATGCTAGGCCGGGACCCCGACAGGTGCCAGAGCATCCCCCCGGCGTGCCTGCGCGCTGGACGGAGGCCACATCGCCGTGCGCCCCTGGGGCCGTGCGAATTGTCCCTGGAGGCAGCGGCTGGGGCTCCGCGGGGAGACGGAGCCCCCGGGGACCTCACGCGGGATCCCTGCCTCCAGTCGAGGGGGCGGGAAGGGGAACGCGGGTCCGTGCTTAAGAAACCATCGTCTTAGACTCGTCCAAGTCCTGAGCTTGGGGCAGCCCTCGACCACCTGGTTCCCCCCAAGAGTCGCTGGAATCGGGGTCTTGGCAGCGATGGCGAAGGCGTGCGTCTCAGCCCCGGCCCCGAGCGGCCTCTCGGGGCGGATGTCCGCTCAGCGATCCTGCATCCCTGGCTCGGTCTCGGTGAGGGCACGCGCGGTTGCGGCGCCTCTGCGCTCCGTGCGCTCCAGACAGGGGCGAGCGACAGTGCCCTCCAGCCCGGTCTTCCTCTGGTCTCCTTGCCCGCCTGGGCGCGTTCTCTCCGCCCGGGTTCAGGTTCTCTTGGCCAAGGAGCGAGGTCCGCCCGAGTCCCTCTGCCAGAGCGGGAGACAGGAGGCCCTTGCGGAGCCGTCCACCCCTCTCCGTGCGCGCCGGGTTGCTCCAAACTGCTCTTGGACCCCACCGGTGAGCCTCTTGGCGAGGCTGGGCTGCGCGGGACCTGTCAGCGGCCCCCGCCACTGTGCTTGCAGGCGCTCACCGGCTGCCTCCCGGGCCGCCGCCGCCGCCGCCACACGTGGGACGCCGAGGGCAGCAAACTTGCTGGTGACGTCAACGGCCCGGGCCGGACCAGCCCCAGGACGAGCGCAGCGGGGCGCGGACCAGCGGCCAGGCGGGGCCAGACGGGCGGGGTAGGATGGAGAAAAGGTGGCGCGGGCTCCGCAGCGGCCGCCCAATGGCACTGGAGAGGGCGGGGGTGGCAGGGGCGACGCCTCTTCCCCAGTGTCCCCCATTCCTCCCGGCGGCTTCGCCCCCTTCCAGTGGATCCGGGGTCTGCGGCGGCTTCGGGGTTGCCTGAGTGACAGCTAAGGCCGGCCGGATCCCTGGAGGCCCGACTTCCACCCAAGAAGCCACTAGCTTGGTGAGGGGCTCCAGAGTTCTCCACCGCAGCTCAGCCCTCCGCAGCCCTGACCCTCTCCAGGTTCCCCGCGCTCTGCTCCTCTCTCGGCACTGTTGCCCTATCCTTCCCCATCCCACCACTTTCCATTGCCTGGAAACTACTCTTCGTCCCCCTGGAAGTTTTGTTTGCAGCAGTTCCCAGTACTGCGCTACACGCCACGCCCCCGTTTGTCTGGAGCAAACCGAATTCCTCCGCAGCAGCTTCGACTTCTACCTACTCAACTGTCTGCTACGGGCCTTGGAGCAAAGCTCTTTCTCCCATCAGTTTGTTTTTTTGTTTGTTTGTTTTGTTTTGTTTTCTTCTTTCGATTGTTTTCCCCTGGGTTTGTATAAGAAGATCCAGTCCTCCAGGGCCTAGAAAGGAACAGACTTTTAGGAGAAAAACCAATGCATAAATCAAAGGCAAAATTAAAAATAAAAAAAAAATTCAGCTCCGATCCCAAGTCACTATGCCCAATTTTTAATGTAGTGTGTATTTTCTTATTGTTGTTTTGTACTTGTGTGTGTGTGTGCGCGCGCGCGCGTGCACCCTCGCAAAGGGGTTAAATGTCCTTTCATAAACGGCGGTTTCCTCTCTCCCTTGCCTCCCCTGACCTTATATCCTCTTCGTGCGCTCCCCGGAGAGCAGGTCAGGAAGGGATACAAACCGCCTTGCTGTCTAATGGAGGGAGGTGGCCTGTGGAACATACATTAGGTGTTTTTTTGTTCCAATCCTATTTGTTCCTTATTTCTTGACTTCCTTGCCTCCACGGGATGCCTCACCATGTGGGCGGTAGCCTGGCAGTTTCATACCAGCCCCTGCAAGCTGTGGAGGCAGCTTTCTGGGTCCACTGTGGGTACTAACAAGGGCCCACTGTAGGCTCAAGGTCCACGGTGCGGGAAACTTATCAGGCATTTCTGCGCCCCCATGCAGGAACTTCGCAGCCCTTCTTTGCTCTATTTGACCATGGAAGTGGAAGTCAGCTTCCACTTTTTCAGCTACCAAGGGGAACCTAGTGGTTCTAACTCTGGGCTTGCATGGATCCGTGAATTTGTGCCCTGATGGATAAACACTCACTGCTGGATATGGTTTTAGGTGTATGAATTACCAATCCCAACTGATTCGACAACCATTGAAGAGCCTTTTAGATTCTGATGCCATAAAGCACTGGGCTTTTACGAGGATGGACAAGCCCTGCCAAGCTTTAACGTCCTTCTGTGTTCTAAAATTGGATATTGACAAACCAGTTGAGATCTAATGCTAACTTAAGGTTTCCTGTGTTTTCAGATATTTTTCTCTAAGTACTTCAGTCAGATTTGCAGAAGGAAGACAAAACAAAGACCATTTTTAAGTTGTTTTGAAGACATGCAATTCTGCGAATTCTTATAAACATGCCCCAGTTTCCTGGACTGGAAAATGATGGGCTCGAAGTTCCTTTCTAGCTCCAACATGACATCATAGCATGCGTTTGGTCTTTCACTTTCTGAGCACAGGTCTTTCCTTTAGGTGGGAATTAAATACTTGCTCGGTTCTCACCATCACTCGCATGATATGTAGGACAGCTCTGCACCTTAGAAGCAAAATGTGAGCTACAAATAAAAGCTGCATGGATAATTTTTAATTTCCAGTAATTTTTTGTGTGTTTTTTGAAATGGGGTCTGAGTGTCACCCAGGCTGGAGTACAGTGGCACAATCTTGGCTCACTGCAATCTCTGCCTTCCGGGCTCAAGTGATCTTCCCACCTTAGCCTCCTGAGTAGCTGGGACTACAGGCGTGTGCCACTATACCTCAGTTATTTTGTTGTTGTTTTTTGTAGAGATGGGGTTTTGCCATGTTGCCCAGGCTGATTTCTAATAAACTGTAGCACCTTACAAAGGTTAAAAAAGAAGCAGAGAAAGTTATCTTTTCGTAATATATCCCATCATCCAAAAAGGTGGCTATAACAAGTAGTCAATATAAAAATGATTGAAGTCATATATGTTCTTTCTTTTCATACCCAGTCTTTGAAATCCAGCATGAATCTTAACACTTCCCACACATCTCAGTTGGGACTAGCCACATTCAAATGCTCAATACCCCTAGGTGGCTGGTGGCTCCCCTAGTAGACAGCACAAATGGGGACGTTGCTTTGGTGGGAGGGGTGAGTCTGTCAGGATCTCAGGAATCAGACAGCACATTCAAATTAGGATAATACATAGAGGGTTTATTTACAAAAGAACTGTTTATAAAGGACTAGAAAAAACAACAACCCCAAGCTAGTAGCTCTGGCGCTGTCACCACCCTTATGTCTGAAAGAATGAGGGAAAGGAAGGACTGCCACAACCAGGAGGGAACAAGTCCATAGCAGAGGCCCTTGAGAGTTGCAGCAGGTTTTCGTGGTGACACACAGCCTGTCCAAGGCACCTCTTAGAAAAGGAATCAGGGAAAGAAATGTTCTTGATAAGACAGTAGGGGATAGGTATGTGGCATTATGTTTAATCGTGACAAAAATCAAGAAGGGTGATTAAAGCCTCATGATAACATTAGATGCAGTCACACTACACAGCCTTTTAGAAAATGTCTTCTTTCATCCACTCAGAGGCTTACATTAGAATGGAAACAAGTTGGAGATGATGATTATTAGCGTTCTTTGATGGGGAAAAAGTGCCTGCCAAAATACCAGAGAGCACAATAGACTTTGTTGCACAGCTTCTTCCTGTTACTCCCTTTCTCTTTGTTGTTCCATGTTTGTTAGGCTTCTTCAGAGAGATAGAACTAATGGGATACATGGATATAGGTAGTTGGATTAGAGAGAGATGATAAGAGATAGAGAGATGAGAGGTTGTTTACTGGGGAATTGGCTCACGTGATTATGGAGGCTGAGAAGTTCCATGACAAGCCGTCTGCAAGCCACAGACCCTGAATGCTGGTAGTGTAGCTCAGTCCAAGTCTGAAGGCTTCAGAGCCCAGAAAGTCAATGGTGTAAGTTCTGAGAACCGGAGGTCCACTGGTATAAGTCTTGGAATCCAAAAGCGAAAGAGCCTGGAATTCTGATGTCCAGTAACATGAGAAGGAGAATGTATTCCAGCTCTAGGAGGTAGATAAAGATACATTGGGCCAGGCTCAGGGGCTCATGCCTGTAATCCCAACACTTTGGGAGGCCAAGGTAGGTGGATTGCCTCAGGTCAGGAGTTCCAGAGCAGTCTGGCCAACATGGCAAAACCCCATCTCTACTAAAAATACAAAATTTAGCCAGGCGTGGTGGGTGCCTGTGATCCCAACTACTCGGGAGGCTGAGGCAGGAGAATTGCTTGAACCCAGGAGGGGGAGGTTGCAGTGAGCCAAGATTGTGCCATTGCACTCCAGCCTGGGCGACAGAGTGAGATGCCATCTCAAAAAAAAGAAAAAAAAAAAGACTCATTCGCCTTCCTCTGCTTTTGTTACGTCTAGGCCCCCCAACCAGTTGGATAGTGCCTGCCCACATTGAGGGTGGATCTTTCCAACTCAGTCCACTCAGGCTTACATGCTAATCTCCTCTGAAAGCATCCTTACAGAAAGAACCCAAAATAATGCCTTTTGTACGTATTCCTCAATCCAGTCATGTTAACACCTAAAATTAATTATCACATCATGTTAAAGCATGCTTTCAAGACCCTTGAAAGCAATAAGGTTCTGCCTTGGAAAAAACTCCAGGTTTTTCTTGCTATCACAGAAGCTGGTCTTGTGCTCTGTGGTGAAAGGGGTGAGGTCTGTGATCAGTGACTTTCAGTTTCCCTCTCTGTACCCTTCTGGCTTCCTTTACTGTGATGCCCACTCTTGCAATGCCACCCAGGGTCCTGTGAGGCCTCCCACCTTCAATCCTTTCCCAGGCCTGGATCTTATAAACCTGTTATTCTACTGTACAAGCATTTCTTACCATCTCTCATGCCCTACCACAGAGGTTTAACATTGTAAAGTAAGGAATATTTTTAAAGACGACTCACTCCCACTGACCCACATATCAATAGTTTATACTCATTCAGAAAACTTAATATACATTAACATATAACAGATAAAACAATTACATCCATATGCACATCCACCTCTTTCTCTTTCTCTCTCTCTGAGAGAGAGGATGATGTAGATATATGAGAGAGAGAGATTGACAGATTGATCAATAGACAGAAAAACAGATACTTTTTAAAAAAAATACTAAAAGTTTCTAGTAGTGTGGAGAATATGGAGATCACCCTTTGGCTGCCTGTAATAATGCATAAAATTGATGTGCATGAACTCATGGATAGCTCTGCTCCAAGAATTTAGAGTGCTTCACCGAAGATTTTTTACCTCCCCTTTCCCCAAAGACCCACATATCTGAGAAACAACCTTGATGGCTCTCCAGAGTCCTGCTCCTTTCTTATCTGTCTCTCAGTCACATCCTTGCCTCCATTGCCTCCCAGGATACCACATCAGCCAAACTAACGCAGAAGCCAATGAACTCAGGAGCCCACTGATGTAAGCTACACCCAGGTCAGGATATAGATTAAGAGTAAAAGGCATTCAGAACAGAGTACGTCCCACAAGTGGGGACACAGATTTAAGAGCTTATGAGCTTAGTGAGCCAAAACATGAATGCATCCCTTAGAATGCAGAATTATATTGTATTCAATAAACTATCAGACTTTATGTTCCACACTCACCAGATTCATTTTCAATTCACAAATTTCACTTCTTTTTTCTCTCTTTCTTTCTCTTTCTTTCTTTCTTTCTTTCTTTCTTTCTTTCTTTCTTTCTTTCTTTCTTTCTTTTCTTTCTTTCTTTGCCTGCCTGCCTTCCTTCCTTCCTTCCTTCCTTCCTTCCTTCCTTCCTTCCTTCCTTCCTTCCTTTCTTTTTGGAGGCAGAGTTTTGCTCTTGTTGCCTAGGCTGGAGTGCAATGGCGCGATCTCCGCTCACCGCAGCATCCACCTCCTGGGTTCAAGCAATTCTCCTGCTTCAGCCTCCCGAGTAGCTGGGATTACAGGCATGTGCCACCACGCCTGGTTAATTTTGTATTTTTAGTAGACATGGAGTTTCTACATGTTGGTCAGGCTGGTCTCGAACTCCCAACCTCAGGTGATCCACCTGCTTCGGCCTCCCAAAGTTCTGGGATTACAGGCGTGAGCCACCACACCCGGCTGACCTGTTTCTTTCTGATTTGAGGCACGTGGTGTTTTCTACCTAGAATGCACTGCTCCCCTACCCCAACCTGTTCTTCAGATATCAGCTCTAAACTCATCTTCAAGGATGTTTTCCTGGTCCATTTCTTGCCCCTGGTTTAATGAGATCGCCTGGTATGGATTCTAATAGTGGCCAGCACTGTTCCTTGCAGACTGTATGCGAGTTTCTTGCTATATAGATGTGTGGTTGTGTCTATGCCTCCCCCTTAGACTACAAGCACTCCAAGGGATCCTACACCATTGCCCATTAGTATACCCAGAACATCTAGCATATTACCTGTTGTAAGGAGATGTCCAGTAAAGATGTGTTGAATGGACTTATGCATCCAGAGGTGGGGCAGGGGCTGAGTACACTTCCTTAAAAAGCCAAGACACCAGGTGCAGTGTCTCATGCCTGTAATCCCAACTTTGAGAGGGTGAGGCGGGCAGATCACCTGAGGTCAGGAGTTCTGGCCAACATGAAGAAACCCCATCTCTACTAAAAATACAAAAATTAGCTGGGCATCGTGGCATGCGCCTGTAGTCCCAGTTACTCGGGGGGCTAAGACAGGAGAATCACTTGAACCCGGGAGGCGGAGGTTGCAATGAGCCAAGATCGCACCATTGCACTCCAGCTTAGGCAACAAGAGGGAAACTCTGTCTCAAAGAAGAAAAAAAAAAAAAGCCGAGAGACCAGAGAAGACGTGGTGTCCTGTGAACAGCTTGTGTTTCAGTAGGAATGAAGTATGTGATTGGCTTAGTGGAGCTACTGAAGAGAGCTGGAAGTAGCAGGAGAGTAAGAATAGAGCGGAAATCAAGAGCAGATCTTGAGGATCTTGTACAATTTTCTTGACAGGCTGCACTTTTGTGGGACACCGGTGGAGACTGACAAGGCCACTTTGCATTTCTAGAAAGCTCTCCTACACAGTGTCAAGTCAGGAGAGCAGGATTCCAGTTGTGTGACAAATTCTTATTAGAAAAGAGCAAAAATGACAATCAATTATTAGCTAGAAACTAGAGGGAGAATTGGTGGAGGTGGTAGATTTCAAACTGGGTCTTGAGGAATGTGGGGCAGGTGGGGACATTGAGTCACAAAGAATAAGCGCCACCCAAGAGGCAGTCAATCAATATTTGTTGAATGACTAACTATAACCAAATCTTCATTTATCCCTATTTTAGTGTTAAGAAAGTGTTTCTCCTTTTAATGTGTATATATATACACACACACACACACATATATATATATACACACACATATATGCATATATATATAAAGGACCGGGCTCAGTGGCTCACGCCTGTAATTCCAACACTTTGGGAGACCAAGGCGGGTGGATCACGAAGTCAGGAGTTCAAGGTCAGCCTGGCCAAGATGGTGAAACCCTATCTTTACTAAAAATACAAAAATTAGCCGGGCCCGGTGACAGGCGCCTGTAATCCCAGCTACTGGGGAGGCTGAGGCAGGAGAATCACTTGAACCCTGGAGGCAGAGGTTGCAGTGAGCTGAAATAGCGCCACTGCACTCCAGCCTGGGCGATAGAGTGAGACTCTGTCTCAAAAAAAAAAAAAAAAAAAAAAATTGATGGCTTAGATGTCCATCAAAGGAGGATAGTTAAATCTATTCTATAGGGTTTATGCAGTGGTTTTTTAAAAACTTCAGTCAATGTGTGTGCAATGATAGGGAGAAAAGAGAGAAAGTGTTTCTATCTATTAACTTAAGAAAGTTTCCAGCCGGGCGCCGTGGCTCAAGCCTGTAATCCCAGCACTTTGGGAGGCCGAGACGGGCGGATCACGAGGTCAGGAGATCGAGACCATCCTGGCTAACACGGTGAAACCCCGTCTCTACTAAAAAATACAAAAAACTTGCTGGGCGAGGTGGCGGGCGCCTGTAGTCCCAGCTACTCGGGAGGCTGAGGCAGGAGAATGGCGGGAACCCGGGAGGCGGAGCTTGCAGTGAGCTGAGATTGCACCACTGCACTCCAGCCTGGGCGACAGAGGGAGACTCTGTCTCAGAAAAAAAAAAAAAAAAAGAAAGTTTCCTAGAAGCAGACTTTGGATTTCTGCAGCCTCTGGGGCTTGTCATAGACTTCTGCATTACGTTGTAGTCTCTGTTTTCTGACCTACCCACTCCTTATATTTTCTGTAGGTTATGCCCAATTCCTGAGAATGAAGTTACCAGATGAGAAGTCATAGTATTGTCACTCAATATTTTCGCTTCCGTTATTCTCGCTCTCAAGACTTGCACCAGGATTTTGCTGCCAGAAACCACCTTGAAGACCAAAAACAAGAAAACAAACGAAGAAGAAGAAGAAGAAGAAGAAAACAAAAAGAAAAGCACTGAAGTCAATACATTGTTAAGGAACCTTGCAAAATTGCCCCTGTTCACCTGAAAAGGAATACAGTGGACAAAGGAATACCAAACTTAGGGCCACAGTTAGTTAGGCTGTGAAGATTATACCCAACTTAACGTATATTTTTTATATCTTTATATTTTTTATGTTATGCTTTATTATTCACGAATGGTAACCATTTGCTTCTCTGAACTTACTTTAATCACATTCCAGGATGTCATTCACATGGCAGTCATTGCAGATTTGTAATTTATAATGCTAATGTTTTGTCAGATGGCAATAAAATGTTTTTAGAAGAAGCAGTGCCTTGATCTAATGTGCACAGTGGTGTCAAGGGGACTCACATGGATTCTAGCGCTCTCCTGACAAAATTTGCCCCAGACATTTGCGAGTCCCAGGGAAGAGTGCTTTCTGCTATGTATGTTGAGAGGTAGATGAGAGTTGGGGAGCGATGGCAGTGAATAGCCCTAATTTTTCTCTCCTGCTCTTCTAGTAACAGCACCCAGATTTTCCTCAGGGCAAATACTCTTCCTTGGACTCACATCACAAAATCCCAATAAAGCCAGCCTCACCCCGTGGCTTTAGCTGTCTGAGTAGCCCAGCTTCCTGTCCAGAGGGTTTGGTTTAAAAGATGCAAGTAAATCAGGTCAGGCTCAGAGGTTCAACTCTAGGACTTTGCTGCAACTACCAAAAACAGAAGTGCTCTTCTCCCTGGGCTGCTGGGCTGACAGGGTGTAAGCCTGAACTGCTGGTTACCACGTTTTCCTCTCTGATGGAGTCAACACAGGAATGCAGAGGCAAGCAAGAAAGAGATTCCAGGAAACTTAATCTGAGGGCCTGGATTCATCTCTACCCTGGAGCTCGTAGTTACTGGCACTGATAAATTCTGTTGTTGTCATTTTCAAGATTCATCGGGATGTTAAAATATCAGGTCTCTCTCGATTTCAACGGACGTGGTTTTCTCCTTTTTTTTTTTTTTTTCTTGAGACAGGTTCTCACTGTGTCACCCAGGTTGCAGTGCAGTGGTGCCATCTCAGCTCACTGCAGGCTGCACCTTCTGGGCCGAAGCAATCCTCCTGCTTCAGCCTCCCGAGTAGCTGGGACTACGGGCGTGCACCATCAGTACTGGCAAATTTTTGTACTTTTTGTAGAGATATTGCTTCACCATGTTGCCCAGGCTGGTCTCAAACTCCTGGGCTCAAACGATCCACCCACCTTGGCTTCCCAAAGTGCTGGGATCACAGGCATGAGCCACCATGCCCAGTCCAAATTTGGTTTTCTATTCTACCCTACAAGCTTCCTTGCTTGCCTAATCAGACATTTTCACCAGTGATTTTTTTTTTTCTTTTTTTCTTTTTTTTTTTTCTTTTGAGACGGAATCTTGCTCTGTCGCCCAGGCTGGCGTGCAGTGGTGCAATCTTGGCTCACTGCACGCTTCGCCTCCCGGGTTCACACGATTCTCCTGCCTCAGCCTCCCAAGTAGCTGGGTCACCAGTGATATTTTTAATGATACCAACCTGTGCTGCTCCATGCCCACCAGCTGAAACCTACCAGGACCCACCTGCTGTCACCTGTATGACTGCACCTGTTTTCCTGCTCCCAGAACACCAGTCAGGCCTGAACTGAGGCCACCTAGCCTGACTCCAGAGAGCCTGCTCAACTGGTGTTAACTATTTCTGACATTTTAAACAGCCATTTTTATTTACTCTAATAGGGGTTTAACACATTACTAAATTATTGACTATAAAACAGGAGTGTTTGCTTTTGAAGTCTAATTGATTATTCTTATATAACAAAATATACCCGTTGTTTTGGATTTTATGTGCAAATCATTTCAATATAGTGTTTGAAAGCTTTATTGTTCATGAATGAAAACCATTTGCTTCTCTGAACTTATTTTAATCACAACAATATTAGGAGGAAAAAAGGACTAACTTGGACTTGTTGGGGGTAGAAAGCTACCTGGTCCCAAAACCTTAGGTTTGTTTGTTTGTTTGTTTGTTTTGAGACGGAGTCTTGCTCTGTCGCCCAGGCTGGAGTGCAGTGGCCAGTGGCGTGATCTTGGCTCACTGCAAGCTCCGCCTCCCAGGTTCACACCATTCTCCTGCCACAGCCTCCCAAGTAGCTGGAACTACAGGCGCCCGCCACCATGCCCGGCTAAGTTTTTGTATTTTTAGTAGAGACGGGGTTTCACCATGTTAGCCAGGATGGTCTCGGTCTCCTGACCTTGAGATCCACCCGCCTCGGCCTCCCAAAGTGCTGGGATTACAGGCTTGAGCCACTGCACATGGCAACCTTAGGTTTATTGAGAGTCAAAGCACATAAAAATAAAGAAACAAACACACAAAAATAGGACCTCAGGATGTTCAGCGCTCAAATTCAAGTGCCTGATTTCTTATTCTCAATCCCAGGAATAATGAAGTTAGCATTTTAGAAAATTGCTTTGAAGACTGCATGCTGGATGGGTTGGAAAAGCTTGAAGTAGATAACCCAGTTTAGAAGCTATAGTTAGGTGCCAGTCATGAAATCATATCAGCCCAAACTAAGCTGTCAACAGAGGGTACAAATAGAAAACTCTAAACTATCTTCCAAAGAAAGAAGCAGAAAACCCTGTGATGGGGTAGATAAAGCAGGTGAATGAAAAGCAAAAATCAAAAGCCACTCCAATTATTGCCATTGAATTGTTCCTTCACAGTTGGCCTTGTGTTTATTTACTGGCTGGTTTTGTCTTCTGTCTTTGCAGTCAGGCATGCTGATGCCCTGCTCCAAATTGACTTGGGGATGTGCCAGGAGGGGTAGCCCTGAGTGGACAGCAGACAAGAGGGCAAGTAGGGACAGAGGCTGGTTCAAGTCACTTTTAGAATCGAAGCTACGGCTTTGGTCACAAGTCAGCTCTCACTGCAGGACAAAGCAGGCCTGAAATGAAGTCACAGTGACTATTCTAAATCATATACAATTCTTACTAATCTCATGTTGGGGGCAAAACTGTTTTCTCAGCCTTGGGTGAGATGATGATTAAAAATCTATCAATTGCTAAACTGTGAGTTATTATTGAGAGTGAGTTAAAATAAAATGAGAGAGAGAGAGATCACCAAGAATTTCCAAGTAAGTGAAATTTAAATAGGGCCTTATAGAAGTAAGATTTTTGCAGATGGATATGAGCAGCGTGGGTATCCCAGATTGAGAAACAAGACAAAAGAAAATTATTACCAATGGTAAGAATTGCTCTTACCAATATTAGTGTCCAAAACTCTTTGCAGTCTGGACCAGCGGGATGATGAGGAAGGGAGATGAAACATGGCTGATATTCACTGAAGGCTGGGTATTACACTCAGCACCACGGTTTTCCTAGCAAGTCTTTCTCTGAGTGGGTGCTCAGGTTTTCTTCTTGTCATTTCCAGTATTCAAAGAGGCCAGCATTTCCCCAGGTATAATCTTCACCCTGAAAAATGTCCCATAAAAAACTATACTGTGATGAAACAAATTTGGGAGACCATATCCCCTCTTGAACATTCCTGATAAACATTAGCATATTATAGTCTCTGAGATGATGTCGCGGTAAAGGTACTAGTTAAATTGTGCTGAATTCAACATTTTCCAAGCTTTGAGGATCATGGGCTCTCTTTGTTCATGCCCTATCTGGTAACATTCATTGTTCTGAGGAACACACATCAGCAGACACAATCCTCAGCTTTATAGGGATTGCTATTATCAGGAACCTCAGAGGATGAATGTTTTGCGAACATATTGGGGCCTCAGCTGCATATAGTGAGGGTCTGGTTTACTTTGAGACCAGGTGGGGGGATATTTCACCAAATATCTGGAATTTTCTTTGTTCTGTTATTTCTCGGAGGGCCCACTCTCCCCCAAGGCATAGGGGTTTAACCAAAGTCCTGACAAATGGCAATTTTCATGAATTATTGATTTGGCCAAAAATAATTGAAAAGGTTTATAATTACACAGATATTGCCTCATCCTTCTTGCTTGTACCCTGAGTAAATTCTTTCATATTCTGTGATACATGCAAGAAATGGGTACAGGTTTTTGAAATATAACTCATTTAAAAATAAATTAGTGTGCAAAAAGGTCAAGAGACATGTTTGAGTAGAGCATCCAGGTTTTCAACATTGGGTAGAATAAAAACAAAGCATCAGAAGAAAGAAGAATTCACAGTTTGAAAATGAGACATACTGAAATAAGTAACATATTGTTAAAAGTCGATTCAATGAAGGTGACATGGTTATTCTATTTGTTCTCTTCTCAATTTGTTTTCTGAAAGTAGAGGACCATACTTGGTTTTTTGTTTTATTATAATATTGGTATTCCTTTATTTTAAAGGTACCATATGCTTTTCATAGTAGATTAAAAATTAATCTTTAGGTGATCGTTTGAAGGAGGTGGGCATATATACTAAACCTGAAAAGTAAGAGGACTTTGAGTTAGTTTTCTTGGCTCCCCATCTCTAGAGGAGTCTTAAAAGCATTCCTTGTGTTGCAGGAGAGGGAGGTAAGTTAGGGGGAAAGTGAGAGTGAAATGCTCCTGGTTCCTAAGCAAGAACCATTTCTAAGCCACAAGTGTAGCAGAAGCTGGAGGTAAGACATGGGTCCTGAGATCCGTTGAGGGAATCTGAAAGTAAAGGAGGCCTGTAGGAGGGCCCAGGGAAGGGGTGAGTCTCAAAGAGCCCAGAGAATCATGAGAGCAAAAAAAAGAACACCTATGATGTAGCACTTCCAATCACTCTCCAGGGGCCCCTCAAAGCTCCAAAATGGAAAAGGCACAGAAACAATTAAAAAGTATCCGGGTCTGGAGAAGCCATGGTCTCTGTAGCTGATACAGCTGTGATTGCTATGGAGTGGTGAACAAGGGCCAGATGGCCTATGTACGGATAATGGCAGCCAAAACCAGATTCCCTGTGATGTCTTGGCATTCTCTAAGACCACCCAGGAGACCTGGGGGCAAGATCAGAGGAATTGATAAAGGATGCAGGGTGGGGGTCGGGAAGAGACCCTGAGATTACCCAGAATGGACCAAGAAAAACGGGCCCTGAAAATGGAAATTCAGTTCAATTTTCAAAAAGCACAAGGAAGTTAATTTTTACATACGTGATTGTCCTACCCAATATTTTGTATCTGCAACAGTCACTGAAGAAGTTTACTCAATGAGTTTGCTAATAAGAACCTATAAGCCATGCTTTAAAGTATCTATCCATGCCACATTTTTCAACAAATGATTTTTTGTTATTCTTTTTAGTTCTAATTATTTTCCACACACTATAGATTTTTGAGTCATATGATTAAGCACTCAAAGTGAAAGATTAATTGGTAGTTTCTATGCGTATTTACTTAATCAGAACTAAATACAGTTTTAAGGTATGGATGGCTCAATCTCCTATAGTCTAAACAGCTCTATTTAATCAAGTTAATAAACATTTACAGAGCTTTTAAGAATTGATATACTTTCAAGTCAGGGATCTCGTCTACCCTCACTGCCAAAATAATCTCCTCTTCATTGTTTTCTGGAATACCTAGTGGAGGCAGGCACACATTATACACAAGCATATAGACACACATTAACATGAATAGCTTTATATTTACTGCAAGAAGTTTGAATTGATTGTTCTCTTAGGACCTGCTAGTAATTGATTTTTTTAAGTTGAAAAAAAAATGATGAATACAGCTGAACCTGGATATTAACTGGAATTAGAATAATCATTGCAGGTGCTCCTCAGGTTATTTAATATTCCACTTAAGCAAATTTCACCTTGAGCAAGTTATTTCATAAAGCACATAAAACCCCTGGAGATGGTAGAAAATAAATGAAATTTTAGAGATGATGGAAAATATTGCATTGCCTGCAAAATCACAAGAAGGTTTGGTGCACACTTGGGTAACTGAAAACGAAGTAGACAGTGGTTACCAAGAGGAGAACTTTTATTTTCTGTTTCCCGTGAGGTTTCTATTCCAGGTCAGATATGGGCTCAGGCTCTTACAGTACTATTTGCAACATTCATCCCTTTACTGCTTTCTCCTCCATTGCATTTTTGCCACTGGAGACAAAAATCCAAATGATGTCAACCCCAAAGCACTAACGTCCATCTCCTCTCTTGCTTTGTCTAATAGTTTTTTTCAAGTTGTACTGAAACTTCTGGGGCAAAATGATTGCATCAATTCATTTTTTTAAATGAAAACACATATAGAACAACAGTTAAATAAATGAACATTTTTAATTATTATTTTTTTCTATACAATAATATAGCTTTTCCAGGCATATTGTTAAACAACTAAAAGTGAAAGATTAAGTACTATATTCATTTCCTAGAACTACTTTAACGAATTACCGAAAACTAGATAGGTTAAAACAATAGAAATTTATTTTATCTTAGCTCTGCAGACTAACAGTCCAAAATCAAGGTGTTGACAGGACATGCTCCCTCTGAAAGGGATCTAGCTCTCTGAAAGGGATCATATCTAGGGAAGGGTATTTCCTTACCTGTTCCTTGCTTCCTAGCTTCTAGTGTCTGCTAGCATCCCCTGATGTTTCTGCTTTGTAGATGTGTTACTTCCATTTCTGCATGTGATCATCTTCCCTCTGTGTGTGTCTGTGTCTGTGTCTCTTCTATTAAGGATACAGGTGATTGGATTTAGGGTCCACCCTAATTCAGTATAAACTCATTTTAATTTAAATCTTAATTTGCAAAGGTTCTTTCCAAATAAAGTCACATTCACAGCTACTATGGGTTAGGACTTGAACGTATCTTTTGGGAGGACCTAATTCAAGCCACAGCACACATGACTATGCGATTACTAGTAATAGCTAATTAATAATGCAATAGGCCAGGTGAAGTGGCTCACGTCTGTAATCCCAGCACTTTGGGAGGCCGAGGCAGGCAAATCACCTGAGGTTGGGAATTCGAAACCAGCCTTACCAACATGGAGAAATCCAGTCTCTATTAAAAGTACAAAATTAGCCGGGCATGGTAGCATATTTCTGTAATCCCAGCTACTCGGGAAGGCTGAGGCAGGGAGAATCGCTTGAACCAGGGAGGCTGAGGTTGTGGTGAGTCGAGATTGCGCCATTGCACTCCAGCCTGGGCAACAAGAGTGAAACTCCACCTCAAAAAAAAAATAATAATAATAATAATGCAATAATTAGTCAATACAATTAATAATAATAGCTAATATTTTTTAGCTTTTACTATGTGTTAAGTGCCTTGCAACCACGATCTCACTGAGTCCTCCCAGGGCCACCTTGAATGTAACTTGTATTAGCCCCATTTGACAGCTGGGGAAATTGAGGTCCAAAGAGGATGAGCAAACATGCCAGAAGTTGCACATCTGGGAAGTGGCATGATCAAGCTGTGTTGCACCTTTGCCTAACTCCAAAGCCAATATTAATCCTTAAGCTGGGCATTGTCCTACTTATACAACTTACTCTTAAAAGGCACTCTTACTTTATCTCAGACTGAAACACACTTTTTCAACTCAATCTGCAGTTCTTTGTTCTGTTTTGTTCACGCTTTTAGTACTAATGGAAACATCCTCAAAATGTTAAAACTCCCCAAAGTTTCCTTCTCCCAGAGCTTCTGCTCATTCTAACTTTTGTCATTTCCTAGAAAAGGCCTGCAGTTGATTTTCTTGCAAACTTGACCACTTCTCTTAATTCCTGGAGCGAGAGAGAGATTGATTTTGCCAGTGTTACTACTCTGAAGGTATCTTTTATTTCCTATCCAAAAAGGGGAGCATTTTATAGCCTCATCTCTTTAACACCCTGCCCTTTAACTGCTGGAA
Source organism: Rhinopithecus roxellana (assembly GCF_007565055.1). Lineage (NCBI taxonomy): Eukaryota > Metazoa > Chordata > Mammalia > Primates > Cercopithecidae > Rhinopithecus > Rhinopithecus roxellana. The sequence continues at coordinate 35,986,587 of NC_044567.1, forward strand.
TTATATTAGCTGGGGCTATGAAGATAATGCTTAACTTTACTAATTAAACACTAAAAGCTCAAACTCACCTCTAAGCTTTTTACAGCTTGACCTCTGACACAGACCATACTCTTTTAAAGGACTTAGAATGACTAAAATCCCAGACTATCTAAGAATACAACTTTTTAAGACTCATTTAGTGCCAAGTGCTATGGCTCATACTTATAATTCCAGTACTTTGGGAAGCCAAGACAGGAGGATCACTTCGACTCAGGAGTTAGAAAACAGTTTGGGCAACATAGTGAGACCACGCTTCTACCAATTTTTCTTTTCTTTTTTTGTTTTAATTAGCCAGGCATGGTGGCATGACCCTATGGTCCCGACTACACCGGAGGCTGAGGTGGGAGGATGGCTTGAGTGTGGGAGGTTGAAATTCCAATGAGCTATAATTGTGCCACTGCACCCTAGGCTGGTTGACAAAGCAAGACCCTGTCTCAAAAAAAAAGAAAGAAAGAAAGAAAGAAAAAAAAAAAAACTCCATTTACACAAGAAAAAATAGCAAATTTTAGACATGGTTATGATGAGACAAAAGATAGTCCCTATTTTGCTTGCATATGATTAGATATCTTTGTGAATAGGCAGGAAATTCAAACTAATGTATTAAATATCCTAAGGAAAAACTCAGTTAATGATAGATGGGTCTAACTCGCCCAATTTTACACCCTCAGAGTGTTTTCCAGGAAGGTTGCCTTTTAATTAATTTAACCACCCTTCTATTGATGGATATTTAGGATGTCATCAATTTTGCTGTTACAAACAACTTGGAAATTGAGCATCTCTGCAAAAACATCTTTGAACACGAGTGTGAGTATTTCTTTAGCATAAACTTCTGGAGGGATTTATCATTTCTATTTCTACAGAGGGTGGCAAATTGCCTTCCTAGAAGTCAACACATGGGTTATAGAAAATAGAAGATCTGAAAGAGTTACAGGAAAAGTACATTTGTGTTGATACTTGAATGCTTTATTTTTTAACATGACAAAGATATTATTAACTCAGTAATTTACATATACTGGGCTGAGTTTAATTCAAATGAGGACACTGATTTGGGAAGATAGTAAAGTAATTCAAGTTTTTGGTGAATGATTAGCAAATATACATTTTAATTACATCCTTGCAAAGAAGAAGACAATATAGAACTGGTTTTCAAACATCAGTCTGCCTTAGAATCACATGGAATACAGATTTCTCACCCCCACTCACAGAGCTTCTAGCTCAGTAAGTCTGAGGTGAGGCAGAAAATTTGCATTCCTAGCAAGTTTAAGCTAAGTTTGCTGGACCACAGCTTGTGAACCCCTGTAGTAGTGATCACCCGTGGGCTCACCTGTATTCAAATCACCATACAATTATCTAGCACCTGTGACACTTTGGGCACATTACTCCAAGCCTCATCATCTCTAAAATGGACATGATGTTAATCATACCATAGAAGAGGCCAGGCGTGGTGGCTCACGCCTGTAATCCCAGCACTTTGGGTGGCTGAAGAGGGGGGATCATGAGGTCAAGAGATCAAAACCATCCTGGCCAACATGGTGAAACCCTGTCTCTACTAAAAATACAAAAATTAGCTGGGCGTGGTGGACGGCGCCTGTAGTCCCAGCTACTTGGGAGGCTGAGGCAGGAGAATTGCTTGAACCAAGGAGGCGGAGGTTGCAGTGAGCTGAGATCGTGCCACTGCACTCCAGCCTGGCGACAGAATGAGACTCCGTCTCAAAAACAAACAAACGAACAAAAAACATATATGTATATCATAGAAGATTTTGTGGCAGGGTAAGATAATTTACATAATGTACTTTAAGCAGAGTCTGTTAGCTCTTACTTATAAACTTAAAATATATGGCAACATAAATCACCGAATTTAATGTGATATTATAAAAATCTAGAGCATGATATAACAAAAAAGAGACAAAAAACCCAAACTGTCAATGAACAATTGTATTTTGTTTTGTTTCTCAGGAAACAAATTTGAAATTGGAATCTCTTCCATTTCTTCCCCATCTTCACTTTCTCCTTGCGCTAGTCCTTGTTGCCTCCTGGCAGATATAATGAGGTCAGAAGACTTTTAGAAAGCCTTTCAATTAAATTTCTTGGCATCTATGGTGATTGGGCCAATAATCTCTTGAAAACAATGCTAGGTTTTTCTATTTGATCCAAAATCTACCTGTCACCATAATTAACTCCACCTGCACCAATCCCTGCCTCATCAATCCAGTCATTAAATGTAGATCGTTCTTACTCAAGTACAGATGTATAGAAAGGTCAAGATCTATTTTATATTAATAAGACCTATATATGGCATAATATATGAATTATGAATTATTGAACCATGGGCAAAAGGGCATGTAAACATTTTGCTAGAGTGTAATATACTCAGAACAAGAATCCTAGCGGAGGCCAGGCGCCATGGCTCATATGTGTAATCCCAGCACTTTGGGAGACAGGCGGGCAGACCACTTGAGGTCAGCAGTTTGAGGTCAGCCTGGCCAACATGGTGAAACCCTGTCTCTACTTAAAACAAAGAAAATACAAAAATTAGCCAGGCATGGCTGGGCACAGTGGCTCACTCCTGTAATCCCAGCACTTTGGGGAGGCCCAGGCGGGCGGATCACAAGGTCAGGAGATCAAGACCATCCTGGCTAACACGGTGAAACCCCGTCTCTACTAAAAACACAAAAAATTAGCCGGGCTTGGTGGCGGGCCCCTGTAGTCCCAGGTACTCGGGAGGTTGAGGCAGGAGAATGGTGCGAACCCAGGAGGCAGAGCTTGCAGTGAGCTGAGATCATGCCGCTGCACTCCAGTCTGGGAGACAGAGCGAGACTCCATCTAAAAAAAAAAAAAAAAAAAATTAGCCGGGCGTGGTGGCAGGCACATGTGATCCCATCTACTCGGAAAGCTGAGTCAGGAGAATCACTTGAAACCAGTAGGTGGAGGTTGCAGTGAGCCGAGACCACACCACTGCACTCTCTAGCTTGGGCAACAGAGTGAGACTTCATCTCAAAAAACAACAACAACAACTAGTAGAATACTAAAAACAATTAAACTATATGAAAAGCTTGAAAAGACTTATTTAGTCTCAGGTATCCAAATCAATAATAATACTACTAATAATTTATTTTGTTCGTTTATCCAACATTTATTATGTGGCTTACATGTGCGACAGACTAAGGATAGAGTTAAGAACAAGAAGGGCCTGGGTGCAGTGGCTCACGCCTATAATCCCAGCACTTTGGGAGGCCAAGGCAGGAGGATCATCAGGTCAGGAGTTCCAGACCATCCTGGCCAATATGGTGAAATTCCGTCTCTACTGAAAAAATACAAAAAGTAGCCAGGTGTGGTGGCGCTCGGTTGTAGTACCAGCTACTTGGAAGGTTGAGGCGAAAGAATCGCTTGAACCCAGGAGGCGGAGCTTGCAGTGAGCCGAGATCGTGCCACTGCACTCCAGACTGGGCGACGGAGTGAGACTCCTTCTCAAAAGAAAGAAAAAAAGAAAGAAAGAAAGAAAGAAAGAAAGAAAGAAAGAAAGAAAGAAAGAAAGAAAGAAAGAAAGAAAGAAAGAAAGAACGAACAAGAGGGCTAAATCTTGCTGTCACCAAAATGGTGGTCTGAAGAAAGATATAAAACAAAAATAAATAAAAATAAGTTCAGATACTGAATGATGACTCCTATGAAGAAAATAAATGGATTTGTAGGGCAAACACACCCGATAGCAATAACTTAGGCATACCCTTAGATTGACGCTGTATGGCACAGGCATCTGAATGTGTGTTCCGTTCTTGGGAAACTGGACATGGCCAACCGGGAGACCCATTCCTTGATTCCTTGTCTATAAGGAACTTCTGAGCACCCATGGGCCATACAGGGGACTGAGCCCCTGAGTTTTGGGTTAAATGAAGGTTACCAGACGGAGGTAACTAAGGGGAGAGTATTAGGTGAAAATGTTATATAAATTGCATACTGTTTGCAAGAGGTTGCACTGTTGCTGCCTAGCTCACCACCACTAGACTGTAGGTAAGGAAGATATCTTGTTCAACCCACCGCCACTGGATTCTGTACCCTATACGTAAATCCCTAATAATACCCCTCGTATAAGTTCATGTCCTTTGTAGGGACATGGATGAAGCTGGAAAACATCATACTGAGCAAACTATTGCAAGGACAGAAAACCAAACACCGCATGTCCTCACTCATAGGTGGGAATTGAACAACGAGAACACTTGGACACAGGGCAGGGAACATCACACACTGGGGCCTGTTGTGGGGAGTGGGAAGAGATAGCGTTAGGAGATATACCTAATGTAAACGACGAGTTAATGGGTGCAGCACACCAACATGGCACATGTATACATATATAACAAACTTGCACGTTGTGCACATGTACCCTAGAACTTAAAGTATAATATAATAATAATAATAATAATAATAATAATACCCCATGTCTCATTTGCTGGCTCTGGGTCTCTTCTTTGGCTTCTTGAACCTGATACCTCTCCTATTTTTTTTTTTTTTTTTTTTTTTTTTGAGATGGAGTCTCGCTCTGTCGCCCAGCCTGGAGTGCAGTGGCGTGATCTGGGCCCACTGCAAGCTCTGCCTCCCGGGTTCCCGCCATTCTCCTGCCTCAGCCTCCCGAGTAGCTGGGACTACAGGCGCCCACCACCATGCCCGACTTATTTTTTGTATTTTTAGTAGAGACGGGGTTTCACCATGTCAGCCAGGATGGTCTCGATCTCCTGACCTTTTGATCCACCTGTCTCGGCCTCCCAAAGTGCTGGGATTCCAGGCATGAGCCACCGTGCCCGGCCTGCCTCTCCTATTAAGGTTAGTAGGAGTTCTGCACACCTCACATGATATGCAGGGGATAGAGGGAAAGAAGTGATATAAAATCTATTGTCAGGGAAAGTCAGCTTCTTTATTGAGCATTTACTATGTTACACATTCAGCCAATCACACTACACATAATATTTCTAACATTTTTTTCTACCACAACCTCTCCAAGTATTATTCCCAATTTGGAGGAGATAAAGCTGAAGGTTAGAGATTTAAATTAACTTTTTCAAAGTCACCCACCTAGAAAAGGGTAGTGCTGAATCTCTACCTAAGATTGAATAACTGGAAGGACCGAGTCTCTCTGATTCCTGCTTTGTGTGGTTACTCATTAGTATTCACTATCACACATTCATTTTAACCCACACTGCTATGACTTAGTGCCATAAGTATTAGCTGTGTGCTGGATGCTTTCTCTGTATCAAGTCTGAACCTTACTGCTCCACTCTACGATCTTAGAACTGCTGGATCAGGTTCAGAACTCTCAAACCCATGTCTGTACTCTTTCCACTCCACCGCACTTGCCGTTGTTCAAAGGCCAAAAGCGTGCCCCAAAACATTTTAAAGTAAATGTTCTTTATCAATTTGGCTACTACACATGACTTCACAGCCAGCATTTGCCACCAGCCCACAGCTTCTATTGCATAACTAACCTTGCCAGGTGTCCCGTCAGAATGCTTGAATCAAGTAGCAATTTTAATTGAAGTGTAATATCATTACTCACACAGCTGCTGAAATTTAACTCTAAATTTACGTCACCAAACTGACATAATGAAGGATCACAGACAGAAGGAAATCAGTATAAATGATATCTTCATGTACATTTGCATCATTGTTGAGTTGTAATCTAATATTCAATCACTGAGAGTAGAACTCTTAATTCGGTGAAGTTACCAATTAAAAAAAAATCCTTGCAACTTTTACACAGATGAAATTCTGATCATATGCCATTGGAGAAGTAAACTTGGATATATCAGATCTAATCTAACATAAATAAAAGATAACCTAACATTTATATAGTGCTATTTTAGTTTCTTTTCACATGTCAATTTTTTTGATCTTCATGAACAACCCTACAAAATGATAATCAGTCTCTTTTTTTTTTTTTTTTTGAGATGGAGTCTCACTCTGTCACCCAGGCTGGAGTGCAGTGGCCTGATCTCAGCTCACTGCAAGCTCTGCCTCCCGGGTTTATGCCATTCTCCTGCCTCAGCCTCCTGAGTAGCTGGGACTACAGGCGCCTGCCACCTCGCCCGGCTAGTTTTTTGTGTTTTTTAGTAGAGATGGGGTTTCACCATGTTAACCAGGATGGTCTCGATCTCCTGACCTCGTGATCCGCCCGTCTCGGCCTCCCAAAGTGCTGGGATTACAGGCTTGAGCCACCGCACCTGGTTAATCAGTCTCATTTTAAGGTGAGGGACTGCCCAGGCCCAGTGGCTCACTCCTGTAATCACAACACTTTGGGAGTCCGAAGTAGGTCGATCACAGGGTCAAGAGATGGAGATCATCATGGCCAACATGTTGAAACCCCATCTCTACTAAAAATACAAAAATTAACTGGGCATTGGTGGTGTGAGCCTGTAGTCCCAGTTACTTGAGAGGCTGAGGCAGGAGAATCGCTTGAACCCGGGAGGTGGAGGTTGCAGTGAGCGGAGATTGCGCCGCTGCACTCCAGCCTGGTGACAGACCCAGACTCCATCTCAAAAAAAAACAGGGACTAAGGCACAAGATTAAGTGATGTTGTGAGTGGTCAGGAGTTGATCCCTGAATATCCCTAAGAACTACAATTCTGTACCACTTTGTACAAGCCTGCAAAGTGGAAGTAACCATTAATTTTAGGATAGCTCCACTTGGTTGGCTTTTTACTCTATCTTCCTTTTTCTTCTCTCTCCTGACATTCACTTTAGACTACCTTGTTTGTGCCACTTTTCAAACAAGGAAGGGAAAAGATAAGAATTAAAATATTGCTAAACTGAAAAAGCTATATAGTCTCTGAAATTTAGACATCTTTCTGTCCTCTGCAATGGTATTTTCTACATTTATTTGAAGGGAAAAGATATTTCTAAATCAAAACACTGGACCCAGTTGAAAAAAAAAAAAAGGTAGCAGCAAATTCTTATAGTGAGGAAAATAAAATATGAAGAGGAAGTTATATCCAGGAAGTCTATCAAAGCTGTGAAGTTCTAAAATATTACTTAAGAGAGGAAGAGTGAGAGGTAAAAATACTGATATGTCTATATGTATAATTTTTTGAAATAGGATTTTTTTGTTGTTGTTGTTGCTTTTTTTTTTTTTTTTTTTTGAGACAAAGTTTCACTCTGTCACCAGGCTGGAGTGCTGTGGCACAATCTCGGCTCACTGCAACCTACATCTCCCGGGTTCAAGAGATTCTCCTGCCTCAGCCTCCCAAACGAGTAGCTGAGACCACATGTGCCCACCACCACACCCAGCTAATTTTTGTATTTTTGGTAGAGACGGGGTTTCACCATGTTGTCCAGGATGGTCTTGATCTCTTGACCTCGTGATCCTCCCACCTTGGCCTCCCAAAGTGAGCCACCGCGCCCGGCCTGAAATAGGACTTTTAAAAAAACATTTTTGAAATGTCGAAAACTCAGAAAGCAATAACATATGGTCTTTTTTAAGTAAAATGATTTGCATATAACTGGGTTTCAGACAGGGCAAATGATGAAAATAACTAACGAGACTGGTTTACCTAGAGAAAGGCGAAGATGGCCACCTGGTATCCTCAAACAACCTAGATGTTTTTACTTAGCCTGATTGTAACTACAGACTTGCTAGACTTGCCTATGTTTGGTTGAATCAACACAGTTCCTGCCCAGAAGTATAATGTTTAAACGGAGTTAAGGAGTTACGTCAAGGACGACATTGGTGGTTAGATTGTCCACACGCTTCTCAAGGTGAAGAATAAAAATGAAGGACTCCCAGGCTGTTTGTAATTTTGCAATGATGTGGTAAGAAATAGGTTCTATCCATGAATGCTATTTTTACGTATCCAAAGTTTTAATAACTAGCTGCTTTTTCCATGCCAATTTCATATTCTGGATAATGACTAGATTCTCCACTGATGTAATAACAAGAGCTATATTTGTTAAGTATTTCTCAGGGAGTATGTCAAACACCTTAGGCATTTAATCTTGCAATATTTCCTGTGGCCTAAGTGTTATTATCTCCTTTAAGTAGATAAGAAAGTTAAGTTTAAATTTGTTTTGTTTACCTTGTTTCTCCTTATGTTATGCAATCTTTTTATAGTCTCTATATTTATTGATTATGAGGATGATGTGTCAGAGACTGCAATCAAGCAAATAGGCAAAGCTCAAAGGAATTCAAGAAGAACCTACTCCATCTACGAGAAATCAAATATAATTCCTAGATAGAAGTCTCATCATGCATGCATGAGTAAAAGGAAATATACATTTAAGGAAAAATAAAATTTTCCAAATGATAATTTAAGGTATATTTCTCTGGTAATTTTTAGAGCACATTTGCTTGGCTCTCCATAAAATAAAATAACATATTGGCTCACTGAAATGAGATAAGAATGAGATGAGGCTGGGTGTGGTGGCTCATGCCTCTAATCCCAGCACTTTGTGGGGCTGAGGCGGGCAGATCACCTGAGGTCTGGAGTTCGAGACCAGCCTGACCAACATGGAGAAAATCCGTTTCTACTAAAAATACAAAATTAGCCTAGCTTGGTGGCTAGTGCCTGTAATCTCAGCTACTCGGGAGGCTGAGACAGGAGAATTGCTGAAAGCTGGGATGCGGAGGTTGTGCTGAGCCGAGATTGTGCCATTGCACTCCAGCCTGGGCAACAAGAGCGAAACTGCATCTAAAAAATAAAAAAGAAAAAAGAATGAGATGACTAGATAAAAAGGGAGACTCTGTAGGACAAAACAGAAACAAGAAACTTGATAATATTAATATACTAAAAAGGTGATAAAAACAAAATTTATTAGAAGTGGTGAAAACAAAATTTATCCTCAAGAAGACAGAATTAGAAAATGGAGAGTAAATTAGAGAAGTTATTCCAGGATGGCAGAAAAAAGAAAGATAATTTAAAACATAAGAAAGATGATAGAAGTGGAGAACAAAGAACTAAGATTAAATATGTAAATCTTTAATGTTATCGAGGGGTTCTCCAGAACAAATGCAACCAAAACAAGAATTTAAAACATAGGAGCGGCCGGGCGCGGTGGCTCATGCCTGTAATCCCAGTACTTTGGTATACCAAGGTGGGCAGATCATGAGGTCAAGAGATTGAGACCATCCTGGCCAACATGGTGAAACCCCGTCTCTACTAAAACTACAAAAATTAGCTGGGCGTGGTGGCATGTGCCTGTAGCCCCAGCTACTCGGGAGGCCGAGGCAGGAGAATCACTTGAACCCGGGAGGAAGAGGTTGCAGTGAGCCTAGATCGCGCCACTGCACTCCAGCCTGGGCGACAGAGCGAGACTCCATCTCAAAACACACACATACACACACACACACACACACACACACAGACGAGAACTTTCTTGAGCAGAGCAAAGCAAAACAAATAAAGCAAATCCTCAGATTAAAAGGAGTGAAAAACATAACAAAAAGAGAGTACTTGAAAAAATCAGGTAGAAAGGAAAGGCTGTCTAAAGATGATGAAAAATTAGCCTCAGACCTTCCTACAACTTTAAATGCTCTTAAGACAATGTAGCAATGTGTGTAAAGTTTCAAGGAAAACTGTTTCAAGTATTATATACCTATTAAAGCTCTTTTCCTCACAGAAAAGTAATATAACAATTATATGTACATATATATGTATGTGTATATTCAGATATCCAGAAAGTATCATATATTTATATTGTCAGCCTTAGATAATTAGATTCAGAAAATATGACTAATATATAGAGTTTATTCAAATGCAAAGCTTGAGGATAAGTGCTTGGGAAACACAGACTCCAAAATAATGGGTCAGCATTCCAAAGTGGGGAAGTTACAGTTTCCCTTATATAGGCAGTTAACAGGGGTTGCAACATTTTCCAAACAAAGTCAGTACCTACGCTGTAGCAATTTTATTACAGCGTGCTATATTGCAAGAATGATTGCTTTAACATTCTGTGGGGAGGAGTGATGATCCAAGGAGGTCTTATCTCTGACGCCACAAAGCCTTTCCTAATCATTTTCAGGAAAAAGCAGGAGTTACAGCTGCATGTTAGGTGGCTCAGGCCACATAGCCACATTCATCTCAAGGCTCAAAAAATAATTTAAAGTTCCAACAGTTTTAAGTTTGAATTATTTAGTTTCATAATATTTATTGAAAAAAATGTATTTGAAGTAGAGGTGGAAAAGAAAGAGAAACGGTTTTTAAATGGCTGATACTGAATATTGAATTTTTTTAAATATTAAATTTTGTTTTTGTTTTTGTTTTGAGACAGAGTCTCGCTCTGTAGCCCAGGCTGGAGTGCAGTGGCACGATCTCGGCTCACTGCAAGTTCCACCTCCCAGGTTCACGGCATTCTCCTGCCTCAGCCTCCCGAGTAGCTGGGACTACAGGCACCCGCCACCACACCCAGCTAATATTTTGTATTTTTAGTAGAGACGAAGTTTCACTGTGTTAGCCGGGATGGTCTCGATCTCCTGACCTCGTGATCCACCCACCTTGGCCTCCCAAAGTGCTGGGATTACAGGCATGAGCTACCACGCCTGGCCTAAAATAGTTAGAAGGTTAAATTTACATGAGGAGATCAGATATGAAAATATAATAAGTTAAAAATAGAAAATAAAATGTGAAATATAATGCTGATAAATTCTGTAGGTAACTTTGATAACAGGTACTGAGAAGTCTCATATATGTTTAATTTAAAATTTTAAGAAGTTGAGGAAAGCTGGAACTTCCATATATAGCACCATCTGAAACAAAGAGAAAGAAACAAATATGACAAAGACAAAGACAAAAAAAAAAAAAAAAAAAAAGAAAATAAAGAAAAGAAAAAGCTGAAACCAAGGAAAGGCCAAACCATTTTTAATATATTTTTTAGGAATATTGAAGCGGCATTGTTGTCTGGAGTAAATACCCAAGGTTTGTTTCCTCATGCCAAGGAATCAAGGACATGGACACAGGTGGAGTGAGGTTAAAAGCAGAGATTTAATAAGCAAAAGAGAGAAAGGAGAACCGCTCTCTCTCTCTCTTACAAGACAGAGGGGTGCCCCAGGAGGACTCCTAGTTCAGGTTGGAGTGCACAGAGTTTTATAGACAGGCTTGAGGAGGCAGTGTCTGATTTACATAAGGCTCAAAGATTGGTTGGACCAGGTGTGACATTTACATAGCCCACAAGGAAGCTGGCCACCCCACCCCAATCATTTATTATGCAAATACAGTCTGTACTTGCCTGGGCCATGTTGCCTGCTCCTTACTGGGCACGTGGTTTACACGATAAGGGGAAGATGGAGCTGCCATGTTTGATGCCTTCCCCCAAGGTAGCCTTTTCCTATTGGCACAGCTGCCTCACCCGTGCAAGCTTCCAGCTTGCTTATCTATGCCTGCAGGTTGATTTTACAGGCTGCCATTTGTTAGAAAAGAAAATGATTTGGCGCTGCTTTTTTATTAAAATGAAAACATTACCAAGGACTTCCTTCCTCTCACTATCTGCCTAAATAATTTTTTCTTAACTCCTGTATCACATCATTGACATCTAAAGCAACAACCTCAAATATCTCCTCAGACACTTTGGCAAAAAAACAGTAGAATTCTCTATTCAGCCAACTTATTCTCAAATAAAAATGATACGATGACTTTCACAGTTAGTAAAATGACTCAGTAACAAGGCTGCTCATGTCTTCTTCCTGAAAAACTAGTTGAAGGCACAATTTAACCAACTAAAAATTCAAAAGTGCCAGGCACGATGGCTCATGCCTGTAATCCCAACACTTTTGGAGGCCAAGGTGGGTGGATCATCTGGGGTCGGGAGTTCGAGACCAGCCTGACCAACATGGCGAAACCCTGTCTCTACTAACCATATGAAAATTAGCTGGGTGTGGTGGTGCATGCCTATAATCCCAGGTAGTTGGGAGGCTGAGGCAGAAGAATCACTTGAACTCGGGAGGTGGAAGTTGTAGTGAGCCGAGATCGTGCCATTGCACTCCAGTCTGGACAACAAGAGTAAAACTCCGTCTCAGAAAAAAAAAAAAAAAAAAAAAAAAAAAAAATTCAAAAGTAAAAACACCGTAAGTAGGAAGTTAAAACTCCATCTGAAACCATAAATACAAGTGGTGTAATAAATATTATACTTTACATCTTACAATGTTTTAGACACAAGTGACAGGTTAAAAAATCATAGATTAATTTTAAAATACTGAAAAACATTTCAAAAGTATAACTGAATTGATGTTTCATTGAGGGAACTCACTAATTATAATTTCATTTCTATCATTTTGAAATGAACAAATATAAGTTGAAAAGAATGCTATTCAGTTATGAAAAACATTATACAACTGTAAGCAGAACTTCAAGCAGACAGAATGTCTTCCAAACTAACACATGCATGTGTAAAATTTCCAGAAAATATAGTGGCATAGAAAACAAAGAAAATAGAAGGGAAGCATAAGAAATAAAAGCCGTATATTAAAATGATTGCAATGAAACCAAATATACCTGTTCCATCTTAGAATAAAAGTCATACTAATTTACTGAAAGCAAAATATTTTAAATTGGTTCAAAACATAAATTATACATGCATGTATAATTAAATTTTTTAAAAATTTAAATAGCATAAATTTCATCAATCATAATGTCTGACCACAATGCAGTAAGACAAGAAAACTATAATTAAAAACATGGCAAAATCGTAGTAGTAAGAAACTACAGTATTACTTGCCTAATGGATACTTGGACAAAGATAAAGCCAAACTACAATTTGTTATTGATTGTTAGCATTTTTTGAACAGTTACTATGGCCAGATACTCTCCCCAGTATTATAGAGGCTACACAGTAAACCTGAGAATTAGGATGTAAGCCGAGGTCACAGCAGTGAAGGGCACAAGCTCTGCAGCTGAATGACCAGGGTTTGAATCTGGGTCCACCCCTTGTCAGTTGCCTTGGACAAGTTACTTATCTCTCCTAGCTTCATTTTTTCCTTATCTGAAACACAGGGATAATAGTAGTATTAGCATCATAATACACTCTTACAATGAGTTATCATGAGCAATACATGAGCTGATACATATGTCAGAGGCACTCAAACCAAAGCGACTCCATCTTGAATAGGGGCTGGGTAAAATAAGGCTGAGACCTACTGGGCTACATTCCTAGGAGGTTAAGGCACTCTTAGTCACAACATGAGACAGGAGGTCTGCGCAAGACACAGGTCACAAAGACCTTGCTGATAAAACAGCAGGTGGCAAAGAAGCGGGCCAAATCCCACCAAAACCAAAATGGCAGAAAGTCGTCTCTGGTCAACCCCACTTCTCATCACATGCTAATTATAATCCATTAGCGTGCTAAAGGACACTTCCACCAGCTCCATGACAGTTTACAGATGCCATGGCAATGAAAGGGAGTTACCCTATATGATCTAAAAGGGGAAGGACCCTATATGATCTAAAAGGGGAAGGAACCTGCAGTTCCGGTAATTGCCCAGCCCATTCCCAGAAAACTCATTAGTAATCCACCCCCCTGTTTAGCATATAATCAAGAAATAAACATAAAAATAGCCAGCCAGCAGTCCTTGGGGCTGTTCTGCCTATGTAGTAAAGCCATTCTTTTATTCCTTTACTTTCTTAATAAACTTGCTTTCACTTTATGGATTCATGTTGAATTATTTCTTGTGCAAGATCCAAGAAACCTCTTTTGGGGTCTGGATTAGGACCTCTTCTGGTAACACATATGAAGGGCTTAATAGAGTGCCTGACTCATAAAGAGTGCCCAATAAACAGTAAATATTATTGTTGTTACCTCACGTTACTAACTCTTTAAAACTGACCATGGGCACGTAGCCAAACTTATGGGATGTGTCTTTTATATCTTGTACCAATTAAACCCTTTCTCTTGTTTCAAAAGTGTCTTAGCAATAAAAATATAAGATTTTAGCATATGCAATTTTCTTAGCAATAATAAGATTTTAGCATATTCAATTGAGAACATACATTTAGTTTCTAATTGGAGGAAATTGGAAAACTGCGAGCATAATGAGAGTAAAAATAAATCTACCTTGCTAATGAGTTTTCCCCAGCTCGTGGTTAGTAACCAGTAGATCTTTGCTGACTGATGTACTAATTTGCAATCTAGTTAGGGACATCAGGTTGACACTTGAAAAACATATTAACTATAAAAGGAAGAACAGAATTTGGCTAAAGGAATCTCAAAATGGAATTCATAGTATTCATAGACCAAATGGAAATTTATACTTGAGATGATATTTAATGATACATATAATATGCAATTAAATATAAAATTGTGTAATGGAAATTATAGAAGATTAGATATTCCAAAGGGGAGGAGCTTTGTGACACCTGTAAGAATCAGAAGGCTGAATGGAGGATTCTTTTTTTAGTACTGAGGATTTGGATAGGTAAAGATTCAAAACAAATAAACAACAACAACAAAAAAAAAATCAAAAAAAGAGAGGCATGAGTAGCAGCATCAAAGAAGAAATCGAAATGCATGGAACAGATTGAATGGGTCTAATTTTGGAGCACTGAAGACAATTGCCCAAAATATAGTGCTTTGGCATGCTGAGTGCTTTGAAAATGGAAAGGTCACAAAAGTAAGCTTCAGTATCAAACTTTTTCTCTGTGACCTTCCCCTGCCTCCCTGTCTCTCTGATTCTCTTTCCTGAAACACTGGAAGGGACTTAGAGAAAGTTCTTGTCTGACTAAGAAAGCTTCTTCCCAAAAGAAATGCAATTGTCTTAAGACCCTCTCCCTAGGAATCTCATCAAATAACCAGGAAAGATCTACTACAGAGAAAAGACTGGCAGGAACTGCCATACCCAGACAGACTTTTCTTCTATTCTCCTGAGGGCAGCTCTGAGGGTTTACCTGGAGGGCTTGATCTGCCTAAGACAACCTTTGTTCCAGCACTGTGCCACCCTCATTTTTCCATCTAGCTTCCAAAGAGAATCATTTACAAAATGATGTTGTCCTCCCAGTTCCATTATATCTTCTCTATGAAGAGAGTACTTAAGCCTCAACCATCTGGCCCCTCTTCAAGCCTCATACTTTCTGTATGGCTTCTGTGCTTATGCATGTTAAATAAATGTTGTAGTTCTTTTTCTCATGTTAATCTGCCTTTTGTCAGTTCATTTTCAGTGAACCTTCAGTGGGCGAAGAGGAAACTTTCCCTCTGTCTCTATACTAGGATGAAGTAACAACTTCTTCAGAAGGTGTGGAAACAGGTATCTTGGTTGAGTTGCCTACACCAGCCTGTGAAGTTGGCTGATGCCTTTGCTTGAGATCTTGCTTGAGTTCAGGATAGAGAGAAGGCCTCCTTATCTATATGTGGATGATCAGGGTCACCTGAGCAGGTGCCTTTGTACATGCTATGATTTGGATAAGCTAAAAAGCTCTATGAGAATAAACAAGAACCTTGCCCAAAGGTAATTCTGCATATTTAAAAATATGTCTGAGGATTTTGGAAGAGACGTGTGTATGTGCAATTTTGTGTGAATTTTGTGTGTGAATGTGTGGATGTGGGCGTGCATGTGCCTGTGTTCGTTCATGTGTTTAAATGTGCTTGTGTGGGCGCATGTTTGTGCGTGTGTGTGTGTATCTAGATTACTGGTATGTACAGGAGAGAGGCTACTGAGAAAATCAATACGAAGAAAAAAGGACCCAAGTGTGGGCTGAATTCAGGACAGTGCAGTCATGGGATAGTGGCTCCCAGGACAGTGCCACATTATGATTGAAGTAGCCTCTCCTCAGGGTCTCTCTAGGTGGCAAACTTAAAAATAACAATTTTCCCGGAAGGCCAAATTACTATTTAGGGAACATTTTCCCCCGAAGGACTTGGAGGCAAAACGAACCTGAACACCTTAATTATTCAATGTCCCCAAGCCTCTCTTCCTAAACATGGAATGGTGATGAAAAGGAATCACTTACAAGAGAGAGAACTGCGTGCTAAATATTAGGAGACAAGTCGCCAAAAATTCTAGGTAATGGTAGTAAAGTGAGAATAGGCTTCCTAAGATATCAAAGGTCAAACGTGGTCCCCCAAACACCTGACCTGCAAACCTAGGCAGATAGCAGCTCTAGAGAAGAAATGGCTGAAGCAGAGAGTATGTGGCTCGGTATATATTAGACCCTATTTGCCACATAGACGACTCCTAAAAATACTCTTTTGGGCAATGTGACCTAGAGTTTTTTTGTTGATCAGACTCATCCGCAATACTTGACAGGGATGCTGGAACCCCTGCCTCCTGTATCTATCAAATTAGATAGATATAGAGCTCTCTAGGGGAGAGCCCAGGAAGTTCTTCTATGTTTACTAAGCACTCCAGGTCATTATTATCACTAGGGAAGCTTGGGCAGCAGTCATTTAAAGAGACTTCTAGAAAGGAGCAAGGGTGGAAGGTGGCGATCTGTCCACTTAACATGCAGAGGCTACTGACGCAGCAGAACTGTTAAAGTGAGTGATGCTGGCTGGTGGAATGTGAGGACATTTGGGTGAGAGTTGTAAACAATTTCGAGTTGGCATGCTTTGCAGATGTCAGCCTGTATCTGTGGCATGCATTAAACAGACCACAAATCCTGGGCAAGAGGGACAGTATGCCATCAGCAAATGTATCATAAGTCTTTTTCCCCAAGAATTTTCCTGATGACAGTGGAGGAAACAAATCTAGATAGTCCACTGAATCAATGTTGTCATTAACGGATTTACAATTTCATCAATGATATAGACACTTTAGTCAAATGAACCACATAGGAATAAGGGTATTAAATCTCTGACAGCGTTAGAAGTTATTTATCTGTTCATCTCTCTAATGAATTTATGTATATATTTCTATTGATAAAAAAAGAAATACATATAGTAAAATAGATTACTTTTTTTTGGAATAACTTCCAACTTCCACTTAAACTACTGTCAACTTTTGAATGGCATTCTAAATATAAAATAATTACAGTGTAAAATGCCTGGGGGTTGGAATAAAGTTTTCCTGCCTCTAAAGACAATGCTTTTACACAGGGCAAAGAAAAAAAAGGCTCATGGAATCTCACTGGAGAGAAGCTTCTAGTATCTTACCATCTTTGCATTATAGAAAATACGTACATTGCAAGTTGGAAGTACTTCATTCCTCTAGTATTAATTTGTATTTCCTGCCTTATATTGGTTTGGCTGAAGTTCACATAAACTGCAGTGCTTTGGCCCACCAAGACAGAAAGTCATTCAAGTAAACTTTTCTTTCTTCCTGGAATTCACCCCATTTTCTTCCTTTTCTCCCTCCCCCTTCACCTTAACCCCTCTCTCAGCCCAACTCTGCCCTTCCCTTTAAAAAAAGTTGCATTAGTTCTTTACAAGTGAGCAAGAACAGAACCGAATGTTTCACATCTGCTCTCTGAGTTCACGGATTAGCATGAGAATGAGTGGCCAGTGTTTCAATGATGCACAGTCCAGTGGATGAGAATGGGGGCTCAAGCCCGGTATCAGAGAGCTCTCTGGCTCCTGCCAGATGTCCTAGGCCCAGGACACAAAAGCGTGAACCCAGGGTTTTAACAAATCACCTTTCTCTGGGGCTAATCACTCAAGAAAAGGTTTTGTTGTGGGTTGGAGAGGGTCAGGTTGGTACTTCTCCAATGATCTGTAGCCTTGCTCAACCTCTCGAACCTTAGCCCTTCAAGGCTTTCTAAAGAGACCTCTTATTTCTTTCCCTCAAATCCAGGGCTCTGAGGGCAAAAGCTGCATGCCAGAGGATCCTGAAGGCACCGGGCAGCAGGGGCTCATTAATCAATGGTGACCATGTTGCTGGTCTATCACTCACTCTCTCTCTCTGAACAATAAAGACTTTAGCAAGAATAAAATAGCTCAATGGGCATGTACAAGGTCAGGCTTAGCGGCAAGATGGTTCTGGCATAATCATAGTTGCAGGAATGCTGCACTTTCCGCAGAGAAGGTCTATCAGCTGTGGGGTGGTGGTTCTAAAGGTATTGTCCCTGGACCCGCAGCATCAGCTTCACCTGGGAACTTGTCAGGAATGTAGATTCTCTTCCCCACCTTGACCTGCTGGGTCAGAAACCCTAGGGTGAGCTCAGCATCTATTATTCCCATACCTTCCGGGGGTTTCTACCCCTGGAAGTTCTTCTTATTTCAAACTAAAGAGACTCTAGCCAAATGTCTCTTGGTTTTTTGGACTAATTTTATATCCAGGCCTCAGCCATACCCTTTTTAAACTCTCATCCTTGTAGGATGGGGCGACATTCTGATTTGTCCAAGACTGGGAATATCCCAGGATGCAAGGCTTTCAGTTCTAAAATTGAGAAAGTTCAGGGCAAACTGGGACAAGCTGGTCACCCTAACTGAGAAGCAGGGCCAGTTTAGACCCGGAACCCATCCGCATGCCTTCCTACCTCACTGTCATTGCCCTCAGTATTCTAGTGAGTCAAGGAAGATCAAGAAAGAGAGATCAAAGAGATAAATATCAGCCAGAGGAGATCACTTTAATAATGCAATCAGTGTGAATGTATCAAAGTCCTCAAAACAAAACAAAAATACATCAAATGAAAACAACAAGTGGATTTTGTATAAAGAAAGCCTACTGGGCTAGGCGTGGTGGCTCACGCCTGGGCAAATCACAAGGTCAGAAGATTGAGACCATCCTGGCCAACATGGTGAAACCCCACCTCTGCTAAAAAAAAAAAAAAAAAAAATACAAAAATTAGCTGGGCATGGTGGACCGCACCTGTAGTCCCAGCTACTTGGGAGGCTGAGGCAGCAGAATCGCTTGAACCCAGGAGACGAAGTTTGCAGTGAGCTGAGATCGCGCCACTGCACTCCAGCCTGGGCGACAGAATGAGACTCAGTCTCAAAACAAAAAGAAAAGAAAAAGAAAAAAAAAGAAAGTTTCCTGTGACAAATCAGTGATTTCTGCCTTTAGAGGAAGATCTAGAAACTTCTTGCTGGAATTCTGATGTGAGAGTACATTGTTTTCTCACCGTTCTGTAATCTTCTCAGCAGAAAGTCATTAGATCATTGAATTCCTCATACTACCACTGTATATTCCACATATTTCAATTTTAACACAACACTATTTTGCTCAAGTTGATCTTCTCAGCCTCCCAAGTTATAAAAGTGGATCCTTAGGTCAAAGGAGAGACTTGAGCATGTATATATAGTTTGAGGAGTTCTCCGAATTTTGGAAAGTATTCAAAAAGGGAACAGTTGCCTTGGAAAGTCAGGATCTATTGGCAAATGAGGTCTAGGATATAGGTGAAGGGAAGGGTTGGTCTCCCTCTGGATTGGAGGGGTGTTTATCAAAAAGGTGTTTGAAGTTCCCAGCATGACTGCCCTGCTTGACCTAGAAGTTTTATATCGCAAGAAGTGATGGGACCTGGTGACACTGCACAGTTAGAGAGGCAGTATTTGGCCACAAAGATAAGCAGAAAAGGTCAATAGTGACTGTGAGGAATATGCTAAATGTTGCCTAGATTAGAATGCATTACTAAATGCCTGATTGAATTTGGGAATGTTTTGTTTAAAATTTATAGAATAATGAGAAAGAAAATTGTGATACAGTAAAAAAGGCATAGATTTTGGAGCTTAAAAAGTTTGGTTTAAATCTTGCCCTTTTACTAAATGTATTACCTTGGGCAAGTTACTTAGCCCCATCTTACCAGAAATTGGGAATAATAACATCTATTTCAAAAGAGTTATTTGAGGTTTAAATAAGGTAATATATGCAGCATACATTGCAGAGTATGTGGTACACAGTAAGTGCTCCATAAATGCTAAGAAGCAGTGTGATACAGTAGAAGGAGTTTGCAGTATTACTTTAAAACAGACTCAGGTTCCACTCCTAGCTCCAGCTCTTTTCAGTATATGGCTTTAGCATTTAAACTGCATCTGTGAAATTTATTTAACTGCATTTGTCTCTGGAAGAACACTTTAAGGACTAAATAAGATTACATACATAAAGCGCTCAACATTCTATTAGATGATTTCCCCCTTGACCAAACCATGTTAACCACATCCTTCTTGGAACTCCCTCATGGATGCATTTGAACTTCCACCACCCTCTGCCATGCACAATTACGGTGTACATGCTGACTTCCTCACTTCTCTCTAGTTTGCCTTTGTGTGCTTCTAACACAGCCTTTGTGTGGCAATGAACTCGGAGATGAACTGAGCCTTCCCATAACATCTGGTAATTATGATGACCAAAACCAATTTAACCTCAGAGACTGGGATCTGGGAAAGGCAGGTCTATAAACACTTAAGATGTTCACAAAATTCTCTGATCACAAAGCCTAGGCAGATGGGGGTGAGGGGAGCAGTGTTTGGGCTCAAGACTCTGCTTCTGAGTGAGCACTGTTCCCACCTCCACGCTTCATCCTGCTGTTACCCCACATCTGTGAAGGCTCTGGATAGAGGATGCTGTCCTACGTGTAGAATGGAATCAGTGTTGGGCTTCACCAGACCTCTGATTTTTGTGTGTGTATTTCTGTTGTTCTTCAGGCAGCAGAGGAAAGAATCCTGGAGTTGGAGTCAGCCATTGGGGTCAGACTCTACCACTTCAAGTTGCATGAATTGGGTAAGAACAAGAATAACCACCACTGCTACCATTCAGAAAGCACTCACTGACCAAGCACATCAACCCAGGTGGTCCTCACCACAGCCTTGTGAGGCGGGAGGAAAAGCTGGACACTAAGATGTGGGATCACACTAAGATGTGACTCAGAAAGATCAAATGAACTGCTGGGTGTCGCTTAGCTGGTATGTGGCACAATTAGGACTCTGAGCAAAGTCCCTGTAATTCCCTAATGTCCACCTTCAAACCGTTTTGCCCATTTCAGTTTCCTTCTCTGCGTAATGAAAATTGGGTTCTGTGCTTTGAACTTTAAAAGGTACAGTTGAAAGCAGACCAGTGTCTCTGGACTTAAGCCTCAATTCAGGGTTCTGTTCCCTGCGTTTATTTGACTCCCCACTTCTAGCCTGGCGCGTTCATCGTGGTGTGAGCTGAAACACCATAACAGTAATGGTAATTAACATTTGCTGAGCATTTACTGTGTGCCAGGTACTCTTCAAAAATCACAGTATCAGACTGGGTGTGGTGGCTCATGTCTGTAGTCTCAGCTGCTCAGGAGGCTGAGGCTGGAGGATGGTTTGAGCCCAGGAGTTTGAGGCTGCAGTGAGCTAGATTGCACCACTGCACTCCAGCCTGGGTGAAAGAGTGAGACTTCATCTTTAAATAAACAACAATAATAATAATGATAAATAATAAAATTATTGCATCATATTGCAGCAACCCTCGTGTACAGATGAGAAACAGAGCCACAGAAATGCTAAGTTGCCCAACGTGGCTTAGTAAATGGCAGGGCCTAGTGTACGACCATCAAAGCAAAGCAAGCTGGGGCTTGCAGAACATCAGATCTTAGGAAAGCACCAAAATAAATGATGAAAGGTGAGGCCAGTTGTCCTAGAATTTGTTTCTTAGTCAGCAAACTCAGCTGCTCCCAGAGGGCTGCCTGCAGCCAGTGTTCTTCTGTAGGAGGAAAAAGCAAAGGGATGGGCTTAAGGGCTGATCCCTTAGCAGCAATAGCTTCACAACCATTTCCCCTTGTGTTTGTAAATCATGAGTGGAAGATGATGTTTTTGGAACAATCCTAGCAGCGATATTTGTTGACCAACCGCTAGCTGTGCCTCCTGTTCAGGGTGATTCTATGAGCGTGAAGTATCTTTGGCTTGCTAATGCCATTTCCAGTCCAGAGTATACCAAACAGTGTCAGGAGGGAGACAAAGACAGGCTCATTCCTCAAGTGTTTTTGTTGGAGCATCACAAGCAGATGGCAGCATGGGCCCTGCTATAGTTGGGACAAATTGAACAAGTATCAAGCACCAGCTCATCAGAGACTCCCTTCATGCTGTAAATCAGGGCATAAAGCAGCTTGAGGCCCCAGTAAACTGCACAAGAAGGAGCCCATCACTGATCTCATTGCCCATAAGCACAGGGCCAAGAGGAAGTGGAACAAAAGGCAGGCCCTTTGCAGAATGGAGCCATGAAGAGCAGCCCAAGCCGGCTTCCACAGGCCGTTGGACACTAAATCTTGAATTGGGATTCAAGTGCTATTTAGCCTGGGTGAACTGGGATTTGAAGCAGAATTAATTGCCTCCAAATTGTATCGTCCCTCCCAGCCATCCATTAGTTTGCTTTGGCAGAAGGATAATGATACTTCATGAAATATAGCTGCAGAATCTAGCCTCGTTCATCGCAACCCCAAAATGAGCTCAAAAAAAAGCAACACTTTCAAACAATATCGTTTTCCTCAGGGTGAGAATGAATAGACATATTAGGTCACTATTACTGTTTCTTAAAAATGCATGCATTTGTTTTCAAATGATGGGAATTCAGAAACTTTCAAATAAAAAGCTATAAGGGCATGTGTTGTGTTTTAAATTGTAGTAAGAAGAGTCTGATTCTGGTATTTGTTTTTGTTGAAGTTGTACCTGCATTGTATCACCTTCTTGGTGAATGTCGTAACTCTAGGACCGGGAACTGGGGACAATCAAGGCTGAGATAGTGCCGTTACACAGTCCCTATGTAAGAGACTTCTCGGTCACTTCAGCAACTCAGTAGAGACAGTTATGGATAAGACATGGATTCAAGTAGATGCTGAGGGTTACATCCATGAAGCCACTGTCTCCATTAGAGGAAGAATGATGCCTAAATAATTTTAAATCCCTTTGAGGCCATTTAATGTACAGAATGAGTAGCAGGAAGATGTCAATAAGGTTTTTAATGTCTGTATTCCAACCGGCAGCCAAATAGAAGCCAGAATGCTCCAGGATCAGTGAAGTCAATTTGCAGTTTATGGAGGAGTTGAAAAGATCTAACTTGCGGTATGCATGTGTTAGTCACCTCAGGCTGCCATAACAAAATACCATAAACTGAGGGGCTTAAACAACAGAAATGTATTTTTTTTTCACAGTTCTGGAGGTTAGGAAGTGTGCCAGGTGGTTGGTTTTCAGTGAGGGCTCTCTGGCTTGCAGATGGCTGCCTTCTTGCTTTGTGCTCACGTGACCTTTCACCACGGCATGCACACAGAAAGTGACCTCTCAGACGTCTCCTGTTATAGGGGCACTAATCCCATCAGACCTCATTACCTCTTTTTTTTTTTTTTTTTTTTTTTTTTTTTTTTTTTGAGACAGAGTCTCACTCTGTCACCCAGGCTGGAGTGCAGTGGCATAATCTCAGCTCACTGTAACCTCTGACTCCCAGGCTCAAGTGATCCTTCCACCTCAGCCTCCCCAATAGTTGAGACCACAGGTGTGTGCCACCATGCTCCGCTACTTTTTAAATTTTGGGTAGAGACAGGGTTTCACTATGTTGCTCAGGCTGGTCTCAAACTCCTGAGCTCAAGTGATCCACCCGCCTTGGCCTCCCAAAGTGTTGGGATTATAGACATGAGCCACCACGCTCAGTCTATCAGACCTCATGTAACCTTACTTACCTTCTTATAGGATCTGTCTCCAAATACTGTCACATTTAGGGGTTAAAGCCTCAACACATGAATTTTGGGGCACATAATTCAGTCCATAGCATGATATAAAACTTAGAATGTATATGTACAAGTTAGAATTTTAAAAAGTTCAGTGCATACTTCGGCTATAAGCAGAAAATAATATTACCTAATTTATGCTATTGCTTAAGTCAGGGCCCCAGAGTCAAAAGCCCACAGAGGGAAGACAGATGATGTCCATGAACAAAGCAATGAATGAAGGAAGGCAAGCCAGTCCAACTCACGCGCATCGTTGTCGAGATACAAATCTTATTATCATATAGATCGATTCTTCTTCTCTTCTTCAAGAGATCAATTCTCTTTTTCAAATAAATCCAGACATTCTGCTTATTTTTTATGTGAAACTTTAGAAAAACTTTGGCTTGTTAACCATATAAATAGATGACCCCATCTGTGTTCCTTATCCACCCCACAGGCTTCCAATGTGAAACATCCAGTCTAAATAAATGCTTTTGCCTCAAGGAAGGATGAAGCAAGTACTTCCACAGTTACTGACACACATGGAATCTCAGTTACCTGTGTCTGAATAAGTGGGAACAGAATACACAAGTGTGAGCTAACATGGATTGCCTGGAAGGAATCAAAGCCCTCTTCAAAACTGGTCGGTAACCATACAAGCCCTTAAGTGAAGACAATGTTACCTGAGACCAATATTTTTTTATTCCTCTCCCTTTTTCACAGCTCACCTTCAAGTTTACGCTGTTTTAGTTTCCTGCTGATTGCCTCTTGGTAGTTCAACGGAGAGACATAATAAGAACTGCAGAACTCTTTTGTTTATATGTTGAATCAACAGTGAAGAAATCTAACAGCTGACATGCATGTGGGTTCTCTGAAAATAGACCTGGGGTTTTCTAGGAGGCTTTGAAATGTGGGAAAGGTCTGTGAACTGGAAGACAGGAGTTCCGGGGTCAAATCGTGGCCCTGCCACTAAGCCGGTGTGTGGCCCAGGAAGTCCCATCTGCTTCCTTTGCCCTGATGTGACTTTGGTTGGGCAATGTCTAAGGCTTTTCCAAGTTCTCATCATCTCGAATATTGACTCTTCTTGTTGGTTTTCAGTGAGGGCTCTTTGTTTGGATGAGGACAGAGGTTGAACTTGAGTAGGAAGCAAATTCAGCTTTATTTTTATATATGTCTGCTACATGTGAGACACTGAGCTTGCCATTGAACTAAATGTATAGATGAGTAAGACATTGAACTAAATGTATAGATGAGTAAGACAGAGTTCTTGCCCTCAAAGAGCCTATAATCTAGTAGATAAAATTTTACTGAGATACTATTTTTAGGTATTAGCTCATATTTTCACATTTTCTTCTTCATTTTCTCTTTTTTCTTCTTTCAGCTAAAGTAAATAGCTGGCTCTGCCTTCACAGCCACTGAAGAAGGATTTAATAGAATATTCTAGAAAAAAATTTATAAAAACATCTTTATGATCTTGGAAAGGCAGAGATTCCTTAAACAGGATACCAAAAAAAGCCATAAAAAAGATACTGATGAAGTTCGAACTTCACGAAAATTAAGTACTTCTATCCATAAAAATATACTATTAAGAGAGTAAAAGGCAAGCCATTGGCTGTAAACAAAATATCTGCAATACAAATAACCAACTAAGGACTTATATCCATAATGCATGAGTAATTCCTACAAATACATAGTTTTAAAAAAGAAAAAAAAAATCAGTTACACAGTGAGCAGGAGATTTGATTATGCACTTCACAAAAGAAAGTATCCAAAATATATCCAAATTATATGTTTTATTTAAATATATAAAAATGTGCCCTTCATGATCATCAGGGAAATGCAAATTAAGGCCACATTGTGATATTACACACCAGAATGCATACAATTGAAAACACTGAAAATACAAAGTGTTGATGAGGGTGCATGGTAATTAAAACTCCTATACCGTGTGGATAGAAGGGAAAATTGGTGCAACCACTCTGGAAAGATGTTCGGTAATATTTTCTCCAGCTGTGCAGATGCCTAACCTATGATTCAGAAATTCTGCTGTGCAGTTCTGCTTCATCACAAATGAATGCCTGTGGCGACCAAATGACATCCACAGAATGGATCATAGCACCTTCGTTAGCCAAAAACTAGAAATAATCCACTGGATACATAGAGTATAGTCTACTCAAATAATGGTAAACTGAACAGTACTAAAAAAGAAGCAACTACTGGCAGCAAAATGAATGAATCTCACATTCAAACTATTGAGTGTAAAAAAACAAACAGACATAAAAGAGTTCATACCGTGTCATTCTATATAAATAATGTTCAAATACAAGTGGAATAATATAGGGTGATAAAAGTCAGAATAGGGGTTACCTTTGAGAGGGGTTATTGACTGGGAGGACCATCGGGCAGCTCTATGGTGTGCTGTAAATGCACCATAATGAACTGGATGATGTAGCCAGGGGTGTCCAATCTTTTGGTTTCCCTGGGTCACACTGGAAGAAGAATTATCTTGGGCCACACATAAAATACACTAACACTATGGGAGGCCAATGTGAACAGATCACGAGGTCAGGAGTTCAAGAACAACCTGTCCAGCATGGTGAAACCCTGTCTCTACTTAAAAAAAAAAAAAAAAAAAAAAAAAAAATTAGCTGGGCATGATGGCACTTGCCTGTAGTCCCAGCTATTCGGGGGACTGAGGCAGGAGAATTGCTTGAACCCGGAGGTGGAAGTTGCAGTGAGTCAAGATTGTGTCACTGCACTCTAGCCTGGGCGACAAAGCGAGACTCCATCTCAAGAAAAAAAACAACAACAAAAACACACACACACTAACACTAACAATAGCTGATGAGCTTAAAAACAAAAAAGTACCTGCATAATCTCATAATGTTTTAAGAAAGTTTATGAACTTATGTTAGGCCTTATTCAAAGCCATCCTGGGCTGCATGCCGCCCAGGGGCCACAGTTTGGATATACTTGGCATAGACATTAAAAATGTATTGAGTGATGTAGTTAAGATTTGTGCGCTTTATCTACCCAGGCTCTCTAGGTTTTGTTTTTGAAACACATATGTAGTGGTTTGTAACACACGTTGAGATTATTCACGGACACTTTTAAAAATTACTGTTTGTTGGAACTTGCCCCAGATCAAGTAAATCAGAGTGGAATTGGGGAAGGACACATTTCTGATGCGGTACAATTGCTTTTGAAATAGAATAGAATATAAAAAA
The DNA here is from genome assembly GCF_007565055.1 of Rhinopithecus roxellana. Classification (NCBI taxonomy): domain Eukaryota; kingdom Metazoa; phylum Chordata; class Mammalia; order Primates; family Cercopithecidae; genus Rhinopithecus; species Rhinopithecus roxellana. The sequence goes on from NC_044567.1 coordinate 36,013,347, forward strand.
GATAATACAGTTGTGTGTCTCTTAATGATGGGGATGCGTTCTGAGAAATGCGTTGTTAGGTTGTTGTGCGAACCCTATAGAGTGCATTTACACAAACCCAGATGGCGCAGTCTACGGCACACCTAGGTTATACAGTAGGGCCTATTTTTGCTCCTAGACTACAAATCTGTACAGCATGTTACTGCAGTGAACACTGGAGGCAGTTGTAACACAATGGTAAGTATTTGTGTGTCTAAACATAGAAAAGGCAGCATGAAAATATAGTATTGTAATCTCACCGGCCCCGCATCCCGGAAGTAGTCATTGTTAACTGAAATATCCTTAAGTGGCGCATGACTGTATATAAAATAGAACACACACACATACACACACACATACTTTCTCTCTCTCTTTTTCTCTTCCCTACCCCCGTCCCTCTCTCTCTCTCTTCTCAGGTAGTTCTAATTCACAGCCAGCATTGAAAAGCAATGCCTCAGGGGAATTTAGGGTAGTTATGAGTGAGAGAAATAATCCATACACACTGGACAATTCTCTTGGTTAAAAGCAGTAGAAAAGGTGGGGCCGGGCGCGGTGGCTCAAGCCTGTAATCCCAGCACTTTGGGAGGCCGAGACGGGCGGATCACGAGGTCAGGAGATCGAGACCATCCTGGCTAACACGGTGAAACCCCGTCTCTACTAAAAATACAAAAACTAGCCGGATGAGGTGGCGGGCACCTGTAGTCCCAGCTACTCAGGAGGCTGAGACAGGAGAATGGCGTAAACCCGGGAGGCGGAGCTTGCAGTGAGCTGAGATCTGGCCACTGCACTCCAGTCCGGGCGACAGAGGGAGACTCCGCCTCAAAAAAAAAAAAAAAAAAAAAAAAAAAAAAAAAAAAGAAAAGAAAAAAAGAAAGAAAAGAAAAAAAGAAAAAAAGAAAAGATGGGCCTTCCCTCTATACCCTGCAATAACCTAAAAAAAGATTCCCCTGGGCAGGAGGAGAAGAGCAGTAGTGGACAGCTCAGACGAGACTTCAGAGAGGAAGCAGTTGCGGGCTGCTCCAGGAGTGCTTTGGGACTTGTGAGGAGCCAGGCTCTGGACATTTACATTCTTGTGCATTTCCCTCCCACACCGAATCAGAGATGTGACCAACAGGATACGGCTGCCGGGACAGTGGAACTTCTAAAATTAGTCATAAAGGGCATTACAGCTTCTACCTGGGCTCTCTCTCTTGAAATGGCTCTCTCTGTGGGAAACTAGTGGCCATGCCTTGAAGACGCTCAAGCAGTTCTATGGACGGACTCAGGTGGAGAGGAGCTGAGGCTTCCTCGTCCATAGCACCCCGTCCACGTTCTCCTCTGTATTGGGCTCTGTCAGCTTCCCATGGGTCTCGCTGTGCCCCTTGGCACACCTGGAGGTATGTGCAAAGAGCAACGATGAGTAGACTGTGACTCCATGACTTAGAATTATCACAATGCGGATCACACAGAACTGTCAGAAAGAAAAATGGTGCAAATCAGCTTATCACCTTCCATCATTTTTTACTACCCATTTGGCATGATTTATGTTTTGGACAGCTCTTAAGATGACACTCAAGAGATTTGGTCCAGATAAGTGATGCAGAAACCGCAAAAAGGAAAGGATTTTTCCCAAAAAGAACCATAATTTCAAGATCAATCTATGAAACCTGATCATTTTACTTTTTAAATGATTCCTTATTTTTAAAAAAGAATTCACATTTACTGCATGTGAAAAGCTATTTTCTTATGATCTGTTCAGAAAAAAATACACATAGAAATATATATATTAGTATATGCTAATAATACATGTGCTAAAAATAGTGCTTAGTATACTTAGACTTAAGGTCTTTCTGAGGCAGGCATAGTTTTCTGACTCATTATATTAACTAATTGACTATCCTTAAACTGTAAATTATTATTTATTAAAATGCCATCTAATAACAAATGAGCTATGAAGATATAAGAAGCTTTTAAAGTACTACTGTACAGGCATCCCATGGAAACCTCTTCTCCATGATTGATGTTTACATGATTCCATTGTCTAAAACATGAACAATGAGAGTTTTTTCTGTAAATCTCTATTGCATGAATGAAATAATTCTCACACTATTTTCATTGAATTGATAATGTCATTTGCAAGCCAAATGTATATAATATAAAACATTTACTGAGATACATAAAAAAGAATGCATTTAGAGTTATTTAAAGCATGTTTTCATATGTAGACTATCGCTTTTACTGTTCCAAGCTGATAAACAAATTTTAAGAATCTACAAGTCATACTTTAGTTATTCAAAACACAGCACAAGAGAGAAATTTCTGCAATAAATGCTTCTATGGTCCCTAGTGAAATATAATAAACTAAAATTTTCTTAGCGAAGAACATTTTAAAAGACAACTTCAGAGAAGTTTTATTTTGTAAAACAGGAAAGTAAAGCAGTGAAGATAGTGAGGGTACATAACAATAAAGACTGCACTACAGGATTTATTCTCATCAATATTTGAGGCTTATTCCAAGCAATGGAAATCAACTTGTCTCTTTAATTCATTCAGATTTTACCTTATGGCCAGAAGGAGGCAAAGAGGTAAGATATATAGGAATCAGGTACTGAATGTAATCAATGTTTTAAAAGTATTGTGTGAAAATATATGTAACTTAAGATTTACTATTTACCCTTTTAAATCTACAATTTACTGGCATTAAGTACACTCATGCACTCTTAAAATCACCACCATCCATCTCCAGAACCTTTTCATCATACCAAACTGAGAATTTATACTTCTCAAACAGTAACTCCCCATTCTCTCTTCTCCCTAGCCCCTGGTGATCTTGCAATTTCATAGAGACCTTCTGTCTCTATGAAATTGACTACTCTAGGCATCCTGTGTAAGTGGAATCATATAGTACTTGTCCTTTTCTGATTGGCTTATTTCACTTAGCTTGATGTCCTCAAAGTTCACCTATGTGTCAGAATTTCCTTCTTTTCTTAGGCTGAATAATAATTCCACTGTATAGGTATACCTCACTTTGGCATCCATTCATCTGTTGATGGACACGTGAGTTGTTTCTACCTTTTGGCTATTGTGAATGATGCTGCTATGGACATCAGTGCACAAATAGTAAATCAGTGTTTAAACTCCCGTTATGGCCTGTAAACAGAACACCATCTGATTATGTTTGTCATCAGGCTTTCCTAGTGACATTAGGGTATATGGGTTAATAAATCACGTCAATGCTGGAAAATATGACTGAGACTCAGAATAGGTAAGAATTCTAAGCCACCAGATACTTCAAGGTAGAAACTAAGCCTGAAGAAAGAAATGCTGTCTGTTAGAGTTTGGATGTTTTTCCCCTCCAAGTCTCATGTTGAAATGTGATTCCCAGTGTTGGAGGTGGGTGCCTGGTGGGAAGTGATTGTATCATGGTGGCAAACCCGTCATGAATGGTTTAGCGCCATCCTTCTGATGATAAGTGAGCTCTCACTCAATTAGCTTGTGAGATCTGGTTGTTTAAAAGTTTGGGACCTCCCCTTCTCCCTCTCTTGCTCTCACTCTCACCATGTGACATGCCGGCTCCCTATCACTTTCTGTGATAATTGGAAACTTTCTGAGGCCTCACCAGAAGCAGATGCTGGCACCGTGCTTCCTGTACAGCCTGTAGAACCGTGAGCCAAAATGAAATATCTTTTCTTTATAAATTATTCGGCTTCAGGTATTTCTTTACAGCCACATGAAACTGACCTAATACATTGTCCAAGTGTGAATATCTGCGAAGCAATGAGGTGCTATGCCTTTTGCAAACAAAGCAATTAAATTACAATCTCACCCATTTGCAGTCAAAACAGGGTAACAGACATTATGAGAAAGGTGTGTGAAATATGTCCTAGGGGCATGTGAAAGGATGCCTTGCCTAGACTTGGGCTGTGGGGGACACAGAGGGAAGGGGGTTGTCTGGGAAGGGTGGCAGAAGCCAGACAATGCCTGAACTGGGCGTAAGAGCCATATGACAATTGGAAGGGAGATAAGTTGCTGCAGGCAGAGGAAAGATGTGAATTAAGAGGGATACACGATAAAACATTGGCATCCTGGGCTGGACAACACTAAGACGTAGTCTGAAACTATCCTTAGAAGCCTTGGGTTTCTTATTGTCTTAGGACATGAGAAGAAGAGAAAAGAAAAGAGATGCCAATTTTCTTTCCTCTCCCCATAGCCATAACTGAGACCAGCTTTTCCGAAAGAGCTTTCAATGACAAAGAGCCATGTGGTTCAAATAAACATGAAGTCCGCTGGTATAAGTCAATGCATGCTAAAGGTTCTAAAAAATTCTACCATCTCACTATGTATATATGTATATGTATATCTGTGTGTTTATATCTTCTCTCTTTATATGTATATTATATATCTATATATTCTTGTATTTATATCTATTTTATTTAATGGTTAAACCTGCAGACTTCTTTGCACAGGGGAAGCTTTCTCTTTATTCTCCACTAACATTTGTTCCTCAACTCACAACATTTTCCCCTTAATACTAGGTTGAAAGACACTGGGCCTGAGGGTACATTAGTGAGCAAAACGAACAAATCCTTACCTTCAGAGAACATGCATTTTAGTGGGGAACAGACATTAACAAGTAAAATATTTAGCATATTAGACAGCGATAAGTGTTAAAGAGCAAAAAACAAAGTAGGAAAGGAGACTAGAAGTGTTAAGTGGGGTTAACATTTTAGAAGAGGTGGTTAGGAAGACCCCACTGAGAAGGTAACTTTTGAGTAAAGACTTCAGGGAGGAAATCCTGCAGCTACCTGTACTTTCCAGGTAGATGAAACAGGAAGTGAAAAGGCCCTGAGGCAGAGCCATGCCTACTTTTTTCCAGGAATCTCCAACAGGTCAATGGCTGAGGCAGAATGAGCCCACTGCAGGGAAGTAGGATATGAGGTGGAAGGGGCAGGTTGTATGAAATCTTCTGGCTTCTTTTCAATTCTTTTAAACATTTATCCAAATACGTTTGCATTTTAACTGTTTTCATTATAAACAAGTGTCCTAACTGTGTTTTCTTAGATTCTGTACTTCTCTATTTGGCATCCATTAACCACAGGTCCAAATAATGGCCAAAGTCGCCTGCATCTCTTCTGCAATCCCACTTTTCTGAGTATGTAAAAATCAAATGATAAATCCTCCAACCACAAACAGTAATATCTACTTGCTATTCCATAAGGGACTCCAACCTTGCAACTTTCTACCACTGTAGTAACAAAGGCACTGGTCAAGGCTTTCCCTCCCTTCTTCCATCCCTGACCAAACCTGGTGTTTTCACCCATGGCCCGTATGGCATACATGACCTCTCCTCTCAGAAAATGTAGGCAATCAATTATTTCAATGGCATTAGATCTTGTGTGTTGTCACTCAGTCATCTCCAAAATTAAAATTCCATGGATACAATGGAGAGAACAAATTCATGACTAGATACTGCATCGCCTGTTGGTGATGGGCAGAGTTGGCATACTCTTGCTCTGAAATGTGATTTTGCTAGTCTTTATAAAAGTTCCTAGCTTCAATGTTCTTCGGTCAAATATGTTATTGGCCATTTGATAATCAGTTGGGATCCTGGAGCCTTCTCTGAAACCCTCTGAAAAAAGCTGGTTTAGAGCTTGTGGTCAGACTCAATGCCTGAAAGAAACCTCTAAGCCTTTTAAGTTTTATATTTACAGATACTAACATTCTAACATCCTCTGGCATTCCATATGATACAGAAATTCAAAGCAAAGACAAGGAAAATGAAGCATGTATGTAAAGAAGAGGAGAAGTTGAGCAAAATGGTGAGCTGGGAATAGATCTTTGAGGATACACAAAGCCTCTTAAGGAAAACCTGTACATTATAAGGAACACTCTGGAACCCAGCTTCCAGTAAACATAGCCCAATAAATGATCCACAATTTGGCCATTTATGTTCATACTTCCTTTTCTTGAGGAGGATGAACATAACAGTTTCCATATTATCCAGTGACTCAGAATACCTAGGAAGTGACGGATGGTGAGGTTAATTATTTTACCCAAGTTTTAGTAATTTCACTTTTAGAAGTATGAAGTAAGGTAATATTCAGAAAGGTGAATAAACTTTTATGTGAAAGAAATTGATTTCACTCTTATTTATGATAGCATAATTTCAAAACAATCAAAGAGAAATTATGGAAGTATCTACATTGAATGACGAAGAATATATAATGATGTAAGAAAATACCTAAAAGGCAATTTTAACTGATAAAAGCAAGACATAAAATATATGTCTGTAAAATAAACCCAATTTTCATTCAAAATACATGACATTTATATATACAAAGATAAGGCACACAGGAGAGTAAGGAGAAAATAGAGCAATGGATTAATAGTAGTAATTATTGGGTAGACATTTCATAAAGTGTTCAGGGTAACTACAGCCACTAGAAAATGAGAACATCTGGAAATGAGAGTGTCCTAGAGAGAAAGCCCAGGATGATGTGTATAAACTCCAAACTTGGTCTTACCCCTTAACCGTGTGTATGTAGTGTAGACCCCAAGAAGCCCAGCTAAGGCTACAAGTACTAACATTTCAGCTGCTGCCTCTCACAGGGGAGACAGAATTTTCAGCTTGAATTTAGCCAAGTTAATTGCCCAATCGAAAAAAAAAAAAACACACACACACATCAAAACACTTCAGAGGAACCTATTAGAAGCCAGAGTTCCTACAAAACATCATTAACAATGTCCAGCACACAATCCAAAATTACTGACAATATGAATAAAGAAGAAAATGCCACCCATTTTCAAAAGAAAAGGGAATCAGCAGAAACTGACTTTAAGAGGACTCAGCTGTCATAGTTATTAGACAACAATTTTTAAGCCACAACTTTATGCTCAAAGACAGAAAGAAAAATATGCCCACAATAAATTTAAAAATAGGAAATCTCACAAATACAAGTATACAAAAAAATCAACGGAAATTCTAGAGTTGAAAATTTTAATATCCAAATTAAAATTTATTGGACAGGCTTAACATTAGAATGGACATTCAGAAGAATGAATGAACTTAAGGATAAATCAATAGAAATTATCCAATCTGACAAAAAGAAAGAAAAAAACTGGAAGAAAAAGTAAAAAAAATTGTTACCATACACTCATTTCATCATCAGCAATATGAACTCAATTTTCTAAAGATAACTGTGGGCCAGGTGTGGTGGCTCACGCCTGTAATCCCAGCACTTTGGGAGGCTGAGGTGGGTGGATCATGAGGTCAGGAGTTTGAGACCAGCCTGACCAACACGGTGAAACCCCATCTTTACTAAAAATGGAAAAATTAGCCGGGCGTGGTGGCAGGCACCTGCAGTCCCAGCTACTCGGGAGGCTGAGGCAGGAGAATCGCTTGAACTCGGAAGGCAGGGGTGGCAGTGAACCAAAATTGCACCAGAGCACTCCAGCCTGGGTGACAGACCGAGAGTATGTTTCAAATAAATAAAATAAAAAATAAAGGTAACAGTGAAGAAAAAACTGAAATAATGCAAAATATATTGTGTTCATCTATATGAAATATGTACACAACATGCTTGTAATTGGAATCAAGCTATCATTGTGTAATCACATTTTCCACATAGTAATTCATAATTCTATAAGTGCTTGATAGTAATTTATAGTTGAAATAATAGTGTTGTTTATTTAAAATGTTCCTATTCAGACAGTTTAATTCTTAAAGCAATAAGCAATCAACATTCTCCTGCATATATCTTTGTGCACATGTATTTCTCTTAGACATTTAGAATGACATTTCTCAAGGTCTAAATATTTTTCACTTTTTTAACTAATTTATAATATATCCAGAAAAGTGCTCAAAATATAAATGGACATTTCAGTGAAAACTCATGTAAATATTATCCAGATTCACTCTTGCTACTTGTGTTTTTATAATTTTTAGAACCAACTTGTCAAAGTTCAGCACAATGTCTGTTGGCATTCTGATAGAGAGTACATTGAATATACAGGTTAATGAGAAAGAACTGAAATCTTAATAATATTCATTTTATCAATATATGCATGTATAGATGTGTGTGTATATATATATCCTTCAGGGCTTTTTAGTTGATTTTTAGACTTAAGGCTGAATCAAAAATACTTCACAATGTAGCTTTTTAAATTGAGATATAATTTATCTGCAAACAAATTGCACAGACTAAAGTATGTAATGTGATGACTTTTACATCCAAGTGTAACTACCGAGTAACCACCACCCCCATTAAAATATAGAACACCTCTATCAACCTAAAACTTTCCTTTGTTTTCCTTTCAAAGCACCACTCCCTCTCCACCACCACCAAAGGTAACCATGATTCATATTTCTATTACGATAGCTTAGTTTTGCCAGAAGTAGGACTTCATATAAGTGAATCACACAGTATGTATCATTTAGTGTCTGGCATTTTTCACTCAATATAATTGCTCTTTAGATTCACTCATGTTGCTGATTGCATCAATAGTTCATTTTCTCCTATTGCTGGGTACCTGTTGTACATTTTTCTGTTGTACATTAGTCTCATTCGTTTTGGCAATTATGACTAATGCTGTTAATATTGTTACACAAATCTTTTTGTAGATGTAGTTATTTATTTATTAATTACTTAAAGTTATTTCCTAGGGTAATAGGGTCAAAGAGAAGGTATAAGACGAATTGTATAATAACTTGTCTAATAAATTTCCCAATTAGTTACATCATTTTATATCTCCCACAAGCAATGAATGAGAGTCCTTTGGTTCTTGTTCTCACCAACACTTGCTATTGTCAAATATTTTTATTTCTGTTATTTTCATGGTGTGTGTGCCTTCCTGAAGACTGGATGTGTTGAGCAGCTTTTTACATGTTTATAGACATGTGTTTATTGTACACTTTCTTTTTAAAGCGCCTAAGTCTTTGTTCATTTTAAAACTTTTTAAATCGCAGGCTCTCAGGATACATTTCTTCATGAGATAAATGTATTGATAATATTTTCTCACAGTTCGTGGCTTGATTGCTTAATAATTTCATGGTCTTTTCTGTTAAGTAGAAATTTTAAATTTCTATGAAATCCAATTCAGTATTTTTTCCCTTATTGTTAGTGCTTTTTCTTTGCTGGCTATTAAATATTTCCTTATCCCAATGTTGTAAATATTTCTTTATATTTTCTTGTGCAGGTTTATGATTTTACCTCTTATTTTAGCTCTATTGTCCATCTTGAATAATATTTTGTATATCAGGTGATGTGGGAATCAAGGCTTACTTTTTTCCATATGACTATTCAGTTCTTGCACAGTATGTTGAGAAAACTTTTCCCATTAAGTTGTCTTATTGGCCTTGTCAAACATCAATGACCTTGTCTGTAGGAAGCCATATTCTTTTCTTTGATGTATTTATCTAGACTCACCTAAATTTTTTTAACTTCTGGAAGCCATATTCTTTTCTTTGATATATTTATCTAGACTCACTTAAATAACACACTGTCATCACAAGTATACTTTTGTATAGTAGAAAAGATTTTATATAAAGCTAAAGTTTTAGACACCTCAGCAAATACGGAAGCATGCCCAATGAGTAAAAGTTGGAATTCCACAACGCTTTCTGATACAACTACTTTGTTTTTCCTGACATTCTGTGACCTACTTCACATTCTTCCATAGAGTGCTTTTAAAAATAAAAGCTGTATATATTTAATGTGTACAGTGTGTTTTGATGTATATATTCATATTGAAATGATTACTGCATTGAAGCAAATTAACATATCCATCTCCTCATGTAGCTACGTTTTTTTTCCTTTTTTTCCTTTTTTTTTTTTTTTTTGGTGAGAGCACTTGAAAGCTACTCTCTTCACAAATTTCCAGTATATATTATGGAGTTATTAAGTGTAGTCACACTAGGTGTTAGGGTTCTAGGCTTAAAGACTCTTAAGTGCCATTAGGACAAAATTCCATGACGATCTGGTCACCTGCTTCATTTCCAAGGCTTTGCCCAGTGTCTACAATATGATACAAGCTTAATATTAGCTGAATAAACAATTGAGATGAACTGGGAAAAGGGAAATTGGCTATCCTCTCCTCCACATTCAGTATTTCCATAAGTCTAGGCAAAAGCACTATGTCTCAATATACAAGATTTACATGTCAAAGAATTTCATGTGTTACTATCATAGTCATAGAAATTCTGAGGATGCCACACCAGCTCTCTCCCCAGATCACATCACTTTTTTGACTCCTGGTTTCTCTTGTAAAAGCAGTATCTTTCCATGTAGATATGCAGTTATAATCATTTTGAGACTTTTCTTTATGTTAACTTATTTGTATTTTCATGTACTTTTTATATTAATTTTTTATATTATTTATACAATGCTACCATACAATATAGTAGATATACAGTAAATGATTATGCATTATATTTTAATTATCTAGATCCAGAATGTGGGTAAAACTGAGCACTATAATGAGAGTTTAGTAATCTGGCCTCTAGTTTTGTGTCTGCCAGTAACTTATTTTGTGAGGAAGTCTTATCTGGGCCTCAGATTATTCATTTACAAACGTTGTGGATTTGAACTAGAGCCAGATGCCCTGTGGCAGTCCCAGAATTCACTCTCTCCAGAACTCTGCTGCCCGGAGGATGGACAGTAGCAGAAACACATCTCAGGATGAGATTGTGCTCTATTACATGTCACTTTTGCTTTGCACTGAGAGGCCTATTGTTAATGCTGCCAATACCTACAGCATCTCAGACACAGTGAGAAGCAGCAATCACTTCCTTCTGAAAGACAGAGACCACATGTATCAAAATCCCCGTCTCTGGACCATCTGGCTGCTGATTGTATGATACTAATATCCACACTCAATTAAACTGGGCTTCCCTTAGGAAAACAAAGATCCAAAAGAGAAAATGTCAAAAGAATTGATATAATCCAAATCCTGATGCTACAGAGAGCAGTTGGCTGGGGAAGTTGAAGAAAGAAAAGACACAGCCGTGTACTTGTGAGGTGGGCTGTCCATTTCACAGCGTAGTGAGAAGTTTTCCGAGATGTGACTTAGGAAGATAAAGGGAACCAAAGAGTTTCGGGGCATTTCTCTGAATTCTGGAGAATCTTGGGTGTGAATGAAATAGCGAACATCGGCCGGGCGCGGTGGTTCAAGCCTGTAATCCCAGCACTTTGGGAGGCCGAGACGGGCGGATCACGAGGTCAGGAGATCGAGACCGTCCTGGCTAATACGGTGAAACCCCGTCTCTACTAAAAAAATACAAAAAACTAGCCGGGCGACGAGGCGGGCACCTGTAGTCCCAGCTACTCGGGAGGCTGAGACAGGAGAATGGCGTGAACCCGGGAGGCGGAGCTTGCAGTGAGCTGAGATCCGGCCACTGCACTCCAGCCTGGGGGGCAGAGCAAGACTCCGTCTCAAAAAAAAAAAAAAAAGAAAGAAAAAAAAGAAATAGCGAACATCTAAGAGGGAAGCCAGTACAGCCCCTCCTTGGTTCTGTAGTGGTAATGACATGCATGGCACGTAGGAGGTCTCAAGGATTGTTTTGTCTGAGTAGTGCAAAAAGTTGTAAAGCCTGGGTTTGATGCAGCTCCTTATCCAGTAACAAGGGGTCCAGCTCTCAGAGTGCCTTCCTGCAGTCGTACAAATCAGAACAAGTGACTTTGATCTCTCACAGGATTTGAAGGCCATGAAAATTACTGAATTAAGGGTTTGACTCTGGTAGCTATTTGAGTTGTATTTTTAAATTTACATATAAATGTACATATATAAATAAATACTCTTATATATAAATGTGTATGTCATATAAAATGTGTTTTAGAAGATACAAAGAGATTGGTGCAAAAGTAATTGCGGTTTTTGCATTGTTGAAATTTGGCATTTGACACTGGAATACATTCTTAAATAAATGTGGTTATGTTACACATCATTTTAATGCGCATGTCTTGCTTTTTTTTTTTTTTTTTGCTAATGACTTATTACTTACTGTTTATTTTATATTTATTTTAGACTGCAGAAATGATGTTAGACCAAAAGTAAATTCAAACTTTTCAAAATGGGTCATAAAACAGCAGAGACAACTGGCAACATAAACAATACATTTGGCCCAGGAACTGCAAATGAACATACAGTGCAGTGGTGGTTCAAGAAGTTTTGCAAAGGAGACAAGAGCCTTAAAGATAAGGAGCGTATTGCCTGGCCATCAGAAGTTGACAACGACCAATTGAGAGCAATCACTGAAGCTGATCCTCTTACAACTACATGATAAGTTGCTGAAGAACTCAACGTTGACCATTCTATGGTCATTTGGCATTTGAAGCAATTTGGAAAGGTGAAAAAGCTTGATAAATGGGTGCCTCATGAGCTGAGTGAAAATGTTTTTGAAGTGCTGCCTTCTCTTATTCTACACAACATCAACGAACCATTTCTCAATTGGATTGTGACATGCGATGAAAAGTGGATTTTATACGACAACCAGCAATGACCAGCTCCGTAGGTGTACTGAGAGGAAGCTCCAATGCACTCCCCAAAGCCAAACTTGCACAACAAAAAGGTCATGGTCACTGGTTGGTGATCTGCTGCCACTCTGATCCACTACAGCTTTCTGAATCCTGGCTTAACCATTACCTCTGAAAAGTATGCTTGGCAAATCAATGAGATGCACTGAAAACTGCAATGCCTGCAGCCAGCATTGGTCAACAGGAAGGATCCAATTCTTCTCCATGACAATTCCCAACTGTACGTCACACAACCAACATTTCAAAAGTTGAACGAATTAGGCTCTGAAGTTTTCCTTCATCCGCCATATTCACCTGACCTCTCGCCAACCGACTACCACTTCTTCAAGCATCTAGACAACGTTTTGCAGGGAAAATGCTTTCACAACCAATAGGATTCAGAAAATGCTTTCCAAGAGTTCGTCGAGCCCCGAAGCAAGGATTTTTACACTACAGGAATAAACAAACTTATTTCTCACTGGCAAGAATCTGTTGATTGTAATCGTTCCTGTTTTGATTAATAAAGATGTGTCTGAAATTAGTTATAATGATTTAAAATTCACAGTCTGAAGCCACAATCACTTTTGCACCAACCTAATATGTATATATTTGTGTATGTGTGTGTGTGTATATATATGTATATCTTCTCTAAGCATTAGGTAAAAAGAGTGAAATTATTTTCATTTATGCTTTTCTTCTCTAGTTTTTATTTACTATCTCAACCTCAACACCCATGCCATTTTAGACTCAGTTTTTGTCTTTAGATCCTTCACCTATAGCTGGAATATGAGTTTTCAAGATCCTGAGAATAAAACCCTTGGCACTGCTGGCAGTAGCATCTGGGAGGCACCTAAAACAAGGATCCCTATGAAGAAGGCCTGACCTGCGGAGAGAGTTGACAGAGAGAAAACCTGAGATGAGGAAGGCAAGACTTGCATATGGAAAATCTCTGGGAGACTCTGGAGAAGAGAGGACTAGATATGCTTAGACATACATTATTTCTAAGGAAGCTGTGTATGTCAGAATAATAAACTTTTGAAAACAGGTTAATTTGGTCCACTTCTTCATTAAGAGGTTGACCAGAATTTGGATTCATGAGCAAATAGATATTAAAGCAACTGTGCTACTGGAGAAAAAATATTTTTATTTTTTTGAGTTGGAGTCACTGTTTGTCACCTAGGCTGGAGTACAGTGATGCGATCTTGGCTCACCACAGCCTCTGTCTCCTGGGTTCAAGCAATTCTCCTGCCTCAGCCTCCCAAGTAGCTGGGACTACAGGCCCGCAACACTACGCCCAGCTATTTTTTGTATTTTTAGTAGAGACAGGGTTTCGCCATGTTGGCTAGGCTGGTCTCAAACTCCTGACCTCTGGTGATTCATCTGCCTCAGACTCCCAAAGTGCTGGGATTACAGGTGTGAGCCATTGCACTCAGCCAAAAAACTATTTTTGATGATCCAGACCATCTGACCCCAGGCACAACAGCTACCTTGGTCATTACACACTTTCACCAACTTGGAATTAACAGTGGTGGTATGATGTCTTGATCTCCTGGAAAAATCTAAGAATTAAAACTCACAGGTGCCAGTGCTGGTTCTGAAAGGTGAAGTTTATCCCTTCCCCTCTGTGACAGCATTTCATGATGTGTACAGATATTTCTGTGCATGACAATAAACAGATATTGTTTCCCAGGATAATAGCTTACTGACTAAAGACAGTCACAGAAGAGGCTTCAAGATCGCTCACTAGAGGCATCTCATACTCACCTTCTCAACAAAGAATGAAAATAGTGAGTAGATAGTAACACTTCAAATAGATCATCTAAGAGAGAACACTGGAATTCAACAGAGAAGTGACAGGAAGCCCCAAAGCAGGGAATGAGAGATAAATGAGGCAGTCTGCTGGGCTGAGGCTGACTGGGGACCTGTAGAGTCTCCCCATTGTGAGGAAAGAGTAAATCAGAGACACCCAGCAGTCCACATTCCCACCATAGACTCTTGCAAACATAGTCACTGGAGAGTCTCTTGGCTATAGAAGGCCCTGAAACTGATACAGGGAGCTTCCCGGAGACCACGTGATGGCACTGCTCCAGCAAGGAAGCTCACAGTGGATCCCTCACAGCCCAGAGTCCTAAGGAGTTACAGCAAGGTGCCATTTTAAGAGCTCATCCCTCAATAGAATGCAAAGGGCCAGGGCATGGGTCATCAACAGTGACTCCATTGCTTCTGGCAGTGGAGCCACCATGCATTTTCATATGCCCAGATTCCCCCACCTGCAGTTTCCGACACTCTGAGTTCCTGCCTCGAGGGCTGAAGTGGCAAGTGGGAGGGAGGTTGCTGCTGCCAGGGCTGAGGAACAAGCAAAGTGAGGGCTGCCAGCACAGAGGTTGAAATATGAACAAAGTGCACATTCCTCACCTGCCTGCCTGTGGCTGCCACTGAGAGCAACACTGACCTCTTTAGTAGCAGCTGTTGCTACCCCCTCAACTTGAACATTCTACCGAGAGTCTGGGGACCACCCTGACTCTGCCTACCACAGCCAGTGCCTACACTACCAGGGACCTGAGGACAAGCTCATGTGGCCCAGCTTCACCTCCCTGCTCCCAGTGCCAGAGCATGTAATAAAGTGGCTGGGGACCACCCAGGCCGGTCCACCACTCTTGGCACCTGAGCACTCCTCCCAGGTGCCTGCAATTGGACTCACCCAACCTGCTCCTACCACCATGGCTAGTATCCACCTATGTGTACTACCTGTGGGCCTGGAAATTGACCCACCTAGCCCAACACAGCCACTGTGCAGTGTGCACCACTCAAGACTCAGAGAGTTGTCCCATCACTTAATTGCCATTACCTGTGCCACATTTTCTGTTCAGAAGCCCAGTAACTTGCCTACTTCCTCCATTATAAGTATCCACGCATGCTACCTAGAGACTCAAGAATTGGCCCACCTGACCTGCTAATACCAGTGCCTGCATATGCCACCCTAGGTCCCAAGGACAGGCACACTCAGACCACCCTTGCCACCACTGGGTTCTGAAGACTGGTCCACCCGACATCCCTGTCTCCAGCAAAATTCACCACAACCTTCACTAACAATAACCCCTTAAGACACCGAGAAAATCACACACCACTGATGTTGTTTACAGAAGAACTCATACAGAAACTACACTACTGCATGCACCAAGAATCAAAGCCAAAGTGTCCCACTCAACCAACACCATAGATATATCCTCAAGAAAAATCCTCCCTTATGAAAGCAAATTCAAAAAAATTAAAGGAAGTAATTGTTTCACCAAATATGCATATATCAACATAAGGACACAGGAAACAGAGAAAAGGAAGAAAATAAGGCATTTCCAAAGAAACAATAATTCTCCAGCAACAGATCCTAATAAAAAATTTTTTACAAAATCCTAAAGAATTGAAAAATTGATTTTCAAGGAGTTCAGTGAGATACAAGAGAATGCTACAAAACAATACAAATTAATCATAAAAATAATTTGTATTTTTATTATTATGCAGAAATAATTATGCAGAATATGAATGAGAAATTTGTCAGAAAGATAAAGATCATTTAAAAAAACCCAGAAATTCTAGAACTAAAAATTTGAATGAAATATAAAGTACATTTAAAAGCTTCAACAATACAGTGGATTAAGCAGAGGAAAGAATCTCAGAACTTGAAGAGAGGTCTTTTAAAATAACCCAATTAGGCAAAAATAAAGAAAACATAATTCAAAAGAATGAGCAAACACTATGTGATATACGGGACAATGTAAAGTCACCAAATATTCAAATTCTCTGAATACCAGAAGTGAAGAGAAAACAAAAGAGTTCAAAAATGAATTTAATAAAAAATAGATGAAAACTTCCCAAGTCTAGCAGGATATTTAGACATTTAGATACAGAAAGCTCAGAGATTCCCAAATAGATACAGTGCAAAAAGGTCTTCTCTATAGCACATTATAGTCAAACTGTCAAAAGTCAAAGGCAAAAATTCTGAAAATAGCAATACAGAAACATCAAGCCACTTATAAAAAAAACAAAAACAAAACCCTAACAGATGATTTCTCAGCAGAAACCTAACAGACCAGAGGAGAATAGGATGATATATTCAAAGTGCTGACAGAAAAATCTGCCAGCCAAGGATGACTCAGTAATATTCTTCTTCATAAATGAAAGAGAAATTAAGTCTTTCCCAGACAAGGAAAACCTGAAGAAATTGATCACCACTAGATGGGCCCTACAAAAAATGCATAAGGGAGTCTTATACCCAGAAGTGAAAGAACAGTATCTGCAATCATAAAAACACATGAAAACATAAATACCCCTGGTGGAGCAAACATACGAACAAGGAAGAGAAAAGACTCAAATATTACTGCTATTGAAAACCACAATGATGAATATTAAGAGAGAAGAAAAGGAACAAAGTATAAACAAAACAACCAAAAATGAATTAATAAAATGAAAGAAATAAGACCTCACATATTAATACTAACCTTAAATGTAAATAGATTGAACTTTCCTCTTAAAGAATATAGTATAGACCGAATGAAAGGATAAAAAAAATCTCGGCAAACTAAACCCAAAGTTAGCAGAAGGAAAATAATAATAGAGATCAGAGCAGAACTAAATAAAATACAGACTTAAAAAAAATACAAAGGTGAATGAAACAAAAAGCTGATTTTTGAAAATATAAGCAAGATTAATCAACCACTTGTGAGACTGGCCAAGAAAAGAAAGAAAGAAGACCTCAAAAAAATCAGAAATGAAAAAGGAAACATTACAACTGATACCACAGAAATACAAAAGGTCATTAAAGACTATTATGAACAATTACACACTAACAAACTGGAGACCTGAGACAAAATGGATAAATTCCTGGACACATACAATTTACCAACATTGAGTCAGGAAGAAATAGAAAACCTGAACAGACCAATAATAAGTAATGAGAAGGAAGCCATAATAAAATGTTTCCCAACAAAAATCCAGGACTGAATAGCTTCACTACTGAATTCTACCAAACTTTCAAAAAATAAGTAACACCAGTTCACCTCAAGCTATTCCAAAAAATGAAGAGAATTCTCCCTTCATAAGAATGTAACTCATTCTTACCAAATAAGTATTACATTGTTACCGAAAGCAGACAAGAATGTAACAATAACAAAACAGAAAACTACAGGTTTATCCCTGGTGAACACAGATGCAAAAATTCCCAACAAAAATACTCACAAACCAAACTCTACAGCACATCAAACAAATAATAAACCATGATCAAGTGGGATTTATCCCTGGGATGAAAAGATGGTTCAATGTATGCAAATCAATAAATATGAAACATCACATCGACAGAATAAAGGACAAAAACCATATAACAATTCTTGTTCTCAATAAATGCAGGAAAAACATTTCATAAATTTTAACATCCCTTGATGATAAAAATTCTCAACAAGCTATAGAAAGAACATACCTCAACATAATAAAGGCCACACATGACAAGCCCACAGCTAACATCATTCTGAATAAGGAAAAGCTGAAAATCTTTTCTTTAAGAACTGGAACAACACAAGATACCTGCTTTCACCACTCTTATTCAATATAGCACTGCAAGTCCCCACCAGAACCATCAGGCAAAAGCAAAAAATAAAAGCATCTAGTTGTTTTGGGTGTTTGTTTGTTTTGTTCAAAATGGCAGATCAGAGGCATTGCTAGCATACCTTTCCCACTTGGAAGGACAAAATAGTGTCTAGCGATTCACACTGTGAAATTTTTTTCAAGAAGCGACACAGGAACTGAACAGTGAAATTGAAGGAATCACATACCCTTTGAAGGAAGCAGGAGGCTGCAGCCTATACTGTGAGTCAGGTGAAGCGCTGCAAGTCTCCAGAGTGTGAGAGGAGGAGAGACTGCCTCTGAAATATACACCCCCACTGGAGACCCTGAAAGTCAGGCCATAGGGAAAGGCCCTAACCGCACCCAGCACAGGAACCAACTTGGGGAGGGTTGTGGAATATAAAAGTGGGAGCAGCAGTGGGAAGACGCTTGCATGCATTCCCAGATGCCAGCACGAGCTGAGGGCGGCCATTCCTTACTGTTCTTCACAGGGGAATTGCTGCAGAGGACCGCCAAAAAGTTCAGGAAGTGGTCGCAGGTTGAAAGAAGCCCCCTGCTGGATATCATGATGTAACCTCAGATAGGGACGAACTCCCCTGGTCAGGGCTGGAGTGAGAGGGAGACTGAAAAGCAGGCGGCAAGTGTAGGAATCATGAATGGTGGAGCCAGGCGTTCAGCTTTGCCGCGGATGGGGAGGGGCGTGGCCTGAAAGCCGCAATTTCTGTCTTCACGGGGAAAGCTTATGACTCAGGGTAGGTGCAGGCTGACTGGAACTCAGCTCGCTCCCAGTAGTCTGGCTCCCAGGGACTCCCACTTTTAAAGGAAGGGAGAGTGCACCACATCAAGGAAACGCCCTGTGGAACAAAAGAATCTGGATGGCAGGCCTTGAACACTGGCTCATTTTGCTGATGGAGTTTCTTTCAGCAGAGGCACAGTTGCAGTGCTGGACCCAGCAGAAAAAGTCCTCAGCTCTGTCCCAACAGTCAGACAGCCCTGATGCACATGAGGGGTCTTGGAGAAGAAAAAATATCTTTCCTCACTTGTCTACCACTGTATGCACAGTGGGGCTTCTCCCACAAGATCTCAGCATGGGTGCAACTATAGACAGCCTTTCTGGGATCTATCAGGGTGACTGCATTCCCACAGAAGGAACGCCTTCCAGGTTCAGGCTTGCATGAGAGACAGAGTCACAGTCCTTCTCTGCTTGGAGCATCAACATTCCTACAGATGAAAAGGGTTGCCTATCTGATCTGAATAGCCAGAGCACTGAGACCGGAGTGTGTCTGAGAGGTGGATACCTTTCCTGCTGACCCAGTTGGGGAGCTGAAGTTGCTCCAACTCTTTACCCTGATAAGACCTTAGTGCTACAGACTGAGGCCTCCTCCACCCACCTCTGTCAAGGCTGCAACTTCATTTACCCACCTGCTTTAGCCACAACCAGTTCCTACCCAGGAATGAATCCTAAATCATCAAACCAGTAAATAAAATACTGAGGAAAAACAAATTAAAAAAAATAAAACTGCATGCCACGGGGGGATAAGATAAGCTTTAAAATACCTTGACCATTCCAACCCCCTAGAAGATAGTGAACTTGCTCACACATTTAGCACGTTGCTACTACAACCAGCATATAAGAAAGCCACCATACAAAGACTCTCTCTAACCAAAGAACTCTTATAGAGTCATCACCCCTGACAGCACCAATAACTGAATTAGACTATAATTAACTTAAAGCATTAAAGTCTCATCCTTTAGGGGAAAAAAGAATTTAAAAACAAGCAAGCAAACAAAATAAAAGAAACACAGTCAAATCATATGTATATTCAAGAATGAGAAGAAGTCAGAAAACTAACCGTTAATATGACAAAACAGGGTGCTACAACACCCACAAAATGTCATACTAGCTCTCCAGCAATGGACCCAAACTAAGATGAAATCTTTGAAATACCAGATAAGGAATTCAGAAGGTCAATTATCAAGCTACTTGAGGAGATATCAGAGGAAGATGAAAACCATCATAAAGAAATTAAAAAAGCAGTTCAGGATATGAATAAAAAAATTTCTAGAGAGAGAAATATCATAAAGAAAAACCAAACCAGAAGTTCTGGAAACGAAAGACACACTGAGAGAATTACAAAATGCAGTGGAAAATTTTAACAATAGACTATAACAAGTAAAGCTTGAAGACAAGGCTTTTGGATTTAATCAATCAGGCAAAAATAAAGAAAAAAATCAAACGAATTGAAGAAAGTCTCCAAGAAATAAGGGATTATGTAAAATGGTCAAACCTAAGAATAACCGGTGTTCCTGAAGGAGGAGAGAAAATAATAAGTCTGGAAAACTTATTTGAGGGAGTAATTGAGGAAAACTTCTCTGGCCTGGATAGAAATCTAGATATCCAAATCTAAGGCACTCCAAGATGGAGTTTTGCTCTTGTTGCCTGGGTTGGAGTGCAACGGCGCAATTTCGGCTCATTGCAACCTCTGCCTCCCAGGTTCAAGTAATTCTCCTGGAAAATTCATTGCATAAAGATCTTCAGCAAGTCATGCAGTCATTAGGTTATCTAAAGGCAATGTGAAGGAAAGAATTCCTTCATCAGTAAGACAAAGGCATCAGGTAACCCACAAAGGAAAACTGATCAGACTACCAGCAGACTTCTCAGCAGAAATCTTACAAGCTAGAGGGATTGGAGTCCCATCTTCAACCTCCTTACACAGAACAACTGTCAGTCAATAATTTTGTATCCTACAAAACTAAGTTTCATAAATGAAGGAAAAATAAAGTCATTTTCAGACAACTGCTGAGGGAATTTGTCACTACCAAACCAACATTACATCAAATACTAAGAGGAGTTCTAAACCCTGAAATGAGAGCCTAATATGCACCAAGACAAAACCTCTTGAAAACTTAAAACTTTTAGGGTGTGTAAAACAATAACAATGAAATAAAACTATCTGGGTAAGAATTAACATGATGAAGAGAACAGTACCTCACATCTCAATATTAATGTTGAATGTAAATGGCCTAAACACTCCACTTAAAAGATACACAATGGCAGAATGGATAAAAAAATCACAATCCAAGTATCTGTTGTCTTCAAGAGACTCACCTAACATGGGAAGATTCATATAAACCCAAGGTAAAAGGATAGAAAAAGGTAAAAATGTATTCTATACAAATGAAAAGCAAAAGAGAGCAGAAATCGCTTTTTTTTTTCTTTTTTTTGAGATGGAGTTTAGCTCTTGTTGCCCAGGCTGGAGTGCAATGGCATGATTTCAGTCCACTGCAACCTCTGCCTCCCAGGTACAAGCGATTTTCCTGTCTCAGCCTCCCAAGTAGCTCGGATTATAAGGTTTCACCATGTGAGTCAGGCTGGTGCAAACTCCTGACCTCAGGTGATCCACCTACCTTAGCCTCCCAAAGTGCTGGGATTAACAAGCGTGCACAGATATAGCTATTCTTATATCAGACAAAACAGACTTCAAAGTAACAACAGAAAAAAAAAAAAAAAAAAAAAAAAAAGGCAATGAAAGTCACTATATAATAACAATAGAATTAATTTAACAAGATATTATAATTCTCAATTTATATGCACCAAACACTGGAGCTCCCAGATTCGTAAAACAATTACTACCAGACCTGAGAAACAAAACAGATGGCAAAACAATATTAGGGAAAGACTTCAGTATACCACTGAAGCACTAGACAGGTCTTCAAGACAGAAAGTCAACAGAGAAACGATAGACTTAAGTGACACAGTAGAACAAATGGACTTAACAGATATTTACAGAATATTCTACTCAAGATCTGAAGAACATGCATTCTTCCCATTAGCACATGAAACATTCTCTGAGATAGACCATATAATTGGCCACAAAACAAGTCTCAATAAATTTTAAGAAATCAAAATCATATCAAGTATCTTCTCAGGCCACAGTAGAATAAAACTAGAAATTAACTCCAAAAACAATCTGTAAAATTATACAAACAAATGGAATTAAATAATCTGCTCCTGAATAATCTCTGGGTTAACAATGAAATCAAGAGAGAAAGTTAAAAATTATTTGAATTGAATAATAATAGTGACACAAGTTATCAAAACCTCCAGATACAGCAAAAGCTAAGAGGAAAGGTTATAGCACTAATGCCTACATCAAATAGTTTTAAAGAGCACAAGTTGACAACCTAATGTCACACCTCAAGGAACTGGAGAAACAAGAACAAACTAAACCTAGAGCTAGAAGAAGGAAATAAATAACAAAGATAAGAGCAGAACTAAATGAAATTCAAACAAACAAAAAAAAGATCAATGAAAGAAAAAGCTGGTTATTTGAAAAAAAAAATAAACAAAATCAAAATAGATCATTAGATAGATTAACCAAGAAAAGAAGAGAGAAGATCCAAAAAACCTCAATTAGAAATGAAACTGGAGACATAACCGACACCACAGAAATACAAAAGGTCATTCAAGACTACTATGAATACCTTAATGTGCACAAACTAGAAAACCTAGAGGACATGGATAAATTCCTGGAAACATACAACCCTCCTAGATTAAATCAGGAAGAAACAGAAACAGACTAATACCAAGCAGCAAGATTGAATCAGTAGTTTAAAAATTGCCAGCAGAAAAAAAAAAAAGCGCAGGATCAGATGGACTCAGCTAAATTCTACTAGACATTCATAGAAGAACTGGTGCCAATTCTACTGAAATTATTCCGAAAGATTGAAAAAAAAAGGAATCCTTCCTAAATCATTCTGTGAAGCTAGTGTCACCCTGATACCAAAACCAGGAAAAGACACAACAACCACCACAACAAAAATGACAGAACAATTTCCCTAATGAACTTAGATGCAAAAATCCTCAACAAAATACTAGCTAACTGAATCCAACAGCACATCAAAAAGATAATTCATTACGAGCAAGTGGGTTTCATCCCAGAAATGCAGGGATGCTTTAACCTATGCAAGTCAATAAATGTGATATATCCCATAAACAGAATTTAAAAATAAAAACTATATTATCATCTCAATAGATACAGAAAAAGCATTCAAGAAAATTGGTATCCTTTTTTGATAAAAAATCAATAAACTCAGCATAGAATGGACATATTTCAAAATAATAAAAGCCAGGCCAGGAACAGTGGCTCACGCCTGTAGTCCCAAAACTTTGGGAGGCTAAGGTGGGAAGATTGCTTGAGCCCAGGAGTTTGAGATCAGCCTGAGCAACATAGCAAGACCTTGTCTTTTTAAAAATAAATAAATAAATAAATAAATAAATAAATAAAAGAAAAAAAAACCTAAAAGCCATATATGACAAACTCACAGTCAACATCATACTGAATGGAGAAAAGTTGAAAGCATTCCCCTTGAGAAAAGTAACAAGACAAGGATGCCCACTTTCACCACTCCTATTCAACATAGTTCTGGAAGTCCTAGCCAGAGTAATTAGGCAAGAGAAAGAAATAAAGGGCATCCAAATTGGAAAAGAGAAAGTCAAATTATCGCCATCTGCAGATTATATAAATTGTAAACCTAGAAAATTCCAAAGACTTCTTCAAAATATTTTTAGATTTGACAAATGAATTCAGTAAAGTCTCAGATTACAACATCAATGTACACAAATCAGTAGCACTGCTATATGCCACCAATAACCAAGTTGAGACTGAAATCAAGAACCCAATGCCTTTTACAACAGCTGCAAAAATATTAAGTACCTAGGAATATACTTAACCAAGGATGTAAAAGATCTCTACAAGGAGAACTATAAAACACTGCTGAAAAAAATTATACACGACACAAACAAATAGAAGTATGTCCCATGCTCACAAATTGGAAGAGTCAATATTGCGAAAATGACCATACCGCTCAAAGTAATCTGCAGATTCAATGCAATTCCTATCAAAATACCAACACCGTTTTTAACAGAATTAGGAAAAACAGTTCTAAAATTCATAGGGAACCAAAAAAGAGCCCAAATAGCTAAAACAATCCTAAGCAAAAAGAACAAATCTGGAGGCATCACATTACCAGACTTCAAATTATACCACAAGGCTATAGTTACCAAAACAGTTTGGTACTGGTACAAAAGCAGGCATATAGACCAATGTAACAAAATAGAGAACCCAGAAATAAAGCCAAATATGTTCAACCAACTGATTTTTGACAAAATATGCAAAAACATATATTGGGAAATGGACACCCTATTTAATACATGGTGCTAGGAAAACTGGCAAACCACATGTCGAAGAATGAAAGTGGATCCCTACTTCTCACCTTATACAAAAATCAACTCAAGATGGATCAAAGACTTAAATGTAAGGTCTAAAATTACAAAAATTATACAAGACAATGTTGGAAAACTCTTCTAGACATCAGCCAAGGCAAGGAATGTATGTCTAAGACCCCAAAAGCGAATGCAACAAAAACAAAAATAAATGAATGATACCTAGTCAAACTGAGAAGCTTTTGCACAGCAAAAGAAATAATCAGAAGAGTAAACAGACAACCTACAGAAAGGGAGAAAATATTTGCAAACTGTGCGTCTGACAAAGGACTAGTAACCAGAATCAAGGAACCCAAACAAATCAGCAAGAAAAAACAAATAAGTCTGTTAAAAAGTAGGCAAAGGCCATGATAGACATTTCTTAAAATAAGATACACAAATGGACAACAAACTCATGAAAAATGCTCAATATCATTAATTATGAGGGAAATGCAAGTTAAAACTGCAATAAGATACCATCTTACTCCTTCAAGAAAAACCATTATTAAAAAGTCAAAAAAACAATAAAATGTTGGTGTGGATATGGGGAAAGCGGAATGCATGTGACGAGTACTCACACATCCTTAATAAATATCTAAAATATTATATATCTATTAAAAATCGTAGTTGGAAGGTTCCAAATTGAGATAAAGGATTGTGGCTAGCATTGCAAGTCCAGCTTCTTTGCAAGGAGTTGACCGCAGGCTGTGCTGGGTGCGACCTCTCTCGTTATCTCATGGTCACAATCCCCATTGTATTAGCCACGCTGGCTTCTGTCACTTTTCTTGGTCCTGGTCCAAAAACTCCAATTTTGTAGGATAGAAGAGGTTTAGATATCCTTCTCCTGTCTCAACAAGATTTTCAGTGTATACAAACACGGAAAACTGAAAATCAGGTTTTCAGGTTACTCAAAAAATTGAACATCCTTTATGATACTTTATAGGGAAGAATTTTCATTCCCTTGAGTTGATGTTTATTACTGAAACCCTAACCCACTGAATGGCATCATTTTTCTGGAAAACAGTCTGCCAGTAACATCCCCACTAAGATAAATATATTATAAGTATTATTTAGAGTTTTCTTAAATTTATTTGCAGATGTCAGACATTGAGCATTTCTTGGAAAACGATCCAAAAAAAAAAAAAAAAATCCCACTCTATTGGAAAAAAATCCCAGCTCCATTGCTATAAATACAGGGCGATTTTTGAGCCAGTCACTTCATTTCTTGGGGACTCAGTTAATACATTTGTAAAATGAGAGTGTTAAACTAAAATAACTGAGATTTTCCAGCTGTAGCATTCAATGCTTCTATGTTGTCAGTATTTGTTGATGTTTTAAATACTATTACTTCATTCCCAAGGCTTCCTGATCTGCCATACCTCTCTCTTCAGATTCCTCCACAGATAAATAGTTCCAGGTGGGATTCGTTTAGATTTATTATTATTATTTTAATAGCTACCATATATCCAGTGCTTCCTATGTGCAGAATATATGTTATCTGACATAATCCATATGTAACCCAAGTATTAGACTAGTCTTGCCTTTCCCCATATTTTGGGAAAGGGGAGTTTGTCTTAAAACTGTTTTTTCCTCCTCCTTGCAGCTGCTGCTTTGGATTGCATGTTTCTCCCTGTTGCTCTTGGCTCCCTCTTGGACCATACGGGTTGTGCTGCCAACCATTGCCTAAAACTCTGGAACTCTGACCTCCCCCTCGAGGTGATGCTGCTTCTCCTGTGATGTTAGCGGGAGATGAGGAAATGTGACAAGAAAATTTCCCTTGCTCTTGTATCTCTCAGTTCTTCCAAGCCCACCATACCAGTCACTGTGTTTATAACAGATATCATTATAGAGGTGGAAATTTCTATACAATGGAGGAAAGAATAACTTAAAACTGCATGTGAAATATGATTTTCCCCAAGCCCCCCAAAAAAGGCAATAAATAAATAGAAGACAAACGGGTGAATGGATGAATAAACAAAGTAGCTCTTCATCATACCCTTCGGGAAGCAGCCCAGCTCAGACTGCTGTTCTCAGTTTCCCAAGCCTCGCCCAGTTCAAACTCCTGTTCTCAGTCTTCCAAGCCTCCCTTCTTTCATGAGCAGAGAGGTATATTTTTAAATTCTTGTTTCAAATCTGTGCTTGTCTTTTAGAAATCCACATCTGCAGTTTATGAGGATTGATATCACCTTGGATTTCATCATCTTTTTCTTCCACGGCAAACTATAGACCACACTAACCTACAGAAACATGTTTTCCTAAAATCTAAGGCATTAAGTTGAGAAATACATCATACGTCGTTTCAGCAGAGCAATTTGGTTATGAGTCTCCAAAATACATTGGACAACTTCAAGGTTGGTATTAATCCTTTGAATCCAATCCCATTCAGTCTCTTCTCTCTCATATGAAGTCTAGATATGTCTTTTTTACTCTTCGTATCATTTTCTTAACTATAAGGCTAAACACTTACACATATCTCACAACAACAGACAATATTTTCATAGGGAATATGGTCTACATGGAAATAAGAAACTTTCTTCTGTAAATGCAGCATAACCTATGCAGATTTCTTAGTCCACAATACTTTCCATGTTATATACAGGAGTGCCAGCAATCTTTTATCTTTCCTTTAAACATTCCCAGAAGAAATGGGTGTGTATAAAATCATGCTTATTTTCTGCTTCTCTAAACCACAAAACCGTCTATATCAGATAGTTGCCTTCAAGTAAAAAAAAAAAAAAAAAAATACCGAGAAGAAGCTTTGAAATCAACCTCTTTTTTCACTTTTGAATCAACTCAAATTTGTGGACTAAATATTGTCTCCAATTGTCTCTACAAACACAAAGGTAGCAGTATAAGGACTCATTATTTCCCTGTATTTGGTGCAGATTTCAAAGGATTGGGGGAAAGGGTTGGTTAAGGTTTCCCTTTAAGTTATATTTATGATAAGCTTTGGGGTAGCAGTTACTATTCTAGACTTAGGGAACTGAAGGTAAGAATCAAAATGACATACCAAAATCATACATATGGTGAATAGAATTGCTGAGATGTCACCAAAGTTAGTGAGTTGAAGTCCGTTCACTACAACAATATAGACTTCAGATTGTTTAGGGACATCTTTTTCCTTCAAGAATGAAATAAATGTTTTGTCTCTCTTTGCTTTTCTCTGATGTCTCCTTTTCAGCCCTTTCCTCCTATTTTATCCGGTCCTTGGTTGATGCTACCTTACTGTGATAACAATGTTAAATACATTTGTGTTGCTCTCTTTCTCTCTGCAATAATTTTTTAAATCATGTTCTGTTGAAAGAATATTAGGATTTAACCATCAGACAGAGAATGATTTTGAGAAGAGGCGGTTATATGTCCCCCAGATGAAATCTGCCCTTTCTGCTTTTATTGAGAAATCATAATTCACCTCACTGATTCGGTTTACCTCAATATTTCAAATGAGAGAGGTGCTTTGACCAAGAGCAGGGAGATTCCTGCTTATAAATTTACTAACTGGAGTATTTTTTACATACAGTATAATGCTTTGATTTTAAGTGAATAGTTCAACAAACTTTGACAAATGTTCATACCCTTCTAACATCATTCAAATCAAAACACAGAACATTTCCAATGCCTGAAGCATTCCTTGTGGCACTTCCAGTTAATATCTCTCTTCCAGAGAAATTGTTGTTCCAGTTTCTATAACCAGAGATTGCTTTTGCCTGTTCTGGAACTTCATATAGTGGAATCATATAGCATAGACTCATGTTTAGCTGCTTTCATTCAACGTAATATTTCTGAGATTCATCCACGTTTTTGTTTGTTTTTTGCTTACTTCAAGTATATAAAAATATTCTTCCAATATTTTCATTCAGAAGCTTTAAAATTTTAGCTCTTACATTTAGGTATATAATTCATCTGATTAATTTTTATATAGGACATAATAAAGGGGTGAAGATTAATTTTTTGTAAAGATATCCAATTACTCTAATGTTATATGCTAAAAAGACTTTTTCCTCTACTTAATTTTATTAGTATCTTTTTAATAAATCATTGAACTCCACAAGTATGAATATAATTCTAAGTTTTCTATTCTGTACAGTTACTCTGTCTACTCTTATGCCAATAACTAATTGCCTAATATATTGTAGTTTTATACTCTGTGTTGAAATCAGGCAATGTAATCTCCTAACTTTGTACCTTTAACATGCTTCTAACTTTATATCTTTAAAATTTGGTCATTCTAAGCACTTTGCATTTCCATATACATTTTAGAATTAGTTTGTCAATTTTTACAAAAATATCTGCTTAGAATTTGCTTGAGATTGCTTAAATCTATAAATCTTGATGGGGAGAAAATTAGTGATTACAAGATTGAATCTTCAAATCCATGAATATGGTATATATCTCCATTAATTTAGAACTATAATTTCTCTATGTGTAGATGCACATCTTTTATTAAATTTATTTATTTGTACTTGGATTTTAACTATTAAGCTATCATAAATGGTGTTGTTTACTTAATTTCATTCCTAGTTATTTATTTCTGTTTCTTGTGTATAGAAATACACTTTTCATTCTAGCTTTTTTTTAGTAGATTTCCCTGGATTTTTACATTCACAATCATGTTATGTAAGAATAAAGAGTTTTACTTATTGTAAAGTCTGCTTGTTCCTGTTCTTTGTGGTTTCTTCGGTTTTTGTTTTTTTTTTTTCCTATGGTACTTGCTGTACAATGTCGAACAGATATGGGAAGAACAAAGATTGTTGCCTTGTTCTTGATGTTAGGGTGTTCAATATTTTGTGTTAAAGTATAACGTGCATAACACTTTATCAGATTGAGAAAGTCTTCTTTCTTTTCTGAAGGGTTTTTTTCCCCCTCATAATGGGCAGTGACTTTTATCAAATGTTTTTTCTATATCTATTACACTGAGATGATTATGTAATTTAAACTTTATATTAATATGGTGAATATATTGATTGACTTTAGAAAATTGAGACAACTTTGCATTCTAGAGACAAACACCACTTGATTATAATGTATTATCCTCTTTAATCTTAGTATTTATTTTATTTCCTCTAATAAATTTTTAGTTACATGGCTTACTTTTCTTAAGCAGTTGCTTTAAAAATTGTAATATACACCCTTAAATTATAGCTTTCTCAAAAATATTTAATTACCTCACAATTTCCAATTGCTACCATCTGCCTTTTGAGGCCTTGTGATTTTACTTCTACATATTGCATAAAATCTATGTTCTTTTGCTTTTTTTACTTTACATCGTCAATACTCTTTAAGGATATTTAATAATTTATGTATAGAAAACAAAAAATAATTTTCAAAATATTTTTAAATATATTCTATTCTTTCTTATAAAGCTGAGTTTTTATCTCATGTCACTGCTTTTAAACCTACACAAATTCTTTCATTATTTCTTGTAGGACAGTTTTGCTGGAGTTTAATTCGTTCAACTTTTGTCTGTTTGAAAATATCTCTATGCCACCATTAGTTTTTGAAGGATGTTTTTGGCAGATGCAGCAGTTAATTGTTCTTTCACACTTTAAAAATATTATTCTATTATATTCTGACTTCCATTATTTTTGATGATGAGTCAAGTAACATTCTTATCATTGTTTTTCTGTATAGGAAGTTTCTTTTTTCCCCCATCTGGCTACTTTTAAGTTAATCTTTTTATCGTTGTTTTTCTGCAGTGTGACTGTGATGTGTGTTTTTTGGATTGGTAGGCTTATTTTCCCATTTATATATAGCTAGATTCTATTTGTTAATTGTTAAGAACCTCTCTATGTTCATGAAAGATACTATTCAGTGATTTTATTTTCTGTATTGTTTTTCTCTTGTGTTAGTATTAGGACTATCCTGCCCCCAATCCAGAAGACACGTGTTCTGTTTTTTTTTTAATTGTCTTAAAGAGTTTGTATAACATGAAAGCTATTTCTTCCTTAAAGAAAAATTTGCATTGATGCCATCTAGATGTAGTGTTCCTTGTGGAAAATATTATATTTTGTTTAAGTATATTTAAAAGACACAGGGATATTCAAATTTTCTGCTTTTTTGTGTGGGTGTGCCCAATTAAAAAAAATCTGTGTTTGTCAAAGGATTTGTTTATTTCCTCCAAGTTCTCAATATTGTTGGCACAAAGTTGTTAATAATACCCTATTGCAATCTTTTTAATACCTAAAAACTCTGTGAGAAGGCTTCTTTTTTATTCTTGATACCGGCAAATTATGCTTTTCCTCTTTTTTTGATTACTTTTTCTAGGAGTTTATCAATTTTATTAATCTTTTTACAAACAAATTTTTAATTGTGTTAATGTTTTCTATTATTTACCTTGCCTTTTTTCATTGATTTTTGCTCTTTATTTTTTTTCCATCCATGTTAATTTGTTCTTGTTATGTTAGTTGTTTTAGTAACCTAAATAATTGATTCTTATTATATATATGCCTTTAAAATTTGTCATATATGTGTGTGTACACTTATATATGTCTTTAAACTTATAAGTTTGCTGTTAAGTCCTGCTTACCTCCATTACACAAATTTTGATACTTTGTGTTCTTATTACTGAGCTCAAAACATTTTCAAATTTCAATTTTGATTTTTTTCTTTAATCATGTATGTGTGTTTTAGTTATAATTTTATTTCTGTTTTTAAAAATTCTGTTGGGTTTTCAGAACATATTCAGTAGGATTTTAATTTTGAAAATGTGTTGAGATTATTTATAGCTAGAAATATTGTCTATCTTGGTGTATGTTCTAAGTACATTTGAGAAGACTCTTTATAATAAAAATATGGGGAAACAAGTCAAAAATATCAAGAAGACCAAGTTGGTTAAAAGTGATGTTCAACTATTCTACATCCTTATGCTACTTTTTGATCTGTTACTGAGAGAAAACTATTAAAACTGCTTTTATGATTAGGAATTTGTTTGTCTTTTCTGGTATATCACTGTTGGCTTCAGATATTTTGAAACTATATTAGTTACAGCATATACATTTATGTTTGTTATGTTATTGTGATGAATTGATCCTTTTATATTATAAAATATTTCCCATTATTTCTTGCATTACTCATTTATTTAGTCTGACATTAATGCAGCTACAACAGCTTTTTTTGTAATTAGTGTTTTTAGGGTATATAGTTTTCCATCTTTTAGCTTCAGTGTATCTGTGTCTTTATGTTTAAACTGTACCTTTTGTAAGGACTATTAGTTTATGCTTCTTTTTTTACACAGGCTGCCAATTAATGCATTGTAATTAGACTTTTCAGTTCATTTATATTTGATGTATTTGTAGATGTGGTTGAATTTAATTCTACAATTTTGCTATTTGTTTTCTACTTGACTCACCTATTTTTTGTTCTGTTCTTCTTTTATTGCCTTCTTATGGTTAGATTCCCACATGCATCTTTAACTTAATTCAGTCTATCTTAAATTGGTTTGTATTACTTCACAAACATTATAATTTATAGTAGTGTAATTCTATTTTAAATTTATTGCCTGTAATTCTAGCACTTTGGGAGACTAATGCAGGAGGATTGCTTAAGCCTAGGAAATCAAGACCATCCTGGGTAACATGGCAAGACTGTCTCTACAAAAAAACAAAAAATTTAGCCAGATGGTGTGGCACACACTTGTGATCCCAGCCATTCAGGAGGCTGAGGCAGGAGAATCACTGAGCTCAGGAGGTCAAAGCTTCTATGAACCATGATTATGCCTCTATATTCCAGCCTGAATAACAGAGTGAGACTCCACCTCAAAAAAAAATTCTTTTTTTCTCTTTCTTTTACTTGGGGTAATTTCCATTGACATGTTTTTTAATTAATTTTTTTGCTATGTCTCATCTGCTAAGCCAATTCTATAAATGTGTTAATCAATATCTATTTAATAAACCTCTTATTTTGTATGGTAATAGATTTACAAATAAATCGGATGTTAATCCGACTATACGGATAATATTTACAAATAATATGAGGATAATACAAAGAGTTCCCATATATCCCAGAAGCAGTTTTTCCTATTATTAATATCTTACATTAGTGTGGTACATTTGCCATAATTAATGAACCAATGTTAATACATTCATATTAACTAAAGTTTATATTTATTTGGATTCCCTTAGTTTTTATCTAGGTTATTTTTCTATTTCAGAATTCCACATAGGTATCCAGGAGATCACATTGTGTTTAGTGTAGTTGCCTTATGTTCCTTGTGGCTCTAGTAGTTTATCAAGACTTCCTTCATTTTTGAGGTCCTTGAATGTTTTGAGGGATACTGGTTAGTTATTTTGTGAAATGTCTGATGATTTCCTCACGATCAGACAGGGTTATGAGTATCTGGGAGGCAAACCACGAGGTAAAGTGTCACTTACCACATCATACCAAGGCTGAATACTATCAACATGACTTACCAATATTGACGTCAAAACTGGTCATTTGGCTGAAGTGATGTTTTTCAGACTTTTTGGTGTGAGGCTATTTTTTTCCTCTTTTTATACTTTGGAAGGATGTCACTATGTACAGCTCTCAATGTAAGAAGTTATGCTCCATCTCTTTGAGGATTATTTGAAATCCTGCATAGGAGATGTGTTTATTCTCCTCCATTTACTTTTTGTTCAGTCATGTATCTATATCGGCGTACACTCATGAACATTTATTTTATACCTTGGGTTATAATCTAATTCTACTTTATTTATAATATTTTGTTGCCCAGATTGTTTTAGTTCTGGCCATTGGAAGTTATTTCATTTGGCCCTTTTATCCATTTAACATATCCCCAATATTGTGTGTGTGTTAGTTTGAAAGCACTTACTTCCCTTTTCAGCACATTTTTACTTTTACTATGAGATGCTCCAGGCTCATCTAGTATATTTCCTGCCTTAATCCTGGAATCACCAATTTCTCCAAGACTTGATTTTTTATTATTAATATTATTTTTTATTGGAGAATAGTACTGAAAACCAAAATCTGGGTCAGGCGTGATGGCTCATGCCAGTAATCCCAACACTTTAGGAGGCCGAGGCGGACAGTTCACTAAAGGTCAGGAGTTCGAGAGCAGCTTGGCCAACATAGTTTTCTAATACATGCGTTTGATGCTAAAAATGTTCCTCTAAGCACTGCTTTTACTACATTCTGATTTTGATAAATTGTATTTGCAATTAAATTTTTTTAGTTTGTCATTTTATGCATGAGTTACTTAGAACTGTCATTTAATTTCCACATATTGGGGACTTAACTAGCTATTTTCTGTTACTAATATCTAGTTTAATTTCATTGTGATGTAAGAACACACTTTGCATAATTCCTTTTCTTTTAATTTTCTTAAGGTTTGTTTTCTGGCTGGAATGTAGTCTATATTAGAAAATGTTCTACATGAGGTGCAGGCAAATGTTCATATTGCTGTTGAGGGGTGGTGTATTCTATAAATGTCAGCTAGATCAAGTTGATTGATAGTGCTGTTCAGTTCAACCATAGTTTACTCATATTCTGCCTGTTTTATCTGCCAGTTACTGAGAGAAGGTTGTTGAAGTCTTCAACTCTAATAGTCATTTTTCTATTTCTTCTTTCAGTTCTATCAGGCTTTAATTCATTTATTTTGACATTCTTTCACATTCAGGATCTTTTTGTTGGCAAGTTGAACCCTTTATTATTATGTAATGCCTCTACATATTTCTGACAATCTTCTCTTTTCCAAAGTCGGCTTTGTTTGAAATTAATACAGCTACTCCAGCTTTCTTTTGACTTTTGTCAACATGGTATATCTTTTCCATTTCTTCACTTTTAGGTTAAGTTTTTATATTTAAAGTGAATTTATTGTAGACAACATATAGTTAGGCTTTGTTTATTTCCATTCAGATAATTGCTGTTTATTAAGACCATTCATATTTAAAGTAACTTTAATTCACATTTAAAGTAATTCTCAGTATAGTCGGATTAACATCTATCATTTATATCTGTTTTCTACTTGTTGACTTTGTTGCTTGTTTTTTTTTTCCAGTCTTCTTCTGCCTTCTCTAGTTTTAATCAAACATTTTTTGTGATTCTATTATATTTTCTCTCTTAGTATATAAATTATACTTATCTTTAAAGCTTTTTGTTGGTTTTTAGCTTTAAAGCTTTTTGTTGGTTTAGAGTATACAATGCATTTTTTCCAGCTTTATTTAAGTATAATTGATAAATAAAAATTATATAAATTTAAGGCATGTAACATGATAATTTCATATACATATACATTGTGAAAGGATTACCACAGTCATTACAATACACATTTTTAAACTAATTTAAGCCCAGCTTTAAATAACAATAATCTGTTTTATAAATAGTGGTGCAATAGCATATTACAGAGTTTCCCATTTTTTTCTTGTCCCATTGCTTTGTCCCAGTGCTGTCATTCACTTTACTTAACCATATTCTGTAATACCTAGTAACCAAATATGTTGTTTCTTTTACTTCCTCAGTTGTCTTTAGATAAATTAATAATTAAAAAGTGAAATATTTTATTTTACTTCAATTTATTCTTTCTTTTAAAATATCATGTGTTTTCTGTAGGTAGATTTACATTTCTGGACTATATTATTTTCCTTTTGCCTTAGAAATAATTCTTTCAACATTTCTTGCTAAGGAGCCCTGCTAGAAATAAATTTTCTTAGTTTTGTTATTTTTTAGAGAAAATTTTTATTTTTTCCTCATTTTTGAAGGATAATTTTGCTGGATATATAATTCTAGGTTTGTGGATTGTTTTCTCTCTCAATACTTTAAATATGCTGCTCCACTCTGCCTTGCTTGCATAATTTCTGATGAGAAGCGCTCTGTGCTAATTATCCTTGTGTTTCAGTCATGATTTCTTCTTTGTCTTTGATTTTATGCCGTTTGAATATGATATGCTCAGGTGTGTTTTTTGATGTTTATCATGCTGGATGTTCTCTGAGTTTTGAGGATTTGTGATTTGGTGTGTCATTAATTGTGGAGTCTCAGCCATTATTACTTCAAACATTTCTTTTGATATGGTGTTCTAATTACATGTCTGTTATGCCTTTGGAAATTGTACTACAATTCCTGGACGTTCCATGCATTTCATTTTGGTAAACGTCTATTAACCTTTTTTCAAGCTCACTTACCCTTTCCTTGACTGGGTCTGCTTATGAGGGACCAACAGCATTCTTCATTTCTATCACAGAGTTAAAGATTTCTAGCATTTTCTCTTTATTCTTTCTTAGAGTTTACACCCATTTGCTCACATTACCCATCATTTCTTTTATGTTGTCTACTTTTCACATTATATCTCTTAACATATTAATTACAATTATCTTAAATTGATCATTTTCACATTTGTGTTATTTCTGAGTTTGACTCCATTTACTTTTTAATTGATAAATAAAATTATATATATTTATGGTGTACTACATGATGGTTAGAAATACGTGTACATTGTGGAATAGCACAATTCAGCTAATTAACATACACATTGCCTCACATACTTATCTTTTTATAATGAATACACTTAAAATTTACTCTTTAATACTTTTCAAATACATAAGATATTGTTATTAATTATAGTCACCATGTCGTACAATAGATTTCTTGAATTTATTCCTCCTGTATAATTGAAATTTTGTACTCTGTGACCAACATCTCTCCAACGCCCCCGCCAACCCCCTTAGGCCCTGGTAACCACCATTCTACTCTCTGCTTCTATGAGTTCAACTTTTTCAGGTTCCACATCTAAGTGAGATCATGCAGTATTCATCTTTTTGTGCTTGGCTTGTTTCACTCAACATGGTGCCCTTTAGGTTCATCCATGTTGTTGCACATGATAGAGTTTCTTTCTTTTTCAAGGCTGAATAGTATTTCATTAAATATATTCACTATATATAGTGAATAATGTTGCAGTGAATATGGAAATGCAAATATCTTTTTGACATATTGATTTAATTCCCTTTGGATATATGGCCAGTAGTGGATTGCTGGATCATATGGCAGTTCTATTTTTAGTTTTTTCAGGAACCTCCACCCTGTTTTCCATAATGGCTGCACTAATTTACATTCTCATCAATAGTGCATAAGGGTTCACTTTTCTCCACGTCTTTGCCAACACTTAGCTTTTGTCTTTTTGTTAATCTTTTTGTCAGTCTAATTGGTATGAGTTGATATCTCATTGTGGTTTAATTTGCATTTTCCTGAGGATTAGTGATGTTGAACATTTTTTCACATACCTGTTGGCCATTTGTATGTCTTCTTTTGAAAAATGTTTATTCATGTCCTTAACCCATTTTTAATGAGGTTATTTATTTTCTTGCTATTGAGTTGAGTTCCTTACAGATTGTAAATATTAAGCCTCATCAGATGTGTGGTTGGCAAATATTTTTCCCATTCTGGAAGCTATCTCTTTCTTAATGAAGTTTGATTTTGATTATTACTTTGTCTCTTTTGACTTAGTTTTTTCTCTTTTTGTGTGTCTTATAATTTATTGTTGTTAATCAGATATGTTGTATTGGGTAATAGGAACTAAGGAAATTAACAATTTATTGTGAGGATTTATGGTAACTTGACTAGGAATTAGTCCGTGTTTAATATTTGATGTAGCTATAGGTGTAAGAGCTTTCAAATTCAGTATCATTTGCCTTTCCCTTTTGGGCTTCCCTAGGTACTCTTTTTCAAGGAGAATCTGTGTTTCTCAACACTTTCAGTTATTATTATACTGGAGCCCAGCCGATGTGCTGATAGCTTGTGGAAGAGAATGGGTTTTCTACAATCGGCTTAAATCTCAGTGGTTAGTGGGCTGTTGCTTTGAGGGCCTGTGTTTTCTCCATTGGTATAGCATTTTCCTTTTGCCCCCTTCTCCTTTCCCTGGCTGCAGTATTCCCAATCTATTAACTTGAGGCTCAATCATGGTTTCTATTTTGTTGTTATTGTTGCTGTTGTCGTTTTCTTTTTTTATTATTATTATACTTTAAGTTCTAGGGTACACGTGCACAACATGCAGGTTTGTTACGTATGTATACATGGAAGCCATCATTCTCAGCAAACTATCACAAGAACAGAAAACCAAACACCGCATGTTCTCACTCATAGGTGGGAATTGAACAATGAGATTACTTGGACACAGGAAGGGGAACATCACACATCGGGGCCTACTGTGGGGAGGGGGGAAAGTTGAGGGATAGCATTAGGAGATATACCTAATGTAAATGACTAGGGACATGGATGTTGTCATTTTCTTAGGTGAGCTAGGAAGGCTAGGTGTGGGACTTGGAGTGCGAAATATGCTCCCTCCCCAAACTGGAATATGGATTTGGTAGTCTTTTCCCCTAGAAAATGCATTTATTATAGCTGAGGCTCTGGGTATATTTCACATGGTCACTCTTTTCCTCCCCCTGCCAGAATCATTAGGGGATCTTTCTCTGATCTTCACCGTGAAATCTAGTAGGATCCCTTGAGTAAAGACCATGAATATGCTAGGGCCACTCCTAAGACTACTCCACAGGAGTTTCATTCTCTCATGTTATGCCACACTTAGCCACCAGCTCAGGCAGTTTATGGCTCTAGCAGCTTCTGTTCCAGATAAGCAATCTCAGCTGTGTCTTTCTAGTTGCACCTTTTGCTCCAAATTGTCAAGTGTTAGCTTACCTTGCAACCTCAGTTCTTTGATGGGTCCAAGATGAACCATTGACCTTACTTTTTCTAACTCTTTCTTGTAGGGACAGAAGTGATAGTTTTCTTTTCTTTTTCTTTTTTCTTTTTTTAAGACAGAATCTCGCTCCATCGCCAGGCTGGAGTGCAGTGGTGTGATCTCGGCTCACTGCAACCTCTGCCTACCGGGTTCAAGCTATTCTCCTGCCTCAGCCTCCGAGTAGCTGGGACTACAGGCGCCCACCACCACACTCAGCTAATTTTTTTTTTTTTTTTTTTTAAGTAGAGACAGGGTTTCACCATGTTGGCCAGGATGGCCTCGATCTCCTGACCTCGTGATCTGCCCACCTCGGCCTCCCAAAGTGCTGGGATTACAGGCATGAGCCACTGTACCTCAGCCTGCAGTGATAGCTTTCAAGCTCTTAATATGTCAGAGATGAAAATTGGAAGTCTTAATGTATTTTTTTCCTATGTTCTGGAATTCCAAGTTGACTGTTGTTTAGAGTTTTTATTTCTCTGCTGAAAATCTGCATCTGCTGATTCATTCTGTCCATTTATCCTAAATTCCTTTTGCCATTCATATTAGCTACTTTACTTTCTTATCTGCTCATTCTAACATCTGGACCACCTATAAAATTTTCTATTGACCTTTTTCCTCTTCATTCATGAATCACATTACCCTAAGTCTTTACCCATCTAGTAA
Organism: Rhinopithecus roxellana; assembly: GCF_007565055.1. Lineage (NCBI taxonomy): Eukaryota > Metazoa > Chordata > Mammalia > Primates > Cercopithecidae > Rhinopithecus > Rhinopithecus roxellana. The sequence goes on from NC_044567.1 coordinate 36,052,060, forward strand.
TTTCTTACTGCTTACTGGATATTGAGTATAATACGTTGCACATATTCTGAATTATGTTATTTTCCTCTAAATATTGATTTCTTTCATTCTGATAGGAGGTTAAGATACCAGCAGATCAACTTAACTGGGAAGAAGTTTTGTTTAAGGCTTTATTAAGATTGGTCTATTTTAGTTTTGCAAATATTTTTGAAGCAGTCATCAGCAACGTTGTTCTGTAAAAGCAGAGAGAGTAAATATTTTACACTTTGTGGCCCATATGGTCTTTCTTGCTGCTACTCAAACCTGCGAGAGTAGTGTGAAAGTAGTCATAAATAGCATATATCTAGGTGAACATGACCAGATTTGTGTCTCTATAGGGGCACATTTGGTTCATAGGCCATGGTTTGCTGACTGCTCTCTGGCAGCTTAGTCATTACTCTTGGAAAGTGGTCCTTATTTCTAGTGTGTGGCCCTCGTGAAGTTTCATTTAAAAGCCCATGATATTTACCAGTTATCCCTACTTGGCAGGACTTCAGCTCCTAATTCTCTGTCTAGCACCAGGCCACTGCTAAAATCTCAATGGAGTTATATAGCTTTCCAGCTGCTACTCTCTCCTGGGTTTCTGTGGGGTTACTGTCCTGAATATGCAGAGCTTAGGAGTCAGTGTCAGAATTTTTAATGAAAATTTTAGGGCTCCTTTCTCTATAGTCCTATCGTTTTGGGGTTTTTCTCCTTGATTTCTAGAAGATGTGACAGCCTTGAACTTGGAATTTTGTATTTTCTTTGTTTTTTTCAGTTCAGTACAACTATCATTCGCTTGTATTCTTTATTTGATTTCATTATATAATTTTATTTCAATAGGTTTTTTTGAGGAACAGGTGGGGTTTTGTTACATGAATAAGTTCTTTAGTGGTGATTTCTGAGATTTTGGTGCACCCATCACCCAAGCAGTGTACACTGTACCCAGTGTGTAGTCTTTTATCCCTTACCCTCCCTCACCCTTCCCTGAGTCCCCAATGTCCATTGTATCATTCTTATGCTTTTACATCCTCATAACTTAGCTACCATTTATGAGTAAGAATGTATGACATTCGGTTTCCCATTCCTGAGTTACTTTACTTAGAATAATGATCTTCAGTTCTATTCAGCTTGCTGTGAATGCCACCATTTCATTCCATTTTATGACTGAGTAGTATTCCATATAATACAGTATTCCATATATATATGTATGTGTGTATATAGATATAGATATAAATCACAATTTCTTTACTCGTTGATTGATGGGCATTTGGGCTGGTTCTACATTTTTGCAATTGGGAATTGTGCTGCTATAAACATGTGTGTGCAAGTAACTTTTTCATATAATAACTTATTTTCCTCTGGGTAGATACCCAGTAGTGGGATTGCTGGATCAAATGGTAGTTCTACTTTCAGTTCTTTAAGAAATCTCCACAGTGTTTTTCATAGTGGTGTTACTAGTTTACATTCCCATCAGCAGCATAAAAGTGTTCACTTTTCACCACATCCACAGCAACATCTATTATTTTTTGATTTTTTAAATTATGTCTACTCTTGCAGGAGTAGGGTGGTATCACATTGTGGCTTTGATTTGCATTTTCCTGATCATTAGTGAAGAACATTTTTTCATGTTTATTAGCCATTTGTATACCTTATTTTGAGAATTGTCCATTCATGTCCTCAGCTCACTCGTTAATGGAGTTGTTTGTTCTGTTCTTGCTGATTCATTTGAGTTCTTTGTGGATTCTAGACATTAGTCCTTTGTCAGATGTTTAGATTGTGAAGATTCTCTGCCACTCCTTTGTGGGTTGTTTGTTTACTCTGCTGATTGTTTCTTTTGCTGTGCAGAAGCTTTTTAGTTTAATTAAGTCCCATCTATTTGTCTTTTTATCTTTGTTTCTGTTGCATTTGCTTTTGGGTTCTTGGTCACAGTCTTTGCTTAAGCCAATGTCTAGAAGAGTTTTTCTGATGCTATTGTCTAGAATTTTTATGGTTTCTGTCTTAAATTTAAGTCTTTGATCCATCTTGAGTTGATTTTTGTGTAAGGTGAGAGATGTGTGTCCAGTTTTATTCTTCTACATGTGACTTGCCAATTATCCCAGTGCCATTTGTTGATTAGGGCGTTTCTCCCACTTTTTGTTTTCATTTGCTTTGTGGAAGATTAGTTGGCTTTAAGTATATGGGTTTATTTCTGGGTTCTCTTTTCTGTTTCATTGGTCTATGTGCCTATTTTTATACCAATACCATGCTGTTTTGGTGACTATGGCTTTATGGTATAGTTTAAAGTCAGGTAATACCATTTTTCCAGATTTGTTCTTTTTGCTTAGTCTTGCTTTGTTCATGTGGGCCCTTTTTTTTTTTTGGTGTCATATGAGTTTTAGGATTGCTTTTTCTAGTTCTGTGAAGAATGATGATGGTATTTTGAAGGAAATTGCATTGAATTTGTAGATTGCTTTTGGCAGTATTGTCATTTTCACAATATTGATTCTACCATTCATGAGCATGGGATGTGTTTCCATTTGTTTGTATTGTCTGATTTCTTTCAGCAATGTTTTGTAGTTTTTCTTGTAGAGGTCTCTCAACTCCTAAGTATTTTATTTTGTAGCTATTATAAAGGAGGTTGAGTTCTTGATTTGACTCTCAGCTTGGTCTCTGTTGGTGTATAGCAGAGCTACTATACACCAATAGTGTATTTGTGTACACCAATTTTGTATCCTGAAATTTTGCTGACTTTATTTACCAGTTCTAGGAGCTTCTTGGAAGAGTCTTTAGGGTGTTCTAGTTTTACAATCATGCCACCAGCAAATGGTGACAGTTTAACTTCCTCTTTACTGATTTGGATGCCCTTTATTTCTTTCTCTTGTCTGATTGCTCTGGCTAGAATTTCCAGTACTGCATTGAATAGAAGTGGTGAGAGTGGACATCCTTGTTTTGTTCCAGTTCTCAGGAGAAACTCTTTCAACCCTTTCCCCATTCAGTATGTTTGCTGTGGGTTTGTCATACATGGGTTTTATTACATTACAGTTTATCCCTTCTGTGACAATTTTGCTGAGGGCTGTAATCACAAAGGAATGCTGGATTTTGTCACATGGTTTTTCTGTATCTGTTGAAATTATCGTGTGGTTTTTGTTTTTAATTCTGTTTATGTGGTGTATCACATTTATTGACTTGCGTATGTTAAACCATTCCTGCATCCTTGGTATGAAACCCACCTGATCATGGTGGATTATCTTTGATATGCTGTTGGATTCTGTTAGCTAGTATTTTGTTGAGGATTTTTGTGTCTATGTTCATAAGGGATATTGGTCTGTAATTTTCTTTTTTTGTTAAGTCCTTTCCTGGTTTTGGTATTAGGGTGATACTGGCTTCATAAAATGATTTAGGGAGGATTCCCTCTTTCTCTATCTTTTGAAATAATGTCAATACAATTGGTACCGATTCTTCTTTGAATGTCTGATAGACTTCAGCTGTGAATCTGTCTGGTCCTGGGCTTTTTTTTCTTGGCAATTTTTAAATTATCATTTCAATCTCGCTGCTTGCTTTGGCCTGTTCAGTTTCTATTTCTTCCTAGTTTAATCTCAGAGGGTTGTATATTTCCAGGAATTTATCAATCTCCTCTAGGTTTTCTAGTTTATGTGCCTAAAGGTAGTAGCCTTGAATGGTCTTTTGTGTTTCTGTGGTATTGCTTATAATATCTCCCATTTCATTTCTAATTGGGCTTATTTGGATCTTCTCTCTTCTTTACTTGTTTAATCTTGCTAATGGCCTATCAATTATGTTTATCTTTTCAAAGAACCAGATTTTGTTTTATTTATCTTTTGCATTTTTTTGTTTCAATTTCATTTATTTCTGCAATGATCTTTGTTATTTCTTTTCTTTTGCTGGGTTTGGGTTTGGTTTGTTCTTGTTTCTCTAGTTCATTGAGGTGTGACCTTAGATTTTCTATTTGTCCTCTTTAGACCTTTTGATACAAGTGTTTAAGGCTATGAGCTTTCCTCTTAGCATAGCCTCTGCTGTATCCCATAGGATTTGATAGGTTGTGTCACTATTATCATTTAGTTAAAATAATTTTTAAATTTCCATCTTTATTTCATTGTTAACCCAACAATCATTCAAGAGCAGGTTAAAATCCATGTATTTGCATGGTTTTGAACTTTCCTTTTGGAGTTGATTTCCAATTTTATTCCAATGTGGTCTGAGAGAGGACTTGATATAATTTCAATTTTCTTAAGTTTATTGAGACTTGTTTTGTGGCCTGTCATCTGGTCTATGTTGGAGAATGTTCCATGTGTTGATGAATAGAATGTATATTTTGCAGTGGTTGGGTAGAATGTTCTATAAATATCTGTTAAGCCCATTTGTTCTAAAGTATAGTTTAAATCCATTGTTTCTTTGTTGACTTTCTGTCTTAATGATTTGTTTTGTGCTGTCAGTAGAGTATTAAAGTCCCTCAGTATTATTGTGTTGCTGTGCATCTCATTTCTTAGGTCTAGTAGTAATTGTTTTATAAGTTTGAGATCTCCCATATTGTGTGCATTTATATTTAGGATTGCAATATTCTCCTGTTAGACAAGTCTTTTTATCATTATATAATGTCCCTCTTTGTCTTTTTTAACTGTTGTTGCTTTAAAGTTTGTTTTGTCTGATATAAGAATAGCTACTTATGCTTGCTTTTGGTGTCCATTTGCATGAAACATCTTTTTCCACCCCTCTATCTTAAGTTTATGTGAATCTTTATGTGTTAGGTGAGTCTCTTGAAAACAGCAGATACTTGGTTAGTGAATTCATATCCATTCTGCCATTCTGTATTTTTTAAGTGGAGCACTTGGGTCATTTACATCCAATGTTAATATGGAGATGTGAGGTACTATTCCATTCATCATGCTATTTGTTGCCTGACTGCCTTTTTTCCCCATTTGTTTTTGTTTTATAGGTCTGGTGAAATTTATGCCTTAAGGACATTCTATTGTGGTCTATTTCAAGGGTTTGTTTCAAGAATTAGAGCTCCTTTTAGCAGTTCTTGCAGTGCTTGCTTGGTAGTGGGAAATTCTTTCAGCATTTGTTTGTCTGAAAAAGACTCTATCTTTCCTACATTTACAAAGCTTAGTTTTGCTTGATACAAAATTCTTGGTTGATAATTGTTTTGTTTAAAGAGGCTAAAGATACGGCCCCAATCCCTTTTAGCTTGTAGGGTTTCTGCTGAGAAATATGCGGTTAATCTGATAGGTTTTCCTTTATAGGTTACCTGATGCTTTTGTCTCATGAGTCTTAAGATTCTTTCCTTTGTCTTGACTTTAGATAACCTGATGTCTATGTTCCTAGGTGATGATATTTTTGCGATAATTTTCCCAGGTGTTCTTTGAGCTTTTTATGTTTGGATGTCTCAGTCTCTAGCAAGACCAGGGAAGTTTTCCTCAATTATTCCCTCAAATATGTTGTCCAAACTTTTAGATTTCTCTTCTTTCTTGGGAACACCAATTATTCTTAAGTTTGGTTGTTTAACGTAATCCTAAACTTCTTAGACACTTTATTTTTCAAATTCTTTCTTTTTGTCCTTGTTGGATTTAGTTAATTTGAAAGCCTTGACTTCAATTTCTGAAGTTGTTTCTTCTACTTGTTTGATTCTATTGCTGAAACTTTTCCAGTGTAGGTTGCAGTTTTCTAAGTGTGTTCTTCATTCCCAGAAGTTGTGATTGTTTTTTATTTATGCTCTCTATTTCACGGAAGATTTTTCGCTTTATATCTTGTGTCTTTTTTTATTTCATTAAGTTGGACTTTACCTTTCTCTGGTGCCTTCTTTATTAGATTAATAATCAAACTTCTGAATTCCTTTCCTGGCAATTCAGATATTTCTCCTTGGTTTGGATCCATTGCTGGTGAGCCAGTCTGATCTTCTGGGGGTGATAAAGAAACTTATTTCTTCATATTACCAGAATTGTTTTTCTGGTTTCTTCTCATTTGGGTAGACTATATCAGAGGGAAGATCTGGGGCTCAGGGCCTGTTGTTCATATTCTTTCATCCCATGGGGTACTCCCTTGATGTGGTGCTCTCCCCCTTCCCCTAAGGATGTGGCTTCCTGAGAGCCAAACTGCAGTGATTGTTATTTCTTTTCTGGATCTAGCCACCCAGCAGAGCTACTGTGCTCTGGGCTGGTGCTGGGGGTTGTCTGCACAGAGTCCTGTTATGTGATCAGTCTTTGGGTCAGCTGTGGATACCAACACCTGCACTAATGGAGGTGGAGGGGAGCGTCCTTGGTTGTAGTATTGTTTATTGTGCTAGTTTTGTGTTGGTTGGCCTCTAGCCAGGAGGTGGTGCTCTCAAAGAGCATCAACAGCCATAGTATAGGGTGGATCAGGGAGTGGGTGGGGCCATAGAGTTTCCAAGAGATTATGCCCTTTGTCTTCAGCTACCAGGGCAGGTAGAGAAAGACCATCATGTGAGAGCAGGGTTAGGTGAATCTGAGCTCGGACTCTTCTTGGTTAGGGCTTGCTGAGGCTGCTGTAGGGAATGGAGGTGTGGTTCTCAGGCCAATGGAGTTACGTTCCTGGGGGGATTATGGCTGCCTCTGCTGCATCATGCAGGTTCCCAGAGAAGTAGGGGAAAGCCAGCAGTCATAATTCTCAACCCACTTCCACACAGCCCACAAGGCTGGTCCCACCCCTTCTCTCTCCCCACCCAACATTACCAAGTTTGTTTCCAGGCAGTGAGTGAACAGGGCTGAGAAGTTGCCACAGGCTCTCAGCCTCCCAGTTGAGAAAGCAAGTAAGGCTTTCAGGTTTCAGGCCTCCCCACCTGCCATAGTTTCTGTGCTATGTCTGCACTCCTGATTCACCCACTCCTCCAGGTTCTGTCCAGGAAACTTCACATTTGGTAAAAATTGTTACAAAGTTCAGCTGGAAGTTTCCTTCTTCCTGCGGCCTTTTCTCCGTTCCTCTGGCAACCCTTCCCAAAACGCTTTTTCTCATTTTGTGGGACAAAGTCAGAAATGACTTCCCTGGGGACCAAGAGAGCTCACAGGACTCTTTATGCTGCTTCTTCTACCCCTGTATTTTTCTTGGCTCTCTAAATTAATCTCAGCTCCAGGTAAGGTCAAATCCTTCTCCAGCAATCTGGACCTTCAGGTTCCCCAGTGAGAGTGTGTGTTCAGGGATAGATGATCCCCTTTTTATACTTTCACACATTGGGCACTCATAGTTTCTCAGCTGTCTCCCGGTGCCTGCAGGAGCAATCTGCTTCCTTCAAAGGGTCTGTGGATTCTCTCAGCTTTCCTGAGGTGGTTCTTGGAGCGAAAGTTCATGATGTGAGTCTCGACATGCTGTTCTGTCTGTCCAAGTGGGAGCTGCAAGTTGGTTCTGCCCCCTGTCTGCCATTTTTCCCCCTATATGTCCTCCTTGTGTTCTGTTTCACTTCTGCAGACGAGAAGTGTGAAGCCCTCAGGAGGAAGAGCTACTTGAATATAAAGTTTACCTGATTTTCTTCTCCTTTTTCATATTTCATGTTTCTTCATGATTCTGCCATCTTTGGATTGTTCAACACCACCATCAAACAGTATATATTGACATTTGGTCAGTAGTTTATAATTGCTGTTGGTAGGATTGTTGTCTCATGAAGTGGTTCACAAAGAGAGGAGGTGAGATATTTAATTCCAAGAAAATCCATTATGAACTACTTGAGGAATAAACCAACATTCAGAATTTGGGCCTCCCCTTGGTAGACTCCAAAACCTGATTACATCAGGTGGATCTATTCATATTAACCAATCACAAGACTAACAGATAAAATTAGAAAGCCATTTTACAAATTTCCCAAGATAAATAAGAGTTGGACCAGAGTCCTCACAGCTGCATCACTTGGCAACTTTCTTTTCCTGTAGCCAACTCTACATGGGAAGTGAAATTACAACCAGAAGTTTGTTTGTTGAACATGACATCAGAAAAAAGGCAATTGTTTGGATGCTTAATATAATCAAGTTAATAAAGCCTCAGGTATACAGCTTCACATGATGGGTAGCCCAGCAATGGAACCAGGCACCTCCAAGTTCACTAGCTGAACTTTCTCTTCATCCAATGGCACCTGTTTATCTCTGTACTTCTCTTTTTTATGGACTTTTGTGGCTGCCTTGTAACTTTATCCAATGACACTATTCTTTGGTAAGAATATTAATAATGTTAACATTATTGAAAATGGTACTGGCCTAGATGCCATTTTACCCCTTTCTTGTAACTTTCCATACCAATATTTGCATTGGATTCTGTTTTTATTCATTCAAAGTTCAATTCTAAGAAATATATTCTACTTCCATAAAGTTCAAATTTTAGGGATGGTTTTATAACATTTTTCAAGCAGGGACTACAGTATCTACCTCTTTGGGTTTGAAGATTAAATGGGATAACATATGTAATGCTTCTGGCACTAACTTGATAAGCATTGAAAAAAGCCTTTCGTTTCCTTCCCCTTACTTAATGAAAACAGGTGTTGAAGGAAACGCATCCATTTTTCTCTTGTATGTTCCCCATATGATAATAGTTTTCTTAAGTTTTGGCTGGCCAGAGAAATAAGGGTGCCGAAAGCATTTTTCAATCATAACGCTGGATGGAGATTAAAACAAAACAAAAGCTTTAAGGCTTTTAATTACCAAGACTTAGTCACAAGACACTGGTAAATCAGAACCTTACTGTACCTTAAATATCAGCATTGGAACATCATATGTTCTGGCTTCTTTTAATCATTAGAACATCTAAGCCAAAACTCTCAGTGTTTATCTTGCTGTGATCTTGGTGGTGAATTTAAAAAGTGAGCAGTCAACCCCATCAGCAGCAGATGTAAATTACACATATGATAACTATATATATTACGACTCACATCTTATTTTATATACACTGATATTTACCATAATAGTTAAATGTCTGCCATATGAAAAACACTAGGATGATCACTTTAAATGTCATTCTGTGTAATCCTCACAGCTCTATTCACTCAGGTTGGTTTTCATTTTCCAGATGAGGAAACTGGCACAGAGTAGACTCTCTCTAAATGTTTGAATGAACACGTGGATAACAGGAGTTGGAAACTTTCTCAAGATCACCTACCCAGCAAGTGTCAGGCCAGAATGTAGACCACTCATTTCTAGTTCTAAGGCCTGCATTCATTGCACTGCTTCACAATTTCTCTTAACACATTTTTATCTTAGCCAAGGCTTACAAAAATCATGGCCAAATGAACGATTCTAATAGTGAAGAGCTGGGGACATGGAACAGATTCAGAAAGAACTATTTGGAAAGAAGAAAGCTTTTGGTGATGTCTATCAAAAACAAAACCCACCTCCTCTTTGTCCTGTTTCCATACCAGGAAAGATACATTTCAATGTGAACTTGTGTAATTTCATTACTCACGCAATTATTATTTATATCATGGAAGAAACAGTCTGGAAGCCTTGAGTCAATCATAGAGCCTCTTTGGTCTTTAGTTTCCACATCAATCAGAGATGGGCATTAGCTCAGATTACCTTTAAGGTCCAAGAGTTCAGGATTCCACACTTCAATCACGTCCATTCTTTTCTGTGACTGGCTTTCCCAGCTATGTTCTAATGGAACAGATTGACAACAGCAAACACAGAGTCAAATTCCCATTTAAAACACAGGTCTTGTTATTTTGGTACCAATTACAAGGTTATGGATCATGCTTAAAGGTGTTTAATATGCTGTAATGTTTAGACACACTTGGCTCCAACATTTATGAGGGCTGTTTGTAGCAACAAGAAGCATGCTCTCATTCCATAAGTATGCAAGACCGCAGTAAAAACAGTACAGATGGGCCGGAAAGAAAGAACCTCAAGCTGCCTACAAGGAAGGGCAACAAGTGTTTTGGGCTGCACTGTGTTTTTACCTACTGCCAAATCTCTCTTCAGTCAGAGCCTGTTTTTATAGGGGCATATTTTGTTGTTGCTTTTTTAGTTTATTTCAATCCCTGATGTAGAGTATTTGTGAAAGATTGTGTGAAGGATTTTATGGCCTTGTATGACTATATTTTATTCAGGAGTTACATATATATATAGATATATAGATATATAGATATTTCTTAATGAGACCACAGTTTCTGGAGAGTGTTGCTGATTATCTCTTCTTACCAAACCAAGGTAACAGGTGGTAGAAAAGTGCCTGAGGATACTCAGTGATGCAATGGTCAAAGGATGGAAAGTGGTCTCTTGAGTCCAAATATTGTAGATGTGCTGGAGTCCTGGAAGGATTGAATTCCCTAGGCAACCTCAGCCTATCTCCATGGAAAAAAATCTATCCAGATATGCTTTTAAATACCAAGAAGGAAGTGAAATATATAGTCCATTTAAGAACCAAATTCCTGGCTGAAGAACCAAATTAGGATTCACAAGTAATGGGAATGCTACAAAAAAAGACCAGCTGCAAATGGCCAGCCATGTGCATGTGCCTATAACAGAAAGAAAAAGAAGAAAAGAGAGAAGAGAGAGAGAGAGAAGAGAGAGAAGAGAGAGAAAAGAGAGAGAGAGAGAGAAAGAGAGAAAGACAGAGAGAAAAGAAGAAGAAAGAAAGAACGAAGAAAAGAAAGAAAGAGAAAGCAGAAAGAAGAAAAAGCAGAAAGAAAGAAGAAAAAGAGAGAGAAAGGAAGAAGAAAGGAAGGAGGAAGGAAGGAAGGAAGGGAGGAAAGGAGCGAGGGAAGGAGTGAAGTGGGGGAGAGGGAGTGTGGAAGGAAGGTAGCAGGGAAGGAGAAGACCCTCACGGGCTTGGTTACAGATGCTTGAGCTGAAAGTATCATGTTGATGGAGAAGCATGAAGACATACAGGGACTACTAGTTTAGCAGGAAGGGACTAAAACATACAAAATGTCAATGTGTGTGTGTGTGGAGAGACAGACAGACAGAGAGAGAGAGAGAGAGAGCGAGCATCATTAGAGGTGACAAAGATTGAAGGAACAGAGGAAGTCAGCCTTAACATACAAGGTTCAATTTAATTCAGTTAAACCTTTTCAGCATGCTTCCAGGGATGGTGCTAGGCACTGGGGAGGCAAAGCAAAACAAGGTATGATAAAGCAAGATAAGACGTTTATCTTGAGAGCAAGCAAATGTCAGCAAACTATGGCCAGTGGGGCCAAATGGCTTTTTTTTGTACTGCCAGTGAACTAAAAAAAATTTTTTTGTACATTTTTAAAGGGTTGTAAAAAAAATGAAAGAAAAATAAAACACAAAAGTTAAAAAGAAAAAGAGCATGCAAAACCATATGTGGCTTACAATGTCTAAAATATTTACTGTCTGGCCTTTTACATAAAAAGTCTGCAGACTTCTGCTCCATAGAAAAGTCCGATTATTGGAAGTGAATTACAAAGAAACAAGGGCTAGAATGGGGTGAACGTGTGGTTTATTAGGTCCAATAGAGAGATGATTTACCCAGAGGCTTCTCAGAGGAAGTGGCAACTCACCTGGGATCTGAAGAATGAGTAGAAAATAGATAAAGAAAGATGTGAACATGAAGAAAAAATATTCAAAGCAAATGAAACAGCATGGGCTAGGTATGGAGAATTGATGGGTGTCACAGAAATATAGACTGAAAAATGAGGAGTTGAAAGCAGTAAAGCTAGGAACTCAGATGGGTAAACTGGGATGTTATCTCTTCTTCCAGGTCGAGGTTTTTATTCTTCCTTGAGGACTTAACCCCCAGCTCACAATCTGCTAATAGTCAAGACATACATCTTGTCATGATGTTAAGGGAGAATACTGAAGCCAGCAGAATGGTTGACTTAGAAAAGTGGATCTGTAGATTTAGGTAGGCACAGTGTGTCCTTCAGTCTGTGACAGGCACTGGCCTCGTCAGCTTGCAGCAGTTTTTCTCCATTTATATTAGTCCACCACCCAGACCACAAGGCTGCCAAATCCCTGAGTCATTGTGAATTTCTTTCCCTCTACCTCCCAAACTCAAAACCTCATTATCCTCTCTTTCTTCAACTTCTTCAAGGAGACTGAGCAGCTTTTCTTTTTCTTTTTCTTTTTCTTTTTTTTTTCTTTTTTTTTTTTTTTTGAGACGGAGTCTTGCTCTGTCTGTCGCCCAGACTGGAGTGCAGTGGCCGGATCTCAGCTCACTGCAAGCTCCGCCTCCCGGGTTCACGCCATTCTCCTGCCTCAGCCTCCCGAGTAGCTGGGACTACAGGCGCCTGCCACCTCGCCTGGCTAGTTTTTTGTACTTTTTAGTAGAGACGGGGCGCGGTGGCTCAAGCCTGTAATCCCAGCACTTCGGGAGGCCGAGACGGGCGGATCACGAGGTCAGGAAATCGAGACCATCCTGGCTAACATGGTGAAACCCCAGCTTCTCTTTTTCAAACCCCTAACACAACGATCTGATCAAACCCTCTTTTCTGGACAAAGGCGTTCCCTCTTACTTTGTTTGTCATTAGCCACATGAGGCTTAGACTTAGGAGATAGTGGTGGAAATAGGAGAAGGTGAATATATTTGGAAGACTTGTAGCAAATGTACATGCCACAGTGACTGACTTAGGCTGTCAAGGAAATGTATCTTTATTTTCTGTAATTCAGCTGGACATGTGGCTCCGGCCCAGTCTGCCAATTTATTGGAGGCATTTCAAAGGAAACTAAGTCACTTTGGGGATTGCGTGAGGTCGTTTAATGAATGAACCTTGGTCAATCTGGAATTCAGCTAGGTTAACTGAGTTTTCTCTTTCAAGGAGACAGGTTTATGTTCATCAACACTCACCTGCTGACCTCCGCTTTAGTAATCTTTAGTCGTTGCTACCTATTCCTGTAGCAGAAACATCCACATTCTCCACTCCACTCTGATCTCTAGCTCCTGAAGTCACTCCCTGACCACGAAGACTAGCTCTCAGCCAGTTCTGAGCTACGCTTAGGGTATACAAAAAATATTCAGGATTCTCCAGTGTCTCGTAGAAATGTCTCAGACTCACTCTGTCCAAAGACATCTGATCATTCTTGCTTTCTTAAAACATTGAGGTAAAATTTATACGACATAAAATTAACAACCTGTTTAAAGCATGCAATTCAGTGAATTTAGTGCTTTCACAGTGTTATGCAGCCATCACCTCTTACATAGTTCCAAGATATTTCATTACCTCAAAAGGAAACCCTATACCAATTAAGCAGTCACTCCCCACTTCCTTCTTCTCCCAGCTCCTTGCAACCAGTAATCTGTGTTCTGTCTCTGTGGATTTACTTATTCTGGACGTTTCATATAAATGGGATAACATATGTAACCTTTAGTGTCTGGCTTCATTCACTCTGCAAGGTTTTAGAAGTCAGTCCATGTTGTACCACATATCAGTAATTTATTCCTTTTCATGGCTGAATAACACTCAATTGCAAGGATATTTTGCTTTTTATTTAGGTTGTTTCCACTTTTGGCTGTTGTGAATGGTACTGCTATGGACATGTATGTACAGAAATTTAGGCAAGTTTTCCATTTTTGTGGCTATGTATTCAGGAGCAGAATTGCTGGGTTATGTGGTAATACTGTTTAACTTTTTTTTTTTTTTTTTTTTTTTTTTTGGAGACAGAGTCTCACTCTGTTGCCCAGGCTGGAGTGCAGTGGCATGATCTTGGCTCACTGCAACCTCTGCCTCCCAGGTTCAAGTCATTCTTCTGCCTCAGCCTCCTGAGTTGCTGGGACTACAGGTGCCCACCACCAAAACTGGCTCATGTTTGTATTTTTAGTAGACATGGGGTTTCACCATGTTGGCCAAGCTAATCTTGAACCCCTGACCTCAAATGATCCACCCGCCTTGCCTTCCCAAAGTGCTGGGATTACAGATGTGAACCACCACTACCTGCCTTTCGTGTTTAAATTGTTCTGAACCTCCATACTACTTTCTACAGTGACTGTACCATTTTATATTCCATGATTTTTTTTTAGCCCTAATGACACTTCTCTTTCAATTTGCTGCCTCCTTAGGCTGCACCATTGAAACTGAAGCATGTTTCTATTTTGTGAATTCAGCTGACCCATTGTCCATTGCCCTCAGAACTGAGAGCATAAAGAAACAGCATATATGGCATAGAGACCCGTGAAAATTTACAATACAGTCATGTTCTTCACATTTCTATTCACATGAGCTAGTTAAACTTCATCTCTTTGACTGGAAACACTAGACATGTCATTGTGGTTTTTTTCCTTCTCTATTTGTATAGTACAGTTGACTCTTGAACAACAAATGGAATAGGGGCACTGATCCCAGTCCCATGCAGTTGAAAATCAGAATATAAGTTTTGAATTCCCAAATACTTAATTACACCTGTGGTCGAATGGAAGCCTTATTGATAACATAATCAATGTGCATTTTGTATATTTTTATACACTGTATTCTTACAATAAAGTAAGATAGAGAAAAAATGTTATTAAGAAAATTAAAAAGGAAAGGAAATATGTTTACTATTCATTAAGTGGAAGTAGATTGGCCAGGCACGGTGGCTCATGCCTGTAATCCCAGCACTTTGGGAGGCCAAGGCAGGCAGATCACAAGGTTAGGAGATCGAGACCATCCTGGCTAACATGGTGAAACCCCATCTCTACTAAAAATATAAAAAATTAGCTGGGCATGGTGGCATGTGCCTGTAGTCCCAGCTACTCAGGAGGCTGAGGCAGGAGAATCGCTTGAACCTGGGAGGCAGAGGTTGCAGTGAGCCGAGATAGTGCCATTGTACTCCAACCTGAGTGACAGGGTGAGACTCTGTCTCAAAAAAAAAAAAAAAAAAAAAAAAGTGGAAGTGGATTATCATAAAGATTTTCATCCTTATGATCTACACATTCAGAAGACTGAGAAGGAGGAGGAAGAGGAGGGGTTGGTCTTGCTGTCTAAGGGGTGGCAGAAGCAGAAGAAAATCTGCACGTAAGTGGATCCACACAGCTCACACCCACATTGTTCAAGGGTCAACTGTATATACTTCATGCAATGGGTACTCCATTCAGGGCCTTATTGGTTAGCACTCAAATTTTCCCTCTAGAAAAGCCTGGATTTTGGAATAAAGATGAATCACTTTAAAGACTATCTCAGACTTTACGGTACTTTATGAATGTCAAAAAGATATTTCAAAGGCAAGCACCTGATTTTCTATTCTCAACTCTGATTAGCCCTCCTGTTGAAGACAGAGGATATTGAAAACCAATCTTGTGTCCTGGATAGTGAGGGAAACAAGCATGGAAAATACTTGATTAATATCTTAAAACGTTACCTTGCTACTCTTTGTGAAATAGAAATGAAAGAACTTCGTGATTAATTGAATGATATAGATGAGAGTAGGAGAAGCAAAGAATGTGACCAAGGTTTATAACAATCCGTGGTAATGACTAGAAATCAGAAAGGAGTCCTGGTTAGTGAAAAGGCATCAAGTTTGGTATCTTATTTAGTTTAAGATACAAGAGTAATAAAAACCTTAAGATATTGATTGGTTGAAGTGATATATCACAGAATATAAACTGAAGGGATGTGAAAATACAAATGCTAAGTATTTAGGAAGAAGCTGGAAAATTAAAAAAAAAATAGATGTGCCTGTGAGATTAAGAAACAGTTGTAGACTTTTACTAGCAGTCGTATTGGAACCAACCTTTTGTGAACAACTAGAAAATCTGGACAAAATGAGAGAAAACGCTACTGGAAGTTGATAGAACGATGACACGAGAATAAAGAATCATTGAGCCAGGAGTAAAGTAGGATGAGCTTGACATTTGGAATCACTTTTTACCTGAGAGTGTTGTGGATTCCCAAGGAGGCAGCGGAGAGGCTGAATTGGTGAGTTGTCTTTTTAACAGCCTTATGGGACTTGGGAGTCAAAAATTAGAGTTGTAAACCGGCTAAGATGGGGTGCCCTGGTGAAACTCTTTAGTTTGTTTGGGATCCCAATTGACTTTATTCTTAGAGGAGTCATTAGCCAGAAATAGATCAGTCTTCCAAGGATGTCACCACAACTTGAAATCCTCTCAATTCTTGAAATTAGTGAGTTAATTGACTGTGTTATCAATAAGGCTTCCAGTCAACTGTAGGCACTGGTAATTAAGTCTTTGGGTATTCAAAAATTATTTTCAGATTTTTTATTGCATTGGGCAGGGATCAGCGGCCCTTAGCACACTCTTACAAACAGAATACATGGTTATGATTTCAGTTCCACTAATTACTTTGGATAAATTATTTCACTTTTCCACTATACTGACCGTATTTGTAACTTTAGCAGAGCAACATTTTTAGAAGTTTAGAGATATCTCCCCTAGTACTTCCCTCTTTTGTTCCTTCCCACTTTCAAGCAAATATATCATTATGTGCTTATTCTCAGAGAGGGAATATGAGAGAAGCAAGTCAATAAACAGTGTTAGGGTTTCAAAACATATGTTCTGAAAGAAATAGAAAATATTTTTGATGAGCATGACATATTTAGCAGAAAACCTCATAGCCTTCTCTATTTTTTTCTTCTCTCTTTTTTTTTCTTTCGGATTGGAAAATGATGCTTTGGTTTGTAAGGGTAAGGCATGAAGGAAGGATACTAGGAGCCCCCAGTTACAAGGGCAATTGGAAAGTTGCCCACTGAAAGTTGTCCAAGCTTGAGGGAGGCAGTAAAATATCAAATAGATTTGTGGAATGCAAGAACAGAGGGGTAGAGCTATAGGGAGGCATCTGGATTCCAGAGATGAATGACTGCATGGTGTACCTAAGACAGCTTTATGGCATATAGGCTAAGAAAAAACGGTTCTTTCCCCCAGCATGTGCCTGGGTATCAGAATGACTAGCCAAGTGACACAGACATACCAGCAAGAGCCATCAGAGGTGAAAGCCAGGAACAAGGATGTCTCTAGAGACCTGCTGATGGAGACCAGAGAGCTAATTATCTGAGGACATGCCATTGTGCCAAATTTCATCCTTTAGCTGATTTAATTCTCATAAAAACTCATAAAATAAGTGTTGTTAGTATTATTTCTATTTTATAGAGAGGGAAATTACAACTTAGAAAAATTAAATGATTTGTTAAAAGTTATGCAGTGATGGAGACAGTATTTAAATCCAAACCTGCCTGGATGCAAAGACCATATTCTGAAGCAAGGGGCCGTGCCTTAGACATTTGACTTTTGATTCTAAACCCACTGTGGAAGAATGGGTTATTGCACATCTTAGCTTCCTTGGTACAGATGGCCAAATCTCTAATAATTTGCACTATCTAAGAAACCTGTCTTAAGTATCTTTCTTGAAGGGGAATAAAATTCATCCATTTAATCCCTTTACAGTGCTATTATGTAAAACTATGTAATAGCCTTGGTTTTATGCTTTTCTAATTAATAGTGCCTCTGCTAATAAATTTTTACTCCATAAAATTATAAGTGGAATCTTTTAGTCTATACAAATGTAAGCATGTACCAAAACCTTTCAAATACATATCAACATTATAAACCTCCCCCAACCCCAAATGGAAGGACACATGAATTATTTAGGATTAGAGATGACTGTAACATCTAAACTCAACACAACAGTGTTTTAAACAAGACAGAAATTTTGTTCTCCTTCACACAAAAGCCCAGGCGTGGCATGGAAGCTCTGTTTCATGAAGTTGTCAGCTACCCCAGCACCTTTCCATTCACCACTCAGCCACTCCTTGAGTGTGGCTTCATCATCATAGTCCAAAACACCATGTGTACTCCAGGCAACAGATGGATAGAGAAAAAAGACAAAACTATGTACTTAGCTCCTAAAGAAGGCTCTCAGAAATTTCTGTTGGACCCTTCAACTTTCATGCCATGGCCAGAATTTGGCCACATAAACATATCTGGTCTCAAGGTAAACCAGGAAATATATTCTATTCTGGACAGCTGTTTGCTTCTCTGGAAATTCTATTGCTGTGGGAAAAGGAGGAAAACCAACCCTGGAAACCAGCTAACAGGCTCTGGCACAGAAAACCTTGTGTATACACTCACTTGACCACAAAAAGTCCTGTAAACCTGCTTCCCTGAGAAATTAAGGATCCGTGGTCTGAATCTTGAAAACTGATCTCATAAGAACTGATCAATCTACAGCTCATCTCAGTGTCTATCTTTATCACGGATATTGCTTATCAATCCTGTATTAGGAGACAAAATAGAAGGACTAGACTGTGTTGTCAAAGAATGAACACTATGTATGTATGTTTTATACATAATGTCCATATTTATGTATATCTTTTGCTCATATAAGTATATAATATATTCATACTATATATTACACATTTATATTGATATCTATGTAGCTACCTGTATATAACTTTTTAAGATTGTTAAGTATATAACACATGCAAAAGTACATAAAACACAAATGTATAGTTTAATGTATTATCTGATATGGTCTGAAGGTTTATGTCTCATCTTCACTCCTAAATTCACATGTTGAAACTTAATCCCCAATGAGAGGACATTTAGATGTGGCGTCTTTGGAAGGTGATTAGGTCATGAAGGCAGAGCCTTCGTGAGTGGGATTAATGCCCTTATACAAGAGGCTCCAGAGAGTTCCCTCTTGCCTCTGCATGAAAGATTACATTCAGAAGACAGTTGCTGTGCACCAGAAGTGAGCCATCACCAGATGTCAAATTTGACAGCTCCTTGATCTTGGACTTCCCAGCCTTCAGAACTCAGAAATAAATGTAAGTTGTTTATAAGCCATTTAGTGTATGACATTTTGTTATATCAGCCCAAAAGGACTAAGATATTATCATAAAGTGAAACCCATGTATTCAGTACACCACCAAGATCAAGAAATAGAACAATGCCAGCCCCTAGGAGCTCTCACATGTCCCCTCGCTCATCAAAAACCCCCTCTTCCTTAAAGATATCCTTAAAGATAACCTCAAGACTGACTTATGATAATCATAAAAATAGATTTTTAGGTAGAAAACTTGAGTTCTGGTATCATTAGTGTCTCTGACTAGTTGTGTGATTCTGAGCAAACCAGTTTCTTTCCCATGTATGTACGTAGTTAGAAAATTTACATTATATATATGCATATAATGTAAATTTGTGTGTGTGCATATGTGTGTGTGTGTGTGTGTGCGCATATATGTGTATGTAATGAAAATCTCCAAGTAAATGGTGTGTAAGATTGTTTCCAGGTTTTAAAGTCTACTTTCTGTATGTGAGTAAATAATTATATTTTTTGATTTGTTTATTTTAACCCTTAAATATTCTTCCTGGTAAGTTTTAATAGCATGAATAATAATAATAATAACATAACGAGTTAAAATAACTAAAATTGCTGCATCAGTCATATGGTTTGGTTCATTTAGAAATAAAGTAATAAGCTTCACTTAATAATGTCACTCTTAAGCGATGAATTTTTTATGCTTTATGCTCCAGAAAGAAATTGTCTGACTTCTAAGTTTGTTTTTGGATCTGCTACCTTAATTAAATCCCCAGTGTCAAAGCTCCATTAAAGTGGCCAGGCATGAAAGATACCTGCTTTGTTGCATTAGGTAATTGAATTGTGTCAAGAGAAAAATTGGCTCAATGAAGTTGTGTCAATGCTTTTTATCACTTACTCTGAAGAAACTAATTATTGTCTTTATAGAATAACTTGGAATTTTCAACAAATGCCGTTCTTCAAACAAGGCTTTATGATTTTAAAAACTGGAGTCAGAATGATGCAAATAATAATAAATATGGATTTATATTTTACGTAAGAGCAGTAAAAGAAAAGAGATGGGGGAAATGTTTCAGGAAGAGGAAAGAAGGGAAATCAGCGGAAATGAAGGCAGAATGAAGGAAATGAAGGCAGAATGAAGGAAATGAAGGCAGAATGAAGGAAATGAAGGTAGAATGAAGGAAATGAAGGTAGAATGAAGGAAATGAAGGTAGAATGAAGGAAATGAAGGCAGAATGAAGGAAATGAAGGCAGAATGAAGGAAATGAAGGTAGAATGAAGGAAATGAAGGCAGAATGAAGGAAATGAAGGTAGAATGAAGGAAATGAAGGCAGAATGAAGGAAATGAAGGTAGAATGAAGAAAATGAAGGCAGAATGAAGGAAATGAAGGCAGAATGAAGGAAATGAAGGTAGAATGAAGGAACTGAAGAAGGGGGAATGAAGACAGAGAAAAGAACCAGGAAGGAAAAGAAAAGGCAAGTGGAAAGAGGGTTTGATATACTTAGAACTGCACTTACTAACGTTAACCACCTAATATATCTCAGGGTTCACATCCAGGCAATGGATACTGGAAGAAATGCCCTCCTTTTTATTATTGCCCTGTGAATTGTCAATTAGTAATCATCCTCTGAGGAGTTTTTTCAAACTTCCTTCTTTACTGTGGAGTTGCCACATTGTTGACTTTAACTTTTGCAAACCCAATTATGTATGCACATCAAAAAAAAAAAAAAAGAGAGAGAGAAGAAACTACTCTTTTGGTAGCAGGCATGATTCCGCACACATCTCACCCAAAAAGTATATTCTGGAGAGAGTGTGAGGAGAGAGATGTGGCTCTGTGAATCCCTCCCATGTGAGCATGAGTGGGAACATCATGTTTAAAGGTACAAAATTGTATATATCATAGCTTTTGTTGCAAATAGAGCTCTACTGAAGAAAGAACAATCTGTTCCATTTATGGAGGAGGAAACTGGCCGTGTTGGGCTTAGCAAGACCCCATGCTGGTCTTCCTCATGGCTCCTTCCCGTAGAATTTTCAAGGACAATTTGCCTTACATTCTTATTTTAGATATTAATTTCTTCTTAATATGTGACATCACTTAATCGTTAAAAGAGAACCTTTATAGTCTCTGGAATTTTGAATCTGTTTGAGAAAAGAAACAAAATTATAGAATAATAATATTTGAAATAGATCTTAGGCTGAGCACAGTGGCTTACCCCTGTAATCCCAGCACTTTCGGAGGCCTAGGTGGAGGATCGCTTGAGCTCAGGAGTTCAAGACCAGCCTCGGCGATATAGGGAAACCCTGCCACTACGACAAATACAAAAATTAGCCAGGCGTGGTGGTGTGCACCTGTGGTCCCAGCTATTCAGGAAGCTGAGGTGGGAGGATTGCTTGAGCCCGGGAAGTAGAGGTTGCAGTGAGCTGAGATTGTACCACTGCACTATAGCTAGGGCAACAAAGTGAGATCCTTTCTCAAAAAAAAAAGGGATCTTAGGAGTCAGTTAATACTTTCTCTGCCTCACTGAGCAAGCTGTTCTATAACAGGTCCTTCAGATGGCCTGCCAGCTTCCTCATTACCTCCCAGGCAAATGGTATGATTGTTGCAATGTCTGACCACTGGTTACTGTGCCATCTTCTTTGTGGGGCTCCCTCAGTTACCTGAGAGTTTATATTTTCTTTTCTTTTTTTTTTTTTTTTTTTGAGACGGAGTCTCGCTCTGTCACCCAAGCTGGAGTGCACTGGCCAGATCTCAGCTCACTGCAAGCTCCGCCTCCCGGGTTCACGCCATTCTCCTGCCTCAGCCTCCCGAGTAGCTGGGACTACAGGCGCCCGCCACCTCGCCCGGCTAGTTTTTTGTATTTTTTAGTAGAGACGGGGTTTCACCGTGTTAGCCAGGATGGTCTTGATCTCCTGACCTTGTGATCCGCCCGCCTCGGCCTCCCAAAGTGCTGGGATTACAGGCTTGAGCCACTGCACCCGGCCATATTTTCTTGACTTAAATTTTTCTTTTCTGATTGGGCGTGGTGGCTCACACCTCTAATCCCAGCATTTTGGGAGGGCAACATGGTAGGATTGCTTGAACCCAGGAATTCAAGACCAGCCTAGGCAATATAGCAAGGGCCTGTCTCTACAAAAAATAAAAAAAATTAACTGGGCACGGTGGTGCACACCTGTAGTCATAGCTACTCAAGAGGCTGAGGTGGGAGAATGGCTTGAGACAGGAATTCAAGGTTACAGTGAGCTGTGATCACACAACTGAATTCCAGCTTAGGCAACAGAGAGAGACATAACTCAAAAAAATTCTTTTATAATTTAAACAAAATTAGTACATTTTACCACTAATAAGAGGTTATTATCTTCAGACTGCTGTATTGCCTTTTCAGACTCTTTGGGTTTACCAAAGATCTTCTTAAAGTGTGGTAACTTTACTGACAAGAATTATCCCCATATGATGTGAACATAGGAGAATCACATGGCCTCACCACTTCCTCTGATCCAGCACTTCCTTTTCACGTAGTGTAAAATGTCCTTAATGTATTTCCTACTCTCAGGCCCTGGCAACTATTGATCTCATTACTACTCAAATGGTTTCACCTTTTCCAGGATATCATCTGAATGGAGTCATACAATATTCAGTGTTTTGAATCTGGATTTTTCCACTTATCAGAACAAATTTGAAATTCCTTGATGTTACTGCATGTATCAGCACTTCATTCTTTTTTATTGTGGAGTAGTATATTCCGTTGCATGGAGGTACCACAGCTTATGTATCCACTCATCAGTTGATGGACATTTGGGTTGTTTCCAGTCTGGGAAATTACAAATAAAGCCACTATAAACTTTCACATACAGTCTTTTGTGTGAAAAAAAGTTTTTATATCTCTTAAGTAAATACCTAAGAATGCAAGGACTGGATCATATGGTGAATGTATCTTGAAGATTTAAGAAATTTTCGGCTGGGCACAGTGACTCATGCCTCTAATCCCAGCATTTTGGGAGACCGAGGTGGGTGGATCACAAGGTCAAGAGATCGAGACCATCCTGGCCAACATGGTGAAACCCTGTTTATACTAAAAACTACAAAAATTAGCTGGGCGTGGTGGCACGCATCTGTAGTTCCAGCTACTCGGGAGACTGAGGCAGGAGAATCGCTTGAACCCAGGAGGCGGAGGTTGCAGTGAGTCGAGATCATGCCAGTGCACTCCAGCCTGGGCAACAGAGTGAGACTCTGTCTAAATATGTGTGTGTGTATATATATATATATATATATATATATATATATATATATATATGAAAGTTTCAAACTGTTTTCCAAAGTGGTCTTGCTATTTTGCATTCCCACCAGTCCAGGGACTGCTCTTTGTCTGTATCCTCCTTTCCTCAAACTAGGCAGAAAATCAAGTCAATAACCATTTATTGAAAGCCTTTCTGGTGTCAGTCATTGTACTTCCCTTTAGGGGTCAGCCTTACTCAGGGGTCCAAAAACTGTGCTCTGAGCTTTAATATAAATAACATGAAGTAGTGTTTGAAAAAAATATTTTTGTCTCTAATTCTTCAGTTTTTGAATGAAAATTTATCCAGAGATTTATCTGTTAAATTATCTTTTGTGATACATTTCCCCCTTTCTATGTCATTGCACCCTTGAGGAGAAGCAGGAGGTATGGTGGTCAAAGCTAATGGTCCTGTGGGACCATAATCCCAGAGAATGTGGTTTTCACTTTGACGAAGAAGGATCCTAAAGGGGCAATCCTCATACTGGGTGTGTCTTTTTACTTGGTTACTGAAACTATATCTTTTTTTGTTATCCTTTCCCCCCAATGCTTGGCACTGCTTGGTTGCTCTTTTATGACATTTCTATACTGAAGTCTTAGTCTTTGGAAATTCTATTAGGCTATTTTTGTAAAATGGACCTAGGGCATCTTCCCCTGAGATGTATTCTCTCTGTGAGGATGACAATAACAACAACAACATAAATAGCAAAAATAACTGTCATTTATCAGGGTTTATGTGAAATGCCTTACATACATGTATTCTATTTAACACTCACAATAATTCCATAAAACAAATATTTGGCCCACATTTTATGGAAAGGGGAACTGAGTGCTAGAGAAAGGAAACACTTTCACAAAACCATACAGCTTCTATATGGCAGAATTAGAATCCTTGTGCACACTTCTCTGGTGACAAGGCAAGGGTTGATGGCAAAGGTATGACTTTAACTCCTCTCCTATGCTGCTTTCCAAGCCATGGAGAAATCAAAGAAGTTTCCTTGCACAGGAAAGCCTGAAACTGCTCAGTCCACTAAAGCCAGAGATTATTCTAAGTTTGAGAGATAAACTTCATCCAGTTTATCTCTGACTCCAGTATACTAGTCAGCTTTTGCTGTATAATGTCAACCACAGAGTCCTATAGGACTAGGACTAACAAGAGGTGAGCTAAGCATTTTGCTGATTATGGCTGGTTTGCTCTTATGTCTGAGGGTTGTCTAATGAGTGATCTGATCCAGTCTGGCTACTACTACTAGGGCTAGTAGATGACTTGGCTTTGCTTCCTGTGTCTCTTCCATCAATCTAGCTTGGATGTGTTCTCATGGTGATGGCATATGCAGGAGAGAACAAGTCCCAGTGTACAGCCCATTTCAGAACTCTGCTTGTGCCAATATGCCCACATCCCATTGACCAAAACAAACCATGTGGTACAGCTCAGGGTCAAGGGGCAGGACCAGTCACCCACAGAAGTGGAAAGGTGTGGACAAAACAGTGGGGTGCTGGCATAAGGATAAACACATAAACCGATGGAATAGAAAGTCCAGAAATAAACCTGTACATCTATGTCCAACTGATTTTTGACAAGGGTCCCAAGACCATTCAATGGAGACAGAATAGTATCTTCAACAAATGTTGCAGAGACAACATGATGTCTATATGAGAGAAATAAGGAAGTTGAACCCCTACTTCACACCACACACAAAAAATTAATTTAAAATGGATCAAAGATTTAAATGTAAGAGCTAACCTGTAAAAGTCTTAGAACAAAATATAGAGATAAATCTTTATGAGCTTATGTTTAGCAATGCATCTTTGCTATGACACTAAAAGTATGAAAACAAAAGAAAAATAGATAAATTGTACTTTATCAAAATTAAAAATGCTGTGTATCAAAAGACATTATCATGAACATGAAAGTGCAAACAAAAGAATAGGAGAAAGCATTTATAAATCTTGTATCAGACAAGGGTCTGGTATTCCAAATATATATTTAAAAACCTCTTACAACGCAACACCTAAAAGACAAACAAGCCAATTAAAAATGGGTAAAAGACTTGAATAGACATTTTTCCAAAGAAGATATGCTAATGGCCAACAGTAAATGAAAAGATGTCCAACATTGTTAGTCATGAGGTAACTGCAAATCAAAACACTATAAGACACTACCACATACCCATGGGATGGCTATTTTAGAAAGGTCAAAATAAATTTTGGCAAGAACATGAAGAAATCAAACTCTTGTGTATTGCTGACAGAAATATAAAAATTATTATAGTTATTGCAAAAAACAGTTTGGAAGTCCCTCAAAAAGTTAAAAATGTGTTTACTATAAGACCAGCAATTCTATTATGGAATATATACCCCGAATAATTGAACAAGCATTCAAATAAACATTTGTACATAAATGTTCATAGCAGCCCTATTCACAACAGATAAAAGATGGAAACAACTCAAATGCCCACCAATGAACAGACGTACAATGGAATATTATTCAGTCATGAAAAGGAACGAAATACTGATACATACTGCAATGTATATGAACCATGAAAAAATTATGTAAGTGAAAGAAACCAGACATAATAGTCTATATTGTGTGATTCTATTTATATAAAATATCCAGATAGGTAAATCGATAGAAACGAAAAGCAAATGAGTGATTGCCAAGAACTACTTAATGTGTATGGGACTTCTGGGAGGTGTGATGAAAATGCTTTGAAAAAAATGGAGACAGTGACCACACAACATTGTGAATGTACTAATTACCACTAAGTTGTACCCCTTAAGATTATTAATTTTATGTTAGGTGAATTTCAACTCAATTAGAAAAAAAAATTGGAAGACACTGCAAAGTTGCATGTCGAATGTGTACAGGGAGAAATGAAGAATTGGGGACATTCATGTAATGGATCCCAACCCAACCATAGGGAATATGCTTTCCTGATATGCCTTCTGTACAAAGATCCCCCTGAGAAACAAGGGAGATGGCTGCAACCATTATAGATGACTGACTATAGGTTTGATTATGTTGAATTCTGACAAGCTCTTGATCTCTTCCCCACTTAAAGACACAACCAACAACTACTAGTCCTACAGACTAAATGGATGAATATGTAATATCAACTTACTTTTCCTCTCTGGGCCTCAGTGTCTATAACTTTATAAGGGCATTGCCATTGACTGAATGGTTTCTTCCAGCCCAGCCACTCTATAACGCTTGCTTCTGTTAGACTTACAGACAAAGTAGCTCCAGGTGAATGCACTCATTTAGGAGAGGAAGAGGAAAAGTTGCAGACAGAAATACAAGTATTGAAAAGATGTTTCACTAACTTCACCTTTTGCCTCGTAACACTTTCTACTGCAGATCACCTGAGAAATCTGTGTTCTCCACTTCCTAGGAGAAGAAAAATATTTCCTTTTTTTCTCTGTCCTCTTGTCTAAGTGCCCAATTGTCTCCTTGATTCCACTTTCTTCCTATACAGGGTCATCAGGAATGGGGGACCTTGAGGTGCACCCCATGTGTATTCATGCCTGAAGACCTGGTTTTGTATACATGTGGAAAACATCCACCTTGTGGGAAAGAGCGGTATCTCCATTCCCAGTATCACTAGCATTACCATCAATGGCATATGGTCTTTTGGGGATTGTCAAAGCAAGGGAAATTTGCACAGCCAAAGCTTCCATTACTGTATAAAACTAATGACTCCACAATGATGGAAAAATAAATTAGTGGTGGCTTCCAAAGTCCTGGCATATTAAGGGAGGATGCAAACACGTGTGTCGGCCAGGCATAGTAGCTCACACCTGCAATCCCAGCACTTTGGAAGGTTGAGGTGGGCAGATTTGTTGAGGTCAGGAGTTCGAGACCAGACTGGCCAACATGGTGAAACCCCATCTCTACTAAAAGTACAAAAATTAGCCAGGCATGGTGGTGCACGCCTGTAATCCACCTACTCAGGAAGCTGAGGCAGGACAGTTGCTTGAACCTGGGAGGCGGAGAGTGCAGTGAGCTGAGATGGTGCCACTGTACTCCAGCCTGGGCAACAGAGCAAGACTTCGTCTCAAAAACAACAACAGCAAAAAATCCCAAACACAGATGTGTTGACCCACATTTTGGAGAGAAAGTCAAGCGTTTTTCTAACGGAAATTTGAAGTAATATTGTATCTATTATTGCCTATGATAGTATTAATCATCCCCAACCCTTCCTCGGCATTTTATAAAGTACTAAGCAGTTTTGCATCCGTTGTCTCAGTTTTATCCTCAAAC
This sequence comes from Rhinopithecus roxellana, assembly GCF_007565055.1. Lineage (NCBI taxonomy): Eukaryota > Metazoa > Chordata > Mammalia > Primates > Cercopithecidae > Rhinopithecus > Rhinopithecus roxellana. The sequence goes on from NC_044567.1 coordinate 36,079,224, forward strand.
AATCCTGTGAGGAAGGTGAAGCTTGTGCTATTCTCGTTGAACAGAGGGTTAAACTGGCATTCAGAAGTTTAAGTGAATTTCGTAAAATTTTACAAACAGTAAGAGACCAGGAGCCCACACCTGTGCCTTTTTCTCTTTCACCATGTCAAGTCCCCTTACCACACTCATAGGCCCCTTACTCTCCTACCTAAGGATGTCCAACTTCAAACAATGCTCAGCTTCTGATTGGCTGTTGCAAGAGGCTCCTAAGGGTGTCCCAGCCTTTTTTTATTCATCACATTGTATATAACTATTAAGTGATCATCATAAAATGCAAATATGATCGTGCCTCTCTCCTCCTTAGTAATCATTAATGCTCCTTCCATCCTCAATATTTATTCCTCTATTATCTACAGAATATAGAATGGTGTGATCTGGTGTCTAATTTTCCAGGCTCATCTCTTACAATTCAGTAGCACAAAATCTATCCCTGAAGCCCATAAAGTTGATTTTTGTTTTAATCCCTGAATTAGAACTGCATGCTGCTTAATGATTCTGGATCTCTTCAGATACTCTTCTTTCCTTGTGGATCTTCGCTTCTCATCTGACACATTAATGCTTATTTATCCTTCAAGCTTCGGGTCAAATATTACTGTAAATGAAGCTTGCCCTAACTTCCATAGGAAAAGTCAGTCACTGCCTTCTGTGAGTTCTCCTGCCTTCTTGTGCAAAACATTGCCCTGTAATAACTTTACGTTTTATTGGAATTTTATATTATGAACTCCATGCAGCCAGATGTCAAGAATTTTCATCATTATTGCCTCATTATCTATCACAGCTCTGGCATACAGGAAGTACTCAATAAATATATGTTAAATGTTTAAATGAACGATTCAAGGAGAACTTTATAAAGAGTACGCTCCTTTCATTTCCTCCCATTTGCTTATTTCTATTGGTCAGTGCTCATTCTTCCTAAAAGCAATCTACTAGATGTGGTCATTAACACTCTGTGTTGTTTTTCAGTGGCAGATAAGGAGTTGAAGGCAGTCTAAGCATTGTGTCTATGAGGCAGACACAATCTCACCTGATTCCTTTCCTTGGGTCAGGGGACAGAAGTTGCATTGTATGTATTTCAGGGTCTTTGAGACTAAAAACCCATAAGACAACTGGAGTCCATAGCCTCCTCAGAGAAACCCTGGACTGGCATTGACCCAAAACAACCCAAATCCCAGGAGCTTAGGCTGAAACAATCTGTGATGGGAATGTAATACTCCAAATAGTTTTCAGTTAGTTCTGGTTTCCATTTATCTTTCTTTCTTGGCAGGTAGGGCAAGGGTGAGAGGAAAATGGGACAGGTGGGGAGTGGAATTTGATTGAATTACCTGCCAGGGCTTCAGAAACCCACACAAAAGAAATTCACAACTCAACTTGGCATCTCTTTAGGAACCATTCCTTGAAGGCTGCTGACAGAGATGCTAGTGCTTAGGAAAGCATTAGGCTGCTCTCAGGTAATTCGTGTGGCAGGATCAGTGTAAGAACATACTGTTCTTGGCAAAGGTGAAAAGAGCCTGCTGAGTTGGAGAGACAGACTGGAGACTTTTCCCAACGTACCCTCTGCCTGTTGGCATTATTTACATCCTCACTTCCCACGTCAAAGGACAACTATGCCAAGGTTGTCTATCCTCAGAAGGTTTGGGTTCACAATTGCCATACAATATTTATTGCTCTCCTTTCTTTACCATTGAGCTTATCTCCACCACTGAGAATGTGTTACCATCACTTCTACTTCATCTGATATTTATGAGCATACTTTCTACATCATTCAGTAGCTGAGGCCTTTCTCTACTGCATGAAATATACAGATATCACTTGCAAAAGAATATTTCATAGTTATTTCAGTATGGTTACAGCTTTAACATAGGTCAGTCTGTTTCCTCTGTCTTGTAGAACATTGTAGCATTTATTATTTCTAAAACTCATCTGACATTTATTTCGTGTACAGTCCATTCACTGCCCATTAATTTGTATTAAGCAACTGATGGAGACCAGGCTTGGTACTTCTCAAACATAATTGTGTCATCCAATGTACTGCACAGATCTACATGTCTCAGACATCTTGCTGATGTGGATTTTTTGAGTCAAGAACTGGGCTAACTCAGCTTTGTATCACTATGTCTATCTCAGTGCTGAGAATATAGAAGACCCAGAGGTTTTCTAAAAAATTTAAGCCTAATTTCCCCTAAACTTTCACATTGCAGATAAAGATGAGATCATAGCATCATCAGTGATTAATCCAACTAACAGTGCCAATTCTTGGGCTCATCTTTAGAATCAAGACCTCCAGTGCTCTGCACTGTAGTGTCCTTCACGTTTTTCTGAGAGTTTCCAAGAAGTGTCACATAAGATCTGAAAAAGTGCTATTTCTACAACTCTGACGGGCCCCATGGTCCCCTCCAAATACTACCGATGGTCTGTCTTCTGACGCCTGGTGTTTCCTCACTCTCCTTCCGTGGTTCCACCAGGCAACACAGATCCTCCTTGCAGCCCCCATGCCCACCAAGTGCTACCCCCAGTCCTTCAGGTCTCAAGCCGTGTATAGTCTCTGTGAGCTCTGAGAGACCGTGGGGCAGAGGATGCCGCTGCATTTAGGGAAGCAGCTTTTTTTTTCCCTTAAACAAACCATATGCCTGGAGCTCCCCAAAATTTGAGATAACATCTACTACATTGTTCTTGGGAATATCATTCTACTGCAAAGGTCATGGTTTGATATTTTGTCCATCAGTTTTCTGAAACAGGCCCAGACATATTCGAATCCCCGAATGAGCACAATCTGAGGTTCAAATTCATACTGTATTTTTTCATTTCTTATTATAAAAGTCATACATATTTACTGTAGAAGAATATAAAAGAAAATGAAAATCACTTGTGATCTCACAGCCCAGACTAAACATTTGGACATATATGATTTAACCCTTCTTGCCATTTGTTTGAAATAAACTGGAGGAAAGAGTATTGATCAAAATTTCTCTTGTATTCACTGAGAGACATAGTTTGAGGCTGAGACCCCAATAAGATGCTTAGTAGCAGAAGTTGGTTTCTAGAATTGCTCTGAAAAGCAATGAAGTATGGAATTAGAGCTTCCCTGGAGAAAAAAACAACAACAACTGAGAAGAAATGTGCATTCGGAAACTATGATAGCATAGCAGACAAGGAACTGGGGAAAATTGAAAGGTTGGATGTAGGTTTTTGAGCCATACACTGTGCACAGCAGACTGCAGTCTTTATTACCCTGATCTTAACATGAGATACAAAACCAACTGAGATACAGAATGCAACAGAGTACCACTGAAATGCAAATAAGAATTTTAAATAAGTCAGACAAAAAGAATACCAAAAAAAAAAACCCTCAAAATAAAATCGAGTAAGAGATAAATCATTTGAATAATTCCATCAAGTTATAAAGCAACCTCGGTTGCTAAAGGATGGTGGAAGACAGGAAGGGGGCAAGGAGGAGGCTCCCTAAAGTCAGAAAGAAGAATTAAGTATCTTGGATGTATCTTGAACCCAAGAACATGCTTTTCTCTGAGCAGTAGAGGGCTGTGAGACACCCACTACTTGGAGAAAATGAACATTCAAAAAGGTTTAACAGTGTTGAATGTTTTGGGGACTACCAGATTTCAAATTCTGACTTAAATTTTCTGACCCGTATGAGCCTCCACCAGTTAAGGTGGTAACCCCAACTCACAGTCATGTTGTTTCTTATTTTTTTTAATTATCTATTTTTTATTACTTATTTATTTGTTTGTTTGTTTGAGACAGTGTCTCTCTCTGTCTCCCAGACTGGAGTACAGTGGCACGATCTTGGCTCACTGCAACCTCCGCCTCCCAGGTCCAAATGATTCTCCTGCCTCAGCCTCCCAAGTAGCTGGGATTACAGATGTGCACCAACATGTCCAGCTAATTTTTGTATGTTTAGTAGAGATGGGGTTTTGCCATGTTGACCAGGCTGGTCTCGAACTCCTGACCTCTGGTGATTCACCCACCTCAGCTTCCCAAAATGCTGGGATTACAGGCGTGAGCCACTGCAGCCAGCCATGTTGTTTCTTTAGTGGGTGTATCTTAATATCCTAGAGAGAACAGGGAAGGAATATATCAGTTTCACGGTATGAGTTTAATTAAATTTAGGAATAATCTGTGAACCTGTAATTTGTAAAATATTTCTGATGATTAAGAGAGATTGGCATGCTGACTAATATGACAGATTGGTCTTGTGATCCCAATTTAAACTTTATCATAGTAATTTATTTTAGTCAAGTTGATTGAAATATATAAAAAACTTTGCTAACTTTGTGCATAATACTAAAATATTTAAGAAAAGTTAAGGTTTTCTATAGTTATGTTTAATTTATTAGATCTACTTGTTGGATAAGCTTTGCTTATTCATGACAATTAGAAAATTGAGCGTGTTAAATTAATAAATGCATTGAAAATATTTAATAGAATTTATGTTGACTGAATAATCAAAGACTTCTTCCAACACACTTGTCAAAATTTACCAGATTTTTATAAATAGAATAATAATTTTTTTTTTTTTGAGATGGAGTTTTGCTCTTGTTACCCAGGATGGAGTCACTGCAACCTCTGCCTCCTGGGTTCAAGCGATTCTCCTGCCTGAGCCTCCTGAGTAGCTGGGATTACAGGTGCCTGCCACCACGCCCAGCTAGCTTTTTGTTTTTTTAGTAGATACAGGATTTCTTCATGTTGGCCAGGCTGGTCGTGAACTCCTGACCTCAGGTGATCCACCCGCCTTGGCCTCCCAAAGTGCTGGGATTACAGGGGTGAGTCACCGTGCCAGGCCACCTTTTCTAAAGAGTTATAAGAAACATGTAAAAGAATCAGGTCTTAAGGTCGGGTGTAGTGGCTCGTGCCTGTAATCCTAGCACTTTGGGAGGCCAAGGTGGGTGGATCACCTGAGGTCAGGAGTTTGAAACCAGCCTGGCGAAAATGGTGAAACCCCGTCTCAACTCAAAATACAAAAATTGACTAGGCATAATGGCGGGTGCCTGTAATTCCAGTTACTCAGGAGGTTGAGGTGGGAGAACCACTTGAACCCGGAAGGCAGAGTTTGCAGTGAGCCAAGATCATGCTGTTGCACTCCAGCCTGGGTGACAAAGTGAGACTCCGTCTCCAGAAAAAGCAAACAAACAAACAAAAAAAGAATCAGGTCTTAAGTAGCTAAATGTATGGGATGAGATAGAATTAGCTCTTCAGCAGTAACATTTGCTATTGGGTAATGGCTGATACTGATGCAGGACAGGCGAGCCCCAAAATTGGGGCTTAGTAGAGGAGAGTTCTTGGCTTTGCCAAAGGAAAGAATTCCAGGGCAAACAGATGGTGTTAGACAGCAATCTTCCATTGAATGGTACTGTTACCAGGAAAAGGGTCCCAATCCAGACCCCAAGAGTAGGTTCTCGGGTCTCATGCAAGAAAGAATTTGGGGTGAGTACCTAGAGTAAAGTGAAAGCAAGTTTATTAAGAAAGTAAAGGAATAAAGAATGGCTACCATAGGCAGAGCAGCAGCACGGGCTGCTCAGTTGCTTATACTTACTGTTACTTCTTGATTGTATGCTAAACAAGGGGTGGATTATTCACAAGTTTTCTAGGAAAGAGTGGGCAATTCCTGGAACTGAGGAATTCTTCCCTTTTTAGACCACATAGGGTAACTTCCAGACATTGCCATGGCATCTGTAAACTGTCATGGCACTGGTGGGAGTGTCCTTTAGCATGCTAATATATTACAATTAGCATATGAGCAGTGAGAATGACCAGAGGTCACTTTTGTCGCCATCTTGGTTTTGGTGGGATTTGGCCGGCTTCTTTACTGCATGCTGTTTTATCAGCAAGGTGTTCGTGACCTGTATCTTGTGCCGACATCCTAATTCATCCTGTGACTAAGAATGCCTTAACCTCCTGGGAATGCAGCCCAGTAGGTCTCAGCCTTATTACCCAGCCCCTATTCAAGATGGAGTCACTCTGATTCAAACACCTCTGACAGCACTGTTTCTTGTGAAGTAGGACTAACTCCATAGGCTGTGCACCTACATTCAGCTGTCTATGGACTCTCGGCAACTCCGTTTATACCCTCTTATATCCACTTTCATTTACATGCAAATGAAGGGGTATATTAATGCAAATTGAGGGGTGGATTATTTCAAACTTTCTAGGAAAAGAATGGTAACTTCCAGGTCATTGCCATGGTAAGGAGTGGTAACTTCTGGTCTTTGCCATGGCATTTGTAAACGGTCAGGGTACTGGTGGGGATGTCTAATATTAATGAGCAATGATGGTGGCTAGGGATCACTTTTGTGGCTGCCTATTCATTCCCACCCATTTCTTCACTTTATCCTAAATCCTGTTTTGGTCAGCAGCGTTGACCAGAAAACAAGTCCTGCTGGTCTCTACCTCAGTGCTACTGAAGGGTGCCGTTGTACCACAAGACTTGGCATTTATTCTAAGGCATTCAGCAAAATACTTTCATCATTTTATCCCCCAAATACTAATACTTGCTTTGAGCTAGGGATTACTGTAGGATTTGAAAGTTGGTTTATCAACAGCATCTTTAAAGGCAAGGTCACTTTGCTATGTAAATAAAGGCTAAACAGAGCTTTTTAAAATTAATTATTTTTAATAGACAAATATATATATTAATTATGTACAACTTGATGTTCTAAAATATGTATTCATTGTGGAATGCCTGTATTGATCTAATTCATATATGCACTAAATTACATATTTTTGTGGTGAGAACACTGAAAATCTGTTCACTTAGTGATTTTCAAATATATAAGTCATCAACTACAGTCACTATGTTGTACAATACATCTCTTGAGCTTATTCCCATTGCCTAACTGAAATTTTGTATCCTTTGACCAATATCTCCCCAGTCCCGTCACTCACTCACCCCCAGGCCCCGGTAGCCACCATTCTATTTTCTGCTTCTATGAGTTTGATTTCTTTAGATTCAACATACAAGTGAGATTATGCAGCATTTATTGCTCTGTGCCTGGCTTATTGCACTTAATATAATGTCCTCCACGTTCATCCATGTTATCACAAACGACAAGATTTCCTTCCTTTTACAGGCTGAATAGTATTCCACTGTGCATATATACCACATTTTCTTCATCCAGTCATTCTTTGATGGATGCTTAGCTTGATTGTATACCATGGCTGCTGTGAAAAATGCTGGAATGAAATGTTTTTAAAGAAAGATTTTCTGCATGAATGTTCTTTATAAAACATTCACTAAAACTTATCTTTTTCAACTCCTGATACTGTCTGTTTTTCTCACCATGGGCAGCTGTCTTCACCAATGAATGTGTTTGATGAAAAGACTGTGAGTTACTCTTACCTTTTGGGAGTCAGCCATGCCAGGACAGCTCTAAAAACTATGTGTTGCTAGTAAATATTATTTCCTGAACAACAGCAAAAAAAATGCCCTTTTTTATTTACTGCCCACTACAGTTTAATGATCTGAGCAGATTATAATTCGTGATTATGGCAGGCTCTATTCTTATGCTTTTGCCTCAAACTCCCAAGCGCTCATTGGCGATGGAGCTTGCTCAAATTGCCCTGACCATTTTTCCTTTTAATTAGAGTTTCACAGAATGAAATAAATTGTTTTCCAAAGAGGATAATAGGAGGGACGGGAAAGTAAGAAAGATATGTTGCTGCATTAGAAAGTAGAACAAATGTCAATGCTCTCTGACCAGCATCTCCATTTGCTGCATGGGCTATAAAATCTTTTAACAGCAGTGGGAAGTGAGATCAGAATGACAAACCTTTCACTGTGTGTCACTAACGAGGGAGATTATAGCAGATTCCATTCCCATTAAATGATATTATAGTGGCATTCCATGGCCATTAACTAAGTGTGCTAAATGTTGTTTTCCAAGACTGAGTTTGAAGGTACGGGAGAGAAGGTATCTTCTCTGGGGATAATTAAGTAATATTCAATGATGTAAACTTGCCTGCCATTTGACCAATAGATGCTTGTCAGGTAAACCGAGATCAGGAAATGTTCTCAAGATGAAAAATATGTCCAAAAAACCCCACTCTCTAATCTTCCTTGTTTTTAATTGGCCTGTTTTTTTTTTTTTCTGACTTGAATTATAATATAAAGATTTGCCATTAATGTCCATGTATATCTTTTGGTTAAACAGATTAGAGTAGCAAATAGTTAGCTACTCATTATATCCAAATATGTACATTATACCAGAATATTTTTGTAAACAAATGTCTCCTTTTACAGATTTAGCATTTTTAAAGTTATTCTTCATAATATTAACATCACCTTTTTTAGATGGGGAGAGGTGAGATTCTACGAAGTAGAATAGCTCATAAATCTGATTACATGTCTTTGTACTTTTTCCCAATTCCAATCCAACTATCAGTGACTGTGCTTGAGTGTGGAGTTGTCAGAACAAAGTCGGGGGCTCCCAGGGAGTGTTTGCAGAGTGAGGGTTTCTGTCTTTCCATCCATGGGTTGGCACAGGGCTTGCTGTGTATAAGTATAGGGAAAGCAGCACAAGACAGTGACTCCTCTAGGCCCCTTAAGAGTCAGGAACTTGGCCATGTGTGGTAACTCATGCCTGTAATCCCAGCACTTTGGGAGGCCAAAGCAGGCAGATCATTTGAGGTCAGGAGTACAAGACCAGCCTGACAAACACGGTGAAATCCCATCTCTACTGAAAAATACAAAAAAATTAGCTGGATGTGGTGGTGATGCCTGTAATCTCAGCTACTCAGGAGGCTGAAGCAGGAGAATCACTTGAACCCAGGAGGCGGAGGTTGCAAGTGAGCTGAGATTACGCCATTGCTCTCCAGCCTGGGAGAAAGAGCAAGACTCTGACTCACGAAAAATAGGGGGAAAAAAAGCGTCAAGAGACTGCCAGAGGGGAAGAATTTAGGCATCAATCTTGCTGGAAAGAGCTTCACCTACGATCCATATACTCTATTAGTGAGTTGAAAGGTGCTCCATGCCCAAAGGTATGCCAAGGTCCAAATTCCTGGAACCTGTAGATGTTACCTTACTTGGAAAAAAGTTTGTAGACATGATTAAGTTAAGGATCCTGAGATAAGAACATGCTGGATTACCCAGGTGGCCCCTAAACTTGCAGACAAGGAGAGACAGAAGAGAAGACACAGACACACAGAGTGGAAGGCAATATGAAGACAGCGGTAGAGATTGGAGTGATGAGACCACAAGTCATGGAAGCCAACGAATATCAACAGCCATGAGAAGCTAGAAAAAACAAGGAAAGATTTTATCCTAGAATCCAGAGGATGTGTGACACCTTCATTTCAGACTTCTGGCCTCTTCTGGAGAATGAGTTTTTATTTTATTAAGCCACCCAGTTTGTGGGAATTGGTTATTGCAGCCCTGGAAACCACTACATATCCCAAAGCAAAGGGCAGCCCAAGAAACCCATGGCTACAAAGGAGCTGCAAAGAACTGAAAGATCAAGCAGTTAAGCTTCTCCCTTAAATCCAAGGCCCTGCAACTAAGGAAACCAGGGGAGCAGTCTAGGTTGTCCTGGAGCCCCAGCAGGAACCAGACACTTACAGCTGGTACATTACCAGCTCAATGGAGAAGAGACTTAAATACCTTCTACTATGCTCTGGGCCCCCAAACTACACCTCAAAGTTCTTGGGGAACTGTGTCCCAAGAGGAAATAGAGTGATGAATGGATGTCTTCAATTGAGTTTTCTGTAAACAGACTCTGTGGTGAACAATTGTATTCTGAAGATTTACTGAAGAGAGCTCTTGAAAAACACATTTATAAAAATTAAGGAAGCCAGGAAAGGGAAAAGGGAAAATCTCATCCTCAATGTGGTTTCAACTGGCCACATCCTGTGGAAGCCCAAAGCTGGGCTGACCCTTCAGAGTTGTCCCAGATTGAGGCAAGAGGATCAGATCTTCCTTATATCAGCAAATTCTTGGCCTTGGGCTTCCCATAATTTTGATCAAAGCAATTCCTTATTGCTGCATGTAACTCCAGGTGAGGGATGTGGCTGCAAGCCAGCAGCAGCCACAAGGTGCACATGATAGCCCTAAAGAGAGGATCTGGGTAAACTATGCAGCATCCGGTGAAACAGACAAAGGGAAGAGATAGCGCAGGTAAGAAGGCTCAGCAGCCCTAGAGGGGAAGAGCTGCCAGAGCTCTCAACACAGGGCACTGGGATAGAATAGGACAGTTAGGGCAGGAGCTGGCAACTTTAATATAAACATAACGGCAAAGTCATCTAAAATGTACAAAATAAAAATAGAAAGACTTTTTACAGCTTAAACTTGGTTTTCTGATTTAAAATTCTGTAGACGAATTGAAGGACAGTGTGTGTGACCCAAAGATCAAATGAAAGAAATGGCTTAAAACATGAAGCAAATATGGAGGAAAAACCATCCAAACATAGAAATATTGAGCAAAAATATTAAAGTCTTAGAGGGTAGACCTGACGGGTCTCGCCTGAACACTAGACGTCTTTGAAAAAGAAATGTATAGACAGGGACAAATCAATCACTAAACAAATAACGTAAAAAAAATTATCTGAGCATGAGGAGTTTAATCTGCACATAAAAGGCCTCATTAGGCTTTAAATATAATTAGCTTTAATTAAAAAATAAAACCCTACATCCAAGACATAGCCTTATAATATCTCTGAATTCCAAAGATAAAAGAAATAATCCTCAAGCTTCTAGACCCAAATAGAATCAGAGGGCACTGAAGTTCATGTTTACAGCACTGGAACCTGGAAATTAGTATAACAACCTGCACATGCTGAAAAAAAAGTTGCAATTTTAAAAGGCTGTACCCAGACAGGCATTGTTCTCCAGGGGGAGGGGATCACTTGTACAAATGAAAAGATGTATTTTACTCACTGATATGGTTTGGCTGTACCCCCACCCAAATCTCATCTTGAATTGTAGCTTCCATAATCCCCATGTTTCATGGGAGAAACTCAGTGGGAGCTAACTGAATCACGGGGTCTGGTTTCTCCCATGCTGTTCTCATAATAGTGAATAAGTCTCAAGACATCTGATGGTTTTATAAAAAACAGTTCTTTTTCACACACTCTCTTGCCTGCTGCCATGTAAGACATGCCTTTGCTCTACTTTCACCTCCCGCCATGATTGTGAGGCCTTCCCAGCCTTGTGGAACTGTGAGTTCAATAAACTTCTTTTTCTTTATAAATTACCCAGCCTTGTGTATTTCTTCATAGCAGTGTGAAAATGGACTAACACAACAAATTGGTACTGGTAGAGTGGGGTATTGCTGTTAAGATACCTGAAAATGTGAAAGCAACTTCGGAACTGGCTAACAGGCTGTATTAGTCAGGGTTCTCTACAGGGACAAAATTTATAAAATATATATATATAATATATATTAATATATATTATATATATCTATAGAATATATATATAGAATATATATGAATATATAGAATATATATATAGAATAATATATATTCTATAGATATATATAATATATATTAATATATATTATATATCTATATAAATATATAATATATATATAAGGGGTTTATTAAGTATTAACTCACACAATCACAAGGTCCCACAATAGGAGCAAGGAAAGCCAATCTGAATCCCAAAACTGAAGAACCTGAAGTGCAATGTTTGAGGGCAGGAAGGGTCCAGCACTGGAGAGAGATGTAGGCTGGATGGCTAGACCAGTCTAGCCTTTTCACGTTTTTCTGCCTACTTTACATTCTAGCCATACTGGCAGCTGATTAGACAGTCTGCCTTTCCCAGCCCATTGACTCAAATGTTAAGCTGCTTTGACAACACCTTCAGAAACATACCCAGGATCAACACTTTGCATCCTTCAATCCAGTCAAGTTGACACTCAGTAGTAATCATTACATAGGCAGAGGTGTGAACAATTTGGAGGGCTCAGAAGTAGACAGAAAGACGTAGGAAAGTTTGGAGCTTCCTAGAGATTTGTTGATTGGTTTTGATAAAAGAAGTCCAGGCTGAGGAGGTCTCAGATGGAGATGAGGAAGTTATTGGGAACTGGAGCAAAGTTGGTTTTTGCTATGCTTTAGCAAAGAGGCTGGAAGCATTGTGCCCCTGCTGTAGAGATCTGTGGAACTTTGAACTTGAGAGAGATGATTTACAGTATCTGGCGAAAGGAATTTCTAGGCAGCAAAGCATTCAAGACATGACTTGGGTGCTCTTAAAAGCATTCAATTTTATTCATTCACAAAGATATGGCTTGGAATTGGAACTTCTGTTTAAAAGGGGAGCAGAGCATAAAAGTTCCAAAAATTTGCAGCATGACAATGTGAAAAACCCATTTTCTAAGGAGAAAGTCAAGCCAGCTGAAGAAATTTGCATAAGAACGAGGATCCAAATGTTAATCGCCAAGACAATAGGGAGAATGTCTCCAGGGCATGTCAGAGGTCTTCCCTGCAGCCCCTCCCATCACAGACATGGAGGCCTAGGAGGAAAAAATGGTTTCATGGGCCGGGCCCAGGTCCTTGCTGCTTTGTGCAGCCTCAGACTTGGTGCCCTGCATCCCGACCATGGCTAACAGCGGCCAAAATACTGCTTAGGCTGTTGCTTCAGAGGGTAAAAGCTCCAAGCCTTGGCAGCTTACATGTGACGTTGGGCCTGTGAGTGCTCAAGAATTAAGATTTGGGAACCTCTGCCTAGATTGCAGAGATGTATGGAAGTGCCTGGTGTCTAGGGAGAGGTGTGCAGCAGGGGCACAGCCCTCATGGAGAACCTCTGCTAGGCCAGTGTGGAAGGGAAAAATGGTGTCAGAGCCCCCACACAGAGTCCTCACTGGGGCACTTCCCTAGTGGAAGTGTGAGAAGAAGGCCACAGTCCTCCAGACCCCAGAATGGTAGATCCACCTACAGCTTGCACCATGCACCCAGAAAAGCCATAGACACTCCACACCAGCCTGTTAAAGCAGCTGGGAGTGGGGGCTGTACCCTGCAAAACCACAGGGGCAGAGCTGCCTAGGACCATGGGAATCAACCTCATGCATCTGCATTACCTGGATGTGAGACATGGAGTCAAAGGAGATCATTTTGGAGCTTTAAGATTTGACTGCCCCACAAGATTTCAGACTTCCATAGTGGCTGTAGCCCTTTCACTTTGATCAATTTCTTCCATTTGGAATGGATATATTTACCCAAAGCCTGTACCCACCTTGTATCTAGGAAGTAACTAACTTGCTTTGATTTTGCAGATTCATAGGCAGAAGCAGTTTGCCTTGTCTCAGATGAGACTTTGAACTTTGGACTTTTGAGTTAATGCTGAAATGAGTTAAGACTTTGAGGGACTGTTGGGAAGGGATGATTGGTTTTGAAACGTGAGGACATAAGATTTGGGAGGGGCCAAGGGTGGAATAATATGGTTTGGCTGTGTCCCCACTCAAATCTCATATTGAAGTATGGTTCCCATAATCCCCACGTGTTGTGGGAGGAACAGGGTGGAAGGTGACTGAATCATGAGGGTGGATTTTTCCTGTGCTGTTTTTGTGATAGGGAATAAGTCTCATGAGATCTAATGGTTTTATAAAGGGCAGTTTCCCTACACATGCACTCTTGCCTGCCACCATGTAAAATGTACCTTTGCTCCCCCTTCGTGTTCCACCATGATTGTGAGGCCTGCCAGACATGTAGAACTATGAGTCTTTATAAACTCTATTTTTTCTTTATAAATTACCGAGTCTTGGGTATTTCTTCATAGCAGTATGGAAGTGGACTAATACACCCACATACTCCATCTGTGGAAAATACCTCTAAAATTATTTTAATCAAAAAAACAAGTGAATTAGAACAGGGATCTTCTAATGGGGAAGATGATAAGTGACAAAAACCTACACTTGTATATAGTTAAATCCAAACAGGGAGTAACAGAATGACAGGTGATTTGTAATATGTATTAATTAGAGTTCTTAAACTAGGCATGCTACAAAGGGAAGCCCTCAAATCATCTGGGACTGAACATACTGAACTATGTCTTTCAAACCTAGAAGTTGTGGGGGCCAGGGTTATGGTGTGGAGAAAAAGGAAGTAAAACTTTTCTAAAGTTTCATGTTTCCAATGAAACAGATATTGAAACAATCTGGGAAGTGAGTACCCAGGAGGAGTAAACGTTGGTATTTTGTTTTTATGTAGTACTGCGGTCTAATAGCAAGTGTGTTGAATATGGGAAGGGAAAAAGTCAGTGGAAAGGAAATGTATTGTAAACTTCCAATTTAACAGGGAGAAAAAAAAAAAAAAGAAAGGAGTGAATAGTAATTTGACCAAGGAGCAAAAATGAGGGGGAAAAAAAAAACTAAGAGAAAGCAATGAGTGGAAATAACCAGTCAATGTAAAATAAAATGGGAAGCATAATATTAGGTATAAGAGTCACTAACTCAAGGTAGGAGAGCTAATTTCACCCATAAAAAGATAGAGATTGTTGAAATGAGTCACACACAGAGAGCAGTCCATGACAAACACACTGTGTGAGGTCTCTTGCACTTGTTCTTGCAGGTCTGTTTATTTCTTTCTCCACCCTGCGATCTGCTCTGAGTAGCTGGCCTGTAGGAGTCCCTTTTCTCCTGGTTTCCACTTAGGTTCAGCTAGTGAGGATCACTGAGGGAGACGATAAGAAGGAGGGAGGAGAATGAGATTCTTCCTTATGTGAACAGCCTGGACCGGCTGTGTTCCCCAACGAAAATCCCTTGCTCCTCCCAAGATAATTGACTATACTCAATTCTCTCTCTTCCCAGATTCCAGTAACCTCTCTTTCCCCTTGTCCCTCCGGCCTTAGGGGTGGTAACATCTCCAATTTTCCTAGCACCAGGTATGCACACTATCCTTGTGATTCCCTTACACCCACACTTCATAAAGAGGTTGCCATCTGTTTTCCCTATCTGGAATTATCCTGTTTTGAGAGTGCCATCTGTTTTCTGTTGGGACTTGGCTGATAATCGGTTCCAGAAGTGGCCCCAGGAAAGAAGTTTTCAAAATGAGATTCTGGAATTGGGTTGGATGTATATGCAAGGAGTGAATGTTCTGTTTCACTTGTTGAGTAAACACAGAATATGAGTAACTTGTAAGATATTCAGTCATTCAAATGATCACTGATGGACACAGCAAGATAAAATACAGGCAGTGTGAGGAGAGGGAAGGGCGCTGGGAGTTCATCAGACTGTGACACTGATTTCTTATGGCGAATTTGAAATAATAAATATTACGAAGACACCTGGCTTCTTCTTCGGCCTATAAAGAGAGTGCATAGAAAAGAAGAGAAATTAAATACCATGTGTACCAATCGAGGACATGCATGGAAAATCAGAAGTCTCCATGTCAGCATTAAAGGATCCTTTCTTTCTCCTGTGGCCTTAGGGGAGGTGAGACCTAGGGTATGAGGGTGAAGGTACAGCTCCAAATAGATGCTCAACCCCACCACACCTCTTAGGCTATGGTAAAGACACTAGTGAGGAAAACTGGGACCCTGAGACCTGGGTTGAGGACACTTGAGCAGACATAGATACACCTAAGAACTTGGAATATTATTCCTTTAAACCTGTCTTTGCAGGAAGAGGATGCCTCTCTCCCTCCCCAATATAAAGGAACTGGCTTTCACCTGCCCAAAAGCCTTTCAGTTTCGGCAGATGGAGCAGGCCTTATAACATGCTGCCTATTCTCTCAGCACTCACATCTAGGATGACCAAGCTTGTCCCAGTTTGCTCAGGACTTTCCTGGCTTTAGCACTGAAAATCCTATGCCCAAGGAACTCCCTCCATCGCTGAAAGCTGGAAACAACAGTCACCCTGCTCATACCAACATCTCTCATTGCTTCTAGCCCCATAGAGCTAGTTAGAGTCCTCCCAGCCCAGATGTAGAGGTGAAAGGCTTGCTCCAGAAAAGACAGTTTACTGTCCAAGAAAGCAAAAAATTCTTGCTAATGTGAATAAGCAGAAGCCTAGGGGACGTGTGTGGGAGTGGATCCCAAGCGTGTTAAGCCAAAAGGAAACACACATTGAATTTAGATCCAGCAGAATTTCCTGACATAGATGTTATCACCCAGATCTGGGGATTTTGGTGGGTTGATTCACACTAAAGCCACGCATTGCAAATGCATTAATAGTTGCTAGGTTGCCTAATCAAACCTTGAATATGATGAAGAGCTTGAAATGCCATTGCACTCCTGGTATGTGGTAGGAAAGAGTCTGGAGGCCTGGAAAAATGGGTTATGTTAGAGGAGCCTATTATGTATGACTTCCTTGGTCACCCCAGCCCATCATGCCTCTAGGAGGGCCTGTGGACACCCTCTTCACCATTCTGATTACATAAGCACAGAAAATTATTTAGTAGGACACTTAATAGGTTATTAACATGAGCTCCCTGGAGTGGGATGGATTAAAAGAATAGAGGAAGAGCAGAGGTTAAGCAAAACAAAACAAAACAATCACATCTACAGCCACAAAAAGGATGATATGATCTCATGTTTGTAAAAGTGTATGTGGATGTTTACAAACATAAAATAATGTTATTTCAAATTTTCTTATTCTAATTTGTGTCATTTGGCTGTTTACAGAGAACATGTGTTTTGTAATTAGAAAAAAAAAAGCTTCACTGTGTTAGCTTTTTTAGACAGAAGAGGTATGAGAGAAGAGGGGGAGAGCAGTGTAAGACATCCCAAACATTATTAGGTAAGTTTTAAGAAGTCAAGGTTTTTGTAGGTGATGATTCGGGGATTGCCTGAGAGGACATGCCAGGGAAATTAATGGAGGTGCAGGAAGGAGTAGACAGCAATAGATGGAGTAGAGGCATGGGGAGATGATGGGGTGATAGGACACCCCCATGGGAAATATCCAATTCTAGGAGAAAGGGGGTTGTTTGTATAATAGATAACTTTGGCAGCTTAAGAAGTCTGTAATATCCTATCTTTCACTGTTAGGGGTTAGGGCATGAGGACTGACACATAGGACAGAAATCTAGAATCCTGTGTTAGATAAATATCTGAACCAAAAAGAAAAGGGGAAGCAAGGAAAGGAGACCCTCAGAGTCAGCCACCCACGTTAGTCCTGCACTTGGTCCAAAAGGAAAGGGACATGCTTAAGAAGCCCATAGAACGCTTAAAAACTCTGTTGGACCTCTGAAAATGAAACACCAGTCATAGCGCTAGGTTGAAGAATTTCCCTGCTGATATATTTGGGTCTGGAAGATTCAAAGGTTGAGAGAAAACAAATTTGGTGGAACTTGTAGCAGAAGCCACAGTGGTTCACCTGGGGACGCCCATAACACAGATATTTAAAACATCTACAGTTTCAGTTTAAAAAGTTATTGAGAGAGATGGTCCTGTGGGAACAGACCTTAGGCTGAGGGCAAAGTGCTTCCAGGAGGTTGTTTTCACACGCTTTAAAAATTCCAAAGCAAAGACTAATGCTCATAGACGCATAGCACGGAACTCACAGACCTCAGGACCTGGCTGGAGATGCAGTAAGGACGGAGAACAGGAGGTCAGAAGAGGAAAAGCAGCAACTCCACAAATGCTTCAATTTCCCCACCACTAACTGTGAAGAATCCTCCGCACAAGAAAAGATGGGAGATTTGTCAACAAACATTGACAAAACTAAGTTCAGTACTGAGGTGTTGAGAATAATATTCAAAGGAAAATAAAAACTGCAGGGTCCACAAAGTCCATGATGGAGCCTAACGGAAGAAAGGACACCCCAAATAAGACATGGTGACTCAGACCCGCACCATGGCAGATTTTGCAAGACAGAAATGTCTTGAATACTATCTCCTCCAAAATACCAAAACAGGGTATGGAAGGTGCTGGAATTACTTGATGGGAGATTTCTTGACACTATTTTAAGTTTGTCGGCTTTGGAGTTTGTATACCCAACACAAGAATCTGACTGGCGCCTTGGAACCTGAGATTTTAATTATTTTATTTTATTTTCTTCCTTTTTTCTCTTTCTAACTTTTCCTTGCACCCCTTTTTCAACAGATCATTCAGTCTTTACTGGAGCCAGGTACTAAGTTCCAGAAACATAATTTCATGGCAGGTAATTGCTAGAGGGCAAGGGTGATTCTTGTCAATTTCCTTAGACTTTCATGGTGAATCAGGATCTGTGATCCTTTATAAGTCCCATTGACCCTCCAACATTATGAATGTAGGATATATGAGAATCTTTGGTTTATTTTGCTTTAGATTACTTACATTTTTACTCAATTTGGTGGAAGATAGTAAACGTTAACAACTGCTGGAAAAGGAATCCTGACTTAACCTAGACATTACAAAGGAAGCAGCTGGGAATAAACAGAAAATAAAAATTCAGAGGACAAAAATTTCCATTTATTTATTTCTGTGAGATTTAATTTGAAACATTCATTTCTCCTTAAAGAGTGGGAAGGTGGTCATATTTAGTCATATTCAAGGCTTTTGTTTTGCTTTCTTTTGCTTTGTTGTTCAATATTTTGGTCATTGAATTGTTTGGAGAGCTTTGGCATTCCTTGGTACCCATTTCATAACTCCTTTAGGGAATCCAAGTGAATTATATTGGACAATGTGACTAAGAATAATGGATTCACTGAACACAAAATAATCCCCTTTATGGTTGATACTACTTGCTTTTTTTTATTATCAGTTTGCTTCACTTCCAGAGTTGGCTCATGTGTTATCCATATGTTGCATTTTTCCTACTATACTACATTCTCTTTATGGCAAGAATATTTTGTGTGTGTGTGTGGTTTTGTAACCCTAAAAGGTAACACAGTGCCGTCCACTCAACAGTGGTCAGTAGGCACAATGAAGCACCTGGAGTGCCTAGGACAATGCTTGGCACATGGCAAGTGCTTCAACACAGTACACTGGACAGGTCTTCTGTTGATGATGATGAGCTCAAGCAGCAGTGATGATGATAGTAGCTGGTGACAGACACAGCTGGGAAAATAAGATTCAGCTGAAAAAACAGTCCAATGAGTAGTCAGCTAGAGACACAGACATACTGTTTGCTTATGGTCGAACGATATTTCCAGCATCTGAGCAGGTACCTTACCTTCCACTCTTCGTATGCCTTCTCTTTCCATCATTTGTTACACATAGGAGTCACAGGCTTCAGACTTACCTGCCATGCTTAATTCACTTAAACGCTAAGCTGAGGCTCCAACATTTTGCTCTACCCATTGGCAAATAGAGACTTGGGGGGTGAAGGGAGGAGAGGGAATTTTGGCAGAATTTCCCTTAAATATGTGCAGAGTGCTTTATAATATTTTTCTTGGCCCTACCACTCAGTAGTTACCTTTAAATTTACTTTATGTGAAACCAGAGGAACCTTAGCCTGAATAACCATTTCAGGTGAAGTTCAAGCTCATAAATTTTGTTTTACCTGATTGGTCTGTCCACGAGCCTTCCCCCAAACTATTGGTCAAACTACCACCTGTGTTTCTGACCCTTTGAAGCCTCTTTTTCTTTTTCCCCCAAGTACATACCTAATATATATGGTAGATATCATGTATATCTGCAAATACAAGGTGATTATCCCATTTCCCAATGAGAATATTGAAGAAAATAAAATGTTGGTCAATTAAAATGTTAGTGATATAGGTGAAAAAATAAAATATCTATGCCCAATAATGAATTAGGTAACATGATATTTAAAAATACATACTATATAAAATAATCTTTTAATTTGAAAATTTATTCTTTTAAATTTATGTTTAATGAGAAATGTTTTTCAGCTTTTTCCCACGCACCCCATGTCTTCCTCATCATTAAACCACTTCTCTTGAGTCATCAAACGTGGTTTCACAGAAAGCATTTCTGCTTCCTTTTTGAGATAAAGTACCCTGTTAAGCTGTGTCTAATGATGACACTTACATATTTGTCCCAGGCCACAAGTTCCCATTTTTGTAGCATAAGGACAGTTTTTTGTTTATTTTCTCATTCACCCTTGAGGGGTTTATGTGTGGCCTCTCAAATATATTCACTTACTATTTGGCTTTTAAAAATAATACTCTATATAAATGGCTTGATTGAAAAAAAATCTGATACCCCCAGGAATAATTACTGGGTGTATTTAAATTTCTTCGCCTCTTTTTTTTTAAAAAAATAAATTATATCAAGGGCTCCACTATAAAGATCCAAAATTAGCCATTTCGGGTTTGTGTGCCTTTCCCAAATGGTATGTTGCTCTTCAAATTAAAGTGATTGAGAAAGCAAATGCAGTATTGGAGAATTTGTGAGGATTTGAAAATAAGACAACCTTATCTTTTTTAACTGATGATTTTGGGGGGGGGAATAAAAACGATGCTTTATATTCATAGATATGTACATGTAAGTTTCACTTACATAAAACCTAAGACATATCTATCACAAGGGAATTAGCTCTTATTTAGTCAGGGATGTGGCTTCTAGGACAGACACTTTACTCATACCAAGAAAACATATACAGAGACTTTGTGGGCCATATACACAAAGGGCAAGAATGAAGTGGGTTCAGTACTGATCGAATCCAAGGACTAAAAGAATGTGGTATTCGCTTTTGCTTTTCCTCTCACTCTTGACCACTCTCTTTGGCAACTCATCTCTCTTATGTCTATTCGTCTGTATATTGGGATTAGTTTTCTCTTCCTTCATAAAGTTCTTTGTGATGAGGGAAAACACACAGAACAAGCCACGGTAGCATTACACCATCCTCAATTAGCAAAAGCAGAGAAAGGAAAAAAGACAAAGCTGTTTCTCCAAACGCTTGACATATAAAAAGTCCCAAAAGAGGACCTGAGATTCCTTGTCCATTTCTTGGACTCTTAGCCTTACCTGATCTTGTGAGTTATTTTAACTGACCTTGCCTAGATGGATCATCTGCCCCTAAACCTGGTGTTGTGTAACTGCCCGCTCCCCAAGAAGGTTTCCTGAAGAAAGAGGGAGTAAGCTTTACGGAAAAGAGTGGGAATTCTGAACCTACCCAAACCACAAAAGTCTACTGTGGACATTTTAGATTCGTTTAGAAGCAAACTAAGTAAAAGATAAGTAAAAGATAAGTTCTTACATAAAACCTAAGACATATCTAAGTAAAAGATAAGTTCTTTTAAATAAAATATTTAGAAATTGCTCTATCTTTTAAATAATTAATATACTACTTAATGCACTTTTCTATTTATTTATTTATTTACTTATTTTGAGACAGAGTCTTACTCTGTCACCCAGGCTGGAGTGCAGTGGCACTATCTCAGCTCACTGCAACTTCTACCTCCCGGGTTCAAGCAATTCTCATGCCTCAGTCTCCCGACTAGCCGGGATTACAGATGTGCACCACCATGCCTGGCTAATTTTTGTATTTTTAGTAGAGATGGGGTTTCACCATGCTGGCCAGACTGGTTTCGAACTCCTGACCTCATGATCCGCCTGCCTCGGCCTCCCAAAGTGCTGTGTCTATTTCTGAGTTTGCAAACCAGGAAAGACCACTTTGTTCTATTTAACCATTTCTATTGTCATCCTATGTGATGTTTAAAAACTTTTCTGCTGTCTTATTATTCTTTGCAGCCTGTAAGAGATGTAAAACCCACAAGGTCTTAGAATCGAGAGCAGAAACTAAGTCCTAATCAATATTTTAGCATACCTGTAATCAACGCTTTGGATTTTCCTTAATCTATGAATGATTATGCTTCACAATGAAATATCTTTCTTTTCTCCTGCTCTTTGCAAAAGGCTTCTAACAGCCTCCCTCACCTACCTTCAACGGCTTTTCCCAGCTGCAGGGGATTAAACAAGTTATGCGATTTTCCTAGCAGTAAACTTTCTGAACAAATAGAACAGTACCTAACAGTTTTCCATTGTGGTATTAGGGAACTTTTCAAAGCTTTAATTTTTTTTTTTTTTTTTTTTTTTTTTTTTTTTTTTTAGTTCTTTTCCATTAGGTTTTAATTGGCAAAGTTTTATAAGCAAAATTGAGCAGGAGAATTCGATTTTCACTTATAAAAAGTTTCCAATTAGAAAAGCTTAATTAAACAATCCAGTTCTTGCAGCCTTCTTTCCCTTTACATGATCTGGGTGCAGGTATTCCAAAAAGGAGAGGGGGAGGGCTTAAAAAGTCAGAAGATGTCAAATTTCAACATCTGCAACAGCGCTAATGGTGTAAAATGAGTATAGTACATTTTTGTTATGAGTTCCAAATTGCAGCTACTACTCAGTCAGTTGGGACAGTGGGATGAGCAACTCTCTTGTTCCTCAAAGTTACAAAAGAAGACCTTTGTTCCAAGTAGAAAATCTAAAGGAAAACCTCAGCTTTCTAAGAAAAGAAATTGCTTTAAAAGTGTGAAAGTTGGGAGGCCAACGCGGGTGGATTGCTTGAGCTCAGAAATTCGAGACCAGCCTGGGCAACAGGGTGAAACCCCATCTCTACTTAAAAAATACAAAAAAGTTAGCCAGGTGTGGTGGCGGGTGCCTGTAATCCCAGCTACTTGAGAGACTGAGGCAGGAGAATTGCTTGAACCCGGGAGGCAGAGGTTGCAGTGAACCGAGATCATGCCATTGCATTCCAGCCTGGGAGACAGAGTGAGACTCCATCTCAAAAAAAAAAAGAAAAAAAAAAAGAAAGTGTCAAAGTCAAAATAAACATGAAGAGATGAATCTCTATATTTAATATTTTATTGAAGAAGAATGAATTGCAATTCAGGGAATACACACCCACTAGGTGTCTTCACTATGTCCAAAGAACACAGAGAAGATGGGGTATTATAAAAAGAGACATGTCTGTCTCGCTCTTTGAGAAAGTTTATTGACTATGAGGACTGGGGGAGCTGGCAAGTTTGGTTGGTGAGTGACAGCAGTGGGTAAATTTAGTTTTAGAGTTGCAGCAGCTTCAGAAGTCATTAGGTAAAACTTGTTTCAGGTTGCACAGGTGGTTTCAGCAGCCAGGCTTGCAGAGAATGATATTTTTGAAGCAATGTTACGTGTCCTGAGTGCTTTTGCCTCTTGGTTTCTCGACTCTGTTTTAGTTGGGTGTGACAATAATGACTGAATTCATATGATCAACTGTCACAGAAGCTACTTTGAAAAGCTTACAGCTATCAAAAATTCCACCATGCTGATCACCTCAGATCCTTTTTGTTGTTCACTCTGCCTAGAATTCTCTTCTCTCGGGTGCTCACATAACCAAGGTTGCCAGACTTTGTAAATAAAAATACACATGCTCTGTTACATGTGAATGTCAGATAAACAACACATACATTTTTGCTATGCATGCTATATACTGGCACTAAAAATATTTGTTGTTTATCTGAAATTCAATTGTAGCTGAGTATCTGCATGAGTCTTCCCAAGCTGCCATAACCAAGTACCACAGACTGGAGGGCCTCAACAACAGAAATTTATTTTCTCACCATTCTGGAGGCTGGAAGTACATGGTCAAGGAGTTGGCAGGTTTGGTTTCTCCTGAGGTCTCTCTCCTGGGCTTGTTGATGGTCGCCTTCTTGCTGTGTCCTCACGTGGTTTTTTAATTGTGCACATTCCTCCCTGGTGCCTCTTTCTCTTCTTCAAAAGCCACCAGTCTTATTGTATTAGGGTCCCACCTTTGTGACCTTATTTAACCTTAATTGCCTCATTGAAGGCATTTATCTCTAAATGGGGTCATCTTGGAAGTTAGGGCTTCAATACATGATTTTTGCCAGGGGATACACAATTCAGTCCATAACAGCCAACTTATTTTATCGGGTAACCCTGCAGGTGGCTTGTGTCTTCCCCTTCATGAGATCACAACTCAGAAGCCATCTTCTCAGGGCTGCCTTCCCAGGCCCCCTATTTAAAATTACAACCCCCACCCCCCACCCAGCCCCATCCCTCCTTCCCTGCTTTCTAGATTCATTTTCTTCTCCCAGTTACCACTCTTGGTTTTACTTGGTTATGGCTTGTTTCCTCCCACTTGAAGGTTAGCTTCCTGAGGGCAGGTAGTTTTATGTCAACTTTTTATCTACTGTATTTGAAAACCAGTACCTATTGCATGGTACTGACGCTGGTTTGGATCTGTGTCTCCACCCAAATCTCCTGTGGAATTATAATCCCCAGTGTTGAAGTGGGGCCTGGTGGGAGGTGATTGCATCATGGGAGCGGTTTCTGATGGTTTAACATTATCCACCTTGGTGTTGTCATAGCAAGAGTGAGTTATCGTGAGTTCTGGTTGTTTAAAAGTGTGTAGCACCTCCCCCCATCTCCTGCTCTTCCTCTGGCCATATAGGGCCTGCCTCCTTCCCCTTCACCTCTGCCATGATTGTAAGTTTCCTGAGGCCTCTCCAGAAGCAGAAGCTGCAATGCTTCCTGTACTGTCTGCAGAACAGTAAGCCAGTTAAACCTCTTTTCTTTATAAATTACCCGGTCTCATGTATGTCTTTATAACAATGCAAGGACGAACTAATACAGGCACCAATCAATGTTTCTTCAACAAATCAACAGGCAGCAAGTGGGAAGGAGGAAGCCACTGTCTATGGCTCTCACAGCTAACAGGCCCATGGAGAAGAGCAAAATTTTGCTAAGTATAGAAGATTCTAGAGCTGCCTCCATATCCAGGTCATTGTACTGTGAAATACTTGAGCATTTCTCTAACTTTCATGGACCTGGGCCACTCACTAATAATACAAGCTCCTGGGCCTCATCCTCAAGCAGTTGATTCAATTGGACGAGGGCTGGAGATAGAAATCTGCATATTCAACCAACATCTCAGATGATCCTGACATGTGGACAATTCACTGGAAAAGATAATTCTAAAATCAGCTCCAAAACCAGTTTGGATCAGACAAAAGAAATGTAAGAATTGAGGAAGAAGGTACTTCTTGAATTACGAATCCTTTGGTTCACTAAACCTGTTTAATGTTTGCTTATGCCTAGAGCTTGTTACTGAAACTCTCCTCAAAATCATTAATCTGGGTTTCTATTGCAACTTTGCTTGGGTTGCTGCCCTCATTTTCCCAAGCTTTATTCCCAGGGCTCAAGCTTATGTTCTACGCTGAGGAGCCACATCTGGACCTGGAAGTAGATAGGATGGGCCTTCACCTGTGGGATGAGCTATGAGGGGCTAGGGCCTGCATTAGGGGACCAAGAGAGGTTATCCAATGAAAGAAATCCCTGAAAGTGGACACAGAGCAAACTAAGATCCAAGGGGACCATACATGAGCGTGCTTGGGAGCCTCAGGGCAAAGCCAGGAGAACCATTGAGGCAGGGTGGTGAGTGGAAAGGGAGGGAGCTGTCAGCGATCCAGAACTGGCTGACATTTCCTGGGCTCTGAAGCTCTGGTCTGCCTCACTCCACACCAGGAAGTCCGTATCCCTCTGCATCGATTTCTTCTCTTGACACAGCATTTCTGCCTGTCGAGTTGCAGGATTCAGCCTTATCTCATCTTACTTTGGGCAAAGCTGGAAGCCCTCGCTCCCTACACGCGCCAGCGTAGCCTTTGCCCATTTCTCTGGTTTGATGTCATCTTTTTTCTTTATTCCTCTGTATTGGTGTACTCCTCTCTTTTAGTCCGTATCTCAGGTCTGCCAGCCCTGGTACACTTTGACATGGTTTTGTTTCCTGGGAAGTTCTTTACTTTACAACTGGATGATTGTGTTGGAGAAGGACAGAAAGACGTTCCTCTCTGATTTAGGCTAAACTGCTGGTAGTATATCTTATAAAACGATAGGCAAACAATTTAAAGCTACCTTTTAAAGTCTCCACATTTCTCCGGAAAATACAAACGCTTTCACATACAACCTGGAACATTTCTTTCTTATAACGTTTCCAATCATGCTTTTTTATTTTAATTAAACTCTGCCTCTTATCAGAAAGAACTTATACCAGCTTCCTAATCATTTTTGGAATACCTGTCTTCCTAAAAGACGCCTAACCTGAGATACCCATAGAAATCCTGTATTTTCTTCTCCACATTTATTCTAATTAGAATAAGTCAAGAATAATATTTTAATTTAATGTGTTAAATTGTTTCTTGCCATATTCTGTTTTTTTTTTTTTTAAGCTGGCACTAAATTAAGTGTGCAATTTATGAAAACTTTTTTAAATTAGTAATTCAAAATTCACATGTATTATAAAACTAACAACGTTTTTTAAAAATTCAAAATCGTATGTTCAGTCTCACGTCATAAGTGGCACATAGTAAATGCTCAAGAAACATTTGTTGAATTAATAAAATGAAGGAAATGAAAGTATCAGGAGGTTAACCACTCGGCCACTAAATTGCTTTATGATTTGGGGTTAGTAGGGTAACTTTGAGCCTCCGTTATTTCTCTCACAATATGTTATAAGCATCAAGTGTCATAAATATTCAGGAAATGCCTTGAAAACATTAAGTTGCAAATATAAATAGTAGTATTTTTTGCAGAAGCAGAGACTAGTTTCTTCACTTGGGCTAACAGCTGGCCTGTGTGTACCTCTTTTTCTTGCTACATGCGAGATTACCTTCGAATCTACGTATCAGCCACAATGACAATCGTGGCATGAGGTTTTGCAGGAATGCCAAGTGACATGGGTCCGAGGGTCCTGGAACGAATGAGAAATGGCTGTTGAGGACGAAGAGATGCAATTCTGTTGGCCACAGTTCTCTTCTTCTGATGTCAAAACTCCCGTTCCTGTTACTTCCACAAGATCACTGTTTGCTCATCCAGATCAAGGCAGCAAACACGCCCTAAGAGCTACCTGTGTCCAATTGAAAAAGATGGACAGCATCCTGCCTCATCTCTGTCTGTGAATGGCAACTGGAAAGGAACCGACCTGAGGTCATTTCTTTCATGTTGGGCTGCATACACCGTTTCTGTGTTCCCTGTTATGAGCAAGCTATGATGGAAGGCTGAAAATACTCACCACAGTGTGTTCAGTCATTCAGCCATGCACAAACAATCAGCTCCTGCATGATATGTGTCTCACTCTTTTTTTTTTTTACTTTAAGTTGTGGGGTACATGTGCAGAACTTGTTACATAGATATACACGTGCCATGGTGGTTTGCTGCACCCATCAACCCATCACCTACATTAGGCATTTCTCCTAACGCTCTCTCTCCCTTAGCCCCCCATCCCCTGACAGGCCCAGGTACGTAATATTCCCCTCCCTGTGTCCATGTGTGTGTGTTCTCATTGCTCAGCTACCGCTTATGAGTGAGACCATGCGGTGTTTGGTTTTCTGTTCTTGTGTTAGCTTGCTGATGATGGTTTCCAGCTTCATCCATATCCCTGCAAAGAACGTGAATTCATTCTTTTTATGGCTACATAGTATTCCATGGTGTATATATGCCACATTTGTAACAAGCAATGGATAAAGGATTCCCTATTTAATAGATGTGTCTCACTCTTTAAAAAAAATCCATTTTATGTGTATTCAGATTCCACTTTTAATTTTCAGTGGCGATCTAGAAATCTGCACATATGACTATAATCTTTAAAAGATTAATATCAGAAAGAGAAAGCCTTATAGACACTAACTTTGAAGAGAGGGTCCAAGAGGAAAAATAGGAGTGATGCTTTGGAGAGAAAAAGGTTATAGATAATGAGAAAAAGCTGAGAATAGAGATCCCTTTTTCTTGCTGTATCAGTTAGCTATGCTGCATAACAAATCACGCCAAAATCCAGTGACTTAAAACAGTGAGCATTTATTATTTCTTGCTATTTTGCTCATCAGCTGGGCACACCTGCCAGTTTGTGTCAGGCTTACTCATGCAGGTCAGGTAAGGCCAGGTTTAGGCCATTGAGAGGCAGACATAGGATGGCCTCACACACGTCTGTGGTTAGTTGGCTGTTCCTGGGGCAACAGACAGACTAGGCCATGTGTCTCCCAACACCAAGCAGGCTAACCCAGGCTTGTATATATGGCTATGGATTTCCAAGTGAGTAGAAGCATACAAGGTCTTTGGAAGCCTGTGATTGGGTTCAGAACATGCTACCTCACAATATAGCACCTTGGAATTTGAGAAAACAGCAGAAGTAAGCAGGTCACTCTCACCTTCCTCTCAATCTTCTCCCTTAAAGCTGACCTTCTCCTGAAGTAGATCATAAAACCTTCGTTCCAGAGGTGCCCTCCCTGTACCTGGAGGAAAGAAACATTCTTACCCTTGAGGACACGGAGAAATCAAGAAGGATCTAAACAAACAGGCTTTGCTAAGCTTCCCCCAGTTTATTACTATTACATCATACCACCATTTTCCAATCATACTTCTGCACAACTGTTTACTCTTTATCAAAGCTAAACATAAAAATAGTTTTTTCTCTTCCTTTGAATCTTCGTTTCCGAAGTCTCCCATGTAATGTACAACTTACATTAAATTGTTATGCTTTTCTCTTGATGATCTGTTTTTTTGTTATAAGGAGTCTCAACCACAAACCTAGCAAAGGATGAGAAAATAAATCTTCTTTCCTACCATGGGCATGGTACAGTATCACCTCCGCTTCAAGCAACTGACCAAAGCAAGTCATAAGGCGGGCCACATTCAAGGGGTAAGATATCAATTCTGTGCCCTCCTGGGAGGAGCTGTGAAGTCTCTTTTCATAGGATATGGATTCGGGGAGGGCTGGAAAATTGTTCCCTTGGCTGCAGTCAATGTACTACGCTTGCCTTTCATAAACTTGTGAAAGTCCTACACGAGTGGGGATGTGTTTTTGGTAGAGTGCACGAAGCTGGAGGTAAGGGTTCCTGTGTAACCCTTGCATTCCCCAAAGGCATGTGAAGCAGACTGTGGCAGAGGCCTCTGGAAAATCCCCCCAATATTAAAAAACCCATAACCTTCTCTTCTCCATAATTAAGCCTTGTGCTCAAATGTCAGCCAACACATATTTATTGAGCATCCAGCTATGTCTGGCACTAGGTGGGGGGCGGGGAAGGCGTGCAGGGATGAACCACAAGGACATAGTTCCTGACTTCAAGCTAACAGAGAAAGCAGACAGTAAATGACTCCATGTGTGTTAAGTAAAGCACAGGGCCTGCCACTTCTCCAGCACTAACCCTCAGCATTTCTCTCTCAGATAGATGTACTTGCATTTTCTCATTGCATTTCCTTGCTGTTTGGGCCTCTGGGCCTCTCTACAGACTGGTTCCTTTGCTGGATGTGTTCTCTCTGTACTGACAGTTTACATCTTGTCTTCACCCCTCCTGCTGAGCTCCCACCCACCCCTCAGTCTCCAGCTTCAGTATCATTTCTTCTGGGAGGTCCTCCTTATATCTTCTGTGAACTCGAGGTCTCTCTCTCGTAACAGTGTAAGTCTTATCTTGTCTCTCCCTGTAACCCTGCCTCTCTCTCCCAGGAGTCTCAGACTATGCCCCAGTGACACGAGAATCATTTAGATCTGAAAACTTCTGGGAATCAACAGCTGTAGGAAGAGGCCTTTTCTGAACACCCTTTATCTCCCTAAAAGCAAAGCCTCTCAAAAGAATTCAGTAGTCATAAATTCCCTCCCCAGGAATTTCACAACCAGAGAAAATGGACTCTTATCACTAGAGATGAGAAGTCGCATCAACACCTGAAAAAGAAATCACCTAAACAGACATTGTCATAAAGCAATCGGAAATCCCACATGTTCTCCTAAGGGCCCATTTATTTTTCCTAAAAGTCATGTGGGCTCCCAGAAGTGCCCCTCTGCCCTTCCTCATCCGCTATTAAGATGCTATTTAAGCCCCACACTTCCAACCCCGTCCCTGACTCACGTTTTTTGGCGAAACCCTGTGTGTGCCTATGTAGTTATATCTGGGTTTTTTTTACCCCCTCTTGCTAAATTGTCTTTTGTCAGTTTAGTTTGCAGACCTCCAAAAACTGAACCTAAGAAGGTAGAGGGCAAGTCTTTTTTGTCCCTGACACTCTAAAACTGATTCAAGGGAGATTCTTTTTCTGTCCACTATAATGTTTCCCAAACCTATCACAGGGTCTAGAAAAGAGGAGGGCTCAGTAAACGTTAGTTGAATTCCTGGATTACAATAGCTACTTGACTGGCTTTTCTAAATTTCAGTTCTTACTCTCTACAGAGAAAGGAAAGTGAGCACTTGTTTATTTTCTCCAAATGCTTTAAAATGACACATCCTTAAGCCAAGAGTTGGCAAACTACAGACCCACATGCCAGATCCAGGCCACCACCGTTTTTTGTAAATAAAGTTTTATTGGAACACAGCCCTGCCCATTCAATTATGTATCTTCTAGGGCTGCTATTGTGCTACAGAGGCCATATGGTCCGCCCAGCCTGCAGTATTTGCTGTCTTTTTGTAGAAAAAGTGTGAGCAGACAGGAAGAGTGTCCAGGGACTACAGGAGTTTAATCAACTTGAGCAATCAGACTGTTTCACATCCTCCCAGCTGACAGCCTGTTTTTCCCCAAATTCTGTGTGGAATGTGGTCACATCATCTGTTGAAACCAGCTCCTGACCGACCCCAACAACTTACAAATGAACCTGAGTGAACTGTCGTCAGTTCCATGCTAATTTCTCCACTGTGGGAGGGGCTACAGCTTCATTAGCATAACGTGAGACCCGTGTTGCTGGCAGGATGACTCACTGGGTCTGCACAAAAGGGGCCTCTCCTCTATATGCGATGATGCACCCTCTCCTCTCTCGCCCCCATAAAACCCTCCTGTTGCTTCCCTTGGGGAGACACCGCTTTCGAGAACACTTGTAGTGCTCACCTTACTTGTGACAAGTAATAAAACTCCTGTTGATTAAAATCTGCATTCTCGTGTTACTCCCCAGGCAAATAAACCCTGTTTTTTCTCGGGTGACAAACCTTTACAGACTTCTGATCTAACTAGCTTCTATCTGAAGGGATCTTCATTCAGCAAACATTATGTAAGTGACTACTCTATTTCTCACACTGTTAGGCATTGATAAATTGCAACGATAAATGCCACGCTTGCCTGAAAAAATTGATATGCATTAACATGGCATTTGAGGAGCCAGAAAATTTCCAGATTTTGAAAAGTCCCTTTATACTATTTACAGGCAAGTTTTAAACTGGTAGCTATTTAATTCTCTGTCAGAGAGTTGGTAAACGGTGAAATGTCAAGAGAAACAAACCAAACAAAGGATGTTTATGCTTGAAAATGTGGAAAAAAGAATGAAAGACAGAACTGAGCTAATTCTAGGTTCTAAGGTTTTATTTTAAAGGGTACGGGCTGGGTGCGGTGGCTCACGCCTATAATCCCAGCACTTTGGGAGGCCGAGGCGGGTGGATCACGAGGTCAGGAGATCCAGACCATCCTGGCCAACATGGTGAAACCCCATCTCCACTAAAAATACAAAAATTAGCTGGGCGTGGTGGTGGGCACCTGTAGTCCCAGTTACTTGGGAGACTGAGGCAAGAGAATTGCTTGAACCCAGGAGGCAGAGGGTGCAGTGAGCCGAGATTGCACCACTGCACTCCAGCTTGGAGACAGCGAGACTCTGCCTCAAAAAAAAAAAAAAAAAAAAAAAAAAAGGGAAGGGGGTGGTACAAGAGAAAATAGTAAAATGAAAAGGATAAAATGTAAAGAAATCTGTTGGAGGAGGGGTATTGGTCTGAAGGTCTTGAGGACTCACTCTCCATGGGCGCCAGGCAGGAAACCCAAATGAGTAAGACAGACAGGGTGGAGGGAAAGCCACTGTGCCTCTTGGCCATCTTTCATTCTCCGGCTTTTTATGGAGACGTAAGTGTAGGAAGATATTTCTCTACCAGAAGAAAAGGAAATTAATTCCAAGACAATGATAATGGAGAGTGATGCAGCCTCAGGGGTGGGGGGCACTGGAGCCCAGGAGAAGTGGGGCACATGCCCCTTCCAAAGAGGGTGGCTGCTCCTCAGAGCCTCCTAATCCCAGTCTCCTGGGAAAATAGGAAGACAGGACTAGTTTTGTGTCATCTTCCTAGTTTCCAAGTGAAGCTGGAGACCCACCTCTTTCTGTGAAATATCTTCTTTTAAACATTGGCTTGAGCTTCCTAAGAGCCATAATGAAGGGAAAACGGGTCCCAAATGTGGGCAACCATTGAGGCTCCAGTAGAAGGGATCCTGTTGGTCAGGAGTTCGAGACCAGCCTGGCCCAGATGGTGAAAGCCTGTCTCTACTAAAAATACGAAAATTAGCTGTGCGTGGTGGCACGCACTGTAATCCCAGCTACTCCGGAAGCTGAGGTAGAAGAATTGCTTGAACCCAGGAGGTGGAGGTTGCAGTGAGCTGAGATTGCGCCACTGCACTCCAGCCTGGGTGACGGTGAGGGGAGACTCTGCCTCAAAGAAGAAAATCAAAAAAAAAAAAAAAAAAAAAAAAAAGAAAGGACCTTGTTATGTATAAGGCAGTGTATGTAAAATATTATTTACAATTATCTCAACAATACAAGTCTTTTCAGAAGAAATGGTAGCCACTCAGACATGACAATCTCTGGTATTTATTGACGCTGATGGGGGAAAAAGATTTGCTTTGAAGTGACTTGACTGATAATGTTGTACTTGTCTTCACTCTGCAATTCCTCAGCCTGGGCCTTCATTTCAACAGGCACCAATACCGGTCCCAGCTGGATATCAGCTAATTATGTCCAAAGACATTAGCTGATAATGACTTTAAAGCCTTACATTTGCAAGAGTTATTTAAATTTTAAATAAGAACTCAAAGATGGAAATTCCATCTTCTTTCTTACCAATCCTTTTACCAAGAACCGAAGCATTATTAAACAACAAAGCATGAAACAAATGAATTGAGGGGCCTCAATAGATCACAGATGACAAGGCACATTTTAGATTTCAAGTGGCATCAATTAATTAATTTAATAATAATAAAGGTTTTCTTTAGTTCTGGAGGTTATTAGAAATCTCTATTGGTACTCTTTATGACATTCCAGCATCCTTAAGGAAATAAATCTAATTAATGGGAATAAATGTGAAATTTCAAGAGAAAAAGAAAGTGTTTTTTTCTTTGTCTTTTTTAGCTAGGAGCACTGGATCTGTTTACTGGAAAGATTCTATTTTAATGTTGGCCACTCATACAGCTGAACTTGATTATGAAGAGAGAAATTGTTGGGTTCATTAGGCTTTAATTATAGAGATGAATTATTATGGATAAAAAGAGAAAGCCACAGAATTATGGAGATTGAATTCCAGTTCAATAAACAACTTCAAATATCTTGACTGGAGACATAAACTAGTCATATTCTTTTTTTTCCCAGTTTAATTTGATGTCTGTTGACAAATGATGTTGGAATGTCCCTGGAAAAAAATCTTCATATTTACAGTGTGTTAGAAGCTATCATTTAAATTACACTTCCTTCCCTAATTGTATTTTCTGATGCTGTGTGTAGATAGATAGGTGTTTCTTCCACATCAATTTATTTTGTATAACAATGACAAAATGTTGCATTTCTGTTTTGCCACTATTCATGTAATCAGATTGCATTTATAATAGCTCAAAAGGCCTCCATTGGAACCCCCATGTATAAAAAGACAAGCTGAGGCTGGACGCGGTGGTAAAAGACAAGCTGAGGCTGGGCGCGGTGGTTTACCCCCGTAATCCCAGCATTTTGGGAGGCGGAGGCAGGTGGATCACTAGGTCAGGAGATCGAGACCATCCTGGCTAACTCGGTGAAACCCCATCTCTACTAAAACTGCAAAAAATTAGCTGGGCGTGGTGGCGGGCGCCTGTAGTCCCAGCTACTAGGGAGGCTGAGGCAGGAGAATGGCGTGAACCCAGGAGGCGGAGCTTGCAGTGAGCCGAGATCACGCCACTGCACTCCAGCCTGGGGGACTGAGCGAGACTCCGTCTCAAAAAAAAAAAAAAAAAAAAAAAAGACAAGTTGAAAACCCTGAGCTTGATATTTAAGGACTTTCAGAATCACATCCAACTCAAATACTTAATATTATCATTCAGTATTTTGTTGTAAAGGTGCAAAGCTTCTGCTGTAACAAGTGTTCTATTCACCATCTCACAAATAGTCCTCACATATTCCTGCTTCTGAGATTTTAGGCGCATGTCTTCCTAGCCTGAATTTGCCCTTTTAAATTCTACTTCCCTAATGCCTAAATGTCAGGCCCAGTTAAAATTATACTTCCTTTGGCCTTCTGAGCATAGGACTCAGTGGATGTTGATATTTCTGTCTGCTTTTATAAAACACTTAATATCTATAACGTTCTTCTTAAATCCTCATACATTCTTGATAGTCTTTTACTCTGAAGTCATTCAGTGAGATTTTCAGCTCCAGACCCATAATTTCTTATTACCTTAGCATAATAGTTCTATCAAAACATTGTTTAAAAAAGCAATACCTATATGGCAATAGAAAATCTGAAAGCTGTCTATTTGATGGTATCAAATAAATATTTTGAAACTCTTAAGTGTGGTAATATTATTGTGGTTATGTGGTTGGGTTTTTTTAAGAACTTTTTTTATAGTAGTTATGCGTGAAGTAATGTAATGTCTAGAATTTGCTTAAAATTAATATAGGAGAGACGTAATTTAGGGTATAGACAATATGTAGGGGAAGAAAAAATGTCTTCTGCTATTCTTAGGTTTGTGGCTAAAGCCACTTGAACAAAAGACAGATTAACAAGAGAAAGCATACAAATGTATTTAACGTACATTTTATGTGACATGGGGGCCTTCATAAAGGAGTGAAGACCAGATAATCAAACCTGAGCTAGGCTTGATGAAGAATGGAGGAATAAGATTCTCTGTGAGAGTAGGATCCAATGGTAGTAAGCTGAGGGGACTTAGTAGGGCCTGTTTGTTCAGGTTTTTTCCGTGTCTCTGTGTGTTCAGAGAGAAGGATGTTCGTTTCCTCCAGGTATATAGAAGGCACCTCTCACATTAGGGTCTTGTGACCTGCTTCCAGAGAAGGTCACAAAATCTTTCCTAGGTTCTAGAAGCTGCTTCAGGGGAGAAGAGCAAGGGAAGGTCAGAAGGATGTTCCTGCTTCAGCTGTTTTCTCACATTATGCCAAGGTGCAGTATATTGGGGGAGCGTGTTCTGAACCCCATCAGTAACGAGAATGACCAATCATCATTGATGGCTGTTGAATTTCAGGATTATGGGGGTTGATATACTATGCTATCTACTTTTATATATGTTTAACCTACCTTCCCTCCCTCCCTCCTTCCCTCTCTTTCTTTCTTTCTTTCTTTCTTTCTTTCTTTCTTTCTTTCTTTCTTTCTTTCTTTCTTTCTTTCTTTCTTTCTTTCTTTCTTTCTTTTTCTTTCTCTCTCTCTTTTTCTTTCTTTCTTTCTTTTCTTTCTTTCTTTCTTTCTTTCTTTCTTTCTCTCTCTCTTTTTCTTTCTTTCTTTCTTTCTTTCTCTCTCTCTTTTTCTTTCTTTCTTTCTTTCTTTCTTTCTTTCTTTCTTTCTTTCTTTCTTTCCTTCTTTCTTTCTTTCTTTCTCTCTTTCTTTCCTTCTTTGTTTCTTTCTCTTTCTTTCTCTCTCGCTTTCTCTTTCTCTCTCTCTCTCTTTCTCTCTCTTTCTTTCTCTTTCTCTCTCTTTCCCTTTCTCTGTCTTTCTTTCTCTTTTTCTTTTCTTTTCTTTTTTTTTTCACAGTCTCACTCTGTTGCCCAGGCTGGAGTGCAGTGGCACAATCTCAGTTCACTGCAACCTCTGCCTCCCAGGTTCAAGCGATTCTCCTGCCTCAGCCTCCTAAGTAGCTGGGATGACAGGAGTGTGCCACTGTGACCGATTAATTTTTGTATTTTTAGTAGATATGGGTTTCACCATGTTGGCCAGGCTGGTCTTGAACTCCTAGCCTCAATTGATGCACCAGCCTCTGCCTCTCAAAGTGCTAGGATTCCAGGTGTGAGCCACTGTGCCCAGTCTAATTTTTCAATATATAAAAAGTCATTTTGGGAGGCCTAGGTGGGTGGGTCACTTGAGTCTGAGAGTTTGAGACCAGCCTGGGCAACATGATGAAGCCTCATCTCTACCAAAAAAAAAATACATATATATAAATTAGCAGGGCATGGTGGTACATTCCTGTAGCCCCAGCTACCTGGGAGGCTAAGACAAGGGTTGGCTTAAGCCCAGGAGGCGGAGGTTGCAGTGAGCTGAAATTGCACCGTGGTATTCCAGCTTGGGTGACAGAGCTAGGTTTTGTCTAAAAAAAAAAAAAAAAAAAAAAAAAAAAAAAAAAAACCAAAAAAAAACTTTTTAATATTTAATAAAACAAATTTAATAAATTTAATGAAACAAAATAATAGGCCAGGCACCGTGGCTCATTCCAGCACTTTGGGAGGCTGAGTTGAGAGATCGTTTCGTGGCCAGGAGTTTCGAGATCAGCTTGGGCAACATAGCAATACCCTATCTCTACAAAAAATAAAATAAATTAAACAGATATAGTGGCACAAGCATACAGTTCCAGATACTTGGGAGGAAGGGAAGGGAGGATCATTTGAGCCCAGGAGGCAGAGGCTGCAGTGAGCTGAGATTGTGCCACTGCATTCCAGCCTGGGTGACAGTGAAACCCTGTCTCTAAATAAATAAATAATAATAATAAAACAAGAACTCCTAGAGGCAGCAAGAGAGTACTGGGAAAAGGTACTACTCTCAAAACAGAATAGCCACTTGGTCTTGGGTAAGTCACTTCGCCTTTCTGAAGCTTCAGCACTCTCTCAAGATGTTCTAGCGAATGCCCCAATCTCAGCCACTTTCAGCTCTAAAGTGCTGTGAATGTAGGCATTTAGGAATCAAAGATAGATCTCTTTGGATCACGAGGTCAGGAGATCGAGACCATCCTGGCTAACACGGTGAAACCCCGTCTCTACTAAAAATACAAAAAAACTAGCCGGGCGAGGTGGCGGGCGCCTGTAGTCCCAGCTACTCTGGAGGCTGAGGCAGGAGAATGGCGTGAACTCGGCAGGCGGAGCTTGCAGTGAGCTGAGATCCGGCCACTGCACTCCAGCCCGGGCGACAGAGCAAGACTCCGTCTCAAAAAAAAAAAAAAAAAAAAAAGAAAATGAGAGAATATATAAACTCTCCAGAGTGATCACTTTAACACCAACAAAGTATAGTCCCTCTCGGGAGGGAAATAAAACACACATAAACTTAACAGGGGAAAAGGGGAAGAAAGGTGGACTGATGGCCACAGGCTTCCATTCCAGGGTTTGTTTTGAGAGCAGTGACTTGGCAAGAAAAATGTTCTCTCCTGAGATCTGTAAGCCTTAAAGGCCCGGAGGAACTTGGAGTTTCAGCCTCAGTTCAGCCCAGATTGGGTTCACAAAGTCACTCTGGACATATGGTTGGTTAGAATCAGGGAATTGAAAGAAATATTAAATCACAGAGTGTGAAAAGACCAAGGAAAATAGGTTAGGCAGGTGAAGGTCAATCCAACCGGAACCGGGTTGTATTTTATGGTAGGAGAGTGCCGGGTCTAAACATTCTGTAGTCTATTCCAGCATATTTTTGCTCAGTGACCAAGAAGTCTTCTTCACGTGCAATTGAAATTATTCCTTTCAACAGGGGCCCATGTCTCATTGCCGAGTCTTCTGTAGGCAGAGAGAATAAATAACGTTTCAGTTTCATGATCATCAAAAGCCCTTCAAATAGCTGAAGGCACAGAACAAGTTATCTTGAGCCTTGCCATCGTTAACTAGCCTCTTCAAGACAGGCAATTCACACAGATAAACTGTAGGGGGGAAAAAGAGCACTTAAAACATCTCTGGATAATCAGCATGGAGGTATTTGCGTTTTACTGAGCACAAGTGTCAGACATCTGGGAGCAGTGATACTCTACTTGTTAGCATGGTTGACTTTCATTGATCCCAAGCCTTGATGACGACAGGCGGCTCCTTTAATATGTGAGTTATTACTGCAATGTGTTGCTGAAGCTGGATATCATATACTAAGATTATGGGAAAACAAAGCAAAATAAAATCCATTCTTTTAACTTTGAATATGTCTGCAACTAATAGGAGAAAAAACAACTCTAATTTGTTGAGTACTTGCAGTTGTGCCAAAGGCCTTTGAAAAACTGTTTGTATTATAATCACCTTAATAAAAAAATATTTCCCTGTATAACAAGTGAGGAAATGTAGAGTGACAGAGTTGGAATTTCAGAACAGATGACACCTAAAGCTATTTCCACGCTTAGTAGTTTCTCTACCTCGGCTACATATTAGAATCACCTGAGAAGTTTCAAAGAAGGCTGTGGCCCTACCCCTCTGAGATTTTAACTCAATTTGCTTTGGGTGAGACACTGGTACTTTTTTATTTTTTTATTTTTTATTTTTTGGAGATGGAGTCTAGCTCGGTCACCTAGGCTGCATTGCAGTAGTGCAATCTCGGTTCACTGCAACCTCTGCCTCCCAGGATCAAGCAATTCTCCTGCCTCAGCCTCCCAAGCAGCTAGGATTACTACTAGTTTTTTATTTTATTTTATTACAAGTAGCTAAGTGGCATATACCACCATGGCTAGCTAATTA
Organism: Rhinopithecus roxellana; assembly: GCF_007565055.1. Lineage (NCBI taxonomy): Eukaryota > Metazoa > Chordata > Mammalia > Primates > Cercopithecidae > Rhinopithecus > Rhinopithecus roxellana. The sequence goes on from NC_044567.1 coordinate 36,117,608, forward strand.
TATTTGTATTTTGGTAGAGATGGGGTTTCACCATGTTGGCCAGGCTGGTCTCGAACTCCTGACCTCAGGTGACCCGCCCACCTCAGCCTCCCAAAGTGCTGGGATTACAGGCATGAGCCATTGTGCCCAGCAGCACCAGTATTTTGTATTTGGGGGTTGCCCAATCACGTTGAGAGAATCATCTGCCAGTAGCAAGTAGCTTTCTCGCTCTTCCCCTTGGTCTGCATAACAAGGGGTTTGGTCTGATATATCTCTAAGGTGAAGAAGCAGCTTAGTGGATAAGCATGCAGGCTCTAGAAGCCACCTGCCAGGGTTCAAATCCCCTCTCTGCCTCTTGCTAGCCTTCTGGGACTCTGTTAACCTGCCTCCAAAATAGGGATATGACCAGTATCTATCACAAACAGTTGTGTTGGGAGAATAAGTGTAAAGTGTTTAAAAGACTGTCATCTCCTCTCCTATGTCACTGCTATTATCAGTGGTTGGCCCATCTCACTATGAGCCATGCAGAGCCCAGCCTCAGACGTCTTCTTCATGTGCTCGCTGAAGACAGCATTTCACTGTCATTCACAGATATTCTTCTGCTTCCCTGGGTCTAACCTGTCACCTCCCACTTCTCTGATCTTCACTGTTTTCCTATTTCCCAATTACAGTCTTCACCTAAAACTTTGGTTCTCACAAGTTCGGGAGTTCATTATTCTATTGTATCTACTTTTTGTCACTTTTAATTTTTCCATTTAAAGAAGCTAAAATTATCTTAATAAAATAAAATAATAAAACGAGCCTACACTGTCTCTCCTATCTAATGCATGCACCATCTGGTTTCCAAAATGTTTACCAGTGGTTTCTGTCTCACATGTATTATTGTATGTTATTATTAATAAATCCATTATGAAACCTCATTGTTTATCTGTATGAATGCCTATTCACCTGGATTTACCACTTAATCATTGAGAATACCCCTTCTGGGGAATGTGTTGCTTTTTCTAATATTAACACACGATCTTTACTCTATGTCCCAAGAATGCGGACCGCTAAGTTGAAATGTATTTGTTATATATCACTGTTCCTGTCTTAGATAGTCAGGCATTTTTCGCTAAGGGTCTCATTATCTACAAGACTTCGATTGTTTACTGTGTTGCTGTCTTGAGGAGTATTATCAGCCACTCTTATCCTCTGGATGTCTTGGTAACATGCATAATGAGAGTAATGGTGGAAACTTAAGGTTTAGAGTAACAGCACTTACAACTCTTAGAACGGTACAATATTAAATTTATAGGAACCTTAGTGATCTTCTAGGCCAACCCCTCATTTTGCAGATATGGAAACTGAGGCCCCAAAAGGGGCTGCACTTGCCTGAAGTCCCACAGCTATTGAACAGCACAAACTCTTTCTTACTCTCAGATGTCTTTCCTAGTCAATATCTGTGATGAAAGAGCATGTAGTGAGGGCACAGTGGAGAGCAGAGTGAGGATCATGTGCGTGTGGGGGAATTGCTTTCAAAAAGTAAAAGTTGCAACTGGCCTAGCTTCAGCAAATTTCTTAAGCCAGTGGTTCTCAAACCTTACAGCGCATCGGAATTACCTGGAGGGCTTATTAAAACACAGATTGCTGGGACGCTGCCCCAGAGTCTCTGATTCAGATCGCCACGGAACCTGAGCATTTGCATTTTTAACAAAGGGACTACCCTTTGAGAACCAGAGTCTTAGGTGAGGACAACAGAACTCATGTTCCTGACTCCCAGTTATCATCATTGTTGCTGTTAATCATTATTGTTATTATTCTCAAGTCCAGTGCTCTTCTCAACACATGACTGTGATTCCTTGCAAGGTGGTTATATTGGCATCCACACACTAGGTTTTCTCCCTCTTCTCCTTTTCACTGTTATCCTTCTTCCTCTGTCATCACTGAGGCTTCTCTTATGTGTCTAATGATGAACAATGCTCTGCTTGAACAACACAGAGGAGCTATCGTGCTAGAGTGGTCGCTCTATGTATTCAAACACTGTTGGTGGCTAGAACTTCAATGAGGTCATTTCAGCTCTGCAATGTGGTGGGAGAGGTAGGCAATCATTTGCATTTACAATCTCCAGTCAAGAGAAGCCAAGAGAATGCTTTCATATTCTTGATAAGTTATTTCTTCTGACTCACTCATAATTCCAGTTGTGATTCAGCATCAAAGAAGTAATGTTTGAATGGCTTATCCAGAGTTGTTAGAACACTGATCACAAGCCAGATACCAGACACCAGGACTGCTTTCCCTTGATAATAGCTTCTGAACCTCTTTCCCTTATAATAACAACTCAGGTGGAAATGCCTCGTGCCACTGATACGTATGTTGGCTAGATAGCATAAGAAATTCTATGCTGAAAATAAGAGGCATATTGCCATCCACATTATAGATGGTAATGAACGTGGGATTGTGTTCCCACTAACAGTGAATCACACATTTCAATTTGAGCAAGTATTTTATGATGTCTGTCCATAGGAAATATGATAATATGCTCCAGAAGTTGTGAAAGGACCTTTCTTTTACCTATTGCTACAAAAATCATTGCAAAAACACATCCCAAGTAGATGAGAAAGGGACAAATGTGATCTCCTGGGGGAAAATCATGCTGCATTCAAACCCATTGATAAGAAAAACTTCAGTCTCTAAAACCATAAATACTTAAGAATTCCTATTACCTGGATAATCTGATTCTTCTACAGTGTCTTAACTTCTAAACTTTCCTTATTAATGAATGGTTCAGTCTTGTTTGATTTTTAGTTTTAATATATTTAATACATATTTTATTTTTAACAAATGGCCTCACCTAAAGCCATTTCATTGATTCTATTTTCACTCAACTAAGTTGCACCTTACTAGGTCTTTGCAGTGGTTGCAATGTACTTGAACAAATAAATGAGAACACAGGTAAGATCTGTGCAGGTGTGGGGTCTAAAACAGGGGATGCCCAGGGACGGCAGGAGGGGTCGCTCAAAACAGAGGTCCTTTCCTCCTTTCCCTGCCAAGCCAAGGCTATTACCATGTTGCACATTGTATCATTCTGTCATTTTTCGGTTCTCTAATTTGTTCCAGCTGTGAGCCAATCAGATTGCTGACACCCCTTTCATGTCTCTTGCAGCATTATCTAGGGATTCATTATTTAAGAAGTCATTTTACCCATGTGTATATGTGTGTACACACAGAGAATAAAGTCCCTCTTGTGCTGTTGGTATGATGTCAGGGGCAGTTTCTTACTCCCTTCTACAAAGCTTTCCTTCTTCTGATGCAGCAATTAGTCGACTATTAATAAAAAGACATTAGGTTATGCTTATTTATTTTTAAAGAATGACATCATTCCCGGCCTTAATGTGTAGCAATGGAGCAATTCACAGGTCTTTCCATTTATTACATCATGGAAGCCGATTGAACTTGGCAATTACCTTGCTGTTTTCACAACAGTGTTACGGAGGTGCTGAAAGGGGAATTGGTTGCAAGGGGCTGAATAAACATATATGTGGCTGTATGTCCTCCTATTTTGTTAAGTGAATTTGTGCCCAGTGAAAAGTACCTACAGAACCTAGTTTAGAGTACAAATATCCTCACTTTATTCCAGAGCAAATCTACAACTCTCAGTCTGAGAGGTTTCAAATAGAGTCATGTTAATCTTTAATTAGTTTGCTGGCCATCAGAGACTATCAGAAAACAAGGGCTGCTAACTAAAAGCTACAAACCTCCCATTTCTAAATTGAACCATTATAGGAGCATACCAGCTGAAACACTCACAGATTCATAGAATTTTGAAAATGAAAAGGACTTTGAGGTTCAACTTTAGACATAGGGGAATTGAATCCTAAATTTCAGAGGAGCTTGATTAATTCCACACAGTTAGCAAGTGGGAAGACTGGTTTTACTTCCACAATGTGATAATACCTCCTCTTAAACATGCTACCGTTCTAGAATATGGCACATTCTCTTTCCATAAGTAGAACTTGTGATATTTTATTTCAATTTACTTAGTTCTTTGTATTGGTATTTTTTTACAAAAATAATCATCTTGTTGCAAGAATACTCAAGCCACAAGAATGCTTCCCATGTTGAATGACTTTATACTGTAATTCAAGCCTCAATGACAGGATGGTTCAAATCACTGATACTCATGAACAATTGGAATCATGACACCTCTCCCTTCCTAAAAGACTTCACAATTTAAGGACACCGATTAGTCTTCAGCAAGAAAATCAATTTTTTTTTCCTCAACTTTCATTATGGTCAAGCACAAAGCAGTGGTTTTATCAATAAAGGATTTGATTATGTCAGTGATTAAGAAGATAATCAGATCTATTATTACTCAGTGATGGAACTGCCAAAGGCCTAACTAATTGAATATAAGGACATGGCCTTTGACCAAAGCCAGTCAAGGGAAACTTCTTTTTCCACACTCACAGCTTCTGCTTATAATAAGGCCTTGGCGTGACAGATAATGAAAAGACTCAGAAACTGACCATTGATATTACCAATACGTATGTGTTTCCAGAATCAAGATTCACATTTACAACAAAGATGTGACTATTTATCCAAGGTTGTAAGCAATTAGGCTCCATCCACGAATACGCTTAAAAGAATGTCATCCAACTCACACTATGGGTTTCAAAGGTTTGCAGGGTTTTGAATTCCTTTGTGTGTTTTCAGGACGGAAGACCATTGTGAAATGACAGCACAGAAATATGACTGTTTCGTGTGAGGATCTTTCTTTCTTCCTTTCTTTCTTTTCTTTCTTTTCTTTCTTTTCTTTCTTTTCTTTCTTTTCTTTCTTTTCTTTCTTCTTCTTTCTTTCTTTCTTTCTTCTTTCTTTCTTTCTTTCTTTCTTTCTTTCTTTCTTTCTTTCTTTCTTTCTTTCTTTCTTTCTTTCTTTCTCTTGCTTGCTTGCTTGCTTGCTTTTTTTTTTTTGAGACAAAGTCTCACTCTGTCACCCAGGCGGAGTGCTGTGGCGCGATCTCGGCTCATTGCAAGCTCTGCTTCCCGGGTTCATGCCATTCTCCTGCCTAAACCTCCGGAGTAGCTGGGACTACAGGTAACTGCCACCACGCCTGGCTAATTTTTTGTATTTTTTAGTAGAGACGGGGTTTCACCGTGTTAGCCAGGATGGTCTTGATCTCCTGACCTTGTGATCTGCCCGCCTTGGCCTCCCAAAGTGCTGGAATTACAAGCATGAGCCACCATGCCCGGCCGAGGATAATTATTTCGACATTTATAGTGATTTTCCCATCCTTAGGAGAGTAAGCACAGCACCTCACATGAAGTGGACTGTCAAGTGTGTTTACCAACGAAAAATGGACTGTATTACTCAGCCCCAGAATCCAGGAAGAAAACTCGTCCATAACAAAATATAATTAGTTGGACAGTATGGTTGGTGCAGCAACACAAATGCCATAAATACACACCAGCCTTACCCCTGAAGGGCAGAAAAGTGTGAAGCCTTCCTTCACCCATCACAGGGGTCATGGTCGAAACTCCTATAATAAGAGACAAGGTAACAAGAGAATTGCATAACAATCTTATTTTATCAAAGTCTTACTTGACACAGAGCCTTTTGAACTGAAGACCCAGAGACCTAGAGAAAACTGTCTATTTTTATGCTTAGGTTCAATGAAGAATGCACAGCCATATAGAAATCTGATTGGCAAAAAGGGTATGATCTCATGGTAATAGACTGGGGACAGGATGGACCCAGCAAAGTCCATCTGTTCAGATTCTTCTTGGTCTCTCAATGTAGTGTCCCTTCCCCAAGATATAGACAGGACCCCTCTGGAATTAGGCCTTCAAGGGAGATGAGAGAAAGGAAGAGTGACATTTCTGGGTTTTATGACTTGCTTTGGGGAGAAGAGTTCTAGTTTCTTTTTATTTTTCTCTTTCTCTTTTTTTTTCCTTCCTTCCTTCCTTTTTTTTTTTTTTTTTTTTTTTTTTTAAGACAGTCTCACTCTGTCACCCACGCTGGAGTGCTGTGATGTAATCTTGGCTCACTGGAACCTCCGCCTACCAGATTCAAGCAATTCTCCTGCTTCAACCTCCTGAGTAGCTGGGATTATAGGTGCGTGCCACCACGCCCTGCTAATTTTTTATATTTTTAGTAGAGACAGGGTTTCACCATGTCGGTCAGTCTGGTCTCAAACTCCTGACCTTGTGATCCACCCGCCTCAGCCTCCCAAATTGCTGGGATTACAGGCGTGAGCCACCGCACTCAGTGAGGAGTTCTAGTTTACATAACGTGCCTTGGGAAGAGGAATTCTGGCTTATATGACTTGCTCCAGGGGAGAATCAGGGACAGGAGAGGGGAGGGCAGAAGAATATCAGAGACCTTGCTTCTGAGACCTTCCAGTCCTCTTCAAAGTACTCAGTGGGTCAAGGTGCCATAGTTTGGGATATCATGTTCTGAGTCACACCCCTACAGATTCCAGCATAGGATGCTAACAGTTCCTATACCATATGCATGGCCAATGACACCAGGTATTGGATAATTTATGTATCCACTAGACTTTGTTACTTAATGAGAGGCACCCCTAGCATCGACATTGCTGGAAGTGTGCCAAAGAAACAGAGTCTTGGGCTCCCACCAAGACCCACTAAATAAGAATCTACACTCAAGCAAGATTCCCAGGTGATTCATTTGCAAATTCAAGTTTGAGAAACACTGTTTTAGAGAAGTAATCACAACTTGGACACACGTCGGAATAATGAAGAGTTTTAGCAAAGACTGAATGCCTGAGTCTGACTCCCAGATATTCTGATCTAATTAATATGAGGGTACAACTTGGGCCCTGGGATTTTAATGTGTAGCAGTTTGCCAACCTCTGCTCTAAAGCAGTGTTTCTCAAGCTTCATTGATAAAAATCTCCAGGAAATGCATGTTATAGTTTCAAATTCTCAGGATTCCTCCTGGATTCATGATTTCAGTATCTCCAAGAGCCAGGTTTTGGAGGCTGCATGTTTACCAGCACCCTAGGTGACTCTTTCCATCAGGAACGTTTGGAAAGCACTGTTTCAGAGTAGTTCAAAGACGTAGAATCCAGAAAAGAAGGAGTATCTATCAAAGTTTCTTGACTCTCCTAATACATCGCATTACTTTGTGTGTCATCACAGAAATGCTCATTCATGAGGCACAATTATGAATTTGTTGTGCTTGGTTCACTAATGAATTGTGTTGACTAGTAATCTCTATATCTTAGAACAGGATCTTTAAATTCATCATTAACTCATTCATTCATTAAAAAAATATTTATTGAAGGCTATATGTACCAGACCATGTTCTAATTACAGTTGACTCTTGAACAACATGGGCATTAGGGATACTGACCCTTGCACCATCAAAAACCCACATATAACTTTTGACTCCTCCAAAATTTAACTACTAATAGCCTACTGTTGACTAAAAGCCTTACCAATCAACACATGTTTTGTGTGTTATGTGTATTATATGCTGTATTGTTAAAATAAAGTAAGTTGGAGAAAAGAAAATGTTATTAAGAAAATTAAAAGAAAGAGAAAATATACTTACTATTCATTAAGGAGGCATGGATCATCATAAAGGTCTTTATCCTAGTTGTCTTCACTTTGAGTAGGTGGAGGAGGAGGAGAAAAAGCAGGCTTGGTCTTGCCGTCCCACTGGTGGCAAAGGAGGAAGGAAATATGCAATAAGCAGGCTCATGTAGTTCAAATCCATGTTGCTCAAGGGTCAATGGTACCGAGGATATAATGTTGAACAAATAGAAGACAAATAGAGACAAATAGAAGTCTCTATTCTAATAAGAGACTAAATAGTAAAAAAAAAAAATGTAGTAAATAGGATAACCTAGTTATATATTTGAAGTGTTGTGAAGGAACAAAACTCATGAAATAGTAGAAACTGGCTAAGGGTAAAGAGCAGTCTACATTAGACAGGTTAATGGGGGTTGGATTTATTAATAAACTATGAGAACCTCTTTTAAAAAACTCAGAAAAGTGTGCTCCAGATAGAGGAATAGCAAGTGCAAAAGGCCTGAGCTGGAACAAGCTCAGTGTGTTCTAAGAATAGAATATCAATGTAGTGGTTTCATAGAGAACAGGAATATTTCAAGGTGAGGTTGCAGAAACAAACATGGAATCAAGTCATGCGGGATCTTGTGGGCCTTGATAAAGGTGTTGGGTTTGACTCTAAGACGAGTTGAAAGTCATTGGAAAATTTTGACAGGGAACTGATATGTTTTGGAGGCTTTTTGGAGAATGAATTTTGGTGGTTAGAGTGGAAGCCTGTTGGGCAGCTATTATAGTAGTCCAAGTAAGAGATGAAGATTTTTTGGCCTGGAGAAAGTTCACCCATTCCCCAGTGTATGCTCTGTTGAAATATTTCTATGAGTTGATTTTCTTCCCCTGTTTAAGGAAAAATAAAAAGAAAAACAGTTTTTTCCCCCGTGGTGTGTATATGTTTTGTAGAAGCCTGTTTTTATCTTTGTACATCCAACCAGAACAAGTGAATTCTTACCAATTTCGGTGTGAGAGTGGGGGAGGACTGTCCACCCATTCCTGATGAGCCTTTTACTATGGTTTAGGTAAAGATTTTTATTCATAAATCTCTGGAGTATTTGCTTTTCATGACTTTTTTTTTTTCTAACTTTGGTTCTGAAGCCCCTTTAATGCACTTTGTCAGTTGTGCAATGCTTTCCATGTGAGTGGAAGGAGAACTCATACCATTTTGAGTGGTTAAGTGCCTTTAAATGATTTAAAATGCTGGGAAGATATTTAAGTCTTTGGCAGGGGGATTTGGAGAGCATGTTATTTCCAGCTGTGGGTTAGGTCCATATTTGGATGGAGAAATTCTTAGCATCAAGAATATCACAGAATACATCCAGGTGTTTCTAAGAGCTGCAAAAATGTCACAGCTAAGAAGAACCTTTCATTGTTCCTTCAAGATATCACACTGCCACACTCCTTTCTCAATGAAAATGAATACCATGAATTGTGCTTCTGAAAGGACTCCTGGATTCATTCCAGGAGGCTAGGAGGAAAGTGGGCTTTGGAGAACATTAAAAGCAGGAAACTAGAGCAGGAGAGTGTGGGCACTTGTGAAGGTGCTAAAGATGAACAGGACTTAGCTTTGTAAAGAAAGTGGTCGGGGATAGGTGGCAGAAAATTCCATTCTGGAAGAGTAAGGGTTATAAAGAATGGGAATTAGGAGGAAAACTCAAAAAGTAATAAAGCATTACATTTATGGTGTTAAGAAGAAGAAAAAAGACTATGCCTTTATGAATTGAGTAAAATAGTTGCTCTTGGGACCTGGATAAGTTATCAGCTCACAGTTATACTAAACATTGTTCTAACTGGGATGTTAGTGTATTTGCCTGTATTTTAAGGTTGACATTCAGGAGGACAATTAGACAACATATTCCTTTGTGTTGTCAGAGAGAGAACAAGGTGGTGATTAGACCGTGGAGCATTTCAAACTGAAGACTGCATGTAATCTGCTGAGCTGTGATCCAATTAATAGCAAAGCAATTCAACATAATTGACCCCCAGATAGTTGACTCAGTGACACACGGATAGAGCTTTCACAGCTTAGCAGTGAGATCAGGAAAGGAAATTAATATGTGATTTAAGTAAATTCAGGAATCTGGTAGTTTAATGGACTTAGACACTTTCATCCTTTGTTATTGAATTGAATCTGGCCCAGTTAGGAGTTACTGAAAAATTGATTGTAATAAACTGGCGTCTGTGATATGCTTCTTCCTGGATCACCTGGAGGAAATGATTCAACAACAGCACAGGCACACACTCACACATTTAACTTACACAGACCCACCTTGTGTTTCTTCCTAGCGGGGTGGGTATAAAGTGTGATAAATGGTGAAAGGGTTTGGAACCAAAAGTAGGACTTATGAATGCCAGAAAAACCAGGGTTGGACATAGTTCAAGCAACACATTTTTAATTAAAAGAAAAAAATTGGTCTTAAGCTTGTTTCTTCTAGATTCAGGTCTCGCATTTAATCCAACATTTTCATGGCTGTTGTAAGGACTTGGGTTTGTTGCTTAAGTCTCCCTTGAAGTACCTGTTTGTTCACTGGGTTTTAGACCATGTGCTGCTGTGACTCTTCCCCCACCACTTTATCTATGCATGTGCGGGTATATGTGTCACGATATAATATATGTGAAGACAGCAGGTTTAAATTTTTCATTAGTTTGTTAGTGCAGAAGGAATACATAATTATAAAACTTTAAACCATTATCTTAAGTGAAATAACTCAGAAACAGAAAAGCAAATATGGCATGTTCTCACTTATAAGTAGGAGCTAAATGATGTGTACACATGGACACATAGAGCAGTATAATAGACACTGGAGACTCAGAAAGGTGGGATAGTGGATAGCGGGAGGTGGGGTGAGAGATGAGAAATTATCTAATGGGTAAAATGTACACTATTTGGATGATAGTTACACTGAAATCCCAGACTTCTCCAGTGCGCAATATAACCATGTAAGAAAACTGCACTTGCACCCAAAAATCTATTTTTTAAAATTTTAAATGTAAATAAAATAAAATTAAATTTCAAATCATGTGAAAGTATTTCAAGCAAAAGGTAAAAGGATATTTTAAATTTAAATAGGTATTGTCAAATAGTCTTACACACAAAGCTTGTGCCAATTTATACTCTAACAAACAGTATATGAGAAATCCCTTTTGTAAAATTACTTTACATGGTTTGTATAATAGTTTAGTATGTGCGTCTCAGTGTAAACTTGGGGGTATATGAACGTGGAGTTAGAGGTTTGTTTGTTTTCATTTCACAAAATGATGTTGCTCACTGTTCTCCAGGCTCCCTGTCTGCTTCATATTCCTCCCAAACAGCAAGCTTCAGCCAGGGCCAGGTATATATCCTTACTTCTTCCTTGGCCTGGGAGACTTCCTTGATTCTTCTAAGTTGTCATCTTCTCATCTTCCAAGACTTAGCTCAAACAAAACTTTCCCTACAGAATTTCCCTCTCCACTGTTATAGAGAAATCCCAATTCACTCCAAAGTAACTATCTGTATCACACTTCTCTACTTATTTCCCTCAAAGAATGTATCAGAATCTGAAATACCCTTGACCATGTATTTATTTGTTTTCTGTCTCTCTATTAGTCCATTCTCACACTGCTAATAAAGACGTACCTGAGACTGGGTAATTTGTAAAAGCAAGAGGTTTAATTTTCTCACAGTTCTGCAGAGCTGGGGAGGCCTCAGGAAAATTACTGTTATGATGCAAGGGGAAGCAAACATGTCCTTCTTCACACGGTGGCAGGAAGGAGAAGAATCAGTGTCCAGTGAAGGGAGAAGCCCCTTACAAAACCATCATATCTCGTGAGAACTAACTCACTATCACAAGAACAGGATGGGGGAAATCACCCTAATGATTCAATTATCTCCTTCTGGTCCCTTCCATGACATGTGGGGATTATGGGAACTACAATTCAAGATGAGATTTGGGTAGGGACACAGCCAAACCATATCATTCCACTCCTGGCTCCTCCCAAAGCTTATGTCATCACAATTCAAAACACGACATACCCTTCTAACAGAAGTCTTAACTCATTCCAGCATTAACTCAAAAGTCCAAGTCTAAGGTCTTATCTGAGACAAGGCAAGCCCCTTCTGTCTATGAGACTGTAAAATCAAAAGCAAGTTAGTTTCTTCCTAGATACAATAGAGGTACAGGTATTGGGTAAATAAACCCATTCCAAATGGGAGAAACTGACAAAACAAAGGAGCTACAGACCCCATGCAAGTCTGAAATCCAACAGGGCAGTCATTAAATCTTAAAGTTCAAAAATGATCTCCTTTGACTTCATATCTCACATCTAGGTCATGCTGATGCAACAGATGGATTCCTATGGTCTTGGACAGCTCCATCCCTGTGGCTTTGCAGGGTACAGCCCTCCTCCAGGCTGCTTTCATAAGCTGGTGTTGAGTGCCTGTACCTTTTCCAGGCACATGGGTGAAAGCTGCAGGTGGATCTACCATTCTGGGGTCTAGAGGACTGTGGCCCTCTTCTCACAGCTCCACTAGTCAGTGCCCCAGTGGGGACTCTGCACTGGGGTTCTCCCACATTTCCCTTCTTCACTGCCCTAGTGGAGGTTCTCCTTGAGGGCTCTGACCCTGCAGCCAACTTCTGCCTGGACATCCAGGTGTTTCCATACATCCTCTTAAATCTAAACGAAGGTTCCATAACCTCAATTATTGACTTCTGTGCACCTGCAGGTTCAACACTTTGTGGAAGTCTTAGGGATTGCACCCTCTGAAGCCATGGCCTGTACTGTACCTTGGTCCCTTTTAGCCATGGCTGGAGAAGCTGGGACACAGGGCACCAAGTCCCTAGGCTTAACACAGCAGGAGAACCCTGGGCCTGGCCCAGGAAACGTTTTTTTCCTCCTGTGCCTCAGGGCCTGTGAGGGGAAGGGCTGACATGAAGGTCTTTAACATGCTCTAGGGACATTTTCCCCACTGTCTTTGTGTTAACATTTAACTCCTTGTTAATTATGCAAAGTTATCCAGCCAACTTGTATTCCTGCCCAGAAAATGGGGTTTTCTGTTCTAACACATTGTCAGTCTGCAAATTTTCCAAACTTTCATGCTCTGTTTCCTCTAGAATGCTTTTGCTGCTGAGAAATTTCTTCCACCAGATACCCTAAATCATCTCTCTCAAATTTAAAGTTCCATAGATGTCTAGGGCAGGGCCAAAATGCCACCAGTCTCTTTGTATAGCAAGAGTAAGCTTTACTTCAGCTCCCAACAAGTTCCTCATCTCCATCTGAGACCACCTGAACCTGGACTTCATTGTCCATTTCACTATCAGAATTTTGGTCAAAGTCAGTCAACAAGTCTCTAGGAAGTTCCAACCTTTCCACATTTTCCTGCCTTCTGAGTCCTCCAAGTCTCTAGGAAGTTCCAAACTTTACCACATTTTCCTGTCTTCTTCTGAGCCCTCCAAACTGTTTCAGCCTCTTGCCTGTTACCCAGTTTAAAGTCACTCCCATATTTTTGGGTATCCTTATAGCAGCACCCCACTTCTGGTACCAATTTACCATATTAGTCCATTCTCATGCTGCTAACAAATACACACACAAGACTGGGTAATTTATAAAGGAAAGAGCTTTAATTGACTCACAGTTCTGCAGGGCTGGGGAAGCCTCAGGAAACTTACAATCATGGAGGGAGAGGAAGTCAAACACATCCTTCTTCACATAGCAGCAGGAAGGAGAAGAATGAGTGCCTGGCGAAGGGGGAAGCCCCTTATAAAATCATCAGATCTCAGGAGAACTAACTCACTATCACAAGAACAAGATGGGGGAAACTGCCCCCATGATTCAATTATCTCTACCTAGTCCCTCCCACAACACATGAGGATTGTAGGAACTACAATTCAAGACAAGATTTGAGTGGATACACAGCCAAACCATATCACTGGTGGAGCACTAGTGCCTTGAGATCAGAGATTTGTATGTCTTTTACTGTAGTCTTTTTCCAACCTGGCCCAGTGGCTGTCAAAGAATAAGGTTGAAGTTGTTGTGTTGACGGATTAACAGCTCCTCCACGGTCCTGGATGGATTAACAGTCCCTGAATGGAGAGGAGGGAGGCAGATAGACATGGTGTCTTTGACATCTCCACTGATGTTACAGCTTCATACCCAATGGCTCTTTTTAGATGAACATGATGTTCCCCATTAAATTGGTGAACTTTAAATAAACAAGAGAGGGTTTTTTTTTTTTTTTTTCTCCAGGTTCTCCTTTTGAGATGAAATTGTAAAAACTCTACCAGCATTTGAAATTCTTGCTCATGTTTTACTATTTAGTTCAATCTTATCTTCCAAATTATAATTTGGGTCATAAATACCAAAATAAGTTGCTTGGCTTTTTTTGGGAAAACAGTATATTAATTTATCTGATTTTTGCATTTTTTTCTACTTCTAAGAAAAAACAGGAGACATTCATGGCAATGTGATATGACAGGAGATTGTCCTGTTGGTAGTGATGGTTTGTTTTTTCTGGATCACCCACCCATTGTAGAGCATTCAGAGAATTCTGAAAAGTATAAAAAAGGAGTTGTAATCCTTAAATTACTTTTTATTGTCAAAATAAGCATTTTTTTCTTAAGCTGGATTTCTCCAAATGCAAACACTGAGAGAAGAATTGGCATGTAAAGTTATTTATTTTGGAAGTAATCCCAAGATCACCTGTAGGAGAGTGGGGAAGTAAGAGGAGGAAGGAAGGTATTCAACAGAAAGTGTGTTAAGGAGTGGGTCACCATCATAAGCAACGGGCTTAATCCTGCTGGGGATGTCTGTGAGACTATATAATACAGATTTCTGAGTTGTTCCACCTGAGATAAAAGTAAATTAATGTATTCCTATGCCATTTCCAGCCCATGATTGGTTGAGGGCTGCTGCTAACGATGTTAACTTGCTGGCCACCCACTCGTGTCTTCTGGTGCTGCTCCAAGCACAGACTGAGGAAGTTACCATGGCCAAAGAAAGTCTTTAGGCTGAGATTCAGGGCAAGGTACATTAAAAAGAGATCATGCACCAGAACAGCCTGTGGACACAGAGGCACAGGAGGGCAAGGACAGCACCTGCCACACAATCATTAGAGACTGGCTGGCATAGACCTAATCTAGCACCAAATTCCACCCTCCCCTACAAACAGGCAGTGCTTAACAGATACAGCAGTAACAGAAACACTAGTTTGGGAAAATCAAATTCAAGACTGAACATATGAACATAAATCACCTTTAGGGGTCGTGGCAGTGACCCAAGGCTCCAAACATACTTGCACCAGTTGACTTGGTCTCTTGTGTTGCTGGTCCAAGGAGAGTGTGAAGTGGGGCAAACCTGAATCCAACCCAAATGCAGAAGGCTAGCCCAGCTAAATGCTGGCTAGAGTAGAGCCACCTTAGTCTGCAGATCTGTGAGCAAGAAAAATGAATGCTTATCATTGTCAGTCACTACTTTTCAGGATTGTTTGTTATGCAGCATTATTGCAACAATAGCTGACTGACACAATACTCCAGGGAACAGATTTAATAGAGCAATGAGAACAATAGTTTAAATTTTCAATTGCAATCCTCACAGACATAGAGTGGGTATTATAGACCTTTTTAAAAAGGAAGAGAGAATCAATAGAGACAGCTTATGAATGTTGTCACTAAAATTAAAATCTCAGAAATGTGGACTAAATGGTATCATGGATACAGACAAAGACGAATAAATTCATCAGTTACTAGATAGAGTCTAAAACTTGACCTGATGTTTAGCACAAAGAAAGAAAAAGATAATTGTAAATCTTGGTAAATGACGAATAGATCCAAGAAAGGAGGAAAGCAAATGTGGGAAGTAGTGATGGGAAAAAATATCCAAGAAATAAGAGCTCATCAAATATTTAAGAAGGAATGAATGAAAAAGGGCCATCATTGAGATACAATGTGGCAAATTTTTATTAGAATGAGAATTTGAGAGAGAGAGAAAAGGATGCCTATAAGGGGGAAAAAACTGAATTAACACTAATGCTCACGTGTCATACTTAATGGTGAAACAAGTAAATTATTCCTTCTATAGTTTGTCAATTTTAATTTTCAATTTCAAATATGTCATATGTAACTTTTCAAGCTAAATCGATATAGATCTATACAAAGAGTGTGAAGGGTTGCATACTATTTCATTCCATACCTGATATGTTCTAATGTATTTAATCAGTCCCTCTTTTGTAGGGGATTGATGATGTCTAATTTACAATGGAAAAATGTGCATGATAGTTGAAAATTCCTCTACCCTCTCTAAATCTGATTGGATATTACCAATATCTTTAATTTTGACTAAATTAATGACTAAAAAATACATATTCTGGACTCATTAAAATATTCTTTTACAAGTACTACTCTGCAGTCTACATGCTGTGGAAATTAAAAAATTCAAATCGAAAAATAAAAGTACTACTCAACTCGGGGCTAAAGAGGAAGGATCGCTTGAGTCTGGGAGGCAGAGGTTGAAGTGAGCCAAGTTGATGGCACTGCACTCCAGCCTGGGCAAAAAACTTATCTCAAAACAAGCAAACAAAAAAAGTGCTACTAAAGCTAAAGATCCTCTTATATCTTTTCATTCAATATGAATGACTGGTGAATATGTGCACCAGGTCTTTCCTGTGCACTCAGAATACATCACTGAACTAAATGCAATTCACTGCCCTCCTGAACCCCATGTCTTTCTTCTTTTACCAGCTATCTGTTAATTGACTCAGCTGGTCTTCTTGCTCCTTTTGATTTTTACAAATCATTCATGCATTAGAGTAGTAATCCTTTGTCATGTGTGTAACAAAAATTTTTAGCATGCTGTTTATGTTTTAGCTCTTTAGAGTTCTTCTGTGTAATCTCAGGAAAGTTTTGACTTTATGTAAACACATTTTTTGTGTTTCCCTGTTTTTCTATCTATTTATCCCAGGATTGAAGGAATAGTCACCTACATTTCCTTCTAATATTTTTATAATTATTGAGCTTTTACCTGAAAATTTTAACTTACCAAGTCATATATAAAACAGATTTATTCTCTGCCTGGGCATGACTTAAGAATCATATATACCATGTGTAATCTAGAGTGCATTGTTTGGTAATGAAAGAGTGCTTTCACATATTAAAGGTTATGCTTTTACTCCTGCATCAGATTCTCCTATGTTAAAACATGGTGATGTCATCAGAATGGTATCAAATTACCCAAGTCAAAATGTTCTTCTTGGAAGCAGTTGATGCCTTTAGAATAAGGTCCAAAATCCTTAACACAGCTTATACAGCCTTTCACCACAGGCCTCCCTAGCCTCTCCCCAGCACAGCTCACCCTCCTCTTCCTAGCCCCTGCACATACTTCAATCACAGCTCCCTGCACGTGTCATGCCCTCTCTTCTGGAGCCCTCCTGCCTGACCTGTTTGCTTCTCACTTAGCTAACTCCTATTTATCCCTCAGGTGTGAGTTTCCATGTTCCCTGCTCAAGGAAAGGCTGGCAGTCAGTTTATAAATATTTCTTGGGCCACCTACTAAATGCCAGACCAATGATCATCCTCTCTCCCTAGCCAAGGCTGAAGAGGTATTAATCCTATGCATGGCATATCAGCCATCACAACAACTTACAACAGCTTCGTGGCTTGATAGTAACAAATTGCTAGGTAGCAAACATCTTGAGGGTAATGACCTTGTCTTTTTCACTAGCGTTGCAGCAGCTGACGTAGAAATCAAAGTGAATACGGATGAAACAGTAAACCAATGAGAACCAGGAGGAAAGTATGAGACAATTTCATTTCCTGGAAAGTGAATAGGGCAAGAGAAAATATGCCTGTTGTTCAAATACCTGTGCCGTGGGTGGCTCTGAAAGAACACTGACTTTGAAGTCAGGAGAACTTGTTTCAACTTGTGGTGGCATCCAGTCCCAACCCTATGACCTTTGGATGAGTAAACTTTTTCAGCTCCGGTTTCCTCATCTATTAGTCAACATAACGCCTATGCTACCCAAATTACATTTCTTGAGCTCTTATGATGTGCCACACATTGCAATTATTTCATTAATTTTATTACCTTGTTTAATCTTCATGCTGTATGGTGGAGACATTATTACTCTCCTCACCAGTAAGTTGGAGATTCTAAGGACACTGAGTCCACATGAGGAAATTAGAGAGGGTTACCTGGTGTAGTAAGAGTACTTAGAGTTTATTTAGTGTTGTCTGAACCTTGGAGAGGTTAAACGAGCTAACCAAGTTCACACAGTTTCAAAATGGTAGAGCTGAGATTCTGACCCAGGACTGCTTGACACCTGAGAAATAGTACTTAATCACTGCTTAAGTCTCACTCATGTCAGAACAAGAGAGTTTGTAAGTGGACGGGCTTTGTAAACTGTCAAGCACAAGGTAAATGCCGGTGATGAGGAGCAAGTCATTTGTACAACAAAGAAAGGCAGCGGTATCATCTGGACGTATGTTTGCCTTCAGGGAGGGATGAATGCCCGGGATTTCAGATCTGATCCAAGTTCAATGTGTCTGGCCCAAGGTTATTTTTGATTCAAGGCCACCGTGTCCTGGTTTCTATCAACACTGAAATAAACACCGCTTTGCAATCTGCGCCTTTTATTAATGGTGTGACTCACTTAATGAGGGCTTTGCTGTCTCGCATCAATCTTCCTTGTAGAAGAGGCCCATCAAGGAATTGCAGACAGTTGCCAGCCTGGATCTACTCTGTGTCAGCATTTGGCAAGTTCAGCCACCCTGCAAACACCTCCTTGTTTCAGAAGAGGGGAAAGAGTGAAACTTCAAGGTTCAAGATCAGCACCACACACACACAGACACACACACACCCCATCATACATTTAAAAGCCTATTTTATTGGGTTTATCTGGGCATTGTTGTTGTTGTTGTTTTAAGTTCCAGGCAGCCAAGCAGCCATGGGTGGATTACTCTTAAAACCTGATCATAAAATATTGTCCAAATGGGCAAAGGCACTAATCAAAACTGTGAAAGGAAAGGTTTGAATTAAGGAAAACATTCAATGAGACACAAGGGATTTTTCATTGCAAAATTTCTCTAATTTTGTATCCCAGGCTGACCCATAAAGGAACAAAATATTCTGCCTTGATGACAACGTGCGATTTAGTGTAGTCTGTATTACAGAATGGCCACACCTTGAAGATGGCAGCATGGTTTCCCCAGAGCCTGGAGCAGAACTTGTAGTTTTGTCTACACACAATGACCCATTGACCATTTTTTTCTGAGGAATTGCTTTTATTTGTTATGTGAACAAACCATGCCTAGTTCTGCTAGTTCTTAGGTCTGTTTTTTGTCACTGTCCACATAGAGTTCTTGGAAAACAATGCAGGCTAACCCCAAGTTTGGTTGTGAATTTCTTCCATAATAACCCACACTTCTTGTTTTACATGCAAGGTTGCTTGCTGTGTCCTTCTCTCCTTGCCCTCCCTATGAGTCACCCGTTTAGGTTGGGAGCTTCTAGATAACGATGCCCCTTCCAGGACCAGCATCTTTCCCTTTTCCAACTGTACAGTCCTGCCTGGACTGAAGAAGGAAATGTAAATCAAGGAACGTTTTCATAAGCATTGCAATAAAGGGAAGGGTGCTATTTAAATGTGAGATTATACAATAAATATAATGTAGAGTAACACATAAGAATCGCCTGGGCGGCACTCTAACTCACCTTTCCAGGATGGCAATTCTGACCTCATAAGAAACATGTAGGGAGTCCCCTTGTAGATTCTATTGTTTCTGGGTTGGGGGATGCTGGAAGTGCAGGGATGCTGAGAGTCTCAACGGGATTGCTTCATTTAGAGGACTCTCTTTGGCTACTATGCAGAGGTGGAACTGCAGGGCATCTGTGTGGTTCTGAGTTGGGGGTTTCCACAAAACAGTCATTCTCCTCCTCCCCACCCCTGTCCCTAGCCATAAGGAGTGGCAGTGCCTGAGAAGAAGACATGTGGAATTCATAACTGGCCTTGCCAGAACACCTGGGCCAGAAGCCAGGTGCCAGCAAAGGCAATGGAGGCAGGATAGAGGATTCTCTCCAAAGCAGGATTCCTTATTGCAACAGGCAGTGGCCATTACAGAAGTTGGCCAGATAGAGAGAAGAACTGCAGAGAAGAATTCACCCTGCCAGAATGAATTGCTGAAGCATCACCCGCCCTATCTCGCTATTTGGCTTCTGAACTGGTAACCAATCACCCAGATTAAGAGCTGAGAGGAAGACTGCAGAAAGGAAGGGGACAAATATAAGACATGAACACTGCTGAGGGATTCAAAGAAAATGAAAAGAAAGGAAAGGAAATAGTGCACTCAATAAGTAGAGAAGGAATTAGGGAAAATGGTCAGAAACAGTCAGAATGTGGGTGTGTTGGCTGCTATTACCAGTCTTCACAACACCCACAAGAGAGAGATGACCTCCAGTTTACAATGGGATGGGCTGCAAGCCCTTGGAAGGGAATACAACTGTTCCAGGAGAAACATTTTCTGCTTGTAGTCTTCAATTTTAGTAGACTGAGAGTTTAGTACAGGGCTAAAAACAAACAAACAAACAAAAGCCAATTTCTCCTAAACTCCAAACTGAAGCAGTTTTAAGTAATGACTTGAAGTCCTGGAATTAGCAAGATATAAAACTTTGGCCCCAAATCTCTGCTCAAAAATCTTTCATTAAGGGATCCTTAGCAGATGACATGTTCTGGCCTGAAAGGAATGGGAAGATTACCCAGGATTATCCCCAAAGTCTGTTGTTTTAGATAACTTCAAGGTCACTATTGAGAAGAAGGTTTCATAGAGCACAGACATCGGTTTGGAAACTATATGGAAACAAGATCTTTGGTAGTACTTACTTACACATGCAACTGATGGGAAGCAAATAAACAGGAAATCTACTAAATTATTAAGGGAATTGTATCCAAATAAATCACAAGCTTACCCTCAAAAGCCAGTATTCATTCAACCCCTAAGCAACTCCCTGGCCCTCCAAACTGCACCAGCAGGAAGAGAGTGAATAAAGTGCACAACCCCCAAGAAGATCAACCTTTCCAAAGCCCACCCCAGATGTGACCACCAAGGACAATGAGCAAGGAACAGAGGCTGAGGCTGCAGGATGGGACCACCGAGCCATCTATCTGCCTGCCAGGTAGGAGGGTCTTTGCTGTGGCTACTTCATGGCATGGCTCATTGCTATAGATTCACTTGGAGGGAAGGACAGAATTAGGATCACACCGTAGCCACTGCTCAGTAACTATTGTGTGTTTCCAATTCTCTTTTTCACCAAGAATACATTTTTGTTTTGGTCCTCATATTTCTCCTTCACTGATATAGATTAGATATGGAAGGACAGGAAATGTGTGTTTGGGGCTCCCAACCTAAACAGGTGACTCATAGGGAGGGCAAGGAGAGAAGGACACAGCAAGCAACCTTGCATGTAAAACAAGAAGTGTGGGTTATTATGGAAGAAATTCACAACCAAACTTGGGGTTAGCCTGCATTGTTTTCCAAGAACTCTATGTGGACAGTGACAAAAAACAGACCTAAGAACTAGCAGATTGGGCATGGCTTGTTCACATAACAAATAAAAACAATTCCTCACTGATTGATGAGGAGCCATAGCAGACATGGAGAAGATTGCACATCATCCTGTAATCATGGAGTTTGAGTTGAGTGCCCTAACTAGATAGGACTTGGGACTGTCTCCCTGTGGGAGAGGAATATGCCAAATGAATGGAACAAATGCACCTGGATATTCAGGTGGTCAGAAGGGCAGAATGACAGAGACAACTAATTGACCTCAATATCTATTTTCTTCTATCCCAGAAATAAATGTCTAGCTGAACAGACGGCTGGTTAGAGTGAAGAATATGCTTCATGGCCTCCCTCACATTGTGATCATGTAACTAAGTTCTAGCCAATTATATGTAAGCCAATGTGGTATATGCACCTTCTGGGAAGATTCCTTAATAGGAAGGTCCAACCTCTTCTTTAGACTTTCTTCTTTCATGCTGCATGGAAGAAGACGTGATGGATGGTGCTGCAACAGCCATTTTGTTACTTAGGAATGAAAGTGAAAACAAGATGGACATCCTGATGACTGTGAAACTAAACTTCCATAGCAGCTCCAGACTGCCTAATGACTTTTTTATGAAAGAAAAAAATCAACTGAATTTGTAAAAGTCATTGTTTTTTTCCCCTTGGCCCTTACAAACTTAATACAACTATAATACATGTATAACCTAAAATTACCCAGAGAAATATTGCAATCAACTAGTAGATGGATCACAATAAAGAATCTTCACATAGAAAACTATGATATGAAAGAATTGACAGTAGGTGTGAAAACTATTAAAGTAAAACATAAAGTCTAAATAATTCCCCCGACAAGGCTGTAAAAGTAATTAATGAATAAAAAGTTTCATGATGTAAAGTAATGATTATCATTTTAAAAGTTAAAGGATGTTTTCAATCTTACTGATCATTACAATGTTACTGCTGACTTACCATGTGCCAGGCACTGTTGTAAATGCATCCTGCATTATGTCATTTTATTTTCATAATAACCCTGTGATATTATTATGCCCACTTTCGAGATGGGGCAGCTGAGGCACAGAGAAGGTAAATCCTTTGATCACTGCCCTATATTATCTGTCAACCAAAACCTAGGAGATGGCAGGGCAAAGTAAGAAGTTAAATAAGAGTGTTAATGTCTTCATTTTATATAAAGAGGACTCATGAGTGTTTTGCACTTGTTATTGCCAATTAGGTTATCGATGGCAATGAAGCAAAACAGAATGTATCTGTTCTAAGTCACTAGAGGAAAAGGTGTTGAGGAAAAGGTGTTTATGAAAAGGAATAACAGCCCATACAACAAAAACTTAAAAATAAAGGAAAAATAAGAGAACATTAAAAATAAAGGACAAAACAAGATAAAAGAAATAAAAGAAAAAGTAACACTCATTACATTAAATGTATAGTTGGCCCTCTGTGTCTACAGGTTTCACAGCTGGAAGTTCAACCAGCCTCATATTTAAAATATTCAGACATAAACAATAAAGAATAATAAAACAATAATTAAAAAGATATAAATAAAAATAATAGAGTATAAGAAAAAATGTACATGGCATTTACATTATATTAGATATTATAGGTAATGTAGAAATGATTTTAAGGACACAGTAGGATGTGTGTGGGTGATATGCAAATACTATTCCATTTTTTATAAGGGACTTGAGCATGCTTGGATTTTGGCAACCTGGGGGTCCTGGAACCAATCCCCCACTGGTATAGAGGATTGACAGTAAATGCTTTAACTACTCTATTGAAGGGTGAAGTCCTATAAGTTTAGGCAAAATATAAAATACAGCAGTGAAATCAATCTACTGTAAATAAGGACCAGAAACTAACCCACGTATTCAGTATATGCTAAAAAAGATATTTTAAGTCAATTGATACATGATCGTATGATTGTATTAGTCTGTTTTCACACTGCTGACAAAGCTATACCTGAAACTGGGCAATTTACAAAAGAAAGAGGTTTACCGGACTTACAGTTCCACATGTCTGGGGAGGCCTCACAATGATGGTGGAAGGCAAGGAGGAGCCAGTCACATCTTACGTGGATGGCAGCTGGCAAAGAGAGAGCTTGTGCAGGGAAACTCCCATTTTTAAAACGATCAGATCTAGTGAGACTCATTCACTATCATGAGAAGAGTGCAGGAAAGACCTGCCCCCATAATTCAGTCACCTCCCATTGGATTCCTCCTATGACATGTGGGAATTGTGAGAGTTACAATTCAAGATGAGATTTGGGTGGGGACACAGCCAAACCATATCAATGATGTAATTTGCCAAATGGTAGCTTATCTACCATTAACTGCAAGAATTAAGTTCCTACACAAAAATGAAGTCTAAGTGAATCATAGGTAAAAACATTTAAAAAGCAACCTAAAAAATCGTAAAAGTATCTTTAAATAATTTAGAGCAAGTATGGTCTTAATATACATATAAGAGTGAAGGTAAAAGCATAAATGAAAAGATATGTGATACAATAGAGCCAGTTATGAGAACACACAATAAGCAAATCAAGATAGAAGAAACTGGGGCAAAAATAGCAATATTGAAGGCAGGAAAATAGATGAAACTCAAGATATTCAACATCCAAAAATCATAAAAGATAAGCAACAAACTAAAATAAAAAGAGAAAAGAGTTTGAACGTACAATTTACAAAACAACCATATTTTGTTTTTTTAATTTTTTTATAATTTTTTAATAGAGACAAGATCTCACTATGCTGCCTAGGCTGGTCTCAAACTCCTGGGTTCAAGCAATACACTGACCTAGGCCTCCCTAAGTGCTGGGATTACAGGAGTGAGCCACTGCTCCCAGCTACTAACCATATTTAAAGCATGATACTGCTCAAAATCTAATAGCAATTTTTATTAGTAAAAGAAATACATTTTCCAATGTTGACAAAGATATGGGAAAAAAATACATCTATATAGTGTTTCTGAGGGTGTTAGTTCAACTTTGGAAAAGTATTTTGGCAAAATGTATAAATGTATCAAACCTTTAAAAATGCTCACCTGTTTTTACCCTAAAATTTTGCTTCTAATTCTTTGTACTTTTTAAATAATTGGACTAAAGATTTAACTATAAGAATGTTCAATCAGGAGTTCGAGACCAGCCTGGCCAACATAGTGAAACCCCGTCTCCACTAAAAATACAAAAATTAGTGAGGTGTGGTGGTGGGAGCCTGTAATCCCAGCTACTTGGGAGGCTGAGGCAGGAGAATTGCTTGAATCTGGGAGGCAGAGGTTGCAGTAGTGAGCTGAGACCACACCATTGCACTCCAGCCTGGGTGACAGAGTGAGACTCTGTCTCAAAAATATATATTTTATAATATATATTTACATATATTATATTATATATTTACATATATAATATATATTTATATTTTTTATAACATTCACATATATTATATATTTATATAATATATAATTTTATAATATATATTTTATATATATTATATAAATGTATATATATATTTTTTCACTGAATTGTAAATAGTGATTACCTCTGGGTTGAATGATCAAATTATGGACAATATACTGCAATTTATTTTCCTTTGTGTTTTTCTGTGTATTTTGATTTTTCTGTGTATATTTTTTTATAATATGAGTATATGTTAAGTATTAGATTAATAAGGATTTTAAATATTCTCTTTAGTTCTTAAGATCAAACTGAAGGTCTTTTATGTCCCAAAATAAATTAATCATCTTAGTCTCCTAAGTTCATGTTTTCTTTAATATTTTATCTTGGAACCCACAAGCCAGAAAGCTGAGGATTATGCTCATCTCCACCTCTGCCTGGGCTACCTCAAGATCTCCTAAGACCCACATTCCATTCGTTTCGTTTCCATTCACATCTGACATCCTTCTCACCACACCCTTGGTATATAATAAGCTGGTTTGTGGTTGGAAAGATCCCTTAGGTGATGCTGTCTGTTCCAATAACTGCTTAGATACTTTCTGTCTTCCTTTCACACCAAGGGTGGACCTACCAGCTGGGCATTTTACCTGCGGCTTCCCACTCCCAGCTGCGTCATGGTGATCTGTCAAGTCTCAGAGCCATGGAATTTTAGAATGAAAAAGAACGTATGGATTATCTTACTCTGCCTCTAAATTCTCTCAAAAGAAGAAACTGGACGTCAGAGATGCAAAGTGACTCCCCAACCTCACAGCTAATTTCTGTCTGGAGCCCAGTCTCCCCTAGTCTTCACCACCTCAAACCTCAAATTCATTCATTTCTTAGCAGAAGCCAGGCATTCTTGTCTGGCCTCTTGCAGCTCCAACAACAAAGGGGTTTGCACAATAAAAACGCTGATAAGATTTGGGGTGCAAACTCTGGCTTTTAGCTGAACTTGCTACATGGCTGCAGCTGAGCCATAAAGCAATCTGGTCTTGGCTGCCCTCTTAACTCAAATTTGCAAAGTAAAGTAATAAAGTATAACAGAAGCTTCCTTTTTTTAAGGCTGCTGGGGGAGAGAGCCTTGAGTTAAGAACAGAGATCCGAGTTGTTTATTTAAATAAATGAATGGAACTTTAACTGAACAGCTAATAAACAAATCCACAAGGTCATGCCAGGCTCCCTGGGACCCGAGGTGTTGGGTCTGAAATCCAGCCAAAGAGACTAAGGCATCACTTTGGCCTCCCAGAGGTCTCCAGTGGTCTCCAGGGTCCCAGTGGGGCCTTGGGTTTGGAATGGCTTCTGAAAAGCCAGGCCTGGGGCAGGAGGGGTGCTGGCAGTAAGGGGGAGCTTTATTTTACTTACCCTCTAGAAGGAGGCACGGCCCAGGGACACTGCCAGCTGGGAAAACCAGTGCCCCACAGCACTGAGGTCCACCCAGCTCCTCTTCTCAGACCACAGATTTTAATCTGAATTTTTTAATGTTTTAATCCTTTAGATATGATTTATAATGTAGGTTTGCATATTGACGTCCTACTGGCAAGCTGACCTTAGAATGACTCCCGGCCCTATCAGGGAACTTTATCCTTGAAACCTCTAATCCCACTCCCCATCTATGTAGAAGCACCTTCCTTCTTTTCTCTCCCTCTTATGTTTCAAGATCCTGTCCAGGAGCAATGTCCTTCATGTTGCATTTGCTTAACAACCCAGAGTGAACTCTGTCTCTTCTGCTTCCCTGAAGGACGTGGTTGGCCCTTAGGACCCTGGCTGCCATTGTAATGAGCTTTCTCATATGGTAGAGATCTAGGCACAATTTTCTTTTCCCTGTATGCTTTGCCCTTAATAAATGTTCAGTAAAAAGATATAATTAAATAAAGAAAACCTAAGCCTGTGGCAAAGAGCGGTTGTCATCAAACGGGCCAGGAGGGAGGTAGAGATGTGTTACCACTTTCTGGGACATTATGGTCTGTCTACACTCACAAAATGAGTGCTAGTTATTGCTTTGTTTTGTTTTTGGCAAGATAGGTGCACTTCAGGGCTTTCTTCCATTGCTTCTGCCTTTCAAAGCAAGCTGGGGAGCCCTGGTTGACGTAACAGCTGCTTATGACTTTCCCTTGCAGTAATTTTTACAAAAGCCGTTTTACTAATAGGCTGTTTACAGTCATTTTCCTTTCACAGCTGGCCCCAGAGTGAAATGAAATCAACAAAAAAAATTATACCCAGGGGTTTATCAATTTTTCTTCCTTATAAACTGTTAGTGCATCTCAGCAGGAGAAGTTCACAATCCCCAATTTATAACTGCGTTCAGCAGGATTTGTCTGCCCAGATTGACTCACAACATGGAAAAAGCCCAGATCCCTCCAGGGGAGCTGGTGCCCCTTGCTGAGCCTGGCAGCCTCATTGCTGGGTCTGTGATGTGGCCAGGGGGCTGCGGCTCGCGAGGCATCAGAGCTGTGCAGGAAGAAATGAAGACACCTTCCCAAAGTGTCTTTATGAAGATTCCAAATGGGCAGAGGGGCTTTATTCCTCCTGCATATATTTACTTCAGTTTCTTTTTAATATTTCCAAGGGGGGAAAAAAACCCACGATCATGACATTTATCTTGCAAGAAGTAGGGGATAGCCCAACAGCGGTACTTAAAATCCCAAGCTAGAATAAGACAGTGAAGAGACAGAGACACAGAAAGGCAAGAAGGAAAAATGTAAGAGGCAACAACTCAGATTTCTTCACTGATCGAATGGGGAAGAAAGTCATAGCCAAACCCCATTTGGTGGTATATGGGAGGAGCTACCCAGATAAGCCATTGCTTTAAGGTTATGGTGAGTGAAAGGAAGGCGTTTGTGTATATCCTTTCCATATACACTTGGTTAAATAATCAAGCCCATAGTTGTGATTCCCTTTAATGTTGCCTTTGCTTAACAACCTTGGAACCCGCAAGCCAGAAAGCTGAGGATTATGCTCATCTCCACCTCTGCCTGGGCACCTCAAGATCTCCTAATACCCACATTCCATTTGTTTCACTTCCGTTCTCATCTGACATCCTTCTCATCGTACTCTTGGTATATAATAAGCTGATTTGTGGTTGGAAAGATCCCTTAGGTGATGCTGTCTGTTCCAATAACTGCTTAGATACTTTTGGTCTTCCTCTCACACCAAGGGTGGACCTACTAGCCCAGCATTTCACCTGTGGCTTCCCAGGGAGCCTGGCATGACCTTGTGGATTTGTTTATTAGCTGTTCTGTTAAAATTCCATTCATTTATTTAAATAAACAACTCGGATCTCTGTTCCTACCTCAAGGCTCTCTCCCGCAGCAGCCTTAAATCAAAGAATTTAATGGTACTTTTTTTCATTTATTTAATTTTTTATTCACTTACTCATTCATCCAAACAGAGTCAACTAAAAGCTGGAAAAGTCATAAAACAATCTCAGTTTCATGCAGCTTTCAATCTAGTGGTAGACATGGACTTAAATAAATTATTCTACTAATGAGCTGTATAATACAGGGTATCAAATCTAGACTCAGTTTACCTAGCCTAAGAAGAACATCCCTGCTGAGGTTCCATAGAATCTGAAACCTAAATGGTGAAACAAGCCAGAAAAAAGAGACAGAAACACAGATGATACACGGAAAAATGAAAATGTGAAAAATTCTAAGCTTAAAAGAAGCTTGTTGAGTTTGAGAAACAGCAAAAAGGCCAAAACAATTAGAGGGTATAAACAAAGGAAAAGATGGCTTCAGAGTTAGTAGAAGATGGATCATCAGTCCCCTGCAGTCCACACTGGGGTTGAGGAAGGTTCTCCTAAAAATGAAAGAAGTTATTGGAAAGTTTTAAAGGATGGCAAGACATGATCAGCTATGCATATTAGGAAGATTATTCTACCTGATCTATGGAAAATGAATCAAAGAGGAAAAAAAAGACCAGTAGTTTAGTATGGCCTTCTAGGTAAGGAAATGGTCGTTTATTTTAGGATCCCACCTTGGGCTAAGGTGATCGCAATGGAGATGAAGAGGATGGAGAGTCAAGATGGTTTTGTTTTCTGTTTTTTGTGTTTTTTTTGAAATATAATTGACAAGACTTGCTGACGGAAGGAATGCACTTCTTCTGGCATGACCAACCAAGTAGATGAAGGTGTTACTTCCTCTAATCAGCACCTATTTCCCATTTCCACAAACTCACTTGTACCTGATGAGTTACGTGAAGCTTCTGTCTCTCCACTCTCACCTTCAACCCACCATTCACCTCTCTATCATCACCCCTAATCCCAGCCTCTCCACTTATCAGCTCGGTGTCTTTGGCAAGATATTTAGTACCATGAGCTTAAGAGTCCTCATCTGTAAAATGCGGGATAGTCAAGAGAATTAAATGAGATCGTATCTGTAGAGCCCATGGAACACAGAAGGCACTCAATAAATGCATGTTTATTTCCTCCCTGCTTCCCCTTCTTAGACCTGCCCTTCGAGATCTTGAATTTGGTATTTCACCTTCCCAAATATAACCTTTTAACTGGCTCCTTCTCTCATTCTCCATTCTGCACAAATTTGTTCTTCCACCTCATCCAGATAAATATTCACATATTAACTCCATCCATCTAGCTAATTCCATTTTCCATGTCTGTTCTACTCAACTTTCAATGCTTGTTTTTGACCTCATGATTATTTACAACCTGTGTGCACAATGACTTCCCTGTTCCCTGGCGGGAGACACAGTACAGTGACTGAAGTTGGGGACAGAGGTTGTGTGCTTAGGAAATAAAAAGATGTTGTGGGTCAAAGCCAGGGCAGACAAGGATGCTGTCTGGTGCTGGAGTCAATTCAGAAGCTAAAAACCAGAGCCAGGCAAGCTGTTAAGTGAGTGGAGGCAGACATAACCTGCCAGAGATAAGGGGTCTTGAAATGAAAGCAAAGGCCTGCCTCGGACAGGAAACCTCTCATTCCCTCCTCTGTCATTGTTGCAGCTGGATCCAACCATGGCCTTCCTCCTCAGCTTCACTAACTGCATTCCTGGGATCATGGACCTATAGCCTCTGCTGACATTAGCACACCAGACAGCAGGTTTCATGCAGGCATGCAGTCTGGCTTCTAATAGAGACATCCAACCCACACTTGCTTGCCTTTGAGAGTGCTAATGTCTCCTCTCCTTCCCAGCATTAAAAACATTTTAAATTAAGCAGGAAGTTGAAACCAGTTTATCTCTCAGTGTCCTTCCAGTTCTAGGAGTTTTTGTGTTCAACACAATGAGCTTGATTTTACTTCATTTGAAATATGTTTACTGAATAAATAGTAGTTGCATATGGTAAAATAAAAACAGCTGAAAGGAGTGTGTGCTAAACGTCTTCACTTACCTTCCTCATATGCAATTGCTGTAACAAGTTATGTGTGTGTGTATGAGTGTGAACATTTCCAGAAATGTTTTAACCATTTAAAAGCAGAAGTGGCTGAGCACTTGTCCCCTTCACTTGTATTTTCAATCATGAAGCCCCAATGCGTTGGTCTGATTGTTTGTGTCCCTCCAAAATTCATATGTTGAAATCCTAACCATTCACAGTTATGATATCAGGAAGTGATGTCTTTGGGAAGGTGTTTAGGTCATAAGGGCAGAGTTTTCATGAATGAGGTTAGTGCCCTTATAAAAGAGGCTCGGGAGAGATCTCTCATTCCTTCCACCATGTGAGGCTATAATGAGAAGATGTCCATCTCTGAAGAATGGACCATCACTAGACACTGAGTTTGCTGGTACCTTGATCTTGGACTTTCTAGTCTCCAGAACTGTGAGAAATAAATCTTTGTTGTTTATAAGCATCCAGTTTATGGAATTGTGTTAAAGTAGCCTAAACAGACTAAGACACCCACTCTTTCCCAACCCCTATATATAGAATAAATCTATTGTTATTTTGTGTTCTCATCAGGCTAAGTACAGACTTCCATTAGAGTGTCTATAATGCTTTTCTGCCTGTATGTTTTACTTCCCATATGAAAAAATATGAACAAAATAATAAAATTAATCCAAAGAAAGTAAAAGACAGAAATTATAAGGATAATAGCAGGAATTAATGATACAGAAAACAGCCCACTAAAACTGTTTGCAAAACAGTAATCTGCAAAACAGTTTTTAAACAGTAATCTGCAAAACCAAAGTCCATTCCTTGTAAAGACCAATGGACTAGATAAGTCTTTGGTAGGTCTGACAAAGGGGAAAAGAAAGACAAAAGTAAGACATACTGTAAAAAAAAAAAAAAAAAAAAAAAAAAGAAAGA
Organism: Rhinopithecus roxellana; assembly: GCF_007565055.1. NCBI lineage: Eukaryota > Metazoa > Chordata > Mammalia > Primates > Cercopithecidae > Rhinopithecus > Rhinopithecus roxellana. The sequence continues at coordinate 36,148,365 of NC_044567.1, forward strand.
AAAAAGAAAATGTGATATTATGCCAGCTATACAGGAGGCTTATGAATTGTGAGACTATATTGTACCACTTTATGCCAACAAATGTGAAACTCTAGGTGAAATAAATGACTTCCTTCCTAGGAAAACAGAAATTATTCAAGAAAAAGTATAAAGCCTGCATGTACTAATAACCATACAAAAAAACAAGAAAGAAATCACAGATTTGCCACTAAAGACTCTGGACCCATGAGTCTGTTCAAGGAACAGACAATTTCATGTCATATAGCTTATTCTACAGCACAACAAAAGATAGAAAATTTCTCCACTCAATCTATAAAAATAGTACATTTAAAAAAGTAGGCTAATATCACATACATAGATTGAAAAGTTTTAAATGAATTCACATATCAAATCCAACCATTTAATAATAGAATGTCAGAATGACTTATCTTATTTACCACTGAGCAATCCACTAATAAAATTCACCACATAAGCTGATTAAAAGAGAAAAAATATATGCTAAACTTAAAAGATTCTACAGCAAACATCTTGCTTAATGGTGAAATATTAGAGGAACTCTTACCACTTAGGAACCAGACAAGGATCTCCATTATCATTGCCACTGCAGATATTAGCCAATGTAATAAGACAAAAAAAAAAAAGAGTTTTAACTATTGCAAAGGATGGTCTTGACTGTCTAATTTTTACAATTCTTTACCAAGGAAATCAAAGAGAAGTCATTTAAGACAAACTATTATAATAAATAAGATAACTCAACAAAATGGCCAAATAGGAAAACAACATGCCAAAACCATTTATTTTTGTATTCAGGAAAATAAAAAATATAGAGAATAGTAATAAAACAAATATGTACATATCCTTACAATGTGCAAGATGTAGCTCTAAGTGTTTCACATAGGTTAACCAATTTCGTCCTCACAACCACGCTGGGAGTAAAGTATCATTATTGTCACCATGTTCAGAGGGGAGGAAATAAACCATAGCAAAGTAAAGCAATTTGCCTGGGATCATGCAGCAAATAAGTGGCAGAGCCATGGTATGAACTGAGGGAGTCTGACCACAGGTTTCATGCTGTGGAAATGAATGCCGAATGAGGGCCTTATTTTTAAGTTTTCTGAAAAATACAAGAAGAATTTCTGTCAGATTAGCAAAAATGTTTCAAATTATATAAAATCAAGTGATGTGATCATTGAAGGATTCAGAGTCTCCTCTATGCTGTTACTTGAACGATAAACAGATGAAACTTTTTTGAAGGCAATTTATAGATCTGCCAAAATTGAAAATAAATTAGAAATTTTACATCTTTGTGTATAAGATTACTTATTACAAAATTGTTGAAAATAGCATAAAATAGACCACAGGAAAAGTCCCTCAATGGGGTAGTCTTGAAATGGAGCATTCTATATCTTTGCTATATAATCTTGTGGAGCTGTGAAAAGGAATATGACATGGAAAAATCTCAGATGAACAAAGCAAATTGTAGGACAATATGCATACTACGGCCCTGTGTTTTTTAGAGACCTAATGTATACCCGTGTGTGTAAGTGTGCACAGCAAAGGGACTGAAAAACATGATCCAACCTGTTGACAGCAATGACTTCTGGGAAAATGATTGAGATACTGACAGAGATAAATGGGGGCTGTCATGGCTTTTGCTAAACAGTTTCATATTGTTTGAATCTCACATAAAAGGGATATATTTATAAATTTAAATGTTTGTTACTAAAAAGGAAAAAAGTAAAAAATGAAATATTACTTTCAAAACCAGAGTAAAAAAATTGTTGGCAGGATGGCAGCAGATGGGATTCCTTTGACCAAAGAATGCATGCAAGCACAAATACAAATTTTCCTATCTTTTTGTAAAAGGAGTGAGAGTCTTCTCTATTATGAGCCAATAATGAAAAAAAAAAAAAAAGAAAGAAAGAAAAAAAGAGGATTGAGTGTCTTGGAGATAAGATAGCTTGGGGCTGGGTGTCGTGGCTAACACCTGTAATGCCAGAACTTTGGGAGGCCGAGGTGGGTGGACCACGAGGTCAGGAGATCGAGACCATCCTGGCCAACATGGTGAAACCCCGTCTCAATTAAAAATACAAAAATTAACTGGGCGTGGTGGCACATGCCTGTTATCCCAGCTACTCAGGAGGCTGAGGCAGGAGAATCGCTTGAACCAGGGAGTCAGAGGTTGCAGTAAGCTGAGATTGCGCCACTGCACTCCAGCCTGGTGACAGAGCAAGACTCCGTCTCAAAAAAAAAAAAAAAAAAAAAAGAAGAAAAAAGGTAGTTTGGAAATGTTCATTCCTTTGACTACTTCTACCAATACTTAATAAAATAAGGGGAACAAATTTTGTCCTACCTTATTCTCACACAGAAGAATGTGAGAAGCCCTGGAAAGAGAATTAACTTGCCCATCTTATAAGAATGGGGAACAGAGTACGTTTCATACAGGTCAGCAAGAGGAATAAGAATTGTAGACTTGCAAATGGAGAGCCCTCTAGCCTTCCTCTAGAGAAATGACTCAAACACAAATTTAAAAAAGAAGAAAAAGAAGTGATTCAATGCTCTGCCCCAGAAGATACTGGAAAGCTGAAAGTATAAGACTATGTGTTTGTGTTGGTGGGGAGAGACTGGCATTCCAGGAGACTGGTCATTTTAAATATAGCATCACTCATAGCTTGTCAAAAGAGCTGCAAAAAATGCTATCTCTGCCTCCAGGCTTCAGCAACACAGTGCCATGTCAGGTCAGGGGACAACAGTTAGTATTCAGGAGAAGGCAATGGTAGCAGTGAAAAAAGCAGAAGACAAAGAAATGAGTGCATAGCTTGATGGTTAGTGGTGTAGGCTCTGGGAACATTTGCCTGGTGCTTAATCCTGGCTCCACACCCCAAAAGTTCTGTGACCTTGGGCAAATTGTATAATTTTTACCCAGTTTACTTACTTGTAAAATGGTGATAAAACAATAGTAATTATTTTTGCATAGTTTTTTTGTGAGCAATAGATGAAATAATCTTGTAAAACCCTTAGCAGAATGTCTGGAACATAGTATACATTCAACATATATTAGGTATTATTAATAATAACACTACATACAAAAATAGGAAGAATAAAGAAGACCTACTATGTGATAGCACAACAGGGTGATTATAGTTGATAATAACTTAATTGTGCATTAAAAAATAACTAAAAGAGTATAATTTGATTATTTATAACAAAGGGCAAATTCTTAAAAGGATGGACACCCCATTCTCCATGATGTGATTATCACACACTGCATGCCTATATCAAAATATCTCATGTGCCCCCTCAATATATAAACCTAATGTATATCTGTAAAAACTAAAAAAAAAAATTTTAAATAATAATATTAATAATATGAGCACTTTGGTTGGGCACGGTGGCTCATGCTTGTAATCCCAGAACTTTGGGAGGCTGAGGCAGGTGGATCACGAGGTCAGAAGATCGAGACCATCTTGGCCAACATGGTGAAACCCCGTCACTGCTAAAAATGCAAAAATTAGCTGGGTGTGGTGGTGCACACCTGTAGTCCCAGCTACTCAGGAGGCTGAGGCACGAGAGAATCGCTTGAACCTGGGAGGTGGAGGCTGCAGTGAGCTGAGATCGTACCACTATACTCCGCAGCAGAGCGAGACTCTGTCAAAAAAAAAAAAAAAAGAAAGAAAGAAAGAAAGAAAGAAAGAAAGAAAGAAAGAAAGAAAGAAAGAAAGAGAAAGAAAGAGAAAGAAAGAAAGAAAGAAAAAAAGAAAGAAAGAAAGAAAGAAAGAAAGAAAGAAAGAAAGAAAGAAAGAAAGAAAGAAAGAAAGAAAGAAAGAAAGAAAGAAAGAAAGAAAGAAAGAAAGACTATGACCACTTTAAGGACTAGAAATGACACCACTTTTGGAATTTGGAATTTGGTCTCTAACTATTGATCATTTTTGCTTATTTGTAGGGCATATTCCAGTGCTCCTGGAGAAGTACATATTAGTGGTCACCTGGAAGATGCTTGCCAGCTGGGTACAACCTCAAGCTGTAGTGTCCAGTCCAGTCCAGTAGCCACTAGTGGCAGGGGTTACTGATAAGCTGATCCATGGCTGGTCCAATGTGAGATGTGCTGTTGGCATCAAATACACTCTGGATATTGAAGACTTCATATGAAAGAAAAGAATGTTTTCTCTTCTTGTGATAGTTTGCTAAGAATGATGGTTTCTGGTTTCCAGCTGCATCCATGTCCCTACAAAGGATGCAAACTCATCCTTTTTTATGGCTGCATAGTATTCCATGGTGTATATGTGCCACATTTTCTTAATCCAGTCTGTCACAGATGGACATTTGGGTTGATTCCAAGTCTTTGCTATTGTGAATAGTGCTGCAATAAACATATGTGTGCATGTGTCTTTGTAGTAGAATAATTTCTAATCCTTTGGGTATATACCCAGTAGTGGGATGGCTGGGTCATATGGTACATCTAGTTCTAGATCCTTGAGGAATTGCCATACTGTTTTCCATAATGGTTGAACTAGTTTACAATCCCACCAACAGTGTAAAAGTGTTCCTATTTCTCCACATCCTCTCCAACACCTGTTGTTTCCTGATTTTTTAATGATTGCCATTCTAACTGGTGTGAGATGGTATCTCATTGTGGTTTTGATTTGCATTTCTCTGATGGCGAGTGATGATGAGCATTTTTTCATGTGTCTGTTGGCTGTATGAATGTCTTCTTTTGAGAAATGTCTGTTCATATCCTTTCCCCACTTTTTGATGGGGTTGTTTGTTTTTTTCTTGTATATTTGTTTGAGTTCTTTGTAGATTCTGGATATTAGCCCTTTGTCAGATGAGTAGATTGCAAAAATTTTCTCCCATTCTGTAGGTTGCCTGTTCACTCTGATGGTAGACCAAACACCGCATGTTCTCACTCATAGGTGGGAACTGAACAATGACATCACTTGGACTCGGGAAGGGGAACATCACACACTGGGGCCTATCATGGGGAGGGGGGAGGGGGGAGGGATTGCATTGGGGAGTTATACATGATATAAATGATGAATTGATGGGTGCTGATGAGTTGATGGGTGCAGCACACCAACATGGCACAAATATACATATGTAACAAACCTGCACGTTATGCACATGTACCCTAGAACTTAAAGTATAATAAAAATAAATAAAAAAAAAAGAAAAGAATGTAAAACATCTCAACAATTTTCATATTATTTACATGTTGGAATGATAATATGTTAAATACATTGGGCTAAAGAGAATATATTACTAAAATTACTTTCGTCTGCCTCATTTTAAATTGTTTAAGTGGCTACCAGAAAGTGTTTAATTATGTTTTCATTGGACAGCGCTGGGTTACTGTCCTGTTGAATTCTCCGGGTCTTGTAATATCCTGTCCTGATATACCTATATTTCTTACTAAATGCATCTTCAGCATTTTTGAAACATTTTTGTATATATTTCCTTACGTTTCTGGGAAGATAGGTGAGAAGACATTATCTTCTGCATTACAAAGATAGAGAAACTGAATATTAAAGTGATTCATCCAAAGACTTTCTCCAAGTAACACATACCTACGTGGAAAAAAATAAATAAATAGAACAGAAGGCCTCATCATAGAAAGCAGCAGTTTTCCACTACCTCCTTGTTCCCTTCCTTGGAGGCAAACTCTATACATGTATGCATACTTTTTTTGTAGGGCTATTGGTTTTCTCAGTGTTACCCACATAGCTCCTATTGACGCTGAACATTTTATTTCAAGATATTTTATGGTATAACACCTGCCTTCACCAGAACAACTCATAGTCCATCAAAGTGGTGGCAGATTTTGGAGTGCTTCAGTCATCTAAGCATAGTCTCCAGCTTATAACAAGAACTTAGGATTATTTTCAGAATAAACATGGAATAATTATTGAGAAAGTGACAAATATTCAACAACAGGTCTCTTTTTCCATAGTGAGATCTTTTGTGGGCACCATAGCTACCCTAAGGTTTGCAGCACAGGGTAATAAAAGTATGAATATCCCTGTCAGAGTCAGGATTTTCCCAACTTTTTGAACCAGGGATTCTTTTTGGAAAAAAAAAAAAAATGTGGCCTTTCTAAAGTCCAGCATCAATATATCAAAGGTAAAAAGAACCAAAGATCATATAGCACCTATAATATTAACTACAGGAAAGATTAACTTGTGAGTGGATAAGCTTTTTCTGTAAAGACCTAGATAGTAAGTATTTTAGGTTTTGTGGGCCAAACAGTACCTGTTGCAACTACTCAACTCTACTGTTGTTGCACAAACATGGGCATAGATAATACACAAATGAATGAAATGAGCATGGCTGTGTTCCAATAAAATTTTATTTACCAAAACAGCCAGAGGGCCAGTTTTGCCCAACAACAGTATTTGCACACCTTGGATGAAAGTTTCCAGCTGAAATCACAACCAAATGGCAAAAATGCCTATAAAGTTTGCAGAAGAAAAGGAAATGCATATTAACATTCAGTGGCATTCTTCATAAACTCCAGTAACACAGGAATATCATGGAAGGAGGAAGGCAGGATAAACCAAGATTGAGAGAAGATGCCTGGATTTCTATGATGCAATGTTGATAGTGTGATGGCAGCATTGGTGAAGGGCATCATGGGAGGATTGACTTGAGATGTTTGGTGGAGAAGGGAGACAAAGCGTAACCAGAGGAGGCTGACAAGCCTGATGTAAGATTTTTTTTCCCCTCCACCATGGCGAAGACGTGTATATCTTTAACAGGAATGATTAAACCATCAGGGAAGCTAGAGACTAAGGTATCGTAAAGAGGTGGAAAGGTTTGCCTGCACAAGGAGAAGTATCATTTTTTATTTTAAGAGAGGAATGAGAGTTGAGTTGTCCCCAGTCCCTCAGTTATAATTTGTTTCTATTTTTAAAGCTTTCATGGCACATTGATCTTTGCCATTTCCCTCCACATCACCTTCAGCCTTGCATCTTCACCTGTATGTTGGCCTTTCATTCCTGAGGGAAAGGGACCACGTCACTCATCTTTCCATCTTTGTATTTGGTGACCTCCAAAGAGAAGGTGCTCAATATCACTTTCACTGGAATTACCGATGAGAAACAAGGAAGCATCACGTTCTAGACTGTATTACAGTATCAGGCCTATAGGGCTGCTTTATTCCAAGGACTTATCTTTAGGTTAAATTAACAGCCATCTTAACTTAAGAGGTCACCCGGCAAGATGCTGGCCTACCAAGTGACCAGATGAGCATGAAGTAGAGCAGACACCAGTTATCCATTCTGAGCATCTGCAGTTAAAGTATAAATGGAGATGGCCAATTTTCCTGAATAGAGCTGGGTTTGTGTTCAAGATAAATGGCCAGGCAAGGTGGGGTTTGATGATGAATGAATTGGGATTAGCATTGCAAGCATGATGGAGAAAAGCTTTCTATTCCCAACACTGAAAATCATTACTCTTGGTGAACATCTGCCACAATTAATCAATACCCTCCTGTGTTTGCTCAGGGAATGTTGTTTGGACCTCAGTTTGCACTGATTTGAGTCTACCTTCTTGATCCATAGATGCATAAAATCTGTCTTTCCACTGGCCTGCCATCCCTTTGAGAACAGGAATTATTTTAATTCATGTTTGTATCACAGTGGAAACTCTAAAATTTCCCTATAGCACCACACACACACACGCCCACACACACATATGTGCATGTGTGTGCTATATAGAAATACGTGTGTTTCTATATAGAATATAGAAATAAATATAACCAGTGCTATATAGAAATACACACACACATATGTGCATGTATGTGTGTGTGTGCGTGCGTGTGTGTGTATTTCTTTATAACACTGGTTTGGGGAGTGGTAATCTATGGTTTGGGGAGTGGCCAGATGTTATAAGAAAAGTATCTGGCCTGCGTTTGCATTACAGACTCGGTTTTACTTAGATTTTATGTTTTTTTAGGTAGCTTTAGGTAGTAGATGATGGAAGAGTAGTAAATCCCTGGTGAGGCATCAATGCACCAGAAGAGTTCCTAAAATGCCTTGACAATAATTGGTCTAATTGATTATGTTGACATTTTGCTTGCATTTCTTTAAAATGTTAGGGGAATGGAGGAAATGCTCATCCAACCCAGCTTTATCTTGTGAAGAGTTGCTGTGCTTACAAGACAATTTTAATCAGTTCTGACAACCATTCCCTTCTAAGGATGGTGGATTCTATTTACAAGGGCCTGTCTTGGATGTTGCTGAGCATGGGTATATAGCTTAGGATTCAGTGTTCGGGCATGGCTGAGTCACTTAGCACAATAGAGGGAAGAGGCATCATGGTGCATGCCGTGGACTGAATTCATGTTGAAGCTCTAACCCCCGTGTGACTGCATTTGGAGATGGGGTGACTAAGGAGGTAATTAAGTTTAAGTGGATCATAAGGGTGGGGCCCTGATCTGACAGGATTAGCATCCTCTAAGCATACAAACTAGGGACCATTGATGGGCAGAAAGAAAGTGTACACATATCCCCTAAAAAATACACATACACACACATCTATTCTTTGGTGACATGATTAAAAATGGATTTCTAAGGGCAGAAACATATAAAGAACATTTAAATCTATTTCTGAGCTGAGCACGGTGGCTCACACCTATAATCCAGCACTTTGGGAAGCCTAGACGGGCGGATCACCTGAGGTCAAGAGTTCAAGACCAGCCTGGCCAAGATGGTGAAACCTCGTCTCTACAAAAAATACAAAAATTAGCCTGGTATGGTGGTGGGCAGCTGTAGTCCCAGCTACTCGGGAGGCTGACGCAGGAGAATTACTTGAACCCGGGAGGTGGAGGTTGCAGTGAGCCAAGATCGCACCACTGCACTCCAGCCTGGGTGACAGAGCAAGACTCCATCTCAAAATATATATATATTTCTGGCAAGATGTACAACGTAATCCACCTGCTGCACACACAGTGACCAGAAACACAAAGATTTGTGCTCCCAGTATAGTGTGAAAGGGCAGAGTTGATGCAGAGAAGTAACAACTCAGCCAGGGACTACATTTCCCAGCCTCCTTGCCTCTAGGTGGGTCTGTATGGCTAGTTATTGCAAACAGACTCTGGGTGAAGTAAGGTATGACTTTGCTGAATGAAGATATACAGTACCAGATGCTTGATCCTTTAGGTCAGAGGTAGACAAACATTTTATCAAGGGCTAATACATATTTGTAGGCTTTCCAGGCCATACAGTCTCTATTGCAAATACTCAACTTTGCCATTTTAGCAAAAAATCATCCATAGAAAATGTATAAACAGGCCGGGCGCAGTAGCTCACACCTGTAATTCTAGCACTTTGGGAGGCTGAGGTGGGCAGATCACTTGAGGTCAGGAGTTCAAGACCAGCATGCCAACATGGTGAAACCCCGTCTCTACTAAAAATACAAAAAATATGAGCTGGGCGTGGTGGCAGGTGCTTGTATTCCCAGCTACTCAGGAGGCTGAGGCAGGGGAACTGCTTGAACCAGGGAGGTGGAGGTTGCGGTGAGCCGAGATCACACCAGTGCACTCCAGCCTGGGCCACAGACTGAGACTCTGTCTCAAAAAAAAAAAAAAAAAAAAAAAAAAAAGGATAAACAAATAAGCATGGCTGTGTTTCAAAAAAACTACTTATAGATATTGAAATTTGAATTTCATTTAATTATCACATGTCACAAACTATTCTTCCTTCCAGTTTTTCAAGCCCTGAAAAATATGAAAATCACTCTTAGCCCAGAAGCTATACAGCAACTGGCAGTGGGCTGAATTTGGTTGGTGGGCGTTAGTTTGCTGATCTTGCTCTAGGTGCTGTCTTTTCTCACACTCTATCACAGTACCTGATACCAAAGATCTTCTGGAGAACTCTGAGGACCCAGGACACAGTGGGCTGACAAGACGGAAGGAGAGTCACCCAGGTAAGCCGCTCAAGAGAGCTGCCAAGGAAGGAAGATCTTTGAGTGAGCAAGAAATAAACCTTTATTTTTGTTTAGCCACTGAGACCTGGGGGTTGTTACAGGAGGTCATGTTGCTTATCCTAATACCTCCCCTTTGCCATCTCTTGCCTCAGTGAAAGATTCAATCAATTCTACATTGTTCACTAGGCTTTGTGGGGCTTAAGAAAGCCCAGAAGGGAATGGCAGATACCTGGGCTATAATAATTTGTGTTAATTACTTCCTACATCGAAGTATTCTTGATACAGTTGAGAGTCTTTGGGAATGAGAAGACCATACTGAATCTTGCCTGGACTGCATCCAAAGGCTTTCTCTTCTATTTCAAACTTATCTCCAATGAATGTATACTAACACCTCATTTATCCACACAATTCCCCCACCTCCTTGACTACCTGCTGTATTTCCGGCAGCAGTTACTGGAAATTCATTGCATTTTTTTCCTCTGGTACATCCCTATCTCTTCCTCCATAAATGAGCAGATTGTATCATTTTCTATGAATCTATGGTTTGTTTTCCCCAGTCAGTTCCTTTCTTAATTTGTCATCAGTCTCCTCATTTCCTTAAAACACCTTTGCATCACTATGAATGTTTTCTCCCTTTTTCACTCTCTCCCTTGCAAAGAAAGAGGCCCCCTACCTGCTGGACAAGTGGATTTCATTCTGTCTCCCTCCCCACACAACCTCGACAGCACCTTTAACCTCTCCACATCTTTGTTGCTGTTGTTTGTTTTGAGACCAGTTCTCATCCTGCACCCAGGCTGGAGTGCAGTGCCACAATCACGGCTTACTATAGCCTTAACCTCCCAGGCCCAAGCTATCTTCCCACCTTACCTTCCCAAGTAGCTGGGACCACCGGCATGTGCCACCATGCCTGGGTAATTTTTGTATGTTTTGTAAAGATAAGGTCTCTCTATGTTGCCCAGGCTAGTCTCAAACTCCTGGCCTCAAGAAATCTACCCACCTCAGTCTCCCAATGTGCTGAGATGACAGGAGGCGTGAACCACTGCACCCTGCTTAACCCTTCCACTTCTAATTGATTCTTTCCTTCTGCCTTCAATACTGTTATGAGCATTCCTATCTTTAAAGTGGAAAAACTCTACTAACTTCTCAAATCTATGACTTTTCAGAGATTAAGATTTTTGACCCAATGCTTGGTACACAGCCACCCTTTTTCATGTTCTGCTGTTTTATTTTGCTGCCAATTATCAGTCTTACACCACTGTTGCAGATCTTGAAGTCACAGAGGACTTCTTGGCTGGCAAATCAGTGGTCTTTCCTAACTGTTGAATCCATCAGAACTCTGCAGTACTTGACATCTCAAAATACCATGTACCTTAGGTCTGAGGTAGTACAACTTATGTACAACCTCAGAGATCCTGTATGAAGTTACTCATTAGTCATTGATTCCCTGTATTTAACAGACTCAGAAGAAATGCTATATTAGACAAGAACTTGAGTATTGATTCAGGCAAGAGCGAAAGAGAAGTCTGTGTGGATTGTGGATTGCTAGGGTCATCAGTCATCCAGCGTGCATGTACGTGCTCTTGTTAATTAAAGTGATGTAGACATTTAGCCACCTCTGACAAGGCCAACTGCTTCAGAAAGTAGAGGATAAAAACGGTTGAGAGCAGCAGAAATTCCAGATATAAGGAAAAGAACAAAGTAACTTATCAATATACTGCTGTCATAGTACTTACATATTATTAGATTAAATCAAATGAAATAACCAATATTTGACATTTTTGGCCTACAAAAATGGCAATTGGTCATATGGTTCAATTTATTATAGAGAGTACCTGTTTATTCTCATAGGCTGCATTTAAAGATCTGAAACTTACTCATACTTTATTTCTAGAGCTTAGCATACAACGGGGTCAAGGCACGTTGAGCTGACTCAGAATTCAGTTCATTCATAATGTTCATAATGTACACCAGAAAATTTGGGTTCAAGTCAGCTCTGCCACAATGGTCCGCGCCAACTTAGATAAGTCACCTTCATCTGAGCCAGCTTTTCTCATCTGCAAAATAAGGGCTTCTGCACTGTGTTCCTCAAACATTTTTTGTAAGGATCAAATAGCATTGTATATATGGCAGCATTGTGTGAACTCTAAAAAGCTATATATCTTTACATACTTTATATCTAGCATTCATTCACTATAGATACTTAAAAACTAACATTTAAATGAGAATGAACTACCATTGTGGCTAGCTATGTTTTCCTATTTCATGGATGAATAACAGGAACTTACAAGGAACGTAGCTCAGTTCACTCACACCTGTGATGTAGAACTACTCCTGGAACATGGATCTCCTGCTGACACCCTTTTTCTCTCCAAATTTTCCAGACCATGACCTATTATAGTTGACCCTTGAACAATGCAGGAAATAGGGTCACCCATCCCCAGCACAGTTGAAAATCCACCTATAACTTTTGACTCTCCCAAAACTTAACCACTAATACCCTACTGTTGACTGGATACCTTACTGATAACACAGTTGATTAACACATTTTTCATATATGTATTATATACTGTATTCTTACAATAAATTAAGCTAGAGAAAAGAAAACATTATTAAGAAAATTGTATGGAAAATATATTTACTATTCATTAAATGGAAGTTTATCAACATAAGTGTCTCATCCTTGCTGTCTTCATGTTGAGTAGACTGAGAAGGAGGAGGAAGAGAGTGGTTGGCCTTGCTGTTTTGGGGGTGGCAGAGTCAGAAGAGGTAGAGGAGGTGGAAGGGGAGGTAGGAGAATTGCACTGGGTGTAACTTTCATTGAAAAAAATCTATGTATAAGTGGAAATCCGTGCTGTCTAGAGTCAACTGTAGTTACTCCTTTTTCAGGTAGGGCTTTTAAAAATTTACACTAGTTTTATGTTCACCTGAAAACTTTTTGACCCTAAATAGCTTACAGGTAATACTTTTGGCATTGAAATATTCCATCATCAGCTCTCTAAGCCTACAGATGCTTCCATTTACTACTTGGAGCTTTGCTCATGTCTTCTGCCCACCATAGCACAGATCCGTTCCAGTCTCCAGTTTGCAGAAGATCTCCTGGGCCTTTTCTGCTGCCTAGTCAAAAGCTTTTTGACTCAGCTCCAAATAATCCTTTCACCTTCATTTTATTAAAAGTATTTTATCATATTACAACCTTTCAAGAAGACATGAACTGCAACAGGGAAATAAATAGAGCTAATCTATTTTATATCATCAAAGTCCTTAAATGATGAAGATATGAAATACCAATTTTTCTTTTTCTTCCTGTTCATCATTGTGCAGAAAGATTATTGAGGCTAATTGAAGCCTGTTTCATTTTTCTGCTATTGAATGTGGGTTTTAGCTGAAGTGGAATGCAACATATCATATATGAAGGGAGATTACTTTTACAAATTAAACCAATGTATCTTACTGAGTTCTATTTCCAGAAATGTGACCTTATTATACTTCATAATTAAAAATGAGAGCAATAAAGACATGCTAGCCAACATGCCTTCTAAAAATGCCTGCCAGATTTGAATTAAGTTTGGTCTTGACCACTAAAATGTCACAAGGTACCCATATCCTGTGGGGAACTGTGATGAAAAGCTTCTCGTTGCAGCAGTTATTCCTGGCCACTCCAGGTGAGATGCCAGCCTCCCTGTGTTCTTAGTAAATAAAAGGTTTTGGGGTATTCTTATTGGTATTATTAAAGAAGGAAGAGGGGGATACTCAATATGGCTGCCTCCAAGATGAGAGAAAAGGGAGGGAGAGACAGAGAAAGGAAGGAAGACTTGAAATCTTCATTTATTTAAAAAAGAAAGAATGGGTTGAAAAACAGAGACAAGAAACCAGAGGGCAAGGGTTGTAGGTGAGCTGGTGCAGAGAAAAGCTGACTTGGAAGAAAGAGTCAAGTAGAAGAGTGAGAATACCATGGATTATCTCATCCAAGGGAGAGAGAAGTCATGCTATGAAGTTCTAAGGAAGGAAATCGAACATTTTTAGAACATCAGGAAAGAGGCTGGGAAGGGCAGAGTTGAGAGGATAAAGAAAAGGACTAAAGTCTTTAAAAGAGAAAAAGTTTGTTCAAATTTGTCAACTAAGCTGGACAATGCCAAACTCTTAACTCCATTGTTTCTTCTGGAACGGCTTCCCCTCATAGTTAAAATCCTGAGAATTATAATTATAAAAAAAAAAACTGTGCATTCAGGACAGCAGACCTTGGACTGCTAGTGTGCATACCTTAAAGCCAAGGAGGGGCTTAGATAGTGAAACATAAGAGGAAAGCTCTGTGTTTCCGTGTCAAGTGTCCCATCTGGAGTCCCTGATGATTAAGAGTCTGGAACATGTTATCTCCAGTCTTCATTTATAGTTTCTCCTGGTAGGGGTAGTTGAAATGCCTTTACTCCTCTCTGTCCAGCTGGACTTGATCCCAGCCAAAGTTGTCAAATGCTCTAGTGTCTCAAAACACTATCTGTATTGAGAATCCCATATGCCAGCACCTTTCTTATTTGACTCTGCAGTATAACATGCACTGGTCACATATTTTTTTTTTTTTATCATTTTTTTTTTTTTAGATAGAATCTCACTCTGTCACCCGGGCTGGAGTGCAGTGGCCCAATCTCAGCTCACTGCAACCTCCGCCTCCCGGGTTCAGGTGATTCTCCTGCCTCAGCCTCCCGAGTAGCTGGGATTACAGGTGCCCACCACTACACCCAGGTAATTTTTTGTATTTTTAGTAGAGAAGGGGTTTCAGCCTGTTAGCCAGGCTGGTCTCGTACTCCTGACCTAGTGATTCACCCACCTTGGCCTCCCAAAGTGCTGGAATTACAGGTGTGAGACACCATGCCCGGCCACACTGGTCGTATTTTAAAATATCAAATGTCCAAAGATAATCTGTGATCTTGCAGATGGATGAGATTTCAGGTATCACTTCATTCAGACTCAAACCATCCACAAGATGTGCTGCCCTTCATAGTGGACAACTTATAGAGGTAGGATTAATTATTGGTCAAGTTTCAGATTGCCTTTTTTTTTTTTTTTTTTTTTTTTGGAGAAGGAGTCTCGCTCTGTCGCCGAAGCTGGAGTGCAGTGGTGCCATCTCGGCTCACTGCAAGCTCCGCCTCCCAGGTTCACGCCATTCTCCTGCCTCAGCCTCCCGAGTAGCTGGGACTACAGGTGCCTGCCACCACACCTGGCTAATTTTTTTGTTTGTTTGTTTTTGTTTTTGTATTTTTAGTAGAGACAGGGTTTCACTGTGTTAGCCAGGATGGTCTCGATCTCCTGACCTCGTGATCCACCTGCCTCGGCCTCCCAAAGTGCTGGGATAGATTGCCTACATTCTTATCCTGCTTACAAGCTGTGTCAGCTCAAGCAAGTTTTAAAAACTGTCATTTGTACTGTAAAATATGAATATTAACAGCACTTACAGCAATGTAACATCATTGGTTATTTTCTGTCATGTAGATAGCAGAGAGATGTAGCCCATGATGATTGTTCTGAATCTTTACAGGCATTTTAACTACCCCTACCAGAATCACCAAGAAGGTTCACTAAAACACATGTTGCTGACTCCCACCCTCTGTCTCTGGGGTAGGGCCTGGAAATCAGCATTTGCAACAAGTTTCCAGGGGTTATTGATGCTGTTGGTCTGGATACCACACTTTGCGAACCAATGGTCTATAACAAGAAAGAAGAAGAAAACCAACATATTTAAAAATCAAAGATAGATGCATGATAGGAGGAGGGAGGAAGGGAGGGAGGGAAGGAAGGAAGGAAGGAAGGAAGGAAGGAAGGAAGGAAGGAAGGAAGGAAGGGAGGGAGGGAGGGAGGGAGGGAGGGAGGGAGGGAGGGAGGGAGGGAGGGAGGGAGGGAAAGATAACATATTCTCTCTTCCCCAGAGATATTCAGTCCCTTCTTGAGGCTTAGCTGCTTCTCTTTTGGTTTCGTGAACTACCCCAAGATCATTCCATTCAAGTCCCTTTCTTGAGCTACTATAATTTGGTGCTTTTACAATTCAAAATGTCATTAAAGGGTTCTTGATGGGCAATGCAGTCCCCTATTTGAAAAGCCAATTTCTCATACTTCATTTCAAACATCCAGAAAGTATCTATACCCATTCCCTGTATAAACAAGAAGGGTCTAACCTCCAGAATAAGACGAAGGCTTTCAAACAAAGGTAAGAAGACTTTCCCTCCAGGTAGACATCATAGCTGAGCACAGCTCAGTAACAACCAAGGAGATGAATCACAGACTTGAAAAATTTGTTAAAAGTCCACCGAATTTCCTATACAGCCAGGGTATGAGGCGCTTGTCAGCCCAACCCCCATTTGCAGTGCCACACTGTAGTCTGCTATGGTGGAACAGGCCTGGGCTTTGGGAGCCAGACAGACTTAGATGTGAGCCCCACCTTTGCCATCACCAGCTGTGTGGCCTCAGATAAGTTACTCAGCATTTCCAAGCTTCAGTCACTGTCTGTGTTAAATGAATTAATAACAGTGCTCACTTGACAGAAATTACATAAGGTGCTTTCCACAGCTCACCAATCAGTGGGATTACCAATTGATCAATCCCACCGATTGACAAGCTGTGGAAAGCACCATTTCTAATTTCTGGACCATTTCTGGGAGGGGAAGATAAATCATATCATCATTGTTAGGATGCAGTGTGAAGAGAAGGCCAAAAAGATGAGTGTTAATGAGAAATGGTTATGTAGAATACAGAATAGTTACAGGTGTGTGTCAGGTAACACGGCCAGATGATTGACTGGGGCTTTTTCCATGACCCCTCCCCAGCTGCATCAAACTCGAGACAGCGAGAACACAGTGGTAGAACCTCAGCGCCCATTGAAGGGGCTTCGTGGATGGGGGCGTATTGGTGAGGGATGGGAGGGGGGTCGGGGGAGGGGGGGAGGGAGGGAGGGGGGGAGGGAGGGAGGGAGGGAGGGGAGGGAGGGAGGGAGTGAGGGAGGTAAGGAAGGAAGAAGGAAGTCCTTCCTTCCCTTCCTTCCTTCCTTCCTTCCTTCCTTCCTTCCTTCTTTCCTTCCTTTCCATTCCTTCTCTCTCTCTCTCTCTCTTTCTTTCTTTCTTTCTCTCTTTCTCTCTCTCTCTCTCCCCCCCACCCCTCTCTCTCTTTCTTTCTCTTACTTTTAGACGGAGCCTTGCTCTGTTGCCCAGACTGAAGTGCAGTAGTGCAATCTTGGCTCACTGCAACCTCTTTCTCCCAGGTTCAAGTGATTCTCCCACCTCAGCCTCCCAAGTAGCTGGTAATATAGGCATGTGCTATTACGCTTGGCTAATTTTTCTTTTTGTATTTTTGGTAGAGATGGGATTTTGCCATGTTGACTAGGCTGGTCTTGAACTCCTGACCTCAGATGGTCCACCCACCTCAGCCTCTCAAAGTGCTGGGATTACAGGTGTGAGCCACCACACTTGGCCTCATTCTAATTCTTAATCCGCCGCCAGACCTTCATTTTTTGTCAGTTGACTTCTTTCCACTCAGTAACTTCAATTCTTGGTCACAGCACAGAGTAAGCAAAACTTTCCCCACCAGAGCACAATCACACCGTGTCTGGAGAAAGTCCTGGTGTTCCTGAGTTCCCCTTGTGAGGGCTCCAAAGCAGATACCTCCAGAGATGGCTGATCCACCAGCCTGCTCCCCAGCGTGGTGAGCGGAGTGGCAGGGGCCTCTCCCCAGGGGTATCCCTGCTTCCTTTAGCCAGTCCTGGCTGCATCAGAGGAAAGCCCCCTGCACCTATGACTGGGCCCCTCCAGCTGAGACCTACCATGTGTAATGCACAGGTAACTAGGCTGATTTTTAAAGAATAAACTTGCCAGGATTTTGGCACCCAGATACATGCTGTCCTCTTTTAAGTGGGATCTATGTGAGGCTGCACAGAAGCAGGGATGTCATCTTGGTATAGATGTTTCCAACTCTGGAATCCCTCTGAACTATCAACACTCACAGCCTGTCTTCCCTCTACAATGCTGATATTGGTGGCAAATCTTCATTTGCTCCAAGTGGATTTGATTTTGGAAATAGCTAAGAGCTATTTAATACCAAGCCCTGAGAAGAAGGGGAATCAAGCTATTGAATAGCAGTTTGGGTAATAAACAAGTGTGACTTGGAGATTGATTTTTCTGAGCATGGACCATAAACTGATTCTGAGAGTAATCAGAAATGCAGGTATACAAGTGTTCCCACACGCCCTTTCTTCCCAAGTAAATGAGGTGTAAACTCATGAATGCTGAGGCCTACTGTGCACCAGACACTTTCCATATATAATCTTGTTAGAACCTCGCAATAATTCTATGACCAAAGTTTGCAAAAGAGGAAACAGATCCCCCGAGCAATAACTTTCCAGTCTCACAGAAATAATAACTGGCAGAGGCAGGGTGAGACTTTAAGCTACCTGATTCCCAAATACTCACACTCTAGGACTTCCTCAAAAGGCTTTGCACTCAGCCAGAGCTGGGGACTTGGTTCCTGTCTTGGCTGCCACCTTTTGGGTTTCATCCTCTCTTGCTGTCTGTTTTCTGAACCTCAGTTTCCCACTTGGCACCTTCCTGCTCTTTAAAACGTGGAGTCAGTATAACTTTGCCTAATAAAGTACCCCTTCAAAAAGCTCTGGTAAAAAGAATATTCACAGTGTTCAACTGGCAACATACCCCTACTTTTCTCAGAAGTCACCCCAAAGCAACAAGGGAACAATAAAAAAAAAAAAAAGGAAAAAGAAAAAGAAATATGGTCACAAACTCTGTCTTTCTTGTAACTGGGAGACATCAGTGACTTCGAGTGACAGTACAGTTGGTTCTTGTTCCTAGTAGCTCTAGAAAGTCACTGCAAACACTGGGTTACCAAATACTGAACCACTGTTAGGGGAGATACAGAGATGGACTCCTGCAAACCTCTGGTCACAATATGTTCATCAAGCAATTAATACACAACCTTATGTGTAGACTTTATGTAACACACAGTTCACCCTTCAACAACGTGGGCTTGGACTGCACAGATCCACTTATATGCCTGTTTTCTTCCACCTCTGTCACACTTGAGACAACATGACAAACCCCTCCTCTTTCCCCTCCTCCTTATGCTGTTTTTGTTGTTGTTGTTGTTGTTTTTATTTTTTGAGACAGAGTTTTGCTGTTGTTGACCAGGCTGGAGTGCAGTGGCGCGATCTTGGCTCGCTGCAACCTCCACCTCCCAGGTTCAAGCGATTCTCCTGCCTCAGTCTCCCGAGTAGCAGGGATTACAGACATGTGCCATCATGCCCAGCTAATTTTGTATTTTTAGTAGAGATGGGGTTTCTCCATGTTAGTCAGGCTGGTCTTGAACTCCTGACCTCAGGTGATCCACCTGCCTTGGTCTCCCAAAGTGCTGGGATTATAGGCATGAGCCACTGCACCCAGTCACAATGTTCTTAACAACATTTTATTTCATCTAGTTTACTTTATTGTAAGAATACAGTACCTATAACATATAATATACATGTTAATTGACTATTTATATTATCAGTAAGGCTTCCAGTCAACAGTAGGCTATTAGTAGTTAAGTTTTGGGGAAGTCAAAAGTTATACGTCAATTTTCGACTGCACAAATGGTCAGTCCCCCTAGCAACCGATTTGTTCAAGGATCGACTGTATATTGTTAATTCATCAACACTGAACTCATGGCCAACAGCATGATAACTCATGCCTGAACAAACGTTATCTAAACACATGTATTTTTTTCTGCAAGGCATATCACAGACTTCTTGTGCTCAGAAACACTAGACCATGCTTCAGCACTATGTTTGGTGGCCATTTTAAATGGCAAAATCTCCAATTGATATGGTTTGACTCTATGTCCCCACCCAAATCTCATATCAAATTGTAGTCCCATAATCCTCATGTGTCAAGGGAGGTACCTGGTGGGAGATGACTGGATCATAGGGGAGTTTCCCCCATGCTGTTCTCATAGTGAGTGAGTTCTCATGAGATCTGATGGTTTTATAGGTTTCTGACAGTTCCTGTCACATTCTCTCTCTCTCTCCCATGCTGCCTTGTGAAGAAGGTACCTGCCTCCCCTTCGCCTTCCGCCATGATTGTAAACTTGCTGAGGCCTCCCCAGCCATGCAGAACTGAGTCAATTAAATCTCTTTTGTTTATAAATTACCCAGTCTGGGGTATTCTTTATATCAGTGTGAAAATGGACCAATACACCAACCAAAAGCTCAACAATGTGAAAACAATTGAGCTAAGTAAGTGGCATTAAGTAAACCATGTTGCTTACAGTATAAAAGCAAAAACAAGAAGTCAAAAGGCTGAGATACAAGGGCTCACAGAAGATAAGGGAGCTGATAGAAGGAAATAAAACATAAGTTGGGGCTGGGCGCGGTGGCTCACGCCTGTAATCCCAGCACTTTGGAAGGCCGAGACAGGCTGATCACAAGGTCAGGAGATCGAGACCTTCCTGGCTAACACGGTGAAACCCCGTCTCTACTAAAAATACAAAAAAGAAAAAAAAAAAATTAGCCAGGTGACAGAGCAAGACTCCGTCTCAAAAAAACAAACAAACAAAAAAAACCCAGAAGTTGGAAGCTTAGGAAAAATAAAAAAATTTTTAAAATCCTTAAAGGTCACATTTATAGAAGCAGCATATCGAAGGATAAACACTGCTGTGAACATATAAAGAAATATGAAGAGCAGAAGTGAGGAAAGCAAAGAAAATGAAATGGAATCATCAAAATTTGAACATGGAAGAGAAAACAATAGAGAAGAAAGACACACATGATACAATATGTTAATATAAAATAATTGATATCTCCAAAAACATGAACTACCAGAGGATACATGTCAACTAACTGGAGATAAATGGGAAAAAAAAATGACGAAAGGATGATGGAATTATAGGACTAGGATAAAAACAAAAGTGGTTAGTAGTTCAGAGTAAAATGAAAATATTAGAACCCCTGAAAATATAGAAATGAAATCCCTAACAAAAGTTATGCAGCTGTGGGGAGTAAGGAAAAGTTAGCATTTAAATATGCTACATCAAGTAATTGAACTATAAATGTACTTAACAGTTATAAGTTAAACAATGGAAAAATAATGAAGTCAACTGAAATAGAGTGGTATAAGTTAAGGGCAAAACAAAAAGAAGGTGTCATATGCCAAATTTGTTGTTATCTATAGATATTACAATGTTTACATAGGTATGTAAATGTTATATACAAATACCTATATGAAATATGCATCTTAATGTTTAAAAAAAGCAACTCTTAAACTGAAATAAACATTTTCCAAATTAGTAAAGCAGACACACACACACACACACACAAACACACACACACACTCTAAATGCAGAAAAATTCAACCCAGAAAGGTTAAAATATAGAGAAGGGCAAATAAAATTCAAAGAAAGAACTGCTCATAATCTTAACAGACAAAATTATATTCCAGGCAAAAAGACTTCAGTGAATCAAGGCAGAATCCTTTAAAATAATATAGGTTTAATTTACAATGAAGCTCTAATAGTTATTGATAATTGTGTACCAAATAACGGCATTATTATTCATAGAGGAAATGAATAGGAAATCACTAGATAAGTAGACAGACATCACAATAGAAGACTTTATTTCACTCTTCAAGTCCATAAAGGAGAAACTAAACCAAAAATAATAATAATAAAGGATAAAGAAACCCAAGGAATATACTAATATGGACAAAATTGATATATAGTTACCTCTCTACCTTAGAGACAGAGGTAGAGGTATCTTCCTTGTAAGTACTTATGAATCACTGGGAAAAATCTCATCATGAGGTCCGAAAGTAAACCTCAGTAAATTCCCACAAGAGCAAATAGTTCAGAAATCTCTCTCTGATCACAGTGAAATAAAACTAAAGAGCAATTATAAAACTAGGGGTAAAAAAAAATACTCAACCATCTGGAAATTTTTTTTTTTTTTTTTTTTTTTTGAGACAGAGTCTTGCTCTGTCGCCCAGGCTGGAGTGCAGTGGCCGGATCTCAGCTCACTGCAAGCTCCGCCCCCCAGGTTCCCGCCATTCTCCTGCCTCAGCCTCCCGAGTAGCTGGGACTACAGGCGCCCGCCACCTTGCCCGGCTAGTTTTTTGTATTTTTTAGTAGAGACGGGGTTTCACCGTGTTAGCCAGGATGGTCTCGATCTCCTGACCTCGAGATCCGCCCGTCTCGGTCTCCCAAAGTGCTGGGATTACAGGCTTGAGCCACCGCGCCCGGCCTGGAAATGTTAAAACATTTTTTTAAATGTTGAGTTAATTACAAAGAACTAGAAAAATAAAGACACAAAAGTACTATATACCAGAACATGCAGGATACAGCTAAAGCAGAACTCAGAGAAACATCTTTAACTATATTAATAAACTAGAAGAAAAGAAAACTAAATAACTTAAATATTATCAACCTGGCATCTTGTAACTCATAAAATAAACCAAAATCAGCCAACTAGCCAAAAGAATAAGGAAAACAGGAAAGTCCCTGCCTCCACTAAAATAAATTTTACATTAATCAAAAATACAAATATTAAAAAGAAATAATTAAAAATTGCTATTTTTATTTTTTGTTCATATCTTTATTTTTTTGAGACGGAGTCTCACTCTGTTGCCCAAGTGGTGGTGCAGTGGAGCAGTCTCGGCTCACTGCAAGCTCCACCTCCTGGGTTTACGCCATTCTCCTGCCTCAGCTTCCCAAGTAGCTGGAACTACAGGTGCCAAAACTTGCTATGTTTTTGATATAAGAAAGAGCATTCCATAAAAGGAAAAGCTGAAATACCACACCACTGAGAATATATAGTAAAATTTCTACATTAAAAAAATCCATAAAAACAAAGGCAAGTTAGAAGGAAAAATATGCTTCCTTTGGCAGGAAATAATAATTTATTAATATATAAAAAGCCCCCAAACTCAATAGGAAAAAAAGACAAAGAGCATAAGAGAAAAATGGGCAAAGATTATGAGTAGATATTTTAGAAAAGGAAAGACAAATGGCTTTTAAAACTTTGAAAACATGCTCAGCTTTACTCCTACTTAGAAAAATCAAAATAAAATTCCAATTTTTTAAACTATTAAATGGTCATAGAGCAAATATTGGATAATCCACTGTCTTGCAAAAACGTGGGGAGAAAGGTATTCACATTGCTGAGGAGAGTGAACACTGTGCTATTGACAGCAAGTACGCAATAACCCCAAAACCAAAGTACATTTGCCTTTGATTCCAAAATTCTACCTCTAGAAATGTAGCCATAAAATACACTCAAACACTTGTGAAATAGCACACACACAAGGTTTTTAGAGCATTGTTTAGGTAGCAAAAGAATTAAAACAACTTCAATATTCATCAGTAGGATGGGAGCTAAATGTTTTGAGGTAGTGATACAATGGATACAATACGGTTTTGTTTGTTTGTTTGTTTGTTTGTTTTTGAGACGGAGTCTTGCTCTGTCGCCCAGGCTGGAGTGCAGTGGCACGATCTTGCCTCACTGCAACCTCTGCCTCCCGGGTTCAAGCCATTCTCTTGCCTCAGCCTCCCGAGTGGTTGGGACTACAGGCACCCACCACCATGCCTGGCTAATTTTTGTATTTTTAGCAGAGACAGGGTTTCACCATGTTGACCAGGCTGGTCTCGAACTCCTGACCTCGTGATCCACCTGCTTCGGCCTCCCAAAGTGCTGGGATTACAGGCGTGAGCCACTGCACCCCACCCACAGTGTGTTTTTAAAAGGAAACAGCTCTGAATATATTAATAAGGAAACAGCTTCAAGGTTTATGATTGAAAGTAAAAAGCAAAGTGAAAAAAAAAAAAAAAAGTCTCGTATACTACTGTCTACGCCCACCGAAACAATCTATGTTGATGCTGATATACCTCTACACAGATATATCTGTTTAGGAAGGCAACCGATAGCAGCCCGTATCTGGGCAGGGAAGAAGTGTGGCTGGCTGATGGGCAGTGAGGAGGAGGAGTGATCTAAGGTTCACGATATGCTATTTTTCAGTTTGGATTTTGAATCTATGAGTGCATTACCTATTTAAAATATGTATTTTAACTTTAAGAAAGTGTGCATGGGGAGTGACAGGGAAGCGTGGAGTTCAACTGACTTCCCACCAACTGTACTGCTCAGCTGGGCATCTCTGTGTGGAACACAGTGATAGGTGGGACACAGAGATGTCCAGCTGAGCAGTCGAGTTGGTGGGAAGCATAGGAGGACGTGCTAAGAATTGTGAGGCATCCTCCTTGCCTCTCCTTGTGGGTATTTCCCTGGCCCCAGCTCCAGTCTCCTCCCTACACTGTGATCTCTTCTATTGCACATAGCCCAAGTTCGATGTCAGCTCAGGGCCCAACCCGCAGTCCTCTGTGGCAGAATTCAACTTCTAGTGGCAAACTTGTTGATTAATTATAGCCTCGTCTATAAATTGGTTTCCCCTAAATCCAAGCTCCACTCTTTTTCAAGGGGTAGCCAGGAGGATGAGATAACACAAATATAAACCTATTGCCTGTAATATCTCTAGCAGGGGCTGTTAGTGGGAGGTAACTTACAAACAGGAAGAAATGTGAGGGCGGGGCAGTGATAGACAAGTTTAGTATAAAACTGGTGGGAGAGGGCACACCTTTGAAATCACAGGTTTGTGTTTACATTCCTGCCCAGCTTCTTATCAACCACGTGACCTTGAGCTAACAACAGCCTCCACCTCTCTTGCATGGTTCTTGTCAGGATTGGTGATGACATAGTTTAAAATGGCAGGCATATCGTTAAGTGTTTGATAAGTGGTAGGTGTTGCTGTGCGCAAACTTTGAAATGCCACATGATTTCATTTATATGTGGAATATAAAAAAGTAGACAGTAGAATGGTGGTTAGCAGAGGCTGGGGGTCAGGGTGGATGGGGTAAAGGGAGATGTGCGTCAAAGTATACAAACTTTCAGTGAGCCAGGAGGACTAAAGTCTAGCGATCTGTTGCATGACATGGGAACTATAATTAATAATAATGTATTATATATTTTGAAATTGCTAAGAGAATGGATTCTAGATGTTCTCCCGACAAGGAAATAAGAATATATGTGAGGTAACAGATTTGTTAATTTGCGTGATTTAATTATTACACAATGTATACCTGTATCAAAATATCATATTATACCCCATAAATATATACAATCATTCGTTAATTAAAAGAAAAATAAATTTTAAAAAACAATTTTCTAAGAGTTCTATTCAGGCACAGGTAAGCCAAGCTTTTAAAAATCCTAAAAAAAGAGGTTTGGGGTTGGGCGTGGTGGCTCATACCTGTAATCCTAGCACTTTGGGAGGCCAAGGTGGGCAGATTGCCTGAGCTCAGGAGTTTGAGACCAGCCTGGGCAACACAGTGAAACCCCATCTCTACTAAAATACAAAAGAAATTAGCCGGGCATAGCAGTGTGCACTTGTAGTCCCAGCTACTCGGGAGGCTGAGGCAGGGGAATTGCTTGAACCCGGGAGGCAGAGGTTGCAGTGAGCCGAGATCGTGCCACTGAATTCCAGCCCAGGCAACAGAGCAAGACTCCGCCTCTACAAAAAAAAAGGGGGGCTTTGAGAAGATGGATTAGGCACTGCCTGAGAGTAATACTTTCTTAGGACACAGGATGGAGCCGACACGGGAAAGAAGAGGTGGAGAAGCCAAGACTCCCTGTCATTCTGCATATATGGGAACCACTCATGTTTTCCTTAGACTTAGTTCTAGAGTTTGGATAGGCCTGATCAGGAAGGCAGGAAGAGTAACTCTGTCTCTGTGGTCCCTGCCTCCTTCCCAAGTGAATGTTTGCACCACCAGGCTCTCCTATGCAGGACAGTACTGCTGTCTGCAGCATTCCAAGAGGTACGGAAAGACAAGGGGAAAAGAGAGAAGCCTTCATTTATGGAAGTTCCTGTGTGTGCCTTTTATGTAATCTCTATTAATACAATACTGGCAGACAGATTTCAATGTGCCTATTTTATCAATGAGGAAACCAATGTTTAGCCAGGTGGTGACGGGTAATTAGAAAAGTATCCAGACTATACTTTCCTGATTTGGAAGTCTAAATTCTCTTCACTATACCATGCCATGTCTTTCACTTGTACAAGCTCATAGGACAGCAATCATATTTTTTCTTTTCTTTTCTTTTTGTGAGATGGTGTCTCGCTCCATCGCCCAGGCTGGGGTCCAGTGGCTCAATCTTGGCTCACTGCAAGCTCCACCTCCTGGGTTCAGGCCATTCTGCTGCCTCAGCCTCCCGAGTAGCTGGGACTACAGGCGCCCGCCACCACGCCCGGCTAATGTTTTTGCGTTTTTAGTAGAGATAGGGTTTCACCGTGTTAGCCAGGATGGTCTCCATCTCCTGACCCAGTGAGCCACCCACCTCAGCCTCCCAAAGTGCTGGGATTACAGGCGTGAGCCACTGCGCTCGGCCAGCAATCATATCTTTGATTCTATCTTGTGACATTTTATTTTCCTATGATTCACATAATAAGGTTCAACCAACATTTCAGACAACTGAACTCCAAGCATCTAGGAATCTTTGACTTTGAGACTTCCCTTCAGAATGTTAGAGACAGAAACTATCTGTGACACAAACCCAACCAAGCAGGGAAGTCTACTGAGGCTAGAATATAGAAATGGACATGCCAGTGGCAGAAAGAAGTTTGATGGTATGAGTCGATTAGGTGAAAGTCCTAAAGAAACCTCTGGTGGGCAGAGGAGTGAGAAGAGGATTTGCAATGGTTCGAGGTCAGTAATCCAGGCGGTAGAAGAGCATGGGAAGGGAGGCTGAAACTGCAAGAGAAGCACAGGGATAAGTGGACTTCCACTATCGAACCAGATAAGAAAGTGAATGAATGAGTGCCTTCAAAAATTATGATGTTGTCACATGCTAAAACAGTGGTTGCCAGAAACAAGGCACATTGCTCAGGATTCTCCAGGAAAACAAAAAACAAAACAAAACAAAACAAACCCATTGGAGATATCTGTATTTACATCTATACCTAGAGATTTATTGTAAGGAATTGGCTCACATGATTACAGAGGCTGACAGATCCCAAGATGTGCAACCAGCAGGCTGGAGACTCAGGAAAGCCAATGGTGTAGTTCCAGTCCAAAGGTCTGCAAACTCAGGACCCAGGAAGTGCCAACATGTCTCTGTTCAAAGGCAGTCAGATAAGAGTTCTCTCTTATTTGTAGAAAGATCAGACTTTTTGTTGTATTTGGGCTGTCAAAGGATCAGATAAGGCCCACCCATGTTAGGGAAGTTAATCTGCTTTACTCAGTCTACTGATTCAAATATGAATATCATCCAAAACCATACTTCTAGGCACACCTAGAATAATGTTTGACCCAATATCTGGGCAAACCATGGCCCGGTTAAGTTGACACAAAAAATTAATCGTACACAAGGGTATAGGAGGGAATATGAAATGAACTCAGGAAAATAACGAATGTCATCGAGAATCTGGCGTGAGATGAAAAGGAATGACTAAAGGAGAGATTAATGCAGATCTTAACAGTATGAAATGGCAAAGCCACCAAATGAGAATTTGGTTGGCATCATTGATGGCTGGGGTGAGAGGAGTATGTAAGTGAATACTGGGACAAAAAATATACAAGCCTGTGTAAACTTTGAGTAGCATGACAGGTGCTTCTACAGCCAATTTGGATTTGGAATTAAAGTAAAATTGCTTTCACTCATCTTCTGTCCAAGTAAAATTATACATCATTGTTGAGATAGTGGTGTTAGGAGACCCGTGGAATCTATGCAGAAGTTCCTTAACAAGAAGTTCTGCTCTAAAATGCAAGCGTGTAATGCACACATTCACAGGATGTCATAGGACATAGGACCCAGTGTGGTTCTCTTGATATGATGGTGCTTCTTACCCACCCCAAGACCAAAGGCAAGGGCAGTGCCATCAAGAGACACTGAGTTTCCTTCAGACCCAGCTGACCTAGGTCATTTAGGGAGTTCCATCCAGAAGCTGAAGATATAAATTTAGTAGTAATTCAGCATAGTCATGATAATATATAAAACAATGGAACAAATGAGACCACGTAGGGCAGTGGTTCTCAATCCTGAGTGCACGTAGGGATCATCCATGATGCTTTCAAAACCAGCCACAGCCAGAGCTCCAGACCCAGGGACTCTGATTCCCCTTGCCTGGAAATTATCCCTGCATTTAGAAACCTTCCGGGTGACGCTAACGAGCAGGTAGAGTTGAGAACAGATGATCCAGGGGAGTAAAGAGGAACCCGGACCAACACTGAAGCACTCAACAATTAGAGATCAGTTTGAGAAGTAGAAGCTAGAAAAGACAAGGAAAGTCAGAGATAAAAGTTATTTGAGAGGAGGCCAGGTTAACGGTATCAAATCCTGCCAAGTGAATCAGATGAGGCCAGAGAAGCGACCAAGGCGTTTGGCAACCTGAAGGTAGTTTGTAACCTTGGCAATTTCTTTGTGGAGTGGTAGGGACAGAAATTGGCCTGGAGTGAGTTGAGGTGGAAACAGTCATTGTAGCAACATTCTTCAGTTTTGCTCTGAATTGATGAGTGTAAATGACGCAGCAGCTGCTATAGGATGTGAGAATGGGAGTGTTTTTACTGTGCTGATGGGAGTGATCCAATAGAAAAGAGTAATTTTATAATAAATAAGAAAAGTATAATAACTATATCAGTAACAACCCTGCAAAAGCAAGAGGAGATGGAATCCAGATAATAAGCAGCATTGGGCCGGGTGCAGTGGCTCACGCCTGTAATTCCAGCACTTTGGGAGGCCAAGGTGGGCAGATCATGAGGTCAGGAGTTCGAGACCAGCCTGGTCAACATGGTGAAACACCATCTCTACTAAAGATACAAAAAATTAGCCGTGCATGGTGGCGTGTGCCTGTAATCCCAGCTACTCGGGAGGCTGAGGCAGGAGAATCGCTTGAACCTGGGAGGCAGAGGTTGCAGTGAGCCGAGATCATGCCATTGTACTACAGCCTGGGCAACAGGGCGAGAGTTTGCCTCAAAAAAAAAAAAAAAAAAAAAAAAGAGATTGGGGTCCCCATCTGATCTGATGACTTCTACAAACATCTATTTAAGTCAATGGACTTATAAAATAAATATTTTGAAGTCTGTTTTGGTCACCCCACTGACTATATCATAGACGTATTTTACATCAGTACATCTACATTTCAATCATTCTTTCCAAATTACCACATAAGGGGCCGGGCACAGTGGCTCATGCCTGTAATCCTAGCACTTTGGGAGGCCGAGGTGGGTGGATCACAAGGTCAGGAGTTCAAGATCAGCCTGGCCATGATGGTGAAACCCTGTCTCTACTAAAAATACAAAAAATTAGCCGGGCGTGGTGGTGGGCACCTATAATTCCCAGCTACTTGGGAGGCTGAGGCAGAGAATTGCTTGATCCCGGGAGGCAGAAGTTGCAGTGAGCCAAGATCACACCACTGCACTATAGCCTAGGCGACAGAGCAAGACTCCATCCCCACAAAAAAAAAAAAAAAAAAAAAAAAAATTACCACATAATGTTTATATGTATAGGTTATCATTGGTTTAATTTATACTGTTGGAATGGGAGCATGCAGATATTTTTTCCATCTTTTTTATGATAAATATATTTTACAGATTTTTTTTCTTATTTCCTTTAGGATAAATTCCTAAGTATGAAATTCCTATAAAAATCATCTTTTATTATTATATTATTAATGGTTCTTGAGATAAACAGAACCAATAGGATATATAGACATACACAGTTATATATATATATATATAGTATAAAACCTCTTTTAATATATTGTGGTAGCACAGATTAATTGAACTTCATGTGAAATTTTATATTAATTATTTAAAGAGCTGCTTTTCATTTTTCTAACAACCCAATGGTAAACAAGAAGCTGTTTGGCCAACCTTGAAAAAGCTGCTTCTGGAAGTTGAAAGGAATTGCAGTTTAAATTCACAAGGACAATCTCTCCTCTCCTTCCACACATACCCTCAACACATACATACCTTTTATCTTCCTTCCTCTGCTCATTTTTGTTAATCTCATTGGTGAAATTTTTAATTCTCGAAAGCTGACCCTAAGCCCTCTGAAGATATGACTTGTGCCAAAAGTGGTTCAAATGCTCTTGACTTTTCTCCACCCAAAGGCAATTATCAGTTCTTGACATGGCACTGAATTCTTGAATTCTCCCCCCACCCTTATTACACTGAAAGCTACTCTGCAGAAGGACACTGTCTGCCACTTCATTTGAATCCTTTGCATTGTCCACTACAGAATCACAAGGTGACCAACTCTTGGTCTAAAAGTCTCAGTAGCCAAGGCCACCACAAGACCCAACACCCAATTCTAATGTCAAAGATGAGGGATCTTTTAAAAATACAAATAAGATTTGATCCTTCATTGCTTAAAGTCCATTGCTCTTGGAATAAATACAGGCCTTCGTAGCTGGCCCAAAAAGAGGCCTC
Organism: Rhinopithecus roxellana; assembly: GCF_007565055.1. Lineage (NCBI taxonomy): Eukaryota > Metazoa > Chordata > Mammalia > Primates > Cercopithecidae > Rhinopithecus > Rhinopithecus roxellana. Next base: position 36,178,776 of record NC_044567.1, read on the forward strand.
ATGCTCTTCGACCACATATTCCCCATGCTAACCCTCGGTCTCTGAAATCCATTTTTGCTGGTCTTATTTCAATTTCTTGAGCAAGTGATGTGTGCTTCTATCTCCTCTTGCAAGGAACTCTTCTAACATCCTTCTTTGCCTCATCCTTCAGATCTTGACATACCTCCCCTCTTCAGGGAAGCCTCCTTTACTCCAGACAGGTTGAACACCCCTATCATTTGCCTTCAGAGTGCCATGTGATTCTCCATTCTAAGCCCTCCCCTCCACTGAAATTTCTGTGCTTCTTTGATTAATATCTGTCTCCCTTTTCAGAGTAAAAGTTTCATGAAAACCAGAATGATACTTGCTTCCCTCATCATTACATATCCATCATCAAGGACAGTGTACAAGAAAATGTTGGTCGAACGAATGAGAAAATGAATGAGTGGCTAAAAGTGAGAGCCGTAGTCTACAAGAGGTAGAGATGGGTAGTTGAAGAATGGACCTCATGGTGGTGGTGTAGGAAAACAGGGGAAGCAGGAAGCTGAAATCACCTAGTCAAACACCACCCCACTCTTTTTTTTAGAAATGGGGGTCTCGCCGGGCGCGGTGGCTCAAGCCTGTAATCCCAGCACTTTGGGAGGCTGAGACAGGCGGATCATGAGGTCAGGAGATCGAGACCATCCTGGCTAACACTGTGAAACCCCGTCTCTACTAAAAAATACAAAAAACTAGCCGGGCGACGTGGCGGGCGCCTGTAGTCCCAGCTACTCCGGAAGCTGAGGCAGGAGAATGGCGTGAACCCGGGAGGCGGAGCTTGCAGTGAGCTGAGATCCGGCCACTGCACTCCAGCCCGGGCGACAGAGCGAGACTCCATCTCAAGAAAAAAAAAGAAATGGGGGTCTCACTCTGTCACCCAGGCTGGAGTGCACTGGCATGATCATAGATCACTGCAGCTTCAAATTACTGGGCTTAAGTGATCCTCCCACCTCAGCCTCCTGAGCAGTTGGACCATAGGCTTGTGGCACGATGCCTGGCTAATTTAAAAATATATGTATTGTTACAAGACAGGATCTTGTTTTATTGCGCAGGCTGGTCTTGAACTCCTGGCTTCAGGCAATCCTCCCATCTCGGTTTCCCAAAGTGCTGGGATTACAGGCATGAACCACTGTGCCTGGCCTCCAAGCCCTCTTAACATGGTTGCATACAAAGAGTTGAGAGAATCAATGACTCTACTTTAACTGAATACAACATTTTATGTATACATATACTTTGTGGGAACAGAGTCTACTGAATTCATCACAATTTCAAATAGAAGCTGGGTACTAGGGTGCACACCTGTAGTCCCAGCTACTCAGGAGGCTGAGGCAGGAGGATTTCTTGAGGCCAGAAGTTTGAGACTGCAGTGAGCTCTGATCGCAGCTGTGAATAGCCACTACTACACTCCAACCTGGGCAACACAGCAAGATCCTCTCTCTAAAAAAAAATTTCAAATGGGTCTTAATCTTCCAAAAGAATGAAAAAACACTAGTCTAATCCAATTTCTGAATAAGAACTAGATATATGGCCAGAGGTGAGGTGAAATCCGTGCTTTATCCATTGCACTCGGTTTTTTTTGGTTTTTTTTTTTTTTTTTTTTTTTTTTTTGAGACAGAGTCTCGTTCTGTTGCCCAGGTTGGAGTGCAGTGGTGTGATCTCAGCTCACTGCGACCTCTGCCTCCTGGGTTCAAGCAATTCTCCTGCCTCAGCCTCCAGAGTAGCTGGGACTACAGGCACGTGCCACTACGCCCGGCTAATTTTTTCTATTTTTAATAGAGGCAGGGTTTCCTCATGTTAGCCAGGATGGTCTTCTGAGTTTGTGATCCACCCGCCTCAGCTTCCCAAAATTGCTGGGATTACAGGCATGAGCCACTGCACCCAACCATCCATTGCACTTTCTATCAAATAACAATAATAGTACTAATTCATCTCAAAACATCTTTTAGCTAGCTCCAGATTCTTTGAGACTCCATAGGCAAAATTAACTTTTTGAAACCCATGCTATTTAAGAGTACAATAAAGTGAGAGCTGCCTAGCTGTCCCTCAGCGTCCAGTCTCATGGCCCTTTCTTGAATCCTCACTAGCCGATAGCTCTGAAGGCGGTGTGCAGCCTGAGGCGTTTCATCTTACATTTGCCCTCAATCCTAACTAATGATGCCTCATGGCCTTGTTGGGCCTTGTTTCTACAAGGCTGGACACCTTCTTTTAACAGGACGTACTTGAAAAACAAGATAGTTCCCTTTGTACTAGAAACAAATGGTGATTAATGTACTCGTTGTAATTAATCTGTGGTGACAGATTAGCGGTGTAGCAGCAGTTCTTTTGCTGCTCTGGGAACCTTCCTTGATAGGACAGCTGGTGAGAGGGGACACCAAATTCAATTTGTTTCTCATTTGCATACATATGACAACCATCTGTGCTAATAGCACTGCAATGTCTCCATTAGGCTCAGAGCTCGTGTGCTGGCTCTCCCCTTCTCCCATTAGGCCTGGGAGAGGGAGAGCTCACAGCATAAATATTTGTAGAGGAAAAAGCGTGGGCTTGATGGAACACAACCAATTATGTCCCCTCCTAGCAAAGGTCAAACATCCAACGTGAGCTAAGATCCTTCTCACCCATGGGAGGGTAATCTTCTTTGAAAAACCCCTGTTCCTTTCATCAAAAGCTCTCTACCCTCTCTATCTCAAAGACCCAGTCGAATTATTCACAGCCTATTCCCTACGGTCCGGTCGCTCAAACCAGCTTCACTTTGGCAGATATCTTTTTTTTTTTTTCTTAACTGATACCTTCATTTAAAAAATATTCATGGAATATCGGTACTCTGATCATGCCAGTGTATGCCAGCCTGGGTGACAGAGTGAGACCCCCATCTCTGAAAAAAGAGGGGGTGGTGCTTGACTAGGTGATTTCAACTTCCTGCTTCCCCTGTTTCCCTACACCACCACCATGAGTCCATTCCTCAACTACCCATCTCTACCTCTTGTAGGCTATGACTCTCAGTTTTAGCCACTCATTCATTCTCTCATTCGTTCAACAAACATTTTCTTGTACACTGTCCCTCTTGATGGATATGTAATGATGCGGGAAGCAGGTGCCATTCTGGTTTTCGTGAAACTTTTTACTCTGGAAAGGGAGATGGATATTAATCAAAGTAGCACAGTTTCAGTGGAGAGCAGGGCTTATAAGGGAGAATCACACGGCACTATTCATGCAATAAATATTCACGGAATAGTGCCTAAGCTCAGGCATTATTCCAGGTGGAAGAGGAACAGCAGTTAACAAGAGAGAGGTTTTGGTTTTATGAAGTTTACATGATAGTGATGCACACTGATGATAAACAAATAAACAAGAAAAAATTCATGTAGTGTCATGTCCTAAGCAGAGATTAAAAAAACAGGGTTTTAGGTGGTGTGAAATAGGTCATTTGTGACACCACATTACCCTTGGTGCTCAGAGATGTCCTCTCTGAGGAGGCGACGTGCAAGCTGCCATCTGAATGGCAAGGAGAATCCAGCCTGTGAACACCAAGGCAACACACATTTTTCCAGAGGGAGGGAATCACCAAAATAAGGGCCTCTAGAGAAAGTGAGTTTGACGTGTTGAGTAAGAGGAAGATAGACAGCGGGTCTGAAGGGAGGTGGGAGTGATACATCTGCACTAACTTGCTAGGGCTGCTGCAACAAAGAACCACAAACTGGGGGCCTAAAACAACAGAAATATATTGTCTCAGAGTTCTGGAGCCTAGAAGTCCAAATCGAGGTGTCCACAGGGCCCTGAAAACCACAGAGGAGAATCCTTCCTCGTCTTTTTTAGCTTCTGGTGTTTGTTAGCAATTCTTGATGCTCCCTGTCATGTTGATGCACCATTCCAATCTTTGCCTCTGTCATCATCATCACATGATTGTCTTCTCCCTGTGTGTTTCTGTCTCTTTTCTTATAATGACGCCAGTCATAATGGATTAACCCCCTGAACCACATGGGGATTTGGAAGCCAGGTAAGGCATGCAGATCATAGTGTAAAAGGAATGATAACCTTTAAAGCCTCTTTGCAATGAAATAGTATGATTCATTTTATATGTCAGTATCATGTATAGACTGGATGGGTGCAGGGCAAGAGGAGAAGGATGAAGGTGAACCATTGAGGAAGTTCATCTTTGGATCTACAAGTCATGGCGGTCTGAACTAGGAAAGTGACAAAAAAGATGGCCTAATGAAGGAGGTGTTGAGATATATTTAAAGGGTAGAATCCGTAGACTTTATAATAGGTCAGATATAAGTATTTGGAAAATGAGAAGAATCATGTTCTTATCCTGAACAATTGGCAGGAGGGTGCATATTTGCTGGAAGAGGGAATACTTGGAGGAAAGGAATAAGTTTGAAAGAGAAAATCAAATGGTCCCTTTTGAACACATTGAGTTACAGACATTTAAGGGATAGCCACACAGAAATATAAGATCGCCTATTTGAGTACGTGAGTCTAAATGTCAGAGGAAGTGCTTGAGATTAAGGCAGAAATATGGACATCATCAGTTTAAAGAGGTTATTTAAAGTTCACGGTGCTGGATGAGATCTTTCCTCAGGGGGCTAGAAGATATAGGAAAACAGGACCCACCCCCAAATCCCAAGCAGCTCTGTGACCCTCATCTCTTCTTCTATCCATGCTTGTGCTAGGGGTCCTCACTCTCCATGGTAAGTGCTTGTTCTTATTATGAACAGCTTTGCTCTATGACACATTGCGTATGGTAGAAAGACAAGGCAGACCCCTCTCTGTTTCGTGCCTCATTATACACATATTTCATCCCAACTTCCATTTGTCTTGCTTTTCCTCCATGAAGGAAGAGGCTATGTTCAGCATGTCTTCATTTCCACAGACTAGAGGTTCTCAAGCCCTCATACTGTTGACTTTTTGCACTGGATGATTCTTTGTTGTTGGAGGGCTGTCCTGTGGATTATAAGATATTTAGCAGCATCCCTGGCCTCTACCCGCTAGGTGCCATTAGCACCCTCTAGCCATGGCAATTTAAAAATGTCTCCAGACACTGCCAAATGTTTTCTGGGAAGGAGAAGGAGGCAAAATGGACCCCAGTTGAGAGCCACTGCCACAGACATCTCAGAGGGCTCCATATACAGGAGAGACACTCAGTAAATAGCTGCCATTGGTGGTGGCAGCAACTCTCTCTCAGCACACAGCTGCCTTCTGCCTTCCCCTGTCAGCTAAAGGAAATGCATTCTTCATTAAAACCTTGTAAAATAGCTTTGGAATTTCTCATTCGTCTGTGGCCAGACCTCCAGATTCCAGACTCCTTCTTCAGAGTTGAAGACAAATGTGTGAGAGACCAGAATGAGGCGTGAGAGGGTGTTATTCATTCAGCCAGTCAACAAATGGCAAAGTTAAACAATTGAATTAAGAGAGACCTTCCACAGCCAAAGCCTGCTTTGATAAGATAGGAGAGGGAGGCTATTACCTAAGAAAAATTGCTACCCCACATTCTAGTGACTTTGCATCCTAAAGAAAAAGCCATCTTTAGCACAACAGATGTCCTTTGTAAAATTTTATCAACCAGAAAAATAGAGGGGGAGAATGCAAACCAGACCATTATAATGCAATCTAGAATCTATACAAATTAATACAATGATAGTATAATCAGGTTGAAAATGACATAAAATCAAATGATATTAGCTGTCCTTATGGTGTATCACAGCTCCTGAAATCTTAAAGAGTAAGTGAAAATATGGGGCCTTCTGCAGCGTGGTGAACATAGCAACCTTTCCCGGTGACTCCCTATACAGCTTTAGCAGACTTGCTAACGTGGACTTTCTGAAAGCCACGAAGTCAGTCAGAGAAACATTGCAGATACTGTGTATTTGCAAAAGCAGCCCCATTAGAGGATTACACACGTCCACATCTGATCTTGATCTCCAAATTGAACCACTTTTGCTGTCAAATCGAGATGTAGAACATTGAAATCAGGTTAAAAACAAACAAACAAACAAACAAAACAGTAAAACCCGATCCACTGGCTGCTCGTCTCTTTTCCCGTGAACCCCATCCAGGTCCTGATAGGTCTTCCAAGGTAGAGATGAAAAGGGTGGCTGGACCACTTTCTGTACAGAAAAGAGTCTTAGGTTAGCTCTGATGTTTCTGTGATATGAATTCAAAGGGACAGAAAATTAGAAAGGAAAAGAATTCCCAAAAAAAGAGCTTTCAGAAAACAACGTTGTATGAAGAAATCAAAGTGTTCTGATTATCAACAGCAGCATAACAACCCACCCCAAAATGAAACAACAATTTATTATTGTTGTTGCTAAAGAAATGACAATTTATTATTTTTTATTCTGTAGATTAGATGGGCAGTTTTACTTCTTTTGTTGTTGGCTGGGGTATTAGAATGACTGGAAAATCCAAGTTGGCCACCTTCCCATGGCTAGCAATTTATGCTCACTGCTGATTGGAAGCTCAGAAGGGGCTGCTGGTGGAGGTTCTTGGTTCTCCTCTATGGAGACCTTTCCACATATCTGCTTGGTCTTCCTCACAACATGGCGCCTTCTTTCCAAGAAGAAGCATTCAAGAAGAAGGAAGTAGAAATTGCAAATCTCTTAAAACCTGAGCTTGAAAGTATTGGAATGTAACTTTAACTATATTCTATTGGTGAAAAGCAGTCACAGGGCCAGCCTAGATTCGAGATGAAGGAACATTAGCTTTCTTGTGATGTAAGGAGTAGCATATACATAGTGGGAGAGAATGCCTTTGGAGGGTAATAGTCATAATAAGCTTGTCATTTGACTCCACAACTTACCACTCTGGGGGTATTTCTATGCTCTTGATCCATATTTGTGTTTCTTTCTCTAAAGCACTGTCATATTCTAAGAGCAATGGATGAGAAAGAGATGACTTGCCCTTCTGCAATTACATATGTGTGCACGTGTTGATCATATCTACCTATATGAATTGAAAGAGTCATCAGAAGCCTGGAAAGAATGACTTGCTTCATACTAACTTTTGGTTTTGAACACTAATTTTTCCCCATGTTGTTAGGACAACGAAATATATAAAGAAATGTGCCATTTCTTTAATCAAGTTTTTATTTTATTTTTATTTTAAGTTTTGGGATATATGTGCAGAATATGCAGGTTACATAGGTATATATGTGCCATGTTGGTTTGCTGCACCTATCAACCTGTCATCTAGGTTTTAAGCACCATGTGCATTAAGTATTTGTCCTAATGCTCTCTGTCTCCTTATACCCCTCTCCCCAACAGGCCCCAGTGTGTGACGTTCCCTCCCTGTGTCCATGCGTTCTCATTGTTCAAATCCCACTTATGAGTGAAAAAGCACAGTGTTTGGTTTTCTGTTTCTGTGTTAGTTTGCTGAGAACAATGGTTTCTAGCTTCATCCATGTCCCTGCAAAGGACAGGAACTCATTCTTTTTTATGACTGTGTAGTATTCCACGGTGTATATGTGCCATACTTTCTTCATCCAGTCTATCTTTGATGGGCATTTGGGTTGGTTCCAAGTCTTTGCTATTGTAAATATGCTGCAATAAACACACTTGTGCATGTGTCTTTATAGTAGAATGATTTACAATCCTTTGGGTATATACCCAGTAATGGGATTGCTGGGTCAAATGATATTTTTGTTTCTAGATCCTTGAGGAATCACTACACTGTCTTCCACAATGGTTGAAGTAATTTACGCTCCCACCAATGGTGTAAAAGCATTCCTATTTCTCTATCTATTAGGTTTTAAGAAACCTAATTCCTACTTCATCTTCTGATATTAAGTAACTAATGCGTAATTAAACAGTTGGCTCTCTTTTTAAAACTACCGACTTCATAAGCCTAGGACAAAATTAAATGAGAGAATATGAGATTTCTTTTCATATAGTAAAGGCTCAAAAATATCAGATGATGATGAGAATGATTAAAATTGCTGCCACAGAGTCTGATGTAGTAGGTGATTAATTTAATGACAGCTAATATTGTTGAAGAGAAGCTCTTTTAGAGGAAGGAATGGTGAAGGAAGAGGGTACAACCATTTGAATGAGGAGAGAGGAATGTGAGGGCTAAGAAGCTTGGGGTCAGGGGAAGGGCGATACTCACAGTGTCTTGAGAGGCATTTGACAGAGCTGTCTTTAATACCAAATTATCAGAGACAGTTTTGGGATTTTCCCTGGCACAGAAACCCATTCCCCCTGAGCCCTCGAATAAATACTTAGAAGGTTAAAGGTCAGTTCATTAATCTCCTCACTTGCCCATTTGTTTGGACATACAGATGCTCTGTTGTTAAGGCAATCTGAGCAGACAGGAAAAAGTGTGGACTCTCACCCACTTCAATACTGTCCCACACTGGATGTAGGTGTGTGCAAGAGAAAAAATATATTTTAAATTTAATTCTGTGTTTTTAAAAACTGTAATGAAAATTGGAAACTTGTGACTTCGTTCAGTTCCTCTCCAGGGTTTGTTTATGAAACTTGCCTTATAGTTCACATTTGAACAAATTTTCTTTGCTAAGAAAATTTTTATTTTCCTCAATGACCCAAAATCTGTCAAGCAAGAGCAATGGAAGTTCCTACCTGTCCCTTTTTACCAGAGCTACCCGACTGCTTTACACAAATTCAACACATCTCCAAGCTTCCAAGGGCCTTGGGGAAGCCTCATTCTTAGAGATATTGAAAGAAAAGCAGAGAAAGACTTATGCTTTCTTTTTCCCTTTTTCTTTTTTTTTTCTTTTCTTTTCCTTTTTTTTTTTTTTTTTTTTTGAGACAGAGTCTTACTCTGTCACCAGGCTAGAGTGCGGTGGCGTGATCTCGGCTCACTGCAACCTCCGCCTCCTGGGTTCAAGCAATTCTCCTGCCTCAGCCTCCCGAGTAGCTGGGACTACAGGTGCCTGCCACCACACCTGGCTAATTTTTTAATTTTTAGTAGAGACGGGGTTTCACCATGTTGGCCAGGATGGTCTCGACCTCTTGACCTCATGATCCACCCACCTCGGCCTCTCAAAGTGCTGGGATTACAGGCGTGAGCCACCATGCCCGGCAAGACTTACACTTTCTAATGAGGTGGAATGAGGGAAATTTTGACTAAAGTTATCTCCACTAGACTCAGCATCATTTTTTTTAATGGTCAATAAACACTTTTTTATTTTTGATTTAAATGACAAATGACTTATCCTGAAAATGGTCAGCTGTCTCAGAGACATTCTGGAATGGAAAGAAAGCCTCAGGAAAGAGCTGATGTGACTTGCTAAAAGTCACTTCTATAGACAATAGAATAAATATTGTCTATAGAATAATAGACAATAGAATAAATATTGTCTATAGAATAATAAACAATATAGACTTCTATAGACAATAGAATAAAGAAGGCAAATTCTGTATGATTACCATCTACTTGTATGAGGATGTGGCAGGCAGACTTCAAGGTAGTTCCCCCATTATCCTTATCTCTTCATGTTCCCACCTTTGTGCAGTTCTCTCCTCTTGGGTGTGGGTAGGACCAATGGCTTGCTTCTGAGCCATGGAATATAGCGAAGGTAATGGAATGTCACTCCCATGATTATGGTATGTTATAAAATACTCTATGTTGTTAGCAGATTTATCCTAGAGGCTCTCCTTGCTGGATTCCCATGTTGGGAAAGCCCTCACAGTTTACAAGTATGAGGGCTCTTTAAGTGTGGGTGGTCTCTAAGAACCATAGGTGTCCTCAAGGAAAATACAGGCAGCAGACCCTAGGAGCTGAAAGCAGCCTCCAACCAAGGAAGAAGCTAGAACCTCAGTCCCCCAACCACAAGGAAATGATATGATACAAAGAACCTGAGAGAGCTGGGAAGTGGCTTCTTTCTCAGCTGAGAAGTGGTTTCTTCCCCAGTCTGTCTTTCAGGAAAATACGTCCTGGCTGACACCTTGATTACACCTTTGTTGGACACTAAGCAGAGGAGCCAACTAAGCTGTGCCTGGACTTCTACTCATAGAAACTATGGGATAATCAGTGTGTGTTGTTTTAAGCCACTAAGTTTGTACTAATATGTTACACTGCAATAGAAAAATAATGCAGGGGTCCTTTGCTGGGTAATAGCATTCTCCAGCATCCTCCTTTCATATTCCATGGAAACATCTGGGAGTACTTAGAAAAAACTTCAGGGTTTCTTCTAGCATTCTTTATCAATCTCAAAATTTCCCCATATTTCTTAAAATGAGGGGACTTAAAAATGAGTCCCCATAGCCAGGCACAGTGGCTCACGCCTGTAATCCCAGCACTTTGGGAGGCCGAGGTACGCAGATGACCTGAAGTGAGGAGTTTGAGACCAGCCTAACCAACTTGGAGAAACCCCGTCTCTACTAAAAATACAAAATTAGCCTGGCGTGGTGACACATGCCTGTAATCCCAGCTACTCGGGAGGCTGAGGCAGGAGAATCACTTGAACCCAGGAGGCAGAGGTTGCAGTGAGCCGAGATCGCGCCATTGCACTCCAGCCTGGGCGACAAGAGTGAAATTCTGTTTCAAAAAAAAAAAAAAAATGAATCCCCATATTTCCTACCTCAATATAACTGTGACTCTCAACCAAAATGTATTATTAATGTCTCATATATACATATATATTCATTTAAAATTGTATTTTATTGTTTCATTTGTTGCTTCATCTCTGTTTATCAGACACCCAAACACAGTCATTATTAGTACAAATCAGTAGATGTTTTAGTACCATATTAAAATATCTACAACTCTACTTTCACCAGAATTTTTTTAAATGTAAAAACAAAAATTGAATCACAATTTATAAATTTAGAGAAAAAATGTACTCTCGGAGTTCTTTGTTCTAACTTTCTCATTTTACAAATAAGAAAGATGATCCCCTCCAAGAATTAATAATTTGTTAAGCCTAGACAAAGAGTTATTGTCAGAATGGGACAAGAATGAAATTTACATCGATAGGGCACCTGCAGTGTTCAAGGCACTGTGATAAATACTTCTGTGTTACCACTTCGTCCTTAACAGTTTTGTAAAGAATGCATTGCTTTCCCCATGACAGGGTACCCTTCTAGAGATTATTTTTTCCTTTATTTTTCAATAAGAAAGGTGCCTTAAATTCACTAGTTGAAGATTCCCTTAGAAAGTGGGAACCAGGAGGGTACAATGGAGGGTCAGAATGCGTTAGAAACATGGAGGCAACTGCACTTAGAAGAGTGAGTACAGGGCTAGCAGCCCCATTTTCCAGGCAAAGCTGTATAAAACTAGCCCCTTTTAGAGATGTAAAAGCAATCTGATCAATCCCTTGTAGAGAAACTTTAGTTTAAAAATACTGAGTTCAGAGAATATGGCCCCAAAATTCAGGACAACAACGTACTTTAATTTTTTTTTTTTCCTCGAGACAGAGTCTTGCTCTGTCACCCAGGCTGGAGTACAGTGGTGCAACCTCGGTTCACTGCAACCTCCGCCTCCTGGGTTCAAGCAATTCTCCTGCCTCACCCTCTTGAATAGCTGAGACTACAGGCGCAAGTCACCATGCACAGCCAATTTTTGTATTTTTGTTAGAGACGGGGTTTCTCCATATTGGCCAGGCTGGTCTCGAACTCTTGACCTTGTGATCCACCCGCCTCAGCCTCCCAAAGTGCTGGGATTACAGGCGTGAGCCAAGGGCTTAAAAGATATATTGCCCATCTCCCAAGGGAAGACAGAGAGGACTACAGGACACTGACCCTATATCTATGATTTCAGGCATAACTGATTCAATCAGGAATCAAATTATAGTTTGCATCAGTTATCTATTGCTGCATAACAAACCACCCCCAAAGCTTAGTGGCTTAGAACAAACACCATTTATATAGCTCATGATTCTACAGGTCAGTTGAGTGGGTCTTCTGGTCTGGTCCAGCTCAGTTACTCTCTGTTGGCCTTGCTCAGACATCCCTGGCCAGCCGGCAGGTCAGCTGGATGACTTAGGATAATATGGTAAGCAGAATAAGGGTCCTCAGAAATGTCCATGAATTAATCCTCAGAACTTATAAATATGTTATCTTACAGGGCAAAAAAAGACTTTGTAGATGTGATGAAGAGTGTAGAGCTTGAGATGGAAGATCATCCTGGATTATCTGGGTGGACCCAGTCTAATCACACGAGTCCTTAAAAGCAGAGGACCTTTTCCAACTGGGTGTAAGAAATGGGAAGGAAGAAGGAGGAGGAGAGATTCAAAGCATGAGAAGATATGACCCGCCATTAGCAATTTGGAAGAGAGAACAAGGGAGCTTTAAGCCAAGGAGTGTGGGTAGATTTTCAAAGTTGAAACAACCATCAGTTGACAATTGGCAAGAAACTAAAGATCTCAATTATACAACCACAAGAAACTGATTTCTCCCAACAACCCAAATGAGCAAGGAATGTCCATTCTTACCTGGATTGAGGATGGGAAAAAAAATTATATTTATCAAACCAAGAGTATTGGGATGAGTTATTTCAAAGACTGTTTGAGTCCCTAAGCAGATCTTTCTGGTTAAGATGTAGGGATAAGAAGATTTAATTAATATAGTGGTTTACAGCATGGGCTTCATGGTAGGCAGATAACACTCCTCCGCAAAGGTTCATGTCCTAATCCCCAGAAGCTGTATGTTAGGTTAAATAGAAAAGGAGAATTAGGCTCGGCACGGTAACTCGTGCCTATAATCCCAGCACTTAGGGAGACTGAGGCAGGTGGATCATGAGGTCAAGAGATTGAGACCATCCTGGCCAACATGGTGAAACCCCATCTCTACTAAAAATACAAAATTAGCTGGGCGTGGTGGCACATGCCCGTAGTTCTACCTACTTGGGAAGCTGAGGCAGGAGAATTGCTTGAACCCGGGAGGCAGAGGTTGTGGTGAGCTGAGATCGCATCACTGCACTCCAGCCTGGGGACAGAGCAAGACTCTGTTTCAAACAAAAAAAGAAAAGAAAAGGAGAATCAAAATTGTATATGGATAGATTTCTAATCAGCTAATCTTAATATAAGGATATTGCCCCAGATTATCCAAGGGGGCTCAATGTAATTACAAGGGACTTTAAACATGGAAGAAGGGGGCAGAAGTGTCAATGTCAGAGTTCTGCTGCATGAGAATGAGATGAGCAGACACCGCTTGCTTTGAAGATAAAGGAATGGACCATGAACCAAGGGAAGCAGGTGGCCTCAAAAAGCTGGAAAGGGGCAAGGAAATAAGATTATCTCCCAGAACCTCCAGAAGGAATACAGCTCTGCCAACACCTTGACTGTAGTCCAGTAAGACCCACGTTGGACTGCTGACCTGCAGATCTAGAAAATAATACATGTGTGCTATTTAAGCTGCTAAGCTTGTGGTATTTTTTTTTTTAATGTCAGCAACAGAAAACTAATGCAAGAGCATCTCATTCACATATCTGGTGGCTGGAAGACTGGTTGATCAGGGAACCTCAACTCTGATGACCCCTCAACTCCAACAAGCAAGTCTGAACTTCTTCCCATAATGGGCTCAAGGATCCAAAATCCAGAAAGAGAGGAAACATTTTCGTTTCCAAATGCTTTTACATCTCTTCTTTAGCCATTACTGTCTGACTGCTCAAAGGGTGTCATAAGTCTAGTCTAGATTCAGGAGAGGAAAAACAGACTCCACCTCTTGATGAGAGAAGTTGCAATCTAACAAGCCAGTGCAAGGGAGTGGGAGGAGAAATATTTGTGGTCATCTTGTAATCTACTACATGATCTGAGAAGCAGCTCAGTGTGTGAACCAAAAACGCCTGCTAGGGAAAGGCATCATTCCAGTTTCTGTGGCTAGGGTGGAATGGAAGACTGAGTCTCACTCTCCATCTAGGACTTAACAACAGCATTGACTCTGCTCCCAGTGCTTCTCCTACTATGGCCAAAACAAGAAACAGTGCCCTTTCCCTACCTCCTTCTCCCTCAGCCCCTAAATGCAGGAAGCATCATGCTAACATTTCTCAGAGAACTGTCAGTCCAAGGAGATGTCTGACCACATATAGTGGGAAATGTTACAAACTTGCTGTGAATATCACCTAGGGAGAGGGCCCAAGGTTCCACCTTCTGGTGATGAACAGCAGAGGCATGAGGGTCACACCCTGAAATGTGGAGACACCCATATAGTACAGTTGTACAGATAAAGAAATTGAAATTTTGAAGAAATGAAATGATTTGCTCAAAGTTGTATCATGGCAGAACTGAGCTAGATCCCAGAAATATGGACTATTGGGAGGCAGCAAAATATAGGAGGGCAAACAGAAACCTTGGAGATACACACACTGCAATCAGACTCTGCTGATTACCAATAAACACCCTTCCTTTCCTCCACCTCCCTGCTTGGCAGAATTTCAATTTCATTTCGATTTCCACTCCTCTCCCTATGGTTCCAGGAAGGGTGGCCCCTACCCCAAGTTTGAGGAATAAACCTCAGTTCAGCTAAGACAGTGATAGTGGCCCTATTCCTTTTGTCTATAATTACAGTTGATCCATGAACAACACAGGTTTGTTGTTGGAATTGCATGTGTCCAATTATATATAGATTTTCTTCTGCCTCTGCCAGTGTTGAGAGAGCAAGATCAACCCCTCCTTGTCATCCTTCTCCTGAGCCTATTCAATGTGAAAACAAGGATGAAGACCTTTATGATGATCTATGTCCACTTAGTGAATAGTTAATGTATTTTTCTTCCTTTGAATTTTCTTAGTAACATTTTCTTTTCTTTAGCTTTTATTGTACAAATAGAGTATATAATGCATATAACATACAAAATATGTGTTAATCAATGATTATGTTATTGGTAAGGCTTCCAGTCAACAGTAGGATATTAGTGGTTAAGTTATACACCAAGTTTTGACTGTGCAGAGGTCGGCACCAGCAAACCGCAGCATTGTTGAAGGACCAGTATAGTTTAGCTATAAGCATGGGCAGTACTGGCTCTATGGGCATGCAGTCAGTCCACATTGGGTCTTGTGCTCAGAAGGACCTAATGCTTCATTCAATGCTTGTTGTCATCCTAAAATTCTTAGTACTTGTTAAACAAGAGATCCTGAATTTAATTTTGCACTGAGCCCTGCAAATTATGTAACTGTTCCTAAGCATATGGTGCAATTCTGGTGAAAATGACACGGGGAAGCTTGTTGGAGAACTTTTAATAAATATTTTCTTCGTTGTTATTGACAGGAAACATACACACACACATATACACGCACAAAGACATGGCCTTCTTCTTCTGCATGCAATGCCTGGAACTCCTGCAGCCATCTTGCACCCCTGAGCAAAACAAAGCTTACGAGCTTGACAGAGCAGAAAGTTGGAAAGAACCTAAATTCTGATGATGCCACTAAGCTGCTGAATGAATGAGCCTTTGGGTGTTTTGTCATAAGACATAATAAATCTTCTGCTTTGTTTTTACCATTTGAGATGGAATTTTCCTGAAAGATTTTGCAGAATACGCTTAATCGACAAGTATTAACTAGATGACTTTGAGAAAGGTATTTGACTTTGGTGAACGTATTTTCCTATCTATAAAATAAGAGCAACGCCACCTCACACACATGTTGTGAGAAATAAATAATATTTGGCACATGACAGGTGAATTAGTTCATTCTTGCACTGCTATAAAGAAATACCTGAGACTGGGTAATTTATTTTAAAAAGGAACAAGAGGTTTAATTGGCTCACAGCTCCAAGGGCTGTACAGGAAGCATGATGCTGGCATCTGCTCAGCTTCTGGCAGAAGACAAAAAGGAATCATGGCAGAAGGTAAAAGGGAAGCATGCTCCTCTTACCTGGCCAGAGCAGGAGCAAGAGAGAGAGAGGGCAGGGAGGTGCTACACACTTTTAAACAACCAGATCTCACAAGAACTCACTATCATGAGAACAGCACCAAGGGGGATGGTGTTTAACCATTCATAAGAAACCATTCCCATGATTCAATCACCTCCCACTAGGTCCTGCCTTCGACAATGGGGATTACAATTCACCATGAAATTTGGCCAAGGACATAGATCCAAACCATATTAGCAAGGAATAGTCCAATGATGGTAGTAATAGTGATTGTCATTGTGTTGTTATTATTGTAGTTCCTAGCCTAGTGCTATCATTTATCATAACCTACAACCTCCTCCCATTCCTACCCTATTTGAGATATATTTCAGTTCACCACCCATAGGCCACTTAAATATATATTCAATCACAAGGAAAACACTTCAGGTAAGAAAATTCTATATAGTGCCTATGAGTCATGTGAATGCCAATTGTGAAAGCTGCTTAGTTCACATCTGTATGTACGCTCCACTAAACCAGCTCACTTATCCCATACCTCAACCAGGAACTATCAAAAGTAAATTAGAACTTAGATCTTCACATAACAATATAGTTCTCAAAATCATAATACCGAGTGAAAAAAGTTGTAAACTGATATGTGTTGTATGCCACATGTTGCCCTTAAATGAATGTGAAATAATCATAATGACTTCTGCTTCTGGGAAGATGAAGTAAATGTATTTTTTCCTATTCTTCCCACTAAGTACACCTTAAAAACAAAACAAAACAAACAAAAACGCTGGATGTTAGATCTAAAGCTCTAAAGCTAACATATAAAAAGACTTTGAAAGGTGAAGAGAAGGAGGTCAACAGCCTAGTGCCTGGGGAACTGGAAGAATGGCATTGTGGTGGATTACACAGCTTTTCTTTTTCTTTTTCTTTTTCTTTTCTTTTTTTTTTTTTTTTTTTTTTTTTGAGACGGAGTCTCGCTCAGTCGACCAGGCTGGAGTGCAGAGGCGCAACCTCGGCTCACTGCAAGTTCCACCTCCCGGGTTCACGCCATTCTCCTGCCTCAGCCTCCAGAGTAGCTGGGACTACAGGCGCCCACCACCATGCCCAGCTAATTTTTTTTTGTATTTTTAGTAGAGACTCAGTTTCACCATGTTAGCCAGGATGGTCTCGATCTCCTGACCTCGTGATCTGCCCGTCTCAGCCTCCCAAAGTGCTGGGATTACAGGCATGAGCCACCGCGCCCAGCCAGCTTTTCTTTCTTGCTTTTTTTTTTTTTTTTTTTTTTTTTTTTGAGATGGAGTCTCACTCTGCCACCAGGCTGGAGTGCAATGGTGTGATCTCGGCTCACTGCAACCTCTGCCTCCCGGGTTCAAGAGATTCTCCTGCCTCAGCCTCCCAAGTACCTGGGACTACAGGTGCGTGCCACCACCCCCTGTATTTTTAGTAGAGACGGGGTTTCACCATGTTGACCAGGATGGTCTCGATCTCTTGACCTCGTGATCTACCTGCCTCCACCTCCCAAAGTGCTGGGATTACAGGTGTGAGCCACCGCGCCCGGCCCATAGGTTTTCTTTTAACTTCATATATCCCAGACTTGAAGCAAAAGTAGCCTGCACTCAGGAAACACCAACAGGCTTGGACAAAAAGACCCTGGTAAAATTCTGCTCAGTCTGGCCACAGACCGAGGGACAGGACAACCTACAGCAACAGAAAACTTGTAGGAGTAACTGCTCTACTCCAGCCAAACACCACAAAAGAAAACTGTGGCCCACCTGCCATGCCATCTCCGTCAGCAAAGGCTGAGTGGGAAGCTTAGACTTCTGCCCACCTCATAAAGCTGTAACAAAGTGATGAACACCCCCACTGTAGCCCTGCCCAGGGTGGTGCCAGAGAAGGCCAGGTAAGACACTAAGACTTTCATCCCATGGGCCAGTAAGGAGCTCCCTGGCCTCTCATGATGTCTATGGAGACCACATGGGGTAGGTGCTGAAACTCTTACCCCACCCCGCAGTAAGGAGGAGCCCATCTGATGCCATAGGTATCAACAGAGACCAAGTGGGAAACCTGGACTTTTATCTCCCTGTGGCACAAACAAGTTGATAGCCCCCTTCTTCTGCCAGAGTAGTGTCAGAATAACCCAGTTAAAACAAAAAAATTAGGCTAGGTGTGGTGGCTTACACCTATAATCCCAGCACTGTGGGAGGCTGAGGAGGGCAAATCACGAGGTCAAGAGATCGAGACCAACCTGGCCAACATGATGAAACCCTGTCTCCGCTAAACACACACACACACACACACACACACAAAATAGCTGGGCATGGTGGTGTGCACCTGTAATCCTAGCTACTCACTAGGCTGAAGCAGGAGAATCGCTTGAACCCAGGAGGTGGAGGTTGCAGTGAGCCAAGATCACACCACTGCACTCCAGCCTGGCGACAGAACAAGATTCTGTCTCAAAAAAAAAATAAAAAATAAAAAAAAATAAAAAAAATAAAAATTAAATAAGATCCAGTGTCACATAACACCCTACAAAAATGCCCAAGTTTCAGTCAAAAAACATTTATCCTATCAAGAACCAGAAGGATCTCAAACTGAGTGGAAAAAAGACAGCACTAAGACAAGAGAGAAATTAAAATGATCTGACAAAAATTTAAAACACCCACAATAAAAATGCTTCAATGAGCAATTATGAACACACTTAGGAATGAACAGACAAAAAGCGGCAGCAAAGATACAGAACCAAATTGAGGCTTTAAAACTGAAAAATACGGTAGATACAAAAAAATACATAACAATACAGAAATAAAAACCTCAGTCAGTGGACTCAACAGCAGAATAAAGGGAACAGAGGAAGAATCAGTGAACTGCAAAATAGAACTATAGAAATTATTCATTCTGAACACAGGGGAGGATATAGGCGGGCAGATCACGAGGTCAGGAGATCAAGACCATCCTGGCTAACGTGGTGAAACCCCGGCTCTACTAAAAATATTAAAAAATTAGCCGGGTGTAGTGGTGGGCGCCTGTAGTCCCAGCTACTTGGGAGGCTGAGGCAGGAGAACAGAGTGAACCCAGGAGGTAGAGCTTGCAGTGAGCAGAAATTGAGCCTCTGCACTCCAGCCTGGGGGACAGAGCAAGATTCCATTAAAAAAAAAAAATTCCTGTGTTACACTCGGTGTCTACATGCAAACCCAGCTGTAAGACAAGTCTCTAATGCCTGACTCCTCAAAGTCAGATTCGAGGACCAGCACATCAGTATCACCTGAGAGCTTTTTGAGGAATATCACAGACCTAACAGGCCTGAATCTGTACCTGCGAGATCCTCAGGTTTAAGGTTGGGCATGGTGGCTCACATATGTAATCCCATTACTTTGGGAGGCCAAGGTGGGAGGATCGCTTAAGCCCAGGAGTTCATGACCAGGCTGGGCAACATCGTGAGACTCTATGTCTTAAATAAATAAATATTCCCAGGTTTGCCTGAAAGTCTGAGAATTATTTCTCTAGCTGACTTCTCCTTTGCCCCAACCAAATGGACACCCCTGCATCCATCCCTCTTACACAAAAAGTCTGGACTTCCCTATGAATCGCAGGTTAGAAGCAGACCAGAAAAGAATCAATGTATTAAACTAGGAAAAGTATTGGCCTAAGAGGTCTGAGTTTTAAATCTTCATCCCGAACTTTTGTATCAGTGTTGGCAGGATTGCTGGTTTTTATGTTTGTTTTCCTTATGAATTTAGGAGCGAAGATAAACTAGAAAACTAGAAGACTCTTCTATTTGAATATTCTAGGATTCTATTACATGCCAATCAGATTACCCAAAACTACGTAGGCAAAGCTCATGCAGAGGGAAGGTCTTTACCATGTCTGGTGTATGATTATGACAGGAATATTTTTGAATCTAACTGTAATTCTATTTAGGAATTTGGATGACTTGAGCTTTGCACATGTAGCTTGTAATATCACCAGAGACCTGTCACAGAATTGTAACCTTGTAACTCACCTGTTGATGCTCAAATATATACATATATAATTTTAATAGTACCCATTACCCATAAACTTCCATTATAACACTATTTCCACTCGGTCATAATTTTATAAAAAATTCCCTATTGGCTAAAATTTTCCAGGCTTAATTACACTCTTGAGGTGAACTTTTTCAGTTAAACTCCACTTAAGCCAATTTTGAGCTCTTTGAATGAAGGAAAAATATATATATGCCAGGCTCTTAAAAATAATTGTCAGGCAGGTTCTCTCTCTTTTTTTTTTTTTTTTTACATTGTTTATTTAACACACTGTCATCCATACTTCACAAAAGGTCTGACCTGTTTTGCATCTTAAATTTCCCAACAATGGAGGCAGAAGTGCTTTTTTGCTCAGAAGTCCCCAGTAACTCTTTCAATTATCTCCTCTGCCATGGAGAATTATGGAGAGTCTGTAAAACAGGTAGTTAGTTCTAGGCTTGTGGGGCCACTTATGAGGCAGAATTTAGTTACTACACATTAACTCTCTTCCTTACAACCATGTCAAAGTTTTCCATTTAGGGACTAATGAGAAAAATGTCATTTGGGTTATTGATCCAGTGTGAGTCATCTAGAATGGGGAAAAATAGGTAATCACCACTATTTTGAATCACTTCCTTTATTGTTTCTAAACTTGATTCTGGAACACACAGCCTCTCTTGATTGTGTTATTTCTACAAGGGAAAAACAAGCTTTGACTTATCTCTCAGAACAATTAGAAGGCAGTGTCTTCTGGCTTTTGGTCCTGTGTATGATCCTCTGTTTGGTTGGTTGGTTTTTTTTTTTTTTTTCTTCTAGCAAATGCTTTGTATTCACTCTGTACATCTTCATTTGGTTGACTGGGAGCAGGAAGTCAGCCAGAATACTCACAGCTGTCCTCTGTGGCATGGCCAGCCAAAGGCAGGGCAAGAGTGAATTCTTTGCTGGATTCTTCATGCCCAGGCCTTGGTACCAATTGACCAGTGATGGAGACTTACTTCTTGATTCTAAAGAGATCTCTCCAGTAGGGTTGCACAGAAAGGATGAGAAACCCTCATGGATTTCAATTGCCCCTTCTCCCACCTAAAGCTTCTGCATGTTGCTTAAGGAAGAACCATGCCTGAAGAGCTCCATTTAGGCAGAAATAGTCTTCTGCAGAAAGGCAAGATGCCTTGGACCACTGACTTCTTTTCTGCTAGAGCTCAACTCTGCCCTCTTCATTTCAGGGAAGCCTTTTCTGCCTTCTTTGAAGAGGTCACTTTGCTCTCTGCTCAATGGTCACACTGATCTTTTAGTCCTGGACTGTGCTATCCCGCCTCCTGCCACAGGACCTTGGCACATGCCATTTCCTTTGTCTGAGACACGCTAGCTACCCCTCTTTCTCTAGTAAGCTCTATTCATTATTTATATCTTAGTTTATATTTCCTCAGGGAAGAAATCCAGGTTTTTGGTAAGTATGAATGATCGTGTATTAAATAAACATTTTAAAAAAGAGATAACCTGTCCGAGAGTGGTGGCTCAAGCCTGTAATCCCAGCACTTTGGGAGGCCGAGATGGGCAGATCACGAGGGCAGGAGATCGAGACCATCCTGGCTAACACGGTGAAACTCCGTCTCTATTAAAAAATACAAAAAACTAGCCAGGCGAGGTGGCAGGCGCCTGTAGTCCCAGCTACACGGGAGGCTGAGGCAGGAGAATGGCGTAAACCCAGGAGGCGGAGCTTGCAGTGAGCTGAGATCCCGCCACTGCACTCCAGCCTGGGCGACAGAGCGAGACTCCGTCTCAAAAAAAAAAAGATAACCTGCCAGGCGCGGTGGCTCATGCCTGTAATCCCAGCACTTTGGGAGGCCGAGGCAGGTGGATCACATGAGGTCGGAAGGTTGAGATCAGCCTAATCAACATGGAGAAATCCTGTCTCTACTAAAAATACAAAAATTAGCCGGGCGCGGTGGTGCATGCCTATAATCCCAGCTACTTGGGAGGCTGAGGCAAGAGGATCACTTGAACCCACCAGGGGGAAGTTGCGGTGAGCCGAGATCGCATCATTGCACTCCAGCCTGGGCAACAAGAGTGAAAGTCCATCTCACACACAGAAACACACACAAAAGAAAAAAAAAAAAAAGAGAAATAACTTGCCTGACAGTGATTTTCCCAATTAAGTCAACCTCTCCTAATGTTTTGGAACATACCAACATATGCTCCTGTTTCATATTACCTGTTACTGCTATCATCTTACATTTATTTGAGATATTTTTTGCTTTATTAATAAGTGTATATAGTCTAGCTGCATGAATATTTAGACCATATATAATCCTGATGCTTGACATAGGGCTTAGCACATAGCAGGTACTCAGTAATTATTAGATAAAATGACAAATATTTGGCTGGGTGTGGTAGCTCATACCTGTAATCCCAGCACTTTGGGAGATGAAGGTGGGTGGATCACTTGCAGTCATGAGTTCGAGACCAGCTTGACTAACATGGTGAAACCCCATCTGTACTAAAAATACAAAAATTAGCTGGGCATGGTGGTGCATGCCTATAGTCCCAGCTACTCAGGAGGCTGAGGCAGGAGAATCACTTGAATCCAGTAGGTGGAGGCTGCTGTGAGCTGAGATTGTGGCACTGCACTCCAGCCTGGGTGACAGAGGGAGACACCGTCCCGCCCCCAAAAAAGACAAATATTTGTTAGACAGTGTGAATGAATGAATACATCATTTATTAGACATTTTCAAGGGGAAGGAAGATCACAGGGCCTAACCCAGCTCTCCCAAATGCCTCAGCATCAGAAGAATGTGCCTTTTCTCTCTTACGATGTTGTTCTCATCTTGATATATAAGACCTGTGAAATAAGTAAAAGGACGGAAAGGGAAGAGTTCCGAAGAGGATCTGGGGAAGCCTCCATTGAACTCTATGTAAAACACCTTCTGAGCCAAAATGCTATAAAGCTAGAGATAAACCTAGGAGATCATTCCTGGGATTTTACAAGTGAAGAAAATGAGACTCATGATTCACTGTAGTTACTGGCAGACCCCACCCCTTCTTACTCCTCATCTCTTCCTGATCCACTGTTCCCACGAGCTGACAGCCATTAACAGAGATGCAAAAATTGAAGAGAGTGCAGAAATTACCAGGAGCTGAAGCCCTGAGCAGAGACGACCACAGGAGAGGAAGAGAGTGATTAATTACACATGAAACCATAGGGTCTAGCTTCACTGGGAAGGCCCCAAGGGTATAATTGTCCTCTTTTTTCCATAATCTCTAGTGAGCTCTTTCATTCTTTAATCTATGAAGACACTAAAGGGGGATCAGATAGAAAACCTTACCCAAGTCTCACTCATTTCGTTAATGTAAATCCCACCTTTGCCCCTTTCAAGTTGCTTGTAACCAATCTGTATCTAAGTTTCCTCATCCATAAAATGGGAACAGTTGAGCCCATCTTTTAGGGTTATTGTGAGAATGAAATGGAATACGATTTATACAGTGCCTGTGCATGGCATGTACGAAATGCTTCAGATGACCTAGTTTAATTCAACATTAAACATATACGTGAGTGCTTACTATATGTCTGTGTGTGACTAAGCTAAGTACTACGGTTGGGACTTGCATTATGATGGAGGAAGAAAAACATATTTAAGAAACAAAAGAATTGCAGGTAAGGTTCAGAGATATGAATAAAATATTACAGAGAAACTGGAACAGAGTGGGGTTTGGCTACTCGTAAATAAGTTAAACCAGGAGATCCTCTTTGAGGATGTGACATGCAAACTGATTCAACCATGTAAAAAGTTGGGGAAAGTGTGTTTTGACCCAGGAAATACCAGAAAAACAAAGTATAAGGTACTGAGGTGGGGATGTCCTTATTCCCAGTGCAATGGGAAGCCTATGGAAGTGTTTCAGCAGGAGTAAGAGAGAACCTGAGTTATGTTTTAAAAAGATCTCTCTGTCTGTTATGTGGAGAGAATGGGTTTTGATGGGACAGAGAGGCCAGTTAGAAAGCTCGTGTGGAAATGAAGGTCAGAGATAGATCAGTGGTGGTATGGCCTAGGGTGAATGGGAGGGAGAAGAGTGAACACAATTAAGATGTATTTTAGAGACAGAAGCAAGGATGATCTGCAGGAAAGGGGAGGTGGTAGGAAAAAAGGAGGAATTGAGGTTGAGTCCTAGTTTTTTGTCTTAAACAACTGAAAATAATGATGTTATTTGTCAAGATGGAGAAAAATGGAAGAATGAGACCCCGGGGCTTTTAGTGTTTGCTTTTCTTTTCTCTCTTTCTTTTTTTTTTTTTTTTAAACAATGTGGGAGATAGATCTGGGAATCTAGAAATCTGTGTTGTTCAATAAAATATAACTCCTCTAAGAAAGGTTTTAACAACATGGAAAGTACGAATTTATCCAGAATGGTGACATGCAGAGCTCTTGAGGAGAAAGAAAATGAATTAGTTCACTTCTAGCGATGCTACCCATTCTTCAGAAATTGGGGTTACTTCCTTCTGATGACAGCGTCCTCATATACGCTATGAGATCATTTTTCTAACATTTTTCTTAATGCAGATAAGTAAACAATGATGCAAGTACCATGCGTCTTTGTTTCCCGGGAATCCCATTTAACTGCATTTCCTTTTTTTGTCCTCTGTTTTTTCTTTTGAGGTTTGAGGCAGAAAAATTCTTAAAAACGGCACAGAGAACACAGCGCATGCCTTTGTTCCGGGAATTTAGTAATGTCAGTCACACCCCTGTTTAGGAAAAATCCAAGAATTTACCTTTAAAAAGTAATTAAGGTTTTGAGGGATCTTACTTTATTATAACAGATGGCAAAGCCTGTAAACAACTCAGTGTCACTTTCATAAAAGCTTTTTATTTTTAACACAAATACAGTGAAAAGAGCATTAGACCTGAGAAAAGAGAGCAGTCCCAACTCAACCATTAAAAGTCACCTGCCCTCTGTGGGCTTTGGTTGGTTTGCTGGGGAATAAAGAGAACTTGGACTCCACATCCTTTCCAGATTTAATGGTCCATCAAATGTTGGCCAGGATGAGACAAACTTGCTCACACTAATCAAGGTGATGAACGTGTGTGCATTTGCATTTCCTGGTCTTTGATTTCCCAGATGCTCTGCCTTGCTCTCTGCAATGCAGCCCATCTCTTTGATAGCCTGTCGGCTTGAGAGCTTGAGAGCTCTTTCCATAAACTCTAAATTGGCAATGAAGTTTAGAGAAAAGAAACAGCCTTTATGTTTCACAACCAACCCTCAGCATAAATGTCGTCTGGGGGCCACATGTCTTGGACAGGAGTCATTTTCAACTAAGAAAATGACTTCAAGTCACAAGTCATTCCAGCTTTGATTCATTTTGGGAAGCTGCCTTGCCTGCCTGACAAACAGGGGAACCACCATCAGAGGGAATGTACGATGTGTAATGCCATGATAATCAGGCTTGTCAACTTATTTTATAACAAATCTGTGGCTTTGATTGGAAACTAAGGTGAAAGCCATGGCTACAAAGTGATGGGCGGTAAGACAGGAATGAGGCAGGATGGTGAAGCACAAAGGTAGCAGGCTAGAAGCACAGATCTTCTCTCTAGCCCCACCCTTGCCCCTTGCTGCACATCCTTGGGTAATTCATTCTGTTAGACTCAGTCTCCTCATCTGCAAAGTGCTGGAGTTGAACCATCACCTCTCATGTCTCTTCCAGTTTGGAGATTCCACAAGCAGTTGCAGCATCCTGTTAGTTTCTATGCACACAGGACAAGAGAACAGTGCTATCTGGCCCAACTGGACTTGATACATCACATTCTTCCTCCCACAGAGAAATCTCAGGCAAGGAGGAGTGAAGGAACAGGGACTGGGGCTTGGGGAGGCTCTAATGAAGGATTTCACCTTTCCCTGAAGGTTTCCACTAGGGTCTTTGAGTTGGAGCCAAGACAGGTGGCGACTAGAGGGGAGTGGTGATTAGTAAGACATGATGAGGTGGAACCTGCAGGGTGAGGCATTTACTTTGTCCTTCTCTACAGGAGGAGAATGAACAGATGGAGCCTTAGACCTTCACAAACATTTTGTTAACTTAACCTTGAATGTGGAAAGAGGCAAAAGCCTAAACCCTAAAGGCCAAAAATATCAATATTGATTCTCTTTTCTCTCTAAAAAGAAAAGAGGTCAATCCCATAATATTTCCCTGGATTGAAACTATTCATAGTCTCTTAAAACACATGACTGGAGCCAGAGAGTAGGATTTAGAGAGGGGACTTTGCCTTTTGGGCTTTTTAAAATGGAAAGTAATGACTGGTATTTTGCTCAATGAAACATTTCTCCTAAGAAGCTAATAATTGTTTGAGCAATATGGTTTCAATTATTCTTAACAGTGTTAGCAACTACCAGTGCCCTGAAAAGCTTTCAGGTAGAAGGAGACAATAGCTCTATCAGGAGTTATCATATGCCCTAAACCAAGGCATGGACTTGCTGTCCCTTTTTGAACACTACTGTTTTTTCCATTCAGTTGAATATGAATTCTGTGTCATGCACTCTGTTATACATTGAGAAGGTGATAAACAGGACAGATAAGTCTCAGCCCTCTCCTATCTTTTACATAAATTTGATTCCCTTCCTGTTTTTTAAGTTCTTCCATAATGTGGCCCTGGTCTATCAACCCAAAGTATTTTCCACTATTCATCCGTGTATTTTAACCTATTCTGCTGTTTGTCCCCCCACACACATACACAGATACCTCACCAGCACATTCACACACACAAACATAATATTCAGCTCCCCATTGCTTCATTTTTTCATATTACCCTATACTACTGATACAACCTATACTACTGATACTCTACAACCTCCTACTCATTTCTCTAAATCCCACCCAGATTTGAAGTCTCAACAACAATACACCATCTCAGGAAATTTCTTTGCTAACTTTACTTTATACCCTTTTGCCCACACATCTAATCAATCCTTTTTTCTAGCACCCCTTTTTCCTTCTTATTTGCTGT
Organism: Rhinopithecus roxellana; assembly: GCF_007565055.1. Classification (NCBI taxonomy): domain Eukaryota; kingdom Metazoa; phylum Chordata; class Mammalia; order Primates; family Cercopithecidae; genus Rhinopithecus; species Rhinopithecus roxellana. The sequence goes on from NC_044567.1 coordinate 36,205,533, forward strand.
ATGCCAATTTGATTATCATTTATAAATTCTATAGTCCTCAGAAAAATAAATAATATTTTACATCTTTAGTAGCCCCAAAATATTTGTTTAGTGTTAGTCTCAAAATAAGTTTTCAAGTCCTTGCTTGGTTGGTTAAACATGTTGTCAGTAATCAAGATAAGCTACTATAATGATGGTAGAAACTCAACCAGATGGCAGATGTTTAGAGCAACATGCTTTAATCTAATTAACATGCTTTAATCTACTACATTTATCTGAACCTTAAGCAGACCTTTCCCTTAACTCTATAATTATTAAAATCACAAAACATTCCAGGATATCATACTTTAAAGTGGCACATATCTAAAATATCTAAGTACAATTTACTACCTTTCTAACTTCAATTATTATACTTAATTAAAATTAAAGTTTTTTTTTTTAAAAAAACCTGTTTTTTCTTTACAGCTCTGTAATGTCACCTTCATCATGAATCAAGTGACCATATATGTGGGTTTATTTCTGGACTTTCTTTTTACCCTACTGGTCTGTCTGTCCTTATGTCTATACCACCTAGTCTTAATTATAATAACTCTTGATATCTAGTAGAAAACAATTTATACATTGTTTCCCTTTAAGGATATCTTGATTATTTTAAGTCTTGTGCATTTCCTAATAAATTTAGGGATAAGGCTGCCAATTTCCTCCGAGATATCTGCTGGTCTTTTGGTTGGGATTGCACTAAATATAGAAATGAATTTGAGATATTTAACATCTTTACTATATTGAGTCTTATCTCACATGAATAAGAGATATCCTGTCATTAAAAATATGACAGTCAAATGGGAAAAAGTAAAACATGATCCCCTACCTCACACCACACACAAAAATCAATTCCAGGTAGACTGAACTCCTGAAGTTCCAAATGTGAAAACTAAAACAATGGAACATCTAGAAAATAACATTAATAATATTTTCATGATCATGGTGGCAGGAAACGACTTCTTAAACAGGACAAAAAAGCTAATTATAAAAGAAATAATAATTTGGATTGCATTGAAATTACAAATACAGCATAGACACTGGAAGAGAGTGAAAATGTAGGCTATTGAGTGGGAGATATTTGTAAGACACACACATATATATATATAACAAAGGAATTATACCCAAAATATACAAAGAGATCTTACAAATCAATAAAAAGGACAGAAAACTTAAAAGAAAATTGGGCAATAAACTTGAAGAGGAATCTAGCAAAGGAAATTCAAATGGCCAATAAACACAAATAAAGATGCTCAATGCCATATTTTTCATCAGGGAAATGAAAATCAAAACTACAATGAGATACCACCATGCACCTACTATAAAGACTATTATTATCAAGTTCTGGCAATAACATGAAGCAACAAGAACTTCCCTACACCAGGAAATGGAAGTTGGAGCGACCACTTTAGAAGATCATTGAGCATTAATTGAATATATGTATAATACATGAATATATGGATTGAATATATGTAAAATCCATGACTCACGAATCCTACTACTTATACAGCCAACAGATATGCACCAAAGACTTGTGCAGCAAAACACGTGAACAAGAATAGCAGCATTATTTGTCATGGTCAAAAAAAATTAAAGTAGCCTTAATCCATTAAATTCCATCAATGATGATCTCGATTTTAAAACTTGTAGTTTGTTTTTTTTTAAACTATGCAACTTTGAAAATAAGTAATCGAGGCCAGGCGCGGTGGCTCAAGCCTGTAATCCCAGCACTTTGGGAGGCCGAGACAGGCGGATCACGAGGTCAGGAGATCGAGACCATCCTGGCTAACACTGTGAAACCCCCGTCTCTACTAAAAAAATACAAAAAACTAGCCGGGCATGGTGGCGGGCGCCTGTAGTCCCAGCTACTCGGGAGGCTGAGGCAGGAGAATGGTGTGAACCTGGGAGGCGGAGCTTGCAGTGAGCCAAGATCACACCACTGGCCACTGCACTCCAGCCTGGGTGACAGAGCGAGACTCCGTCTCAAAAAAAAAAAAAAAAAAAAAAAGAAAATAAGTAATCGATTTCTACATGGATGAACAAACAATGTTGAGCAAAAGAATCAGGTCAAAAAATAATTTATACTGGATAATCACACTTATAAAAAGTTCAAAACAGGCCAAATTAATCTATACCAAATAGGAGGGAGTAGATAGTAACTGGAAGGAGTATGAGGGGTCTTCTGTAATGTTGATAATGACTCGATGGTGATCAATCAGGTGTGCTTACTTTGTGATAATTCATCAAGCTGCACACTTGTAACTTGTATACTTTTCTGTATGTATATTGTATTTAAATTAAAATGCTGTTTAATTAGATAAAATTTACTACCTCTATTTCAAAACATGAGTGTAAAATATGGATTCAACATTAATTACTAAAGGAATTAAAATTATATCACTCTGGCATATTGATTATTTAAGTTAAAGATACTTGAAAAACATCAGCTGCAAGATCACTCTGACATTCATACTGTTTTTTAAAAGTAGAAGATGAAATTCTCAGGTGAAAGATATTATCCCTACTTAAAAAAAAGAAAGCAACATTCTTACCATCAAGGACGGAAAAGTTAAGCCAAAGGAATTCTGTATAAACTAACCTTGTTGAACTAACCCTTATCTTCCTAGTCACTTCTCTGCCCAATTAAATATCCTCATCCGAGTCCTTTGCCTTATCACATCTTCACAACTTACTATTCTTTGTTCAATTAAATATATAAGTAATGAACTGAACTATTTCTTCAGATTTTCATTTCCTTATGAGCGCTTTCTTGCCACATAAAATTCATATTAAATAAATATGTATGCTTTTGTCCTGTTAATCTATTTTATGTCAATTTAATTCTCTGACCCAACTAGGACTCTAAGACGATGGAGGTGGAGCTTTGCCATTCCTACAGAAAAATAGTTTTTGAAAAATCTGAAGCGATATGTAAATATGCATAACACTTAGGGACAGATAGCACCTTTTCTGGTTAATGCCATCCATCTTCAATTTTTACTTGGCTCACCTGTTCTTTCCTTGTCATTCATTGGCTGTTCTGGATCCACTGATAACCAGGTGGTGGGATTAGGACATTAGGACACCACTTGGCTGTTCTAACTCAACTGCTTTGACTTCTGATATCTTGCCAGGGTTAGAAAGGTCTCACAGCCACTACCACAAGGGTGTTATTACTGTCCATTTTCAGCAAAAGGAAATTGCTTTGATAGTCTATTTTCTCTGTAAACCTGCAAAATGGTTTGTCACCTTACTGGCTAGAAACAGAAAAGGTTTTAGAAAATGCCATGCTATTATTCACTCATTTAACTGCTATGATTTTTAATTTTTCTGCCTTCCTAATAGCTCCATGATGAAAAAGCCCAAGATTTAGACTTTCTCTTCAATGACATCTGAGGAGCCTTCATTATATGTTCATTAGTTGTTCCATTTTTTCCCTCTCTGTCCAGGTACAACAGATGCAACAGGAAGAGAGAACAGACAATTCTCAGATACTCTTTTAGATCAGATAAAGCTTCAATGCAGTAGACCACAGTAGAAAACTGTAGATGAGGTGATAGTAAATTCATTCAAGTCAACTCTCCTGACTTCCCTTTCGTAATATAAACACATAATTTCCCTTCTATCCTTACAAAAGAGAGACTTCAACATTCATAAACATCTATTTCTATTTTGAGATTACAGACATAAAATTTAAAGATTCAACAGTTCTCAACCGTTTCCTTTAGCAATGGCCTATATATAGACTATGATGGAAATTAACTAGTGATGCATGAAATTTCTAAAGGAGCTCCTTATGATATCTCTCTAAAAAATTTTAAACAAGAGCTATAAAGTTGTTAACAGATTTATGGTAGTTTTAATGTATCTACTAAAATGTTGAATTCATGTCAGCTTTTGTATTAAGGAAAAATGATTTCCTAATAACCCCTTATAAAAGTAATTGCTGATTCTAAAGCCGTTATCTTTAAAAATGCTAATATAGTTTTCTTAGTAAAGCTTCTAACCAATACTCAGTATGCCTTTCTCATTTTACAAATATTCCTGACACTGACAAATATCAACGTATTTTATTTTCTTTTTGTGATTTCTCTTTATAAAGACAATTTTTAACGAGCAGTTTCAGGTTCACAGCAACACTGAGTGGAATGTATGGAGATATCCTATATGCTCGCTTCCCCAACACATACACAGCTCCCCCAGTATCGACATCCCCCATCAGAGTGGTACCTTCATTACAATTGATGGACTTAACGTTGATACATCATTGTCACCCAGAATCCATAATTTACATTAGGGTTGCCTCTTGGTATTGTATATTCTATGGGTTTGGACAAATAGATTAATGGCATCAATCAGTCATTGTACGAAGTAGTTTCTTTTTCTTTAACATACTTTGTAATATTTATTAATAAGTAAGAAGTAATATATAATCAATTCACTAATGGCACTTTTATCACAGACTACATTCTTATTAAGTTGTTCTGCCTCGGGCCTTTCTCTTTTGTTGCATTAATGGGTCTAATAATCCATAAAACAGTACCACACTTTGAATTCTTAAAATTTGAAATAGATCTTTAAATCTGCACAAGAAAAATGCTTCTTCCTTTCTGTGTCCTACACCTGCTCTACTGGTGGAGTCACTGCCGCCACTGTTACCTGATTCTCCTCTCTTTGAGAAAGAAGTAAGATTCACAACCAAATCCCTTTGGTTGCAGAGGGCCATATGACTTGTTCTGACCATGCCTCATGAACTCAGTGACATGCTATTTCCAGACCATAGTACTTAATCATCAATTTGAGACCCTCTAACGATCTCTTTTATCCACTACAGTACCTGCCAACATCTGAGCTGGAGGCTGCTACTTCAGTTTGAATTCATAGTGAGGAAACAATAAGACATCAACTTGTAATGAACACAGCATCAGAAATAAAGTTTTGTTATTTTAAGCCATTGAGATGGGCAGAGAAGGAGAGGGTTGTTACTGCATCCTAACCGAGTTGATTCTGACTAATACACAGCAAAATAATTGATGTTTTCAAAAACTACCCCAAATTTCACTAGGATTTTGGTTAGAATTGTATTAATCCTGTATTAATTAATGAATCCTGAAGATTCATTTTGGAAGAGCTAGCATTTTCACAATATTGAATCTTTCCATCCAAGAATGTGATATGACTCCTCAGTCACGTCTCTTATTCTGAATAAGGTTGTATATATTTTATAAAGTTTAAACTAAGAGCTAGGCATGTATTGCCATTTCTTATTTATGTTTGTTCCCATACTATAAGGATTTTTAATTAGTCTGCAACTGGATGTCCTGGTGAATTTTCTTAATAGTTCTAATAGCTTTTGAATTGAGCCTGTTGTTTCCTAAGTCAAAAGCAAATGGTGCTGAATAACGGTAATTGTATGTATTTCTTTGTTAATGAATGCCTCATTTCTATTTCATATCTTACTATTTTAGATGGAAATTCCAGAATAAGGTTGATAATATCTTTGAATGAGGATATTTTTCTCTTCTTTATCAGAGGTCAAAAAGCTTTTTCTGTAAAAAGTCAGATTGTAAATATTTTTAGCTTTGAGAACCAGACCATCTGTCACAACTACTCAACACTGCCATTTTAGCATAAAAGCATCCACAACCAACAAATAAAAAAATGAACGTAGCTGGATTTGACTCATAGACCATGGTTTACTGAACGTTGTTCTACTTTAACGGCAAGGCTTTTTAATGTTTGGCCATTACTATGATTTTAGTTACTAATTTATTATTTTAAGAAATTATTCCTCCAATTCTACATTGCAAAATTTCTCTCTTTTTTTGATAATTCATTTTTGATGTCTATCAAGATCATTGTTTTAAAAATCTGTTACATAGTAATTAAATTAATAGATGTTCAATTTCTCTAGAATGTTCTATAAATTTTCTAGTATTAAACCACTCTTACATCCCTATATGAGTTTTACTTAATTTTGTTTTCGTTTTTGTTTTGTTTTGCTTTGTGTATTGTTTTGTTCTGTTTTGTTTTGTTTGAGATAGAGTCTCACTCTGTAGCCCAGGCTGGAGTGCAGTGGCACAATCTTGGCTCACTGAAACCTCCGCTTCCCGAGTTCAAGCGACTCTCCTGCCTCAGCCTCCCGAGTAGCTGGGATTGCAGATGCCCGCCACCACGGTCAGCTAATTTTTTTGTATTTTTAGTAGGGACAGGGTTTCACCACGTTGGCCAGGCTGGTCACGAACTCCTGACCTCAGGTGATCCACCTGCCTCTGCCTCCCAGAGTGCTGGGATTATAGGCATGAACCACCGTGCCCAGCCAACCATGTTTATTTATTCCTGGATTTTATTAAACAAACGTTAATTGGATGCTAATGATATACGAGGCACACTTGTAGAAGTAATGGATGCAGCAGTCAACAAAATAGAAAAAATTTCCTGCTCTCATGAAGCTGATATTCTAGTGGGAGGACAAAGATAATAATAAAGTCACTTAAATATGTCAGGTGAAGGATAAGAAAGCAAAGACAAAGAGTGTCAGGGTAGGGTGCTATTTTAGAAATGGCGTTCAAGAAGGCCTCTCTGACTGGGTAATATTTGAGCAGAAACTTGAAGAAAGTGAGGGCACAGTCTAATAAATTAAATAAGTAACTGGAAGTAATGCACAAAAGTGCCAGGATAGAGTATAAGCAGGATGCTAGAGGGACACATGGCAGGATCCCCTAATGTGCTCACAAAAGTGAGGTGAGGAGGGCTTCTGGGAGAAAGCAACGTTTATTCTGAGACCTTGAAGAAAAGTTACATCTGTATGAAGGTTAATTTTATGTGTCAACTTGACCAGGCCATGGGGGGCATTTGGTCAAACATTATTCTGGCTGTATCTGTGAAGGTGTTTCTGGATGAGATGAACATTTGCATCCATAGACTGAGTAAAGCAGGTTGCCCTTTCTCACGTGGATGTGCCTCATCCAATCCATTGACGACCTGAATAGAACAAAAAGACTGAGTAAGAGGGAATTCTTCTTGCCTGGCTGCTTGAACTGGGATATCACTCTTTTCCTGTCTTTGAATTTGAACTGAAACTTTGGTTCTCCTGGTTCTCAGGTCTTCGAACTGGTCCTACAACTACAACATCAGCTTTCCTGGGTCTCTACCTTGCCAACTACAGATTTTGGGACTTCTCAGCATCTATGATCATATGACCCAATTTCTTATAAATCTGTTTATATGTATACACATGCGCACACACACACACACACACACACACACACCCCTATTGGTTCTATTGCTCTAAAGAACCCTGACTAATTCAGTGAGCAGAAGAAAAAATAATATTCTATAATGGCATAATTTATGGTCCCCAAATTAGAGGAAAAGAACAGTTTCAAACAAATGAAAGTTCAATATACTTCTTTACCACAGCAAGAGAAGAAATGAGGTAAAGAGTGGGGCTGAACAGATGGGAAGAAACTGGGTTGTTCACGATCCTGAAAACCTTCCTGACTGTGTACTGTGTCCTGTGAGCAGTGGGAAGCCATTGTGTGTGTGTGTCTGTGTGTTTCTTTTTTTTTTTTTTTTTGCGACGGAGTCTCGATCTGTCGTCCAGGCAAGAGTGTAGTGCTGTGATCTCGACTCACTCACTGCAAGCTCCGCCTCCCGGGTTCACGCCATTCTCCTGCCTCAGTCTCCCGAGTAGCTGGGACTACAGGTGCCTGCCACCACGCCCAGCTAATTTTTTGTATTTTTATAGAGACGGAGTTTCACGGTATTAGCCAGGAGGGTCTCGATCTCCTGACCTCGTGATCCACCTGTCTCGGCCTCCCAAAGTGCTGGGATTACAGGCGTGAGCCATGGTGCCCAGCCGCCATTGTGTGCTTTAAGTAGCGAAGTAAAGTAACCAGTGGGGCCACCAGGTCTCACAGCCCCAGTGGTCACCATCCCATTATATCCACCTGTAGAATACATGGGCTGGTGCCCATGGAGTTCAGCCGTGTAGAGACATTGAACTGTGTTTTATCACATACTGGGCCACAAGGAAAATTTAGATGGACTTTAAAAAGAAGAAATTGTTCACGCTACATTCTCTGGATTAAAGCAAAAAGAAATTATAACATAATAAAAGGGTAGTCAAAATATATATATAAAGCCACTGTAGAGGAGGAAAGATATTGCTCTACCCATCATGATCGAGGGCCCTATAACAAAAGACAGATTAACAGAGAGAAGCATAAAAAAGATATTTAATATAGATTTTACATGACATAGGAGCCTTCACAAGAAAATGAAGATCCAACGAAACAGGCACACTTGAGCAGTTTTATGCTAGTTTTGATGAAGACTTGAGAGTGGAGGGGAAATGTAATAAAGCAGAAAGGGTGTGATCTAATGGTAATAAACTGAGGGAACTTAGCAGGGCCTGTTTGTTCAGATTCTTCTCTGTGACCCTGTGTCCTCCTCAGAGATAAGGTTGCTCATCCATTCAGAGGTATAGGGAGGGCATTGCTCACATGAGGATTTTGTGACCTGATTCAGGTGAAGGTCAGAAAATCCTTCCCAGGTTGTATGACCTGCTTACAGGGAGAATGATGTGGGAAGGTCAGTGAGACTTTCCTGATTCTGCCATTATTACAAATTCCTTCAGCTTGATATATTCAATAGACTGAAGTGCCCTATTTTGGGGGGGGGTAATGTGTCCGGAACACATAGAGGAAAATTTGTAAATGCTTCTGTAAAATTAGTCTTGGGCCAATAAGTACATGAAACCTGCAGCTATCAATCATATGGACATTAAAAACAAATTTAAAACTTGTAGAGAAAATTATCACAACAATTCAAAGACCCAAAAACTCATAGGCTTGAGGCTTACATGAGAAAGACTGACAATGAATAAAATATTAGATTTCCAAAATTCAAGAAAAGTCAAGGAGAAAAACGGACCCAAAGGACAAAGGGCCTCTGTGCGTGCTGTGCTCTCCGCCCGGAGCTCACGTCCTCCATCTTTATGCCTGGTGCCCTCACTTTCTTCAGCTCCCTGCCCAAATTCCACCTGATCAGACAGGCTTTCCTTTTAGCCCCTTTCTAAGATAGCATCCTTTCCCATCACTCTCCAACTCTGCTTTGTTATCCTTCCCCTGGCACATTCTGTGCATCTTCACCATCGTCTGAGTCCTCACCCTGGAATAAAGCCCGTGAGAGCAGGGACCTCTGTCTATTTTGTCCCCTGCTGCATCCCCTGCTTCTAGAACAGTGCCCGGTACAAGGCTCCATGCGGCAGGTCTGTGACTGGCCTGTTCAAACTTCATCCCCTACCCAGGCCAGGCATTTGGTAGCTGCTGAATAAATACGTGTTGAATTAATGGTACAATGCCTTACTGGACATCTTTAAAAAGTAATATTCTTTTGGGGGTATCAAATCTATCTAAAAATATGTAACTACGAATTCAAAAGTAATAATTAACTATTCTATTTCTCTGTATATAGCAGCCTTTTGTAGTCTAATTGACTAAATTCTGAAAGTCACATTTTGTTAAGGTATAATACCAAGATTGCATCAACATCTTCTCATCTTTTAAATAATAAAGTTTTATATCTCTCAATATTATGTATTTTTGCTACATAAAGTTTTAGGACTCCTGTCCAGACTTAATTTTTCTTGTTTTGAATTTTTCATTAATACCAAATAATCTTTTTTCCCATTTAATTCTTTTAGTCTTAAATTTCATTTTGTGTGATATTCATATTAAACTCTGGGTTTATTTTTGTTGCATTTTTCTGAGATACCATTTCCCATCTCATTATTTTTAGTTGTTCTGTGCCATTTTGTTTCAGGTGTCTTTCCTGTGAAGAGTACATAGATGAAATTTGCCTTCTTACCCATTTTGAGAATTCTGTCTTCTAATTAGAGAATACATATAGATTATATGTAATCTCAATGTGACAAGCAGTAAATCTGGGCATAGCTTCACCACAGTATTATGTGCTTTCTATTTTGTAAGTGTCTGTCTTAGTCTTCTTAGGCTGATATAACAAAAATATCATAGACTGAGTACCTTTAACAACATTTATTTATTCTCTGCATTCTGGAGGCTGGAAGTACAGGTGCCAGCTGGTTGGGTTCTTGGGAAGGGCCCTCTTCCTGACTTGCAGACAGCAGCCTTCTTGCTTTCTCTCACATGGCAGAAAGAGGAAGTGCTGCTGTCTCTTCCTCTTCTCATAAGGACACTTATGAGAAGGCTCACCCTCATGGCTTCATGTAAGCCTAATTGTCTCTCAAAGGCCCACCTCCAAATGACGTCACAATGGTGGTTTAGGGCTTCAACATGTGAATTTGAGAGGTTGGGCACAAACATTTAGCCCATAAAAGCATCTTCGTACTTTGGCCATCTTTCTAAATCTAGTTGTTTCTTCTACCTGGTCTTTCCACATTCCACCTATCTGCCTTACAGAGAAAGAGTCTTGCAGCTGAGAGTCTGTGTCAGAGAGAAAAATAGGTCCACCCTAGCTGTTCTCTCCTGTTGACTTGTCCCTGCACCTCCCAGCACTGATGCTCCTGGGAGTTATGGATCCCGGCAGTTAAAAGGATCCATGGAGCCAGCATCCAACTCTTCACGGCCTCCAATCCCTGCCACACACCCTCACATCCACATAACCAATTTTGGGGCTTATTCCAAGGCCCCATTTACACTGACTTCCCATAATACTCAACAGTGTGATGAGTCAACTAAGGTAGGCTCTGAAAAGTTGAATCTGTGTGGTCAGTCCTAATTCCGCACTGGAAGTTTGAAATTGGCCAAGGCAGGAGCATTTACAACACATACCAAATGCCCCAAATTCAGGCTTCAGTTTTCCAGAAAGCCAGTTTACCAGCTCACCACTGTCAATGCCCGCATTTTCTAATGGAGGAGAGGAGAGGAAAGGGGGGCGGAGGAATTTTCTAAATAAGAGAAATTATGACTTTATTTTTGTCACTTCTTCTGTGCTGTCTCAAAACTTCTTCCAACTTTGTAACATGTTGATGAAATCTTTTCCTCATTTTCAGTGCGGATGCTGTGTTTTCCTAATCTTTATGTCCCTTTGGTAATTTAACTTGGTTTCTGAATGCCGGGTGGGGACATATCTTTGAAATCATGTTATCTTTGAAATCATGTTATCATCTATTTCACAAGTCCTTGTGACACGTCTTCATTCCATTATCTATGCAAAACATGGGCAGAATTACGCAGATCTCTGTTTGCTGCTTTAATTATCCCTTCTCAGCCAAATAGCACTTGCTCTGCCACTAATGATTCTAATCTGAACTGGGAATTGATGTTGACAAAACACAAGCTGTTTAGTTTTTGCAAAGGCTGATCAAATCTCCTACTGAAAACAGAGGTTTTACTAGATATCCAGAAGAGAAGCTCCATTTATTGGAAAATATTTCAGCTGATAAGCAAGAGAGCCAATAAGAAATATCCTTGGGAAGGTAGGAGGGAATTCACGAGATCATGAAAATATAACCACAGTTACATCACTGAGATAAGATCTAATCTAAGTTATAAGGTTGTCCCTTGTGAAAACATGACAAGATAATAATTAAGTGTACATGCCTTGAGAATGTTCTCCATTGTTAAAATAACACCTCCATTTAGGGCAGTTTGTCAAGGGAACTGGGTATGTTAGAGCTTAGAAAAGAATACAGTTGGAATTTGAAAAGAAAAAAACAGAGATTATGGCAATTTTGTAAATCAATAAGAATTTATAGTGGGAGATAGGGAGCCTCTGGAGGTTTTTAAGCAGGAAAACAACGCAATAAAAGATGTAATTAAGGAAGATTAGTCTGGCAGTATTAGGGCAAGATCTATCTTAAGTTCCTTATTAGAAACGAAAATAGAATTAGTAATGAGTTAAACCCCACCACCACCACCAAAAGAGAGAGAGAGAGAGAGGAAAAGCATCAAATCTCTTCTACTTTTCACAGGCAGTTAGGGTAGCACATAGGCTGGGAAGTACTCAAGGAGTCTTGCAAAGCTTTCTCAGCTCATTAAGTTAAATTACTTCTTTGCTCTCATTCGGTATTCACGAATGCTAAAACAAGTTCTGTAACAGGGCACTCAAAGTCTCCAGGCAGTCCGGGAACCTCTTGAAGACTTCTTCTCATTGCCGTTCCATTGTTGCAGCCAATGAGCTATGTCAGGCAACAGCCCACATGCCATCTGATCCTCCCATTGTCCCCTTTTCAGAAACAGTTTACATGTCATCCACTCTTATGAAAATGAAGGAAGAGGGGCCCATGTTTTCTAACTCTCATTCAAGAGTCACGAGACTGCAGTAAAATTTCCAACCAATGATACCACAATGACTCAGGGCTCTTGTAGGCTTAGCACGTGAAGGAAATGGACAGTGCCCATTGTGACAGTGTTCATCCAAGCAATAGATACAACCTAAAAGACAACAGCCAAACTGCTATTTCTCAAAAGGTCAATGTTCCTGCCTGGAGTGCCTGTCCCACTTTGTCTGCAATGTCTGCCTCCTACCCAAGACTCAACGTAAGTTTCCCCTTGTTGGTGAATTCTTCTCAGATTCTCCAGCTCACAGCAATCCTTGACCTTCTGAACTATAATAGATTTTGACTAGACCACAGCATTGAGCTTATGTATTTCCTAGATGGATATTTCTTTTCATGTGTAAATTCTCTCTCCAACTACAATATAGACTCCTTAAAAAGAGAAACAATGTCTTATACGTCATATGTCATCCACGTTCAGTGGCATAGGAAGAAGATGGAGATATTGAGGCTGAACCCTTTCTCCAAAATCCTGTGTTCCAAATTATGCTCACGATGGTGAAGCTGTTTGCAAGTCTCCCAAACCCCAAACCCTATCATTTATTTTCAGTCTCAGCAGACTCCTTGCTTTTTTTTTTTTTCCTAAAAAGATAGAGTTCACACAAATTAAGTTCCCACAATTGCCTTCCACTCCACTTCATGATTTTTATTTTCCTCCCCTGCTTTTTCAGAAGAAGGCTTGTTTCTTATGGGCAAAACTGGTCACTTCGTTTTGGAATTTTATTCAACAGTTACTCTACCTTTTAGCCCAATATCTTCAATCCATCCTCCTTCTGCTGTAAACATCACAAGTTTCCCTACTCTTTTCTTTGTTAGCATTTTTACCGTTTTCCTTAGAAAAGCTTTTCCCAAAGCCAACTTTTAAAAATAGTATATACTCACTCACTACTTCCTCTCTTCTATTGTCTATGAACTCCTTGACTTTTCTCAATCTGAGTTTTGATTAAAAAAACTTTGAGAGGGTTCTGATGGAAGAAATCAAAAATGAGAAAAGTCATGGAGTTCATAGATAATAGAATTAACTCCTGATTAATTGAAGCTGTTCCCTTGGAATGTCCAGTTCAAGCTCAGAACTGGAATCCTGTGTTTAACTCCCCCGAACTTGGAAATTAATCACCCATATCTGCCACCAAAGAGGACTTCCTGTGCACACATGGGGCAAGTGGTCAGCCAGCCTCTCCCAGCTGTCAGCTCCTTCAGAACCTACCGCACCTGGGCCGCCTGTCTAAGATCACACGTTTCTCAGGCAGCCCACATCTAAGGTGGCCAGATGAAGCACGAAACACCCAGTTCAATTTTGCTTCCAGATAAACAATAGTTTAATTTTTTATGATAAGTACACTGCAGGCAATATTTGAGACATACTCCTATTTTTAAAATATTCACTGTTTATTTGAAAAATTGAACTGGGCATCCTGTATTTTAATTTGCTAAATCTGGCAACTCTACCCATCCAATGACTCAGTGAGGTAAGAGTGGAAGGGCCAGGACCTTCTGGCCCAAAGACGGTCAGCTGTGTTGGGCAACACTGGCTCCAGAACTCCATGAAGGGTTGGCAAAAGCTTTATCCCATCAGCATTGCATTTGCCTTTTTCTTCTCCACAATCCTGCTTCCTTCTCTTCCTTAGCAGAGGGATAAGCCACTAAAGCATTTCTAAATCATACTCTGTCTTAGCATCTTTGCTCAGGGAACCTGTCCTCAGACATCTCTCCATCATAAGTTCCCTTTTAAATGACCATAGAAAGATAAAATGAGATATACTAAAATCTGAACTCTGGAAATCAGGGAAGGGGAACCGGCAGGAAGCAATAATCAGGCATTCCTCTAATCTATGCATGTGAAGAAACAAGCATTCTTTTTTGTTTTTTATTATACTTTAAGTTCTAGGGTACATGTGCACATTGTGCAGGTTTGTTACATATGTATACATGTGCTTTGTTGGTGTGCTGCACCCATTAACTCGTCATTTACATTAGGTATATCTCCTAATGCTATCCCTCCCTCCTACCCCCTCCTCACAATAGGACCTGGTGTGTGATGCTCCCCTTCCTGTGTCCAAGTGATCTCATTGTTCAGTTCCCACCTATGAGTGAGAACATGTGGTATTTGGTTTTCTGTTCTTGCGATAGTTTGCTGAGAACGATGGTTTCCAGCTGTATCCATGTCCCTACAAAGGACATGAACTCATCCTTTTTTATGGCTGCATAGTATTCCATGGTGTATATGTGCCACATTTTCTTAATCCAGTCTGTCACTGATGGACATTTGGGTTGATTCCAAGTCTTTGCTATTGTGAATAGTGCCACAATAAACATACGTGTGGATGTGTCTTTATAGCAGCATGACTTATAATCCTTTGGGTATATGCCCAGTAATGGGATGGTTGGGTCAAATGGTATTTCTAGTTCTAGATCCTTGAGGAATCGCCACACTGTTTTCCACAATGGTTGAACTAGTTTACAGTCCCACCAACAGTGTAAAAGTGTTTCTGTTTCTCCACATCCTCTCCAGCACCTGTTGTTTCCTAATTTTTTAATGATTCCCATTCTAACTGGTGTGAGATGGTATCTCATTGTGGTTTTGATTTGCATTTCTCTGATGGCGAGTGATGATGAGCATTTTTTCATGTGTCTGTTGGCTGTATGAATGTCTTCTTTTGAGAAATGTCTGTTCGTATCCTTTGCCCACTTTTTGATGGGGTTGTTTGTTTTTTTCTTGTAAATTTGACTGAGTTCTCTATAGGTTCTGGATATTAGCCCTTTGTCAGATGAGTAGATTGCAAAAATTTTCTCCCATTCTGTAGGTTGCCTGTTCACTCTGACGGTAGTTTCTTTTGCTGTGCAGAAGCTCTTTAGTTTAATTAGATCCCATTTGTCAATTTTGGCTTTTGTTGCCGTTGCTTTTGGTGTTTTAGACATGAAGTCTTTGCCCATGCCTATGTCCTGAATGGTATTACCTAAGTTTTCTTCTAGGGTTTTTATGGTTTTAGGTCTAACATTTAAGTCTCTAATCCATCTTGGAAAAAAGCATTCTGCATAGCAAATGAACAGTGTTCCTAGAAGACCAAAATACACTAAGTAGAAAAACACCTGGAATAATTAGTAATCAAAGAAAAGCAAATACATATCATTGAACAATCATTTTTTACCCAACAAGTTGGTATAAATAAAGAAAGAATATATACAGTATTGTCGAGTGTATGATAGAGTAACCAATTGTATGTTTTGCTAGTAAAGTGTGAAGTGGTAGAAGATTTCTAGAAGGCAAAGATTATATCATGTACATATACCTGAATCTAGGGATTTTATGCCTAGATATTTAACCTAAGGAAATAATCAAACATATGTACAATCACAAAACTTTAAAATCTCAAAAAATTTAAATTTATGAACAAAACTTTAAAATCTCAAAAAATTAAAAGCTACCAATAAGGAATTGGTCAAACAAATTATAGCAGTTCTGTTACAACCAGAATAACTTGAAGGCATTTTAAATTACCATTTGTGTATATTCATTGACATGGAAAAATATTTATGATATATTTTATATGAAAAACAGATTTCATGTATATATATATATATATGATGTCCCATTTTTATTTACAAAAATACAGATCTATATTTTTGAAAAAATAATTATAAATTTTAAGTGCTTATATTTGAATGGTGGTATTATAAGTGATTTTTTTTGTAATTTGTAATTTTTTCTATGATGAATAAAACTATTTGTAAGATTTAGCAAACAATACTTTGCTCTACACTATATGCACCAAAACCTTCAGATTTTTTCGCCTTGACCTCATCTTTTTCTTTTGTCTTTTTTACCTTTCTGTAACATTTTATATATTAAATACTTTACTGTATAGAATCTTTTTCACCATCTTGGCTTTGCATTATTTTGTTCTTTTCCATCTAAAACTCCCTTCCTTACTTCTTTTTCCTTTTCCCTTTATGTTGATATTACCCAATATTGTGTCGTCAGATCTTTTCTCTCCTTTTTCTATCTGTATGACTTACATTATTGTCTATATGCAGATAACTCAAACATCTTAATCTTAGCAACACTGACTTCCCTCAAGTGCATGTGAAACCCTAGTTCCAAATGCCCACTGGACTTCCAGATTCAAACATTTATACTGCACCTGCTATGTTCGGGAAACAGAGCCTAGAGAAGAAGCTGCAATGACAAGGAGAGCCCACAAATCTCCACGAAGAAACATCCAGTCTCCACTTGGATATGCCAATTTCAAAATATTTCGCCATTTCCCAAGTCAGCTCTTATTCCTGATCTTTCTTTTTCTATTACCAGCACAACTATCATTTTAGTTACCCAGCCATGCCTATGGCAGTAATTAATGAATTAGTTCACTTAGTAAGTGAGGGATCTGATAAAATAATGGTACTCAGCCTCAGCTATATATAAGAATCACCCAGGAAGCTTCAAAAAATACTGATGCTTATTTCCCACCCCAAAGATTCTGATTGAACGGGTCTAGTATCCCAACAGGGCGGTAAGAGTTTTATCGCCTCCACAGGTGGTTTATAATTTCAGCAAGAATTGAAAGTCACTGTGCTAGACACAGGAAGAGCAGCATATAATAACTGATTGTGTGATGAGAGGAGAAAGGTCAAAGGTTTTTAAAAACTGTCCTTACTTCCTAGTGATATCATCTGAGTTAAATATATATACGCTGGATGGCAGAAGCTGAATCAGCTTTCCTAGTGCACTTGTCTCTTTATCAGCTCAACTCCAGTCTTTATACTATTTCCAGAATGCATGGAGAGAATATAGCCATACTGTCCTTTAGGCACTCCCATGCTGTGACCCACAGTCTTTGATGTTATTGTTCCATACATACATCAGTTAAATAGGACTACCCATTGCTCCCCAGACATTGTCTCTGATTTAACTCTGCCTTTGCCCTTACTATTTCCTCCCACCTTAACCATCCTTCACTCCCACCTCAATCAATCACAACTCCACCAATCCATTAGCTCTGGTGAACCAGCCTTGATAGCACGCCCGTCTGCATGCCCAGGAGTAATTCCTCACCCTCCTAAACTCCAAAGCACCCCTTATTATACTTAGCAAACTCTGTCTATGGAAACCTTATGAGCACACTCATCATATACTTCCAATCAGATTTTAAGCTACCTTAGGGCCAAAGGTAAGATCCCTTATTTCTACATAGAGGAATGAAGGAGGGAAAGCTGAGGGCTCCAGAGTCATCCTGCCTGAGTTTACACCCAAACTCTGCCAACTACACACAGTGTGTGTGACATTTAGGCAAGCAATTTACCTTCTGAAACTGTTTCCTCCTCCTTTGAATGAAGATAACAATAGGACCACACAAGATTGTTATGAAGGTAACATAAAGAGATAGATACAAAGCATTTCGCACAATAATAGCTCCAAATGGCATTGATGATGATGGGAATCAGTGTTTGGGGGTCTAAACTACGTCAAGAAGTATTTAGTTATGAAGATGACAGCATCTCTGTGTAGTAAATAGAAGGCAAATAAAAGCTCTTGGATTTGGAAAATGTTTATTATATTTTCTAACATTACTCCCTAGGACAACTCAAGTTATTATTGCAGTTTCTATTATTTCAGACAGTCCTGCTTCCTGATAGTATGTAAATTTCCCAGCTTGGTGCCATCTCTAAGATTCTAAATTTCATTTTGCACTGACAGCTTTTCTAAAAACTCCGCCACTCAGAGACCCCCGTGTCCTAAATGCTGTTTCTTTGTGGAGTACAACGTTTTTAATTGGGTGAAACAGTGATGGAGAGCATGTCAGAGTTCCACGCAGGATACACTCATTTGTGAAACATGCAATCCCGCTGTTAAGACTGCAATGAACCAAGAGAGCAACAAGCTATTTCTACCTAGTGGGCTGATAGCATTACAGCCTCTGGATCTGAAGTGAGATCTATTTTAAATTTAATTCATTTTCTGAGGGATACATAACAAGAGCCTCTTTTGTATATGCACCTGAATCAAAAGGCCATAAGCCGTACTGACAGTGAGGTAGGGGAAGGTGAGGATTCAGAGGCAGCTTCCTCAGGGATTCCCCATCGCCAGGTTGTCATCTCTCCCAGCAAAAACAGTCTTGCTGTTTTTTATGCCTACTTGAAGTAGACATAACAGAGACATGACAAAGAATGCATCAGTGTGTCAAGGCTGCAAACAAATGGAGCATCTGCTCTTAGAGTGGCTCTGTAAATTCTTTTCTCTCCTTTATCATCAACTTTCCTCTCTGCGGTGGAACCTTCTTATCAGCACTGAAACACGTTCAAGTCCCTCTTATCTTTAAAAGTAAAAATAAAACATAAAAAATCTACCCTTAGTCCCACTCCCTCCTCCAGCAACTGCTCCACTTCCTCATCCCCTTTCAAAGGCTTCAACCCACTCTCTACGTTCACTGTGTGCCTTCCTCATTCCTCATGCATATTTCAAACCACCTCGACATAGATGGCTTCCAAATCCTCATCCTCCGACTTCATGAGAACCGTGCTGAGGTCACTAATGACTTCCAGGTAGCTAAATCCATTCCTCAGCTTACGTGGCACAATTAACCAGGAGCTCCTTCTTTCCAGGAGCTCTTGATCACATCCAATGACCAATAACCCCTCACTTGACGTCCTCAGCCCACCCAGACCTCCCCTCTGAGTCGTGCATATCCAAATGCCAACTCCATCTCTTCTACCTGCATTCTCAAAAGCTCTGCAAAACATCTTCCAAACTAGCTGTCACCTCCACTGCTTATGTGATCACACCAGATACCCAAGAGACATCCTTGACCTTCCCTTGCTGTGGTCCACGCTAACCATTGCAGGGCCGAGAGTAAGCATATGTATGGCGCTCATATGCATACGTGTAGCTTTTATGTTTGCATAAAGAATCAGTATCATCATTCATGTTGGGTATAAACCAGAGTAGTATGAGTTGTGAAGCATAGGAAAATATTCCTCAGCTGCCACGCAAAATCACTCCAGAGACCACACTAACTTAGGAGTATCCCAGTGCTAAGTAAAACAAACAATGAATGTGGATACTGAACACATTGAGAAATAACACTTCATTTCATTCACGTAATAGACTAGACAAAGTCCATTAATTCATCTTTTCTTTTATGGAGGCATTTGCTCTGCTTAGATCCTTTCTGCACTGAAAAGCAACGTTAGCAACAGCTCAAGCCAAAGTTGCCACAACATTTAGATACTTTGGTATAGAGGAGCCAGGTTGAAGAGAGGGAGAGAAGCATCTCCCTGGGACCCGGGCAGCCTTAGTCTTGAAAGTGGATGTTTAAGGTGATGGGCAAGTGACTTGCCTGGGCTGAGAGAGACCCATTTGTTTATTAATACCTTTATTTTTTGTGAGTGTTTGTGATGTGAGTAGTCTTCTAAAACAGAAATTGGCAAAATTTTTTGTACATATTTTAGGCTTTCCAGGCCAGAAAGACCACTGTAGCAAAGAAGTAGCCACAGAATGAATGAGTGCAGCTGTGTTTCAATAAAACTTTATTTGAAGAAAAAATCAGGACAGGGGCCCACTGTGGCCCATGGGCTGGAGTTTGCCAATCCCTGGAATAATGGATAAGGCCCAGAGTCTGGTCTCTTTTGCCCCAAACTAAGAGTAGTATTGCCCTCATTCTCTGCTTCTAATAAATCATCCTGTTCTACTTTACACCTTAAATATGTTTCAAATCCATGCACTTCTGAACATTTCACTATCACCACCCTGATCAACACTGCTTTTATTTCCCACGTGGGCTGCATTTTGGAATAACCTCTTAATAGGCTTCTCATTTCATTTCCGTTCACCCACTCTCCTACATCACTTCTGCAGCTAAGGTGATTTTTCTAAAATGCAAATATGACCACGTTGCTTCTCAACTTAACACTTTTTCGTACCGTCCCTGAAAAATCAAAGCCACAGTTTTCAACATGATCTATCAGCCCTTTGCCAGCCTCAACAAAGGCCTCCCCTCTTCCGGCCCCCTACCCTCAAGCTGCAGCGACTTGGTTCACATCTTCAGGTGCTCAAGTTACCTTCCTTCCCGCGTGCCGCCTCCTCTCCTTGAAAAACAATTGCTCCTCTTTATCCGGGAAATTCTTACCCTTTGCCTGGGGCTCCTCTAAGAAGGGAATTTCCTGCCCTCCCACATCAAGCCTGGCATCATCATTTTTTTTCTAGCTACTTACCCCAGTTTAAAAAAAAAAAAAAAAAGAGTTGCTTGAGTCATCAATCGCTGAAAAAAGTACAGGCTCAATGCGGACAGAGCAATGCCTTGTTTAGTCCATTGCCAGGCGCACCCAAATCAAGAACATCTCATTATATGAGGAGGAGTTAAAGGAATTAGAAATGGGAATGTGGGTAGTAGAAGTAGAAGGAGAAAGAGCAGGCACTGAACAGGGAGGAGAGAGGACAGGGCGAGTCATGCCTTCAAATACATCAAAGTGTTCCAGGTAAAAGTGGCCACAGGCATAGTCTACATGGCTTCAGAGATCAGCATAGTACCCACAGCTGGAAGTTACTGTGAAGGTTTAGGCCTGGAACTTTTAAGAAATATCTAGGCCGGGCATGGTGGCTCACACCTGTAATCCCAGCACTTTGGGACGCCGAGGCGGGAAAATCACGAGGTCAGGAGATCAATACCATCCTGGCTAACACGGTGAAACACCGTCTCTATTAAAAATACAAAAAATTAGCCAGGCATGGTGGCATGTGTAGTCCCAGCATGTGTAATCCCAGCATGTGTAGCATGTGTAGTCCCAGCTACTCGGGAGGCTGATGTAGGAGAATCACTTGAACCCGGAAGGTAGAGGTTGCAGTGTGCTGAGATCGCACCACTGCACTCCAGCCTGTGTGACAGGAGCAAGACTCCTTCTCCAAAATAAATAAATAAATATCTAGTGATTAAAGCTGTCCAGCAGTGGAAGAAGCTGGCCTCGTTGTGACAGCCTCCCTGGGACTGTGCTGTGAGAGGAAAATTGTCCCTGCAGGACCAGAAAAAGACTTCTCCCTCCTCTGCCTCTGAAGGCTTTTGCAGAAGCAGGTTAGCAGTTCTGCTCAATCCCTTTGTTTGTTGCTGTAACTGTTATTGTTATGAAATGTTCACCTAGAAACTAAAATAGGACACATATAACTCAAGTCCCTTGCGGTCGATTCTTCACCCTGTAAATTTACATACTTTGCTGTGGGTTAGATTGCGTCTCTCAAAAAAAAGATTATGTTGATGTCCTAATCCCTAGTATCTCAGAATGTCACGTTATAGGGGGACAGGGCCTTTACAGATGTGATCAAATTAAAATAAGGTAATTGGGCCTGGAATCCCAGCACTTTGGGAGGCCAAGGCGGGTGGATCACCTGAGGTCAGGAGTTCGAGACCAGCCTGGCCAACATAGTGAAGCCCCGTCTCTACTAAAAATACAAAAATTAGCCGGGCATGGTGGTGGGCACCTGTAATCCCAGCTACCCGGAAGGCTGAGGCAAGAGGATCACTTGAACCCAGGAGGCGGAGGTTGCAGTGAGTCGACTCTCTAGCCTGGGCAACAGAGCGAGACTCTGCCAAAAAATAAAAATAACAACAAAAAAAATAAGGTCATTGGGGTGGGGTGAGTCCTAATCCAATATGATTGGTGTTCTTATAAAAAGGGAAAATCTGGACGCAGACGCACGGGGAGACACACACGGAGGGAAGATGAGGGGAAGACGCAGAGAGAACACCATCTAAAACCAAGACACCCCTCAGGCTACCAGAAGCCAGGAGAGAGACCAGGGACAGATTCTTCATCACAGCCCTCCGGAGGCACCGAGTCTGTGTTACAGACCGGACTGTGTGCCCTCAACATTTCCACGTTGAATATGACTGTATTTGTAGATAGAGCCTTAGAAAAAACGTAATTAAGTTAAAGCAAAATCACTATGGTGAGCCAGTCTCACCGGTGTCCTTATCAGAAGAGGAGATTAGGACACCTGAAAGAGACTAGGGATGCCCATACAGAGAGAAGGCCACGTGAGGACACAGTGAGAAGACAACTATCTGCCAGCCACGGAGAGAGACCTCCGGAGAAACCAACCATGCTGACACCTTGATCTCGAACTTTTAGCCTCCAGAACTGTGAGAAAATGCATTTCTGCTGCCTATGCCCCTCAGCCTGTGGTATTTTATTATGGCAGGCCCAGGAAACTCATACATTTTCCCACAACACTACTTTGGTACGTGTTGCTTTAAAATTGCATTAAACATGTATTTTCCCATGAACAATATATAATATTGCTTTGGACATTTCTTGACTCTGTATGGATGGCATTGTATCATGTGCATCCTTCTCAGGTGCTCTTTTGCTTAACATTATTTTTATGAGATTTGTCCATGTGCATTCATGCTGCTCTCACTGGTGCTTTTTCATTGCTGTATAGTATTCCATTTTACGAGTGTGCTACAGTGTATTTACCCATGCCATGATGATGGGTTTTTAGACTGTTTGCAGTTATTCACTATTACAAACAATGCTCCAATAAATATTTTCTCAGTCCCAGTATGTAAGTGTTAAATGGAAGTAAAGGTGAGACTCAATTCTCCTTTCAGCCTGATCACCATATAAGCTCTTAAAAAAATTCAGCCAATCAAACAACACTGAGAGATAACCCTGTTCCAGGCAGCCACTCACATGAAAATTAATGCAGGACAGAAGATGCAGTTTCTACTAGGGAAAGTAATCTTTATCTACAACAAATATTTACTGAAAGACCATTCTGGGGTAAACGAGGCATTGAGAATACAAAGATGAATAGGATAAAGCAAGCTTTCACGGGGTTCACAATCTCATCAGATGGTTCCATAGACAACAAAAATGGTGAACACTAGGGAGCAGCTTACACTAGGAACCAAATGAGTAGTGTGGGGAGCAGTGCTCTGGGAAATTGGGAAAACTCGCTTTGGGCTGAGGACAAGGTCTTCATACTGGACTTGAAGATGACTAGACTCAGAGAAACACAGAGAAAAAAGGAACTACGCCATGTGGGAGTTTCTCTCAGTAGCAGAGATTGGAAATGCATGTGGTCAGCTTAGCAGACAGTAATTGACTAAGGTGTTTGTCGAGGAGAGAGAGTTAGAGGTTGAATAGGGCAAGACATGGATGCCTGGGGAGATTGTGCTTGATCCTCTAAGGAAAAGGGAACTTTGAGGATTACCTATGATATGTTGAATGCCCACTCCTAAGAGTGTATAAAGAGAGGGCAATCACTGTGTTCAGGAGATGATACGGAGCCCATTCATACAACAGGATGAAGTTGAACTACCTCATCTCTAAGACCCTATGCTCTGCATCTAGCTCCCATCTGTAGAACGAATGTATTATGAGGAATGAACAAAAGGCAGCCCAGTAGACGGTGTTGAAATATGAAGGCTCCAGACTTGGGCTCAACCCTCATCCTCACCACGAGTGTCCTTTCTGAGCCTCTGTTTCCGCTTCTGTAAAACAGTGAGGATAAACGTATAGACATCTGGGGCGACACAGGCAGAGTCCCCAGTGCAGTGCTGGCCTGATGAATGCTCAGCAACACGATGGCCCTTGTGAGGTTGAAGCACCACTTTAGTAAGGCAGATCAGATAGGACCTTTGACAATAACACCTACCACAACCCATTTTATGGTGCTTTTATTTCAGAGTGTTCCCATCTCAACCATCTTATTTATTTCAGCACACAATACCATGCATTAGGAATGCCTTGAGAACGTTTAACATCATCAAAAATAGATACATGGTATGAGATAGAATAGAGCATGATCCAAATTCTTCATGAATTTGGGAATCCATCTTGGATTCCCTTGTTTTTGGAGATTCTTCAGAGCCAGCAAGGCGGCTCATTAGCCAAACAGTCAAGTGCACTTAATTTTTTTATTTTGTTTTTGAGACAGAGTCTCACTCTGTCACCCAGGCTGGAGTGCCGTGGCACAATCTCGGCTCACTGAAATCTCCACCTCCCGGATTCAAGCGATTCTCCTGCCTCAGTCTCCTGAGTAGCTGAGATTACAGGTGCACACCACCACGCCCAGCTAATTTTTGTATTTTTCATAGAGACGGGGTTTCACCAGGTTGGTTGGGCTGGTCTCAAACTCCTGACCTTGTGATCCACCCACCTCGGCCTCCCAAAGTGCTGGGATTACAGGTGTGAGCTACCAAGCCCAGCCACCCTTAATTTGTCATCCTGAAACAGGAGAAAAATCTCCAGGAGGTCTTACTTCCTAATCCTGGCTCTGCCCATCACTGGGCAAACTGATTTTCCACATCTGGAAGCAAAGGGAGAAAAACCATCCCTCAAAACTCACTAGGATCAGTTCTAAAAAGGAAGACTATCTTACTCATCTCTGTATGTTCAGAGGCTAGTTTGGGGCCTAACCAGGCATTCGTCTGGGAGATGGTATGGCCCAGATGCAGGAGCGCAGGCCTTGGAATCAGATAGCCTTGAGCTCACACCAGGGAGTAGACCACTGCCAGTGATGAGTCTATGAGCAAATGACCTAACCACTGGGCGCCTCACTCTTCTCATCTGTAAACTGGGCCACCAAATTTGCAAAGCCAGTGAGGATTGGTGCTCAGGGGTGCAACAAACCCAACACAGAGAAGCCACACTGCTGATTTTCAAGCGTATGACTTAGGGCAGATTTTCCCCAAATAGATTTTTCTGAGCACCACCTCAGATTCGCGTCTGGTGTTTTAAGCTTAACACGCAGATTCAGAGCTCCGTGCAAACCTACTGAATCAAAGTAGAGGTTAGCTTTCCCATTCTGTATTTTTAGCAAGTTTTCCAGGAAATTTGGGTGTGCACTCGTTTAAGTGTAAGGCCTGAATTCGGTTCTATTGGATGGATAAACCGCTCCTCCCAGTAAATTATTACACATGGTTTTTACTCTCAGGCATCAGGAAATTGGGGTGAGAAGCTCCTGGTTAGAGATGACAGCAGCCCTGTCAGGGGCTTCAAACACAGTTAACACTGTTAGGAAAGAAAGGCTTGTGGAGCTTCCACGGAGACCTCACAGATTTCCTGAAACCAGGCAGGCAGCATGAAGCACCGAGATGCCTTTGCCTCCCAGCACACCACAGATTGGCAGTGAGCTTCACTTGAACAAGGACATGCACCTTGGTAATGTTCTCATTTCCACAAACCTCAGCCAGCCAAAGTTCCTGTGCAAAGCAGAGACTCCTCTCCTCCCTTGATCTTAATGGGGACAACTTCTTCAGGCAGAGCCAATGATGCGAAAAAAGTCAAGCACAGAAACATTTAAAGGCATAAAACAAACAACATTTTTAGCAGAGGTTTTCTAAAATGACAAGACCGTTTGCAACATTTTTTAATGACAGCCATGATGATGACAAATAATCCACCGTCAGTAGGAAGCTGAGCTTTTCTGCTTCCATTTTGAATAACGTCCACTTTAAAAGGTTAGATTGCTCTGCAGTGAGGTGAAAACCATTGTTACTTCTCCTCCATCTTGGAATAGATAAAAGACTATTTCTGAAGCCTCCAGGAAGGTTGTTAGAGCAAGAAATAAACATTGTGTGGATTTTCCAATGCTGTTGAGCAAAGGTGAACTACTCCAGAAGCAAGTGGAAGGCCAGGATGTAAATCTCTCTAGCTGCATACGTATCTAAACGTTAGTATCTACGGAAGGTCAGTTGATTTGCTGCGAGTTCAGAATAAATGGGTCATATTCTCAGTGGCTCCTAAATCTGGTCCTACAAGACCTTAAAGTTTTTCCATTTATTTGAAAAAGTGCGAGACAGTGGTGTTTGGTGATTGAAGAGGGTGGGGGATGTTTGCTGGTAGTACTGACAAGCAAGGTAAGCCCAGTCTTTTAAAGTGGCACATTTTCAATAGCTTTCAGTTGAAATGTTGGTGTGAAAGTTATTAAGAGAATGATGATAAACCATTAGGGGAAGCAGTGTGAAAGGGAGGTCAGGGTATTCAATACGAGCTTGAATCATAGGGGTCAAATGAGGAGACACACAGAAAAACAGGCACAGCTGAGGCTTTGGAAAGGTGTTCTCACTCTGGCCAATGCCCAGCACAAGCCTCAGGGTCCACCCCACCTTCAGAAGCTGAGGGTGACACTTCCTTACAAGGGCGTGGTACTGTTGATGCTAAAGCCACCTTTTACTTTTACCTGGGGTTGCAAGTAAGGGTCAATAGCGAGAAGGAGAGGTCAAAGATACTCAAAATAATTAAGCTTCCTGCCACTAAAAATTTAAGCCAATGGAAATATATTTGAGATGGCTATAACAGGAAGAGAATCCTATCCTGGGTAGGAAATTCAAAGGTGTTTGCCCCTGGGAAGATTTCATCCGTACCCTTCATATTTAGAACACCATCTACACTGCTGAGTGTCCAAAAGCCGTTCTTTCTTGCATTCTGAACTCTGTATTGTGGTCTCAATCCTTTCCCATGCAATATAGAGAAAACTCCTGAATGGACCATCCAGAGATGCATGGCAATCCCAATGCCAATCCTAGTGGGGTTAGCTTAGGAAGAGGCACATGAACCAGCCCTGACTAACAAGCTTATCTTGTTAAGATAAGACAGCAAGTCTTTGGGGATCTTCTGGGAGTTATTTCCTCTGTTGGAAATACAGAGATACACGGGAAAACTCTTTCTCTCCTAGAAATTGTCTTGTCTGGATGCCATACTTGGAACTGCTGAAGCCATTCTGAGACCATGAGAGGAGTCATTACTCCAAAATGGAAAGGGAGAGATGGAAAAACCTGCCCAGCTGCCCAATCAACCAACCTTAGAGCTGTCCCATTTCAGGTTTTCTTGTTAAGTGACATAATACGTTTTCCCCATTGCTTATAACAAATTGAATTTGGAGGTTTTGTTACTTGCAGCTTCAAGTATCCTCACTGATGTAAACATGAACATTCTCAGGTTGCTGGTCAGACTTCATTCTGCCTTTGTCTCTTTAAATACATAATTGCATCATTAGGAGAACACATGTACAACACCCAAGATCAAATGGAGACTACATAGAAAGAACAGGCTGACAAACCCATTGGAAAGTACAGCTTTCTCCTTGCCCAATCTTACCATATTGAATAAAAATAAGAAGAGCTAGCCGGGCACGGTGACTCAGGCCTGTAATCCCAGCACTTTGGGAGGCCGAGGTGGGCGGATCACGAGGTCAAGAGATCAAGACCATCCTGGCCAACATGGTAAAACCCTGTCTGTACTAAAAACACAAAAATTAGCTGGGCGTGGTGGCGCATGCCAGTAGTCCCAGCTACTCAGGAGGCTGAGGCAGGAGAATCGCTTGAACTCGGGAGGCGGAGGTTGCAGTGCGCCAAGATCGCGCCACTGTACTCCAGCCTAGCAACAGAGCAAGACTCCATCTAAAAAAAAATAAGAATAGCTAACATGTATTCCTATGTACATCCCAGGCACAGTGATGGACATTTTACAACAATTATCTCTTTTCATCCTAACTTTTTAGATATCTACTGATATTGTGGTTTTGATGACAATAAATTACCTGGGAAATGTTGATAATCATTCTTGTTAATCATAGAGGATTATTTAATCCTTTCACTTAAATGCCTTATGCAAAGTACGTACACATTTGCTCTGATATGTGATTTTTCCCAATTTTTTAGTACATGAAAATTAAAGCTGAGGGCACACAACTGGTAAAGAGCAGAAATGGAAATTGAATCTTAACCTCCCCCAGTACTCTTCTCACTTTATCTTATGTCTCTCATACACTGTCATTAACAGTGTCAAATTATTTAAAAACTGGAATAAAAATTATACTCTTATTGTGGCCTAAAGCCTTGCTACTCAAAGTGAGGTCCGTGGGCCAATATCACCTGAAAGCTTGTGATAAATGTAAAATCTTAGGCCCCACCCCAGACCTGCTGAATAAGAAACTGCTTTTGAGTAAGATTCCCAGTAACTCAAATGTACACGACAGCGTGAGGAGTACTAGGCTAGAGGATGTAGCCCTTGGAAGAAAGGAAGGCAGCAGTAATTACGGAATGTTAGTCTAAGAGAACTCAAGAAAGACCATGGAGGTGACAGCAAGTGTCTGTGGGGTGCCTGCATGGGCTGTCTGAGCAGTGTTTATATGAGTTTGGTAGTCAGTCTCCTGGCAAAAGTTAATCTAGATGCTTTGTGTTCCAAATAATAGAAGAGTCTTCTTGGCTTAAACATTAGTTCTTACACTGAATAGCTGAGAAAAACACTTCTGAATACAAACACAAGATAAATCAAGAGCAAATTGGATGCTACCATCCAATTTGGTAGCACTTGGATGCTACCTGCAGTCTAGCAGTGAGCCAAGATTGCACCACCGCCCTCCATCCTGGGTGACAGAGCAAGACTAAAAAAAAAAGAAAGAGAAAGAAAGAAATTTAACAAAGATATTAGGGCCTGAACTCAGCTCTGGATCAAATGGACCTGAGAGATATCTACAGAATTCTCCACCCAAAAGCAAGATAATAGACATTCTTCTCATCATCACATGGCACTTACTCTAAAATCTATCATAGAATCAGAAGTTAAACACTCTTCACCAAACGCAACAGAACTCAATTCATAACCAACAGTCTCTTGGACCACAGCATAATCAAACTAGAACTCAGGACTAAGAAGTTCACTCAAAACCATACAATTACAAGAAAATTGTTCCTGAATTACATGAAAACAGGTTCAGAAATCAGTTCCAGAATGACTTTTGACTAAATAATGAAATTAGGGCAGGAATCAGTTAATTCTTTGAAACTAATGTGAACAAATATACAATGTACCAGAATCTCTGGGACACTGCTAAGGCAGTATTAAGAGGTAACTTTTTGGGTTTTTTTTTTTTTTTTTTTTTTTTTTTGAGATGGAGTCTCACTCTGTCACCCGTCTGGAGTGCAGGGGTGCGATATCGGTTCACTGCCACCTCTGCCTCCCGGGTTCAAGCAATTCTCCTGCCTCAGCCTCCCAAGTAGCTGGGACTACAGGTGTATGCCACCATGCCCAGCTAATTTTTTTATTTTTAGTAGAGATGGGGTTTCACCATGTTGGCCAGGGTGGTCTCAATCTCTTGACCTCATGATCTTCCTGCCTCAGCCTCCCAAAGTGCTGGGATTACAGGTGTGAACCAACACACCCAGCCTAAGAGGGACATTTATAGCACTAAATGGCCACATCGAAAAGTTAGAAAGGTCTCAAGTTAACAACTTAACATCACAACTATTAATAAAAGAACCAGAGAACCAAGAACAAACAAATCCCAAAGCTAGCAGAAGACAAGAAATAACCAAAATCAGAGCTAAACTGAAAGAGATAGAGATATGAAAATCTATTCAAAAGATCAACAAATGCAGGAGCTTGTTTTTTGAAAAAAGTTAATAAAATAGACTGTTAGCTAGACTAATAAAGAAGAAAAGAGGGAAGATTCAAATAAACACAATCAGAAATGATAAGGGGGATATTACCACTGACTCTATGGAAATACAAACAAACATCATAAAATATTATAAACACCTCTATGTATGTAAACTAGAAAATCTGGAAGAAATTGATAAATTCCTGGACACATACACCCACTCAAGACTGAATCAGGCAGAAACTGAATCCTGACTAGACCAATAATGAATTCTGAAATTGAGACAGTAATAAACAGCCTACCTACCAAAAAAAGCCCAGGACCAGATAAATTCACAGCTGAATTCTACCAGATGTACAAAGAAGAGATTGTATCACTCCTACTGAAACGATTTCCAAAAACTGAAAAGTAGACACTCCTCCCTAACTCATTCTATGAGGCCAGCATCATCCTGATACCAAAACCTGGCAGAGATACAATAAAAAAAGAAAACTTCAGGCCAGTACCCTTTATAAATATCAATGCAAAAGTCATCAACAAAAGAAAACTTCAGGCCAGTACCCTTTATAAATATCAATGCAAAAATCCTCAACAAAATACTGGCAAAGCAAATCCAGCAATACATCAAAAAGCTTATTTATCATGATCAAGTAGCCTTCATCCTGGGATGCAAGGTTGGTTCAACCCATGCAAATCAACAAGTGTGATTCATCACATAAACGGAACTAAAGACAAAAAACACATGATTATCTCAAAAGATGCAAAAGTGGCTTTCTACAAAATTCAGCATCCTTCATGTTAAAAACCATCAATAAAGTAGATATTGAAGGAACATACCTCAAAATAATAAGAACCACAACCAACATCATACTAAATGGGTGAAAGCTGAACGCATTCCCTTCTTGAAAACCAGCACAAGACAAGGATGCCCTCTCTCACCACTCCTATTCAACACAGGATTTGAAGTTCTGGCCAGGGCAATCAGGCAAGAGAAGGAAATAAAGGGCATTCAAATAGGAAGAGAGGAAGTCAAACTATCCCTGTTTGCAGATAACATGATCCTACATCTAGAAAACCCCATCGTCTCAGACCAAAAGCTTCTTAAGCTGATAAGCAACTTCAGCAAAGTCTCAGGATACAAAATCAATGTACAAAAATCACCAGCATTCCTATACACCAACAACAGTCAAGTCAAGAGTCAACCTTGAATGAATACTCATTCAAAAGGACCACAAGAAGGATAAAATACCTAGGAATACAGCTAACTAGAGAGATTGTGAAACATTTCTACAAGAAGAACTACAAACCACTGATCAAAGAAATCAGAGATGACACAAACAAATGGAAAAACATTCCATGCTCATGGAGAGGAAGAATCAATATCATTAAAACTGCCATACTTGCTCAAAGCAAGGTATAGATTCAATGCTATTCCTATTAAACTATAATTAACATTCTTCACAGAACTAGAAAAAAACTATTTTAAAATTCATATGGAATCAAAAAGAGCCTGAATAGCTAAGGCAATCCTAAGCAAAAAGAACAAAACTGGAAGCATCACACTACCCAACTTCAAACTATACTACAGGGCTACAGTAACCAAAACAGCATGATACTGGTACAAGAGCAGACACATAGATCAATGGAACAGAATAGAGAACCCTGACCCTAATGACATTTTAGAAAGAGCAAGAAATAGAGTAGATAGTGTTAAATATTAAATTAATGACATAGAGAAGGGCTTTGGGTATTCTCAATGAAAGAGAAAGACAAAGAAATTAAAGCAATTGCAGAGTGAATGATTCATGCAGAAGGTGAAGAGGATCCAACCAAAAGGTAACTGGGGCTCCTGTCATTCAGAAAGAAAAAATGGGAAAAAATATTTAGAGATACAACATCGAAAAATTTCTGTGAAGTAGAAAAAACAGAATCTGCAGATTAAATTCATACAACATATATGGGAAATAATAAGTGACAGAAAATTATTGGCATCAACACATAGCCTCATTAAATGATTTAACTTCAAGGATAAAGACAGAATTTTTAACCCTTCTGCCAAAAAAAAAAAAAAAAAAAAAAAAAAAAAATTATAGTTCAGTGCAGGAGAAAAAGTCAGGCTGGCTTCAGATTTCACCACAAAAAAAATTCAATGTGAGTTATTGACTATGGAGTGATACTTTAAAAGTTATGAGGGAAATAAAGTGTAAAACAAGAATATATCTAGCCACGTTCATTTTCAAGTATAAGAGCAAGTAAAAAACTCAATAATATGCCACTCTTGAGCCACTGTGGGAGAAGAAAATAAACTATTCCTATTTCTCTCTCTTTATGGTTTCTAAAAACTCTTTGCCTAAAATTCAAAAAAAAAAAATAATTGAGATCTAATGTTTGGTGCTGTGAAAATTTCTTCAGATTTACTTCTTCTTGTCTTTCTTCATTTAAATGAAAGTTGAAAACTTTTATTAAAATATAAAAACGTTAGGAGAATTTCATGCCACCTAAGAGTTGGCAGGATTGCTACTTGGACAGGTCCTTTGAGTTAGCGAATGTAAAGCAAATACACCACATGTCACACAAACACACACACACACACACACACACACACACATTGTGGTTGTATAAGACCCAAGTGCTTACAAACTCACTAGACTGCATGTTTCCATCTCTAATCAGATGTCCGTTTGGTAAGATAAAGCATATCTCTTAGCAGGTCTACATCTTGCCATGAATTTCCTCACGTTGTGGCTTGCAACCAGGACTGCATATTAGAATCACCTATAGAGATTTCTTTCTTTTTTCTTTTCTTTTCTTTCTTTTTTTGTTTAATACAGAGTCTCACTCTGTCATCATGCTGGAGTGCAGTGATGCGATCTCGGCTCACTGCAACCTCTGCCTCCTGGGTTCAAGCGATTCTCCTGCCTCAGCCCCTCGAATAGCTGGGAATACAGGCGCACACCACCACGCCCAGCTAATTTGTTGTATTTTCAGTAGAGACGGGGTTTCACCATGTTGGCCAGGATGGTCTCAAATCTCTTAACCTCATGATCTGCCCGCCTCGGCCTCCCAAAGTGCTGGGATTACAGGCATGAGCCACCATGCCAGGCCAGAGATTTCATTTCTTAAAATACAGAGGCCTTGGTATGTGTTCTTTCTAGAAGCTTTTATCTCTAGTGTCCACACTCACTGATTTAAAGAAAACTTTCTTTCTTGCATAGGAATTTAGATTCCCCGTACCTCCCTGTGATTGTGAGCTACTGCAGAGTCCTATGTGGTCTTGTTTACTTAGCAGTTCAAAGACATCCAGGAGAAGGCAGCAGAGCAATATACAGCTCTGATCTGTTTTTCTCCTTTAAAGAAACAGAAATGGCTATTTTGCATCCTGATTGAATAGCCCAGACCTTGGCAAATATACTTATATTATTCCATGGCATTCTTTGTGAGAGTGATGTTTTGGGGAGAATGAAAAGGTAAAGCCACACCTCTGTAGGCAGAAGTGGAGTCTCTTCCAAAGGAAATGAGCTGTCAGTCATTTAAAAGAGATCAGTTCTGGGATAGAAAAGGAAAACTTGGTGGATGAGCCTTAAACTGGCTTAGAGGGGAGCTTCCTTCTCCCTTTGGGGGCCTTCCAGCAACTGAGCCTGAATTTGAAGGCAGAGAATTGCACGGAGCTTCCCAGTGAGGAAGGAAAGAGTAGACAGTATGGTGGTTAAAAGACCCTGGAGTCCGCTGGGCGCAGTGTCTCACACCTGTAATCCCAGAACTTTGCAAGGCCAAGGCGGGCAGATCAGGAGGTCAGGAGATCGAGACCATCCTGGCTAACACGGTGAAACCCTGTCTCTACTAAAAATACAAAAAATTAGCTGGGTGTGGTGGCGGGCACCTGTAGTCCCAGCTACTCGGGAGGCTGAGGCAGGAGAATGGTGTGAACCCGGGAGGTGGAGCTTGAAGTGAGCTGAGATCGCCCCACTGCACTCCAGCCTGGGCCACAGAATGAGACTCCATCTCAATAAGAAAAAAAAAAAAGAAAAAAGAAAAAAAAGACCCTGGAATCTGGCAGCCTGGCGTCAGATGCCACTCTGTACTTGCTAGTGTGTGCCCTTGACCAGGTCACTGAAGCTCTCAGTGCCTTAGTGTCCTCATCTGTAAAATGAGGATCATAATAGCACAAAGAGTTTTGTGAGGATTCACGGAATAATACACACAAAATGCTTAGAATACTGTTTGGCACATAATAAGCACACAGTAAATGTCAGCTGTTACTTTTATTACATGGAGCAAGAAGGAAGCCTGATAAAGAATCTCAGAATTGGGCTGGACAGATGGAGAGAGACATGATAAGTCATAATCAGCCTTTTGGTAAGGACTCTATCAGAGTTATGGTTCTGTCTTTGTATCATTAGGAGAGAAGACTTACCACCCATCTCACCCCCCGGCCCATTGCCCCAAAGCCAGGTGGAGGCAGCGTGGTCACTAGCAGCTGGTCACTATGGCTCACACTGGTGAGCTACAGCAGATCTGTTAATATCAATGTGGCCGCATGATGTGGTACCAAGTATCTTGTTCAGAAACACGTTAGGCACACTTTCAGGAGGCCTAATTTCCCATAATTAAGCCAGCAGGGGTATTCACCATCAACATTTAGACATTAAAAGGAAATAAGTTCTACCTCGGCCAAAAAGTGATGAGGCCTCATCATTTGGATTATTCTAGTACAAGTATCCCAACACAACAGGTGCTCCAGACAGGGTACCAGTGAGGAAGAGCAGGTACATGACACCCGGGCCACCCTGCTCTGCAGTGCTGTGGCTTGGGATGACCTGGGATCAGCCCTCCTGCCCTGCATCACAGCTGTGGAGGTGTGAAAGCAGAGAGACCAGATGCCAGGAGCACTTATATGCCTTAAATTAGTCTCCGAGGACAATCACAGTCATAGGACAGATGACGATGTGAGCAGGAAGGGTGATGATTCATTGCTGAAACTTTGGAATACTCTCCAGCCAGTGCTAAGATGATAAAACAACAACAGAAAAGACCTCTTTTCTGCTGGGCAAGCCCCCAGTAACCTTTGCCACTGAACTAAAAGCTTTCAAAGGGTGAACAGAAGAGCCATAAATCTCAGGAGTGACGTTAAATATTTGTCACTGAAACACTTAAGACTTGTTTCAAACCCATTCCTTTCTGAAAGTTTATAACAAATAACTGGGTGACTTAACCTCTACAAGAGCATCTCCTTTTTCACTACAAATGGAAACAAATGGTCTATAAAGAGCAGGAACCTGCTGATGGGCAATTCTCAGCCACTGTGTGGTCTCCCAGCCCTGCCCAAATGGGTGAGTTGCCCCTTTTGTTTAGATTAAACTGGCTCTTGCATCCATGACATTAGGGCAGCAAAGGTTTTAACTGGACTTTCTTTTAAACTGCCCATTAATCTTTCCTCCCTTCACCCTGCTGAATGAATGAGTAAAGTAAATTATTTACATTCTGATGTTGCAAGAACTCTTCCTACATTAAGCCTTCAGTTGAGCCTAAACATCTTTTTAGCGTTTTCCTCACACCCCCACCCCTTATCATAACTGCGTAGCTTCTCAGAGAGATCACCTGTTAGACTAAAATATGACAGGGATACAAATCTCTTCCTAACCACCTGTGTGTGCCCTGGGCACACATACAAAAGAGAAAACGTTTTTAGCCAAGTTCCAATTTTACCAAGTTTCAAATACGAGTACCTTCGTTCCCAGCATTCTAGAATGAGTTTGCTCTTCAGTATTCCATAATATTCCTTCGGCATCTCTGGAGGAAAACTGAAGCACATCAGAAACTTTGCAAAAGCCGTTTGCTATGCTTCTTGTCAGAGTGAGGAGCAAAGGCTTTTGTTGGGAAGAGTAATGTCACCTGCATCAGCTCCCTCTGGGCTCAGAGGGACAAGCAGCCACCTACATGGAGGGTTTTCAAGCATGGGGCTGGGAGGTGACTCAACAGGACACACACCCACACTGAAGTTCCCATTCAACCCTGAAACCCCACTTCAGACAATTCACCTCTCTTGTATGACAGACAAAAAGAAAGAAATAAGTTTCTTGTAAGCTATCAGAGCAGAAGGAGCCAGAAAAGGCCACTGAAAAGGAATCCATAAAGCAAGGTCAGAGAATGAGAAAAGAATCGGAAGCAGAGACTGTCACGGGCATCAGGAAACCTTGGCTGCCTGCAATCTAAATAACTATTTCCTATTAAGTTTGAATTAATAAAGTAACTTTTAATTAGAGGAAGATAAACCAAGCAATATCTATTAGGACAAAGATACATTTACGAAGCATCTGTTCTTCCCTCTCTTAATATGCTACCTCATTCATTTTGTTAGGCCTTAATTTCTTCTGGCCTTCTTTACAAGTTCTTCGCTTCCCCTAACAAGCATTTGTTATTTAAAGTCAGCCCCCATATAAGTCATATTTTGCTGCCTCTTGCCCAAAGTTTGCCACTAACTGAAGACATTTATCCCCTGAAGATCACCTCCAACTGTTGATCATTTCAGCATGCACCCAAGGAGAAAAGTGTCACCTCTGGCTTTGCTTTGGTTAGTGGTTAACATTCTCTTCCTCTGGTATTTTAACACCAATGATGTCCTGAGGCATGAAGGTCCCCTCTGAGCCTTGCCACTGGCTTCTGCTAGGAATTGCCATCCCTCACTATGTTCTCCAACGAATGCAGAAGGATAGGAAACGCTGTCTTCTGGGGTCCATAGCAGCAAAGTTCCCTGTAAAATTCTCCCTTCCTTTTGTTCCTTTTGTACCTCACTCTGTGTTACGAACAACAAAGAAATGCTGCCTGTGTTTCAGTATCTTACGGTTGTTGGCCAAAATAGTCTTCAGATTTTTGCTCAGACACATCTTCCTTGCTGGTTCCCAGACAGCAGCCAGGATCAGGACACAAATCTGAGTGGGAAGCACTGCCTGGAACTCAGACTCCTCTCTCCCTTCCACTGCACATGGGCTTGGCACTGGGCCAAGTTTTTCTCCAGGGCACTTTATGGCAATCAACTTCTGGTGGCCAGTCCTACTGGTAACCCAGACATGTAAATTCCGGCAATAGACAGAGCTGAGACTCAAGCTTAGGGACCCAGCCTCTGCCTTGCACACACTAGTATTACTTCACTCGTATTAAAGTATTACTTAACTTATATTAAAAGCCATCACGTCTCAGCTAGCTCTTCTGTAGCCCCACCCTTCTTTATTTCTGGAGAAATTCGTAAATACTGGCTAGAGACCAGTGGCATCGGGAATGCCTGCATCGTTTGTTAAAAATACAGACACCGGGCCCTCGTCCAGAGCTTTCGAATCAGAAGCTGTTTGTTAAGACTCAAGCATCTTTTTCTTTTTAAGTTCGTTCAGATGATTCTTTCAGACAGCTAGCTTTGCAAAGGGTTATTTCAGAGCGCCGGTCTAATTTCAGCCCTGTCTGAGCATTGCTTACCCTCACCAAATTTGACTTCCTCTAGAATATTGTTCTCTCTCGGCCTTCCCAGACTTGTATAATTGAGGCATGTTATGGCCCCCTTCACATCTGTTCTTTCTACTAGACTCTCTCGAGATGAGTCTGAGCTAAAGCCTTAGCTAATGCTTCACCCACTTGTGGAGATGGAGGGAGGAGGGGCATGAGGGGATTCAGATACTAGGGTGCCACCCCAGATCAGATTCAACATATCCAGAGCTGGGCCCAGGAATCTTTTTGTTGGTTTGCAAGGTGCCTCAAGTGTGGGAACCTTAGTAGGATTTAACATGGTGATGGGTTTTTTTGGGGGGGCCGAGGGGCAGGAGGGGGGCAAGGATGGGCCAATATATGTTAGAAACAATTATCTCACAATCTTTAGTTGTATAGCCAAAAGGTTTCCTCATGGTAAGAAATACATTTCAAAAATTTACTCCCTTTGAAATGCATCAGAAAATAAAGTGGATTGATAGCTGAATAACAGGATGGATATATGGATGATTCAGGAAATCTAGTTAAGATGCTAGTAGTAGAATCTAAGTAGGCAGGTACATGGATATTTGTTTTTGTTGTTTGAGACAGCGTCTCACTCTGCTGCTCAGGCTGGAGTGTAGTGGTACCATCGTGGCTCACTGCAGCCTTGACCTCCTGGGATCAAGCCTAGGTCACTTCAGCCTCCCAAGTAGCTGGGACTACAGGCATGCACCACCACACCCAGCTATTTTATTTTATTTTATTTTATGTTATTGTAGAGACAGGGCATCACTATGTTGCCCAAACTGGTCTCAGACTCCTGGACTCAAGCGATCCTCCTGCCTCGGCCTCCCAAAGCGCTGAGATTACAGGTGTGAGCTACCACACCCAGCCTTGTTGTATAATTCTTGCAACTTTATGTACATTGGAAACTTTATAATGAAAAGACACTAGGATTAAATTTTGCCTCAAAATTATATTTTAACTCTATACCTCAACTTAATAATGATTAATAATGATTAAGTTGAGGTCATCTAATATAATAATTAGATGACTGATAGGTGATTGATTACTCCAATGCCCCCTAAATGTTATGTGTGCTATATCTGAAGTAATTTATTCCCTATGTCTGTAAATTAATTTTTTTAAATGGTGGTATAGATGGGGTCTCATTCTGTTGTCAAGCTGAGTGCAGTGGCATGATCGTAGCTTACTGCAGTCTTGAATGCCTAGGGTCGACAATTCTCCTGCCTTAGCCTCCTGAGTAGCTGGCACCATAGGCATGCACTACCGTGCTCAGCTGTTTTGTTGTTGTTGTTGTTTTTTTTTTTAGTGTATTGTGAAAATAGGGTCTCACTTTATTTCCCAGGCTGGTCTCGAACTATTGTCTTCAAGCGATCTTCCCGTCTCGGCCTCCCAAAGTGTGGGGCACAGGCATGAGCCACCTCTCTGGGCCAACGTATTTTGTTTAAGTGGGATTTTAAAAATAAATTGTAGATGCTTATTCTTGCTAAAATGTAAAATCTCTTCCTCTTTGCACCATCTTCCCCTTTTTATTTGTGTATACATTTTCTAGTCCTAAAGCTATATGAATAATATCAATCAAAATATATATATGAATATTACTGTGAACAAAATGTACTATTATGTTATTATGAAGGTATAAAAAAACCTACAACTTCAGAGCAAAGTTGTTAACAGAAAGTGTAACTGCAGTCTGGGTAGTAACTTTGACAAGTTTATATTCAAATTTGAACATTTGCTGCTGAGGAAATCGAGCTAGGAGAATTAATGACATATTTAAAGTCATATAACTAGTGGGAAACCCAAAACAAGAATATAAATCTTGGTTGCTAAAATAAATTCACTCTAAAATTGTACTCAGGAACACGAATATAAGTGACTTTAAATGGGGGTAAAAATTGGTGTACTTAAAATTATTTTTTCTATTAGTCAATAAATGGTATTGGGACGTTGATAAAGTTGCATTTCTAACTCAGTCTTCTCAACAAATTAAATCCTTCTGAAAGAGATTTAAAAATGAAACACAAGACAAGTCATAAACTAGGAGAAAGTATCTGCAAATAAAATCTAATGAAGGACGTATTCATAATATATTAAGAACATTCAAAACTCAAGAACAAGAAAACAGACCACCCAATATTTTGCAACGGGCAAAAGTTCTCACAGAAAATATACAGATGACAAGCATACTAAAAGATGTTCAACATTATTGATCATTAGGGAAGTGCAAATTAAAGCCACAATGAGATAGCACTACTCATCTATTAAAATGACTCAAAAGGAATAAATAGGTAAGCAAATAACTTATAATGGCAAAGCTGGCAAAACTGCAGAGCAACTGGAACCCACGTAGCTATCTGGTAGGAATGCCAAACAGTACAGCCACTCTGATAAGACAACTTGGCAGTTTCCTATAAAATTAAATCTAACCTTACCTAACGAGCAAACCGTCACACTCCTAGATATTAATCCAAGTGAATTGGAAACATATGTTCCCACAAAAAGCTATACACAGTTGCGGACTGAAGACACACTCAAAAATGCAAAAAACTGGAAACAGCCTAGACCTTGAGTATGTAAGTGGATAAACAAACAGTGGTACATCCATACAATAGAACATTCTCAACAATAAAAAACATTAAATTGATTTTTACATCTGAGCAAGGTGGAGTAACAGAGACTGAATTTGCCCTTCCACATGAAACAACCAACCAAATGAAAACAATATATGAAAACAATAGTTTGCAAAACACTGGACACCAAACAAGGAAGAACAATGATCTCTAAAAGACAAGGTAGAAATAAGGTAAGCCTTATGATCAACACAACTTTTTTCCTTGAGAGTTTCCAGGCCACGGCACAGAAAGAAGGAACTCAGTTAGAGTCCAGTGGACTCCCTGAGTTGAAGACACAGAACTGAGAATTCAGGCAAACCAAGACAGTTAGAATTCCCAAGACTGAGTAGAGTAGAAAAGACAGCTACGAAGAGACAGAACTGCAGAGATCTGCAGAGGATTTTCACATAGTATTCAGGTGTGCATTCATCAACAAATGTCTGTGAAGAAACCACCTGAGGCTGGGGAAAAAACCATCTGAAAGGATTAGAAGGAACAGTGGCTGGAACTCAAGTAGGACTATTTACATTTAACATGTTATTGACATTGTTGGGTTTTAATCTGTCACCTTACTATCTATTTTCTATGTGTCCCTATTTTCTTTTTCTGCAGAAAAACTCTTGCCTTGTTTTGGATTAGTTTTGCTAAGTGGAAGAAGCTAGACAAAAAGGAGTATGTATCCATTCCCATAAAATTCTAGAAAATATAAACTTATCTGTAGTGACAGAAAGCCAGGTGGTTGCTTAGGGAGGGGAAATGTGGACAAGGGCATGAGAAGCAATTGCAAAAGTGAACAAAGAAACTTTGATAGTGATAGATAATATGTTTATTATCTTGATTATCATAAAAGCCTTATGTCCGTATATTTATATCGAAATTTATCAAATTGAACATTTTAAATACATGCAGTTCACTGTATGTCAATTATACTTCAATGGATATGTTATTTTTAAAAGAATGCACTACCGATCCACTCAACAACATGGGTTAATCTTAGATGG
Source organism: Rhinopithecus roxellana (assembly GCF_007565055.1). Taxonomy (NCBI): domain Eukaryota; kingdom Metazoa; phylum Chordata; class Mammalia; order Primates; family Cercopithecidae; genus Rhinopithecus; species Rhinopithecus roxellana. Next base: position 36,246,348 of record NC_044567.1, read on the forward strand.
GCATTGCTAAGTTAGAGACATCAGAATAGAAAGGCTATAGACTGATTGGTTCTATTTATAAGACATTCATGAAAAGACTAAAGGGTAGGAATGGGACACCCATCAGTGAGAGCCAAAGTTGGAGACTGGTTGAGGAGTCAATCACAAAAAGGTAGCACGTGAGAAGTTTGGGGTCAGTGTCTCCTGCATGGTGTTTGATATACAACTCTATGGAGTTTGGAAAATCACTCAAATTTATAAACACTCATACCTTGTAACCCATAGGTTCTATTTCTAGAAATTTATTATAAATATGTCTAAATAAGAAATAAGGTTACTCGTTGAAGATTGTTTAAAATAGCAAAAAGTTAGGAATTGTCTAAATATTCATCAGTAGGAGCCTGACTAAATCAATGATGGCATACTCACACAATGGAATACCATGAAGCCTTTAAAAAGAAGAGAGTGTAAGAAACCATTTTCAAGGGGCACATAAGGCAGAGGACAAAGTATATAATAGGCTACCATTTGTGCTTTACAGAAAGAAAAGAAAAGGCATGTGCTTATAATTTTTGTAATTGCATAAAACATCTTTAAAACGATATAGAGTCATGACTTGATATCTATGAGGGATTAGTTTCAGGACACTCTCTCCCGGCCAATACCAAAATCCAGGGACACTCAAGTCCCTTATATAAAATGGCATCACATTTGCATATAACCTATGCACATCCTTTGATATACTTTAAATAATCTCCAAATTACTTATAATGCCTTACACAAAGCCTACATATCACTTCCTTTGTGTGGATTCACCGTACTACCCAGTATGTAGCAAATTCACATTTAGCTTTTTGGAACGTTGTGAAATCTTTTCTCCAAACATCCTTCATCCATAGTTGGTTGAATGAATCCATGGATATGGGACCCACAGATGAAGAACCCACTGATACAGAGGGTCCATGGAATAAGAAAGAGGTGATAGTGTCTGTCACTGAAAAGAGAAACTGAGTGACCTGGTGAAAGGGATGGGAGAGAAATTCATTATCAACACCATCTATTAACTGTTCAAAAAAGTAAATAACTACTTAGATATTCCTTACCTATATTAAAGACAAAGAGCCGGGCGCGGTGGCTCAAGCCTGTAATCTCAGCACTTTGGGAGGCCGAGACGGGCGGATCTCGAGGTCAGGAGATCGAGACCATCCTGGCTAACACGGTGAAACCCCGTCTCCACTAAAAAATTCAAAAAACTAGCCGGGCGAGGTGGCGGGCGCCTGTAGTCCCAGCTACTCGGGAGGCTGAGGCAGGAGAATGGCATGAACCCGGGAGGCGGAGCTTGTAGTGAGCTGAGATCCGGCCACTGCACTCCAGCCTGGGTGACAGAGCGAGACTCCGTCTCAAAAAAAAAAAAAAAAAAAAAAAAAAAAAAAAGACAAAGAAAAAGAATGTTCTGTAGGAACAGACTCAAAACAATAGGAAGAACATATGTGGCATATGTATTTGAGTTATCCAGGCAGGAGCCACAGCTGACAGTGGAGAAGCTAAGTTAGAACCAAGGACTTCAGAATATCTTTGAATACTCTGTAGTTACAGCCCTAAAATGAAGCAGCGAGATGCGTCTGTTAATAGAATTCCTGTCTCAGAGGTGCCGTGCTGCCATCCAACTGGCGCTGGGAGTCTGGCTTTATTGATAGATGGATAAGATTGAACATGACACCTGTGTCCAGTGAATCCCCTGGTGCCATTTAACTAGCACTTAGAGCAGCTGCTTTTGAAAAATTACCTTCAGACTGGGCCCACCCTAGCAGAACAAAATCCTCACCTTAAGTACTTTTCCAGTTCCCAATAAATGAGGATTCTTGCCCTGCAAGAGGAGAACTGAGCCATATTTTATTTGAAGTCACATCTGTCGCTTTATTTTTATTTCCCCTGCTGTCTACCTTAGATCACAATGCCTATGTCATGGCAATATCCTTCCATGGGATCACAGCAACCCCCTCTTTGAAGACCTTCCTTGGCTGTTCATTGCCCATATACAAAGTCATGTTCAGTTGTGTTTGCAAGGCCTATCCCAATCTGCTCTCAAAACACAATTTCAGCCTGCTATCACCATCCTCGTGCATGTACACAAAACTACTGGACTTTCTCCAGCCACACCGTAATCTTCTGCATCTTGAAACCATTGCTCATTCTTCTCTCTTCATTATCTTCTTATTTATTTATTTAGGAGATGGAGTCTCACTCTGTCGCCAGGCTGGAGTGCAGTGGTGCAATCTCAGCTCACTGCAACCTCCGCCTCCCAGGTTCAAGTGATTCTCCTTCCTCAGCCTCCTGAGTAGCTGGGATTACAGGTGCCTACCACCATGCCCAGCTAATTTTTCTATTTTTAGTAGAGATGGGGTTTCACCATGTTGGCCAGGATGGTCTCGATCTCGATCTCTTGACCTCGTGATCCACCCACCTCGGTGTCCTGAAGTGCTGGGATTACAGGTGTGAGCCGCCAAGCCTGGCCCTTCATTATCTTCTTAATGAACCACCACTAATTGATCAAGACTGAGGTACAACATCACCTCCTCGTGAAGTATTCTCCAGCCCTAATAGACCAAACTGATAAGTATCTTCTTCTTGATTCCAGAGCAAAGACGCAGCTTGTGTGAGTCTCTGCAGTAGGATTTATCCCAATGCCTTACTTATTTTATATCTCACCCTTCTATCTTACCCCTCTCTCCTCGATATTTGTGGTCTCCATGAGATGCGGGGAATGTGATTTACTCATGTTTATATGTACACTGCCCTAGTAACACAGCTTCTAGCACATAGGAAAAGCTCAATAGTTACATTTTTACTACAGAGAATCTCTGGAGATCTCTGTTTGTGGTTTCTGAATGTCTAATTCAACTGTCACTTTCTTCCTAGCTGTCCAGTTTGTAGCTTCCTGGTTCAAACATTGCGTGTACTCCCTGCCTGCCTGGAGGAGAGCATTTATGACCTGTGTCATTCTAATTGCTCCTGAAACATCCAGTTCCATTTCTCACAAAGGCATTTTAACCTCATTGAGCTGCCCTAAAGATAACATGTACATCTCAACCTCCACACCCTCATTTACCCTATGCTTCTTGCCCATATTGTCCACCTGTACACATCAAAATTGTAATGTGATACCACTATACACCCATCAGAATGGTTAAACTGAAGAAAACCATTCATTGCTGCTGTGAAGGTAAATTGGCATAACCACTTTGGAAATCTATTTGGCTGAATATAAATTCTTATGAATTACAAATATGGGTATATGCCCAACAGCTTGTACAGGACAGGTACAGGAATGTTCACAACAGTGCACTAAACTGGAAACAACCAAAATGCCATCCCCAGTAGGAAGGACAAACTGCGGTTCATTTGCACAATGGAACACCACAGAGCAATGAGAACGAGCCATTGTTCTACAAAACAATGTGGATCAGTCTCACACTGTGGAGTGTATGAAGAGATACCTAAAAAACAAAAGATGTAATCTACAAAATTTCAAAACCAGGCCAAACTTACCTATGGTGACCAAAAGTCAAGTGATTGTGCGGTGGCTCACACCTGCAATCTCAGCACTTTAGGAGGCTGACACAGGAGGATCCCTTGAGGCCAGGAGTTCAAGACCAGCCAAGGCAACATAATAAGACCTCATCTCTATAAAAAATTAAAAAATTAGCCAAGTGTGATGATACTCATCTATAGTCCCAGCTACTCGGAAGGCTGAGGCAGGAGGATCACTTGAGCCTGGGAGATCAAGGCTGCAGTGAGCTGAGATCACCCCACTTCCCTCCAGCCTGGGCGACAGAGTGAGACCTTGTCTCTAAAACAAAAATAGTAAGAAGATTATCGGTGGCTCAGTAACTGGGATGCGGAATGTGGGGGTGCTATCTTTCTGTGGTGCTAGTAAAGATTCTATTTCTTGATCTGGGTTGTGTTACATGCCTCACATTTTGAAGACTCATCAACCTATATCTTTGTGGCTTGTATTATACCTGAATAAAAATAAAATCTCCACAGCCTCTAGCCTATGCCTTCTTATAGGTGAAGTTCACTTAAATGGTTGGCAACCAGTTAACTTACGGAACTCTACTTCCCTTTAGGTATCTGGGTATGTGTGGGGGCAGCCTCAATGGCTTTGAATTATACTCAACCACATCTAGTTCGCCCTTCTCTACATTGAACCACATTATTCAATTTGAGCCTGGTGAGCAGCTACGGCAGCTGTGATGGGAGCTGTTTGAGAACAAGCTTACTCTACACAGAGTACATTTTGGGGATGCCTGCAATGGCCTGCTCATCTCCTTCAGAGCAGTGCTATTTAAAGCATGGTCCGCAAACTACCTGTGAACTGGTTAGAAACGCAAATGATGAGCCTCACCTCCGACCCCGGGAGTCAGATGGTGCTGGGCCCCGGGAGTTGGTGTTTCTCAACCTCCCCAGGTTTATTAGCCATGTCTTTGATTTTCTGTATTCTGAGGCTTTAACATGTGGAGCCTTGCTGATCCTAGAGGGACTGCTCCTCCCAGGGTTGGCCAAGTCCTAGAGATGGTAAGCAACTCAACCAGGGTGTGTTTTTCAAATACAAACCAACCCAGCCAGAGTCCACCACCAACCACCTCCTTTATGGAGCTGTCACATTCAGAGCCAGTACTTCCCTGTCCTAATCATCCTAGGGCCAGGGATCAGCCAACTAAGAACAGAGCTGCAGCCCCCATGCCCCAGAGCCCATTGAAATTATTCAAACTAGCCAATCCCAAGTCTGCTTACCTTGCCTCCCCCATTCCTTTTTGTAGAAACCACAATGACAACTCTTGGCCGCCACTCCCCTTTCTCCCCCTGCCCCATGGTTGACCCCACGGTATTCCTGTGTGGTTCCCCATAGCCTGGCATCCCCCTGCCTCTTGGGGACTGTGACTTATGAACTCTCTTTTCAGTAACAACTTGTCTCCTAATCTGCCGGCCTTTCTATGCCTCATATTTTCTATTAATATACCATATTTTAAAACACCAAGTCTGGGTGTGCTGGCTTATACCTGTAATCTCAACACTTTGGGAGGCCAAGGTGGGTGGATCACAGGGACGGGGGTTCGAGACCAGCCTAGCCAATACAGCGAAACCCCGTCTCTACTAAAAATATAAAAATTAGCCGGGCATGGTGTTGGGCACCTGTAATCCCAGCTACTTGGGAGGCTGAGGCAGGAGAATTGCTTGAACCCAGGAGGCGGAGGTTGCAGTGAGCCAAGATTGCGCCACTGCACTCCAACCTGGGCAACAGAGTGAAACTCCACCTCAAATAAATAAATAAATAAATAATAAATAAATAAAACACCAAGAGATTTGTGCGCACATTGAAGTTTGAGAAGCAGTATTTCAAAAATCCTTTCCTACCATTTGTAAAAGAGTGACCTAAAACAAAGTTGAGTCCTGAATTCATCTTTCTCCCAGAAAAGGGAATACATTCTATCAGAGAGGGAATTATCTTTGAAGACCAGGGCTCTGAATCTCTCCTCAATGTGATGGCAGCAACGCCAGACCTCTGCTCACCTCCACTCCTGCTCCATCTCTGGCCCTCCCAATGACAGGTCAGGTCTGAGCAGCTTTCTGGATTTACAGAGACGTGAGCAGAGACAAGCAGTGCTCCTCGAAGAATTCCAAAGCAAAAATGGCCCTTGAGGCTGCTCCATCTTAGAATGGCTTATTCCAGGGATTTTTCCACTCTGTTTACCCTGTTTCTCCATAGTGTTTCCCACTTTCTCTCTTCTCAAAAGGTGTCACTCAATGCTTCTAAAATAGATTTTGGCTGGGCACAGTGGCTCATGCCCATAATCCCAACAATTTGAGAGGCCAAGGTGGGAGGATCGCTTGAGCACAAGAGTTCGAGACCAGTCTGGGCAACATAGTGAGACCCTCATCTCTACAAAAAAAAAATTCTTTTAACTTGCCAGGCATGGTGGTGGGTTCCTGTAATCCAAGCTACTCGAGAGTCTAAGACAAGAGGAACTCTTGAGCCTGGCATGTTGAGGCTATAGTGAGTTATGATCATGCCATTGTACTCCAGCCTGGGTGATAAAGCAAGATCTTGTCCCCAAAAAATTTTTTGCAAATAAATTAATAAATAATGTTCTTAGACGGTTTTTTCAGAATTTTTTTAAATTTCAGTTTTATTCTTACATTGCTATAAAGAAATACAGAATGGTTTTTTTCTGTTGTTGTTGGTTGTGTTTGTTTTTTCTTTGTCCTCTGGTCACTATTTTAGTTCCAAATTATGTTTCACATGTTATTCAATGTACTCTGTCAGAGGAGAACTTATGAAAGCGTATAGAATATGTCATGCGTAATTTACATAAACTAACAAATAAAAATAAGATAATTCTTACTTCATTGTTTTCTTTCACAGCTATCTATACTCATAAACAAGACCTCTTCTTTACTGCTGAACATGGGGTGCAGCCACTTGTCATTTTAAAGTGTTATGGGTAGAAAAGCAGGGGCAGGGCGCGGTGGCTCACGCCTGTAATCCCAGCACTTTGGGAGGCCAAGGTGGGCAGGTCATTTGAGGCCAGGAGTTCGAGAGACCAGCTTGGGCGACATGGCAAAACCCTGTCTCTACTAAAAATGCAAAAATTAGCCAGGCATGGTGGTACACTCCTGTAATCCCAGCCACTCAGGAGGCTGAGGCAGGAGAATCACTGGAACCCAGGAGGTAGAGATTTCAGTGAGCTGAGATCCACCACTGCACTCCAGCCTGGATGACAGAGTGAAACTCTGTCTCATGAAACAAAAAAGGAAAGTAGGGATGAGGGAGAACTCTGACAAGAGGGGATCTACCCAAACTCCCCTTTCAGTGCAGTAGAGCCCAGGTGATCATATTCATGATTCCAGTCTCAGTACCACAAATATATCATAATAAGAGACCATTTGTGGGACAGGCATGGTGGCTATCGCTTATAATCCCAGCACTTTGGGAGGCAGAGGCGGGCGGATCATCTGAGGTCGGGAGTTCAAGAACAGCCTGGCCAACATGGTGAAACCCTGTCTCTACAAAAATACAAAAATTAGCTGGGCATGATCGTGGGCACCTGTAATCCCATCTACTCGAGAAGCTGAGGCAGGAGAATCACTTGAACTGGGAGGCAGAGGTTGCAGTGAGCTGAGATCATACCATTGCTCTCTAGCCTGGGCGACAGAGCCAGACTCCATCTCAAAAAAAAAAAAAAAAAGAAAGAAAAAGAAAAAGAAAAAGAAGAGAGACCATTTGCAAAATACATTCTAAGCAACAGGTAATGAGCTAAGTGCTTTATAGAACTGTATCAGCCCAGTAACCTCATGATAACCCTATGCCAGATGAGGCACCTGAAACTCAAAATATTAAGGAACTATTGCCTTATAAGAAGTACTGTCTTTATTCAAATTCAGGTCTTTCTGATTCAAAAGACGCGGTTTTTTTCTGTTTTTTTTTTTTTTTTTTTTTTTTTTTTTTTTTTTTTTTTCTGAGATGGAGTCTCGCTCTGTCGCCCGGGCTGGAGTGCAGTGGCTGGATCTCGGCTCACTGCAAGCTCCGCCTCCCGGGTTCACGCCATTCTCCTGCCTCAGCCTCCCGAGTAGCTGGGACTACAGGCGCCTGCCACCTCACCCGGCTAGTTTTTTGTATTTTTTAGTAGAGACGGCGTTTCACCGTGTTAGCCAGGATGGTCTCCATCTCCTGACCTCATGATCCACCCGTCTCGGCCTCCTAAAGTGCTGGGATTACAGGCTTGAGCCACCACGCCCGGCCGGCAAGACGCTGTTCTTAATGACTGCAAGATGGATATGAAAACTTGAGCTGCCTTTCTGCAGAACAACTTGGAAGTTAGATGTGGGATTTTCTAATAGATCACTGCAGATTTTCAAATATGATAGTCATGAATTTTTCCATGATACTCGAGGTGAAAAAATGTCATTATTTCTTAAATTTTGTAAATCAAATTAAAATCTGGCTCACAGCCCTCACCCACCAAAGTCAATTTGGAGTCCAATATGACTAATAATTGAGGCTTTCTTTCCCCTCTTCCACTGGTAAAACTGCCCGCACAAGGTTAATGCAAATTGCAAGCCAGGCTTTAGGCAGAATTATGGTTAGGCACTGCCCAGGGTGCACTGGGGTACTTCCGGCCACTCCCCGGCAGCTGCGAACTAACTAAGAGTCACATAGCACACAGGCCACCTGTTCTCCCATTGTTCCTAGAGATGGAATCCTGACACTGGACCTTCTCACCCAAGAATTTCTAAAGGTGTTCCTCAGATTCTGATTTCCAGCAGAGTGGCTGATGCCAACTGAAAATCCCCACCAAGTAAAGCAGTTTCTTCAGGGCTCTGTCCCATCACTTCACCCCTCATTTCTCAGCGAATCAGCAACCCTCACACTTTAGCCATCACCTGTCCAGATCTCTTTAAAAATCCATCTCCTGGGTGGGCATGGTGGCTCGCGCCTGTAATCCCAGCACTTTGGGAGGCTGAGGCAGGCGGATCACGAGGTCAAGAGATCAAGATCATCCTGGCCAACACGGTGAAAACCCGCCTCTGCTAAAAATACAAAAATCAGCCGGGCGTGGTGGCGTGCACCTGTAATCCCAGCTACTCAGGAGGCTGAGGCAGGAGAATCGCTTGAACCCAGGAGGCGGAAGCTGCAGTGAGCCGAGATCACGCCACTGCACTCGAGCCTGGCAACAGAGCAAGACTCTGCCTGAAAAAAAGAAAAAGAAAAAAAAGAAAAACTCCCCACGTCTTGTGGAGACAGATCTGAGACTTCCTCTCATCTCCTGGTTTGTCTGTCCTATGACTGTTCAACTCTTTCTCTGCTGCAACTCCCTGCCCACAGTGTCTGGAGATATTAACTCACTGAGCAGCAGACAACAAACCTGTTACAGTTCCACTGGGCTTATGTAGGTTCACAGAAATGGTGAGGAACCCAGTCTTAGAGTGTTCTGGTATTTGATGCCCTGACGGTTAGTGTTTCTTCACTACCTGTGGGTCTCTGTGTCTTCTAGTCAGTGTCACTGGCTTCTACCTTCACGCAGGCTTTCAGTACCACCAGGCCATCCTCACATGAGGTCCTGCTATCTTTGGGCTGCCTTATTCAAATGGGATCTTAGGTTTCTACAGTCTACATAGCTCTACCAAACTCCTCTGGGTCAAATAACTCTTCCTGTTCGACTGCACCAGCCTCCAGTCCCTTCCCCCGTCAGATTCAATTGTGTTCATTTCCATCCATATTTGTAAGCAAAGTATTTTTAGAGTTGACCTGGGGCTTCCCACTCTTCCCCCACATCACATACAAAACAAAAACATACATACAAAAACATTACATACAAAACAAATTACATACATCATACATGTATAACAAAACATGTTACATACAAAAAGAAAATATACTACCTGCTATTTCCTTTGGTCAAGGAAGTCCAAGGCCGGGCGCGGTGGCTCATGCCTGTAATCCCAGCATTTTGGGAGGCCGAGGCGGCGGATCACAAGGTCAGGAGATCGAGACCACGGTGAAACCCCGTCTCTACTAAAAATACAAAAAATTAGCCGGGCGCGGTGGCGGGTGGCTGTAGTCCCAGCTACTCAGGAGGCTGAGGCAGGAGAATGGCGTGAACCCTGGAGGCAGAGCTTGCAGTGAGCCAAGATTGCGCCACTGCACTCTAGCCTGGGCGACAGAGTAAGACTCCGTCTCAAAAAAAAAAAAGGAAGTCCAAAACTAAGAAGAGAGAGAGAGAGAGTTCCTTTCTTTATTTATTTTTTTCTTTTTTCTAATGAGAACATGGAGAGGCCAGGGGAGAAACAAAATATCAATCAATTTTTCAATTGCTTTCATTTTTACTGAAGTGATCGTTAACTTGGGGTCAAAATATTAAAGCTGAAAGCAAGACAATCCCTTTCTTAACTCTGAAGTATCCCTTCGTACGTTCCCGAGATTGAAACCCTCTAGAGCCCAGCAAGTAAATGAACAATATCAACATACTGTTCTTTCCTTTATCTTTCAAGGCCCTGTTCAAATGTCTCTTCCTCCATGAAGACTTCCTATCATTTTCATTTTCATTCAAGTCTTTTTTTTTTGTTTTTGAGACGGAGTCTCGCTCTGTTGCCAGGCTGGAATGCAGTGGTGCGGTCTCGGCTCACTGCAACCTCCACCTCCCAGGTTCAAGAGATTCCCCTTCCTCAGCCTCCCAAGTAGCTGGGACTACAGGTGCGTGCCACCATACCCAGCTAATTTTTTGTAATTGTAGTAGAGGCGGGGTTTCACCATGTTGGCATATTTTTTTTCTTTCTTTGTTCTCACCATAATTTGCTGGATCTCTACCTTGTACTGTGATTGGTTTTATATCCTAGATATGTGTTAAGTGTTTTAAATACAAAGTTTTTAAAATACCTGCCACATCTCCTAACTATATGTTTTAGAGTACCCCAGTAGGAAACCACTTTATGTAGTCCCAGCAGAGAATGGGGGGAAGAAGTTTTGGCTTCATCGGCATGAATTGAGATGAGAAAATCATAAATATGCCCAGAGTCTGGCAGACACCATCTCCAAAACGTTACTGGGCAGAGTAACTTTAGCTGGCTTCGAAGTATTGACAGTGATCCAGGGTAATTTTATGACAAGTTCTCTTGCTTAAAAACTTAACTTGGACATCAACCAAATCTATATAGTAGCATTCGTATACTTCCAGAATATCTTGACTGCTCTGGGAGGGGAGTCTGTCCCTAGGAAATGGTGCAGAACAGCCCAAATAGGAGCCTGATTATTCTTCCTGGTGTCAGGGGCTGAAAATCCAACCTTGAGGCTGCAAAGTGCATCCCGGGATACCAGCCAGCTTAAGATGCAATCTAGTATAGCACAGACAGCACTCGGATGGGGATCAGATGCCTAGGACACAAGAAGCAGGAATAACTGTGGGACTATAGCCACCTGCTATTTGGATGCATCTGATGGGTATGTTAACTTTGTGTGCTGTAATGACTGCCTTTCCTCCTGGGGCCCGTTTTTTGTTTGTTTTGTTTGTTTGTTTGTTTGTATTTTTGAGATAGAGTCTCACTCTGTTGCCCAGGCTGGAGTGCAGTGGCACTATCTCAGCTCACTGCAACTTCTACCTCCTGGGCTCAAGCAGTTCTCCCTGACTCAGCCTCCCGAGTAGCTGGGATTACAGGCACGTGCCACCATGCCTGGTTAATTTTTTTTTTTTTTTTTTTTTTTTTTTTTGTATTTTTAGTAGAGACGGGGTTTCATTATGTTGGCCAGCTTGGTCTCAAACTTCTGACCTCAGGTGATCCACCCACCTTGGCCTCCCAAAGTGCTGGAATTACAAGCATGAGCCAACGCACCCAGCCCCTGGGCCCTCCTTTCCCCATAGCCACAGCCCCTTATCCCTCACCTATAGGCTCAGCTTAGTTTCTGTGCACATGATGAAGTGAAAATCATGAAGGATTTAAGGAATCACATTTGATCTTCGCCCCTGCATGGCATAACTCCACCGTGACTTTGCTTTTTGACACCAAGCTTCTGGCCCCTCTTACTCCAACTTCACTTCTTGTAACCTTTTTTGATGGACTTTTGCCTCTTCTTGAATTCCTGAATGATATTTCTCAGCCCCTAGAGACGAAATCTCTCTTTGCTTTTATGCCTCCATCCCTGAACTCCAAGCTTACATTTGAGATCCACTTACCAGCTACCAGGCCCCAGGGATTATTCTCACTCCTTCCTGGAACCTCAGCATGTGGTCTTTCCCCAGCTTTCCCAGGTGCTAAGCTCTGCAGTGTTGGGACTCTGTGATGCTGTCTGCTGGGTGCTACTATCTGCCAGGGCCTCATACCAACTGCCATCATGTTCTAGATTCATCCAAGACTGGATAGTCCCCTGGCCTCCTGCTGCTGGACTGGTTTCCAATTGGCTGCCCTCACTGGGTGGATCTCTTCATCCTCCGGGTATCACCGCCCACTGGTCTGACCAACCTCACCAGCAGCCAACCCTGGTTTGGACAGGTTTAATTATACTGGTGCCTTTCTAAATATGTTCTGCAGAACCTCGGCTCTGCAGTGTCGGTAGACATAACGTGCGCAAAGGGTTCTATAGTTAAATATGCTTTGAGGAGAATGTGTAAAAGAGTTAAACAGGATTCTTCATGGGAAGATTTCACAGAGCCTTTAATATGTTAACACGCACTGATGATATCTAAGGAGGGACAGAGTGAGTGTTGAGCGTTCCTGAAACTTAACTGTGTTTTGCTCTGAGCATGTTATTGGACTTAATGTCCACAGAACAGACTTTGGGAAATGCTAAATCGCATTCTTCAGGTTCCAGCCCCATGTTAACCCTGACCTCTTGCCACAATGACATCAGCAAGGACAGCATCCTACCTTTAAGAAGTGTTTGTGTCTTCACAATCCCAAACCCGAAATGCAGCCCAATTGATAGGGCGGTGGAGCCATATGAGCTGGTTTTGGATCCTGGGCCTTCTCCTTTTTTCTTTACCCCATTCACCCGTTGTTTGACTCTAAAAATTGCTTAACTTACCTGCATCTCTATTTCCAGTTTTGTATTACAGAGTGATTGATATATAATTACATACTTTATTTTGACTATTCAATAATAGCAACGGCTAATATTATTGAGCATTTACTATCCATTTATCACTGTTCTAAACACTTTGCTTATATTATCTTTTTTTAATACTCACACAAATCACATAGTATAGGCATACCCCATTTTTTTAGAGAAGGCTATTGAGACACAAAACAGCTAAGTAGCTTACCAAAGTTTACCAGCTAATCATACTAACCTGAGATTCAAGCCAAGGTAGTGTGGCTGCAGAGTCAGCATTCTGAATCCCAGCACTGTAATTTATTTGTTCATTCAACAAATATCTGTTGAGCACCAGGTCATGCTATAGACCCTAGAGGTATAGCAATAAATAGACAGACATTCCTGCCTCATGGAGCTTATATTCTTTTTTTTTTTTTTTTTTTTTTGAGGCGGAGTCTCGCTCTGTCGCCCAGGCTGGTGTGCAGTAGCCAGATCTCAGCTCACTGCAAGCTCCGCCTCCTGGGTTTACGCCATTCTCCTGCCTCAGCCTCCCGAGTAGCTGGGACTACAGGCGCCCGCCACCTCGCCAGGCTAGTTTTTTGTACTTTTTAGTAGAGACAGGGTTTCACCGTGTTAGCCAGGATAGTCTCGATCTTCTGACCTCATGATCCGCCCGTCTCGGCCTCCCAAAGTGCTGGGATTACAGACTTGAGCCACCGCGCCCGGCCGGAGCTTATATTCTAATGGGAGAGACAGGCACTATGTAATTAAACATGGGCTTTGTTGCAGGTAATAAGTGACATGGAGAAAAATAAAGTGGTGTAAGGGATATGAGAGTCGGGGGGCAGTATTTTGATATCAAGTTGGGCATTGTAGGAGGGAGTATTTCAATGAGTACATTCTTCTTCCACAGTTTGACTGAAGCTAGCTCCTGCATGTGACTAAAGGTGTCCATGCAACTTGAGCTGCTTTACACATTGCAATGGGCCACTCTTCCTTCGGGACTGTCCCAGGGACTTGGCCTCCATAACTATGCCTCTCACTATGGCTCCTTGAGGGAGATAATTACAGCATAGAGTAATAGAACTTTAAAAGTAATGACTGACTACCTATTTTCATAAATATTTGTGCTTCATTTATTTGTATCATTACTTTTTAATTACTGTGATTCTAGGGGTTGAGTTTTCTTTTCAAAGTTTTCTTTGTAACCTACTTTCTTTGCTCTTAGATACAACAGCAAAAGTACAAATGACAAAAGAAAACCTAAATAAATTGGATTACATCAAAACTGAAAATTTTGTGCTATAAGTGATACTATCAAGAAAGAAAAAAGACACTTTACAGAATAGGGAATAATATTTGCAAATTATATACCTAATAAGAGACCTGTATCTAGAATGTATAAGGAGCACTTACAACTCAACAATAGGAAGATGACCCAATTAAAAATTAGGCAAAGGGTTTGAATACACATTTCTCCAAAAAAAAAAAAAAAAAAAAAATAGAGAAATGGCCAATGGCCAATAAGTAAAAGAAAAAGATGCTCAACATCTTTGGTGATTAAGAAAATGCAAATCAAAATCACAATGAGATACCACTTCATACCCACTAGGAAAGTTAAAATTAAAAAGATAAACAATAATAAATGCTGACAAGGGTGTGTATATACTGCAAACTTAATTTACCTCTGGTAACATTGTAAAATGGTGCAGGTGGTTTTGAAAACAATTTGGAAATACCTCCAAAAGTTAAATATAGAGTTATCATATGATTTAGCAATTCTACTCATAAGTATACATCCAAGAGAAATAAAAACAGCTGAGCACGGTGGCTCAGGCTTGTAATCCCAGTGCTTTGAGAAGCAAGTGGGAGGATGGCTTGAAGCCAGGAGTTCAAGACCAGCCTGGGCAATATTACGAGATACATCTCTACAAAAAATTTAAAATTGGCTGAACATGGTGGCACATAACTGTAGTCTCAGTTACTCATGCTGAGGCAGGAGACTTGCTTGGACCCAGGAGTCCAAGACTGCAGAAAGCTATGATTGCCCCACTGCACTCTACCCTGGGTGACAGAGCAGGAACCCTGTCTCTCAAAATAATAATAATAAATAAAAATGAATAAATTTATAATTAAAAAATAATAAAGAAAATAGCACGCCAGGCATGATAGCTCATGACTGTAATCCCAGTATGATATGGTTTGGCTGTGATATGGTTTGGTTGTGATATGGTTTTGTTGTGTACTTGAATTGTATTCCCATAATTCCCACATGTCATGGGAGGGACCCAGTGGGGGAGAATTGGAATCACGGGGGCAGTTTTCCCCATACTGTTCTCGTGGTAGTGAGTAAGTTCCCCCATACTGTTCTCGTGGTAGTGAGTAAGTCTCACAAGATCTGATGGTTTTATCAGGGGTTCCACTTTTGCATCTTCCTCATTTTCTCTTGCCACTACCATGTAAGAAGTGCCTTTCACCTCCCACTATGATTCTGAGGCCTCCCCAGCAGTGTGAAACTGTAAATCCAATTAAGCCTCTTTTTCTTCTGAGTCTTTGGTACGTCTTTATCAGTAGCATGAAAATGGACTAATATAGTAAATTGGTACCAGTAGAGTGGGCTGTTGCTGAAAAGATATGGAAGTGACTTTGGAACTGGGTAACAGGCAGTGATTGGAATAGTTTGGAGGGCTCAGAAGAAGACAGGAAAATGTGGAAAAGTTTGGAACTTCCTAGAGACTTGTTGAATCGTTTTGACCAAAAGTCTGATAGCTATGTGGACAATAAGGTCCAGGCTGAGGTGGTCTCAGATGGAGATGAGGAACTTGTTGGGAACTGGAGCAAAGGTGACTCTTGTTATGTTTTAGCAAAGAGACTGGGGGCCTTTTGCCCCTGCCCTAGAGATTTGTGGAACTTAGAACTTAAGAGAGATGATTTAGGGTATCTGACAGAAGAAATTTCTATGCAGCAAAGCATTCAAGAGTTGACTTGGGTGCTATTAAAGGTATTCAGATTTATAAGGGAAGCAGAGCATAAAAGTTCAGGAAATTTGCAGCCTGACAATGTGATAGAGAAGAAAAATCCATTTTTTGAGGAGAAATTCAAGCCAGCTGCATAAATTTGCATAAGTAACAAGAAGCCAAATGTTAATCCCCAAGACAATGGAGAAGACATCTCCAGGACATACCAGAGGCCTTCACAGCAGCCCCTCCTGTCACAGGCCCAGAGGCCTAGGAGAAAATGGTTTCCTGGACCGGGCCCAGGGCCAGTCTGTTCTGTGCAGCCTAGGGACTTGGCGCCCTGTGTCCCAGCTGCTCCAGTAGTGGCTGAAAGGGACTTAGGCCATGGCTTCAGAGAGTGCAAGCACCAAGCCTTGGCAGCTTCCACATGGTGTTGAGCCTGCAAATGCACAGAAGTCAATAATTCGGATCGGGGAACCTCTGCTTAGATTTCAGGAGATGTATGGAAGTGCCTGGATGCCCAGGCAAAAGTTTGCTGCAGGGGTGGGGCCCTCATGGAGAACCTCTGCTAAGGCAGTGTGGAAGGGAAATGTGGGGTCAGAGCCCCCACACAGAATCCCTACTGAGGTACCACCTAGTAGAGATGTGAGAAGAGGGCCACCATCCTCCAGACCTCAGAATGGTAGATCCACCAACAGCTTGTACCGTGCACCTGGAAAAGCTGCAGACGTTCAATGCCAGCCTGTGAAAGCAGCCAAAATGGGGGAATATATCCTGTAAAGCCACAGGGGAGGAGCTTCCCAAGACTATAGGAACCTACCTCTTGCATCAGCATGACCTGGATGTGAGATCTGGAGTCAAAGGAGATCATTTTGGAGCTTTAAAATCTGACTACCCTGCTGGATTTCAGACTTGCATGGGCCCTACAACCCCTTTGTTTTGGCCATTTTCTCCAATTTGGAAAGGCTGTATTTATCCAATACCTGTACCCCCATTGTATCTAGGAAGTAATGAGCTTGCTTTTGATTTGACAGGCTCATAGGTAGAAGGGACTTGCCTTGTCTCAGATGAGACTTTGGACTGTGGACTTCCGGGTTAATGCTGAAATGAGTTAAGGCTTTGGGAGACTGTTGTGAAGGCATGATTGATTTTGAAATGTGAGGACATGAGATTTGGAGGGGCCACATGTGGAATAATATGATTTGGTTGTGTCCCCACCCCAATCTCATCTTGAATTGTACTCCCATAATTCTCACATATTGTGGAAGGGACCTGGTGGGAGATAATTTGAATCATGGGAGCAATTTCCCCCATACGGTTCTCGTGGTAGTGAATAAGTCTCACGAGATCTGATGGTTTTATTGGGGGTTTCTGCTTTTGCATCTTCCTCATTTTCTCTTGCTGCTGCCATGTAAGAAGTGTTTTTCACCTCTTGCCGTGATTCTGAGGTCTCCCCAGCCATGTGGAACTGTAAGTCCAATTAAACCTATTTTTCTTGCCAGTCTTAAGCATGTCTTTATCAGTAGCACGAAAATGGACTAATACACAGTGCTTTAGGAGGCTGAGGTGGAAGAATCACTGGAGGCCAGGAGTTCAAGACCAGCCTGGCCAATAGAGTGAGGTACCATTTTCCCAAAGACAAAACACAAAAACTTTGCAAAGCAAGGTGGTACACACATGTAGTCTCAGTTACTCAGGAGGCTGAGGCAGGAGGATCACTTAAGCACAGGAATTCGAGACTGTAGTGAGCCATGACCATGCCACTGCACTTCAGTCTGGGCAACATAGCAAGACCTTGTCTCAAAAAAAAAAAAAAAAAAAAAAAAAAACGCAACCACAAAAAAGGTCAAGTGCAGTGGCTCATGCCTGTAATCCCAGCACTCTGGGAGGCTGAACCAGGAAGAAGCCAGAGGTTTCAGGCCAGCCTAGGCAACATAGCAAGACCCTGTCTCTACTTAAAATATAAAAAGTAAAACATGTCCAAACAAAAACTTGCACAAAAATATTTATAACAACATTAAACACAATAGTCAATAAGTGGAAATAATCCCAGTATCCACCAACTGATAAATAAGTATGGCATATCCACAGAGTGAAATATTTGATTTGTCATTAGAAAGGAATGGTACAACACAGAAGAACCTTAAAACATTATGCTCAGTGGATGAAGTCAGTCACAAAAGACTACATATTACATGATTCTATTTATATGAGCTATCCTGAATACAAAAATTTATAGAGACAGAAAATAGATTAGTAATTGCCTAGGGCTGGGAGGTTGGTGGGAAATGGGTAGTGACTGCTAATGGAGAAAGGGCTTCTTTCTATGGTAATGAAAATGTTCTAAAATTAGATTTAAATTAGATGGTTGCATAATTCTAAGAATATACTAAAAAAAGATTGAATAATATAATTTACATGGGTGAATTGTATTTCTGGGGCTCAGAAAACAATATCCCAAAATGAAGGGCCTAAGAAGTAGGCTCAGAAGCAAACATTTTTCTCTGACTCTCTCATGCTCTCCTATCTCTGCGTCCCATTCTCCCCCAAGGCTAACCATACAAATTAGAATCCCTCCATCCTGAAGTGGGTCATAGAAACCAGAACCCATTTTTCCCAAACCATCCATAAAAGCTAAAAACATTTCTCTAACTTTTACTCTGCCTTTCTGTATAAATACTAGTCATAAAGAAATTATCTGACCTACCCCATTTGACTGTAGGTTATAAGACTCCATTCTAGAGATGGTCCTTCCCCACACCCAGAAGGAAGAAGGCATTCTTGGAGAGGCCAAGTAGAAGTTAGAAAGACAGGCCCTGCTGGGTTTCCCGACTCAATCTATCAGCATTAGATCTTATTCATTTTGTCCAATCCTATTTCTACCAGCTGTCCACACTTTGTTGAACCTACGCATAAAAACGGTCAATTTTCCCTGCATCTTTAGGTCTTCATTCTAAAGGCTCCTGTGTATACACATTAATACATTTGCATGCCTTTTCTTCAATGAATCTGCCTTATGTGAGTTGACTTTTCAGCCAAACTTCATATGGTATGTGACATGGTTTGGCTGTATCCCAACCCAAATCTCAAATTGTAGTTCCCATAATTCCCATGTGTCATGGAAGGGACCCAGTGGGATGTAACTGAATCATGGGGTGGGTCTTTCTCATGCTGCTCTCATGAGAGTGAATAAGTCTGATGAGATCTGATGGTTTTATAAAGGGGAGTTCCCCTGCACGTGCTCCCTCTCTTGCCTGCTGCCATGTAAAATGTGACTTTGCTCCTCATTCACCTTCCAACGTGGTTACAAGGCCTTCCCAACAATACAGAACTGTGAGTCAGTTAAACATCTTTCTTTTTATAAATTAGCAGTCTTGGGTATGATTTTATTAGCGGCAGGAGAACAGACTAATGCCATATGTGAATTATATCTTAATAAAACTATTAAAACTTTTTTACTAAAAAAAGATCTTTTTTTTCTTTACTAAAATTTCTTTACTAAAAACGGGGTTTTGGGGAGATGATGGTCAAAGGATACAAAAATTTAGTTAGACAGGAGAAATAAGGTCAAGAGCTCTATTGTACGACATGGTGACTGTAGTTGTAAGCCAAAAATAACATTCTAAGGCCCCCTGCCAAACCAACTGAATGGACTCTTCCTCTCAGCCAAGGGCATTCCAAATTTAACCTGAAAAAACTAGTTCAGGCCATGATGGGAAGGGGGAACCAGACATGCTTTACTATACCCTCCTCCCTTTTAGAATTACTGATAGAATGGACTCTTTAAGTCTGATAAGAAACATTTACAATCTATTCTCTCTGAAGCCTGCTACCTGGAGGCTTCATCTGAATAATAAAACTTCAGTCTCCACAACTCCTTATCATAACCCAGACATTCCTTTCTATTGATAATAACTCTTTTTTTTTTTTTTTGAGATGGAGTCTTGTTCTTGTTGCCCAGGCTAGAGTGCAGTGGTGTGATCTCAGCTCACTGCAATCTCCACCTCCTGGGTTCAAGCGATTCTCCTGCCTCAGCCTCCCAAGTAGCTGGGATTACAGGCATCTGCCAGCACGCCTGGCTAATTTTTGTATTTTTAGTAGAGACAGGGTTTCACCATGTTGGTCAGGCTGATCTCAAACTCCTGACCTCATGATCTGCCTGCCTGCCTTGGCCTCCCAAAGTGCTGGGATTACAGGCATGAGCCAGCATGCCTGGCGGTTAATAACTCTTTTAACCAGTTGCCAATCAGAAAATCTTTTTTTTTTTTTTTTCTTTTTGAGATGGAGTCTCGCTCTGTCGCCCAGGCTGGGGTGCAGTGGCCGGATCTCAGCTCACTGCAAGCTCTGCCTTCCGAGTTTACACCATTCTCCTGCCTCGGCCTCCCAAGTTGCTGGGATTACAGGCATGTGCCATGATGCCCAGCTAATTTTGTATTTTTAGTAGAGATGGGGTTTCTTCATGTCGGTCAGGCTGGTCTTGAACTTCCAACCTCAGGTGATCCGCCCACCTCGGACTCCCAAAGTGCTGGGATTACAGGCATAATCTGCCAAGCCTAGCCTCAAAACAACATTCTGTACATGATAAATACATAAAATTTTTATTTGTCAAAGAAAGAAAGTGAGAAAAGAACTTCTATCTAAGGAATGTGAGTCCCTTTAAATTACCAGCTCCAGAGAGACATTAGAATGAGGCAGCACTCACTTCCTACTCCTCCACCCTTGCCCTGCTTTAAGCTATGTATTTGTCTCTTGGAACTGCTTGCTATCGCCACAGGTAGCTATAAATCAACCTAATAATGCCACAGTGAACATTATAATTTATACTCTATAGCCTAACAATATATAGTCAATCACTAATCAATGTTATATCTATCAGACAGTGAGAATTTCTGACAAACAACTTTGTATCTATCCTCCTTCTTTGCCTTTATAAACTTGCTTGAAACAAAGGCCAAATGGAGCTACTTGGGCCTGAGTCTTCCAGGCACCTGGCCTCACTTTGGCTCAAGTAAACTCTTTAAATTATATTCAGCAGAAGGAAGAAAGGAAGGAAGAGGGAGGGAGGGAGGAACCAAGAATATTCCACCTCAGAATACATACTTCTTTGGCATATTTGGAGTTGGATGTTCAGAGGGTCTCCTGCAAGCTGCCTTTTGTTAAGAAGATTTGCATCTGTAGAGAAACTCTGTATTGGTGAAACAAGCAGCCAGGTTTTCCCTGGCCCCTGTCCTCGATCAGGGATCAGGATGGAGACATGACTACCTCCTGGAGGAGAGAGACTGAAGTCTGATACCTTTGGGGGTCTGACAGAAACTCCCTCTTTCTGAGAGCTGCTCACTGTGAGGTTGCATCTGCATAACAAGACATCCTTTGCTAGCCAGGCCTCCTCTCCTCTCCCTCCCAGAACTGGCCTTGCCTCTGCCCCAATTCCCTGTTTTTTCCTCAACCTCAGGACAGCATAAAACTTTAACCATGTGGCTTTTTCTTTGAGCTTTTCATATGTGATAAGACTCCTATGCACACATGTTCACATTAACAAATTTTGTATCCTTTTTCTCCTATTCATCTGACTTTTGTCAACTGATTTTCAATGAACCTTCAGAGAGCAAAGTGGAAGTTTTCCCTTGGCCCCCTACAAAAGAAAAACAGAAAACACCAAGTGTTGTTGAAATGTGAAGCAACTGGAGTGCTCACATACTGATGGGGGAAATGTAGCATTTTTAAAAAGGTAGTTCTATTTAAATTACTAATAGATAATATTGCAGGAAATCTGCAGACACTGACAAAATTGTAAAGATGTTACCCAAGTGACTGAAGTATGAAAAAAGCTCCAATCTTTAACTGGGCATTCAGGGCCCTACACATTTTAGCTCCACATTCTCAATCCTCTTTGCTGCTCCCCTGCCCCTAGAATACCCCAGGGTACACCAGTTACACTGCCTTTGTCTTAGTATGAGAATGATAACTGAAATTTATGGAGAGTTAATTCTACTTTCAATGTGGGTAACCATTTAGGTTCTAGACATCCATGAACATATGCATATACTATCTCGATATAAAGTCATTATAGACAAACAGTTTGCAGATAAATAAACATGAGGCTACAGAGGATTAATAATTTGAGCCCGACTGCACCGAAACTCATTACTATCATGGCTCCTCTTGAAATAAATGTCTATTTGCCCTCACCTTTTGGGATGTGTCTTGGTTTTGAATGTAGAGACAGGATCAGATGTTCTGCTGCTTGTATCTTCCCCACACGCAGTGAGGGTAGAACCCAAACATGGGTCGCTGTGAGCTCATGAATCTTTCTTGTCTCTTGGTCAGTCACATCTTTGACTTTAGGATATCTTACACTTTAGCAGAAATCCCAGGAGACAGATGATGTCTTCAGGTTCGTATATCCTTGACATTTAGTAAGTCATAACCTTGATTCTGAGCATTACCTCCCATATCTAGGCAAAGTTTCCATCCCTGAGCTTTCAAACTGGTTTAATTTGGCCAACATCACATCAACATAGTAAACACTCAGCACTAATTTCAGCATAGTGGAGGCTCACACTGATCTTGTCTTCAAGTCTTCATCTAGGATCAGAAGGCAGAGATCCAAATGATGAACAAGGCTGGCCTGAATACTCCAGGTTGGCACTCTATTCTGCCTCTGCTACTGTTAGTGAGGAAAAAGAAGGCACCACTCACCCCCTATATAACTTAGTAGAACTAGAGCCCCAAATTCCAAGAAATGACATGCCTCCCGTTTCAGAGCTGAGAAACAATGATCTCCTTGTTTTTCTTCTTTTACCCATTTGCCTAGCCTCATATATAAAGGCTTATGTGTCCTTTAATTTCCATGTTCTACCTCCATAATCCCTCAGCAGGCTTTAGCTGAGAAGCATGGGCTTCCTCTTTCTATTTCCTCTCTTAATCGTAGGGCCTGCTGATTGCATGCTCCAGCAGAACTGTATGTTATAGCTGGCTCTTTGGTTTCCTACTTACCTCTAGAATACTATCAATTCTTCAGGGATTTTACACAGAGTGAGCTCTACTGTTTGCTTCATTTTCTTTCTCTGCCTCCTATATTTGGCTTTCTCAATACTTTAGTCATATCAGGAACAACAGTTATAAATAAGGCACTTTATAACTCTATATGTATCAAGGCCCACATATATCACCTGTACAATGAACTATTAATAGTCGTCTTTGCATTGTCTCAATTTGTATATATACATATAGATATACACACATATATATGCACATACACACATACACACATACGAGAAAGCAAGATGTTTTTAAAAGAAATCTAGTGGATAAGGCAGGAAAAAAGCACAAAAACCAGACGGGGCGATGACCCCAGGGAAAACAGAGTAGCAGAGAAAAAGGCAGTAATTAGTCTTCCAATTGTAAAGCTCTGGTTTGGGGATCCTGATAGGAAAAAGAAGTTGGGATTTAGATTTGGTTCTCTGTGCTTCCTTCCCCCAGCACTGAGTGGACAAAACTTCAGAGAGCCCATTTGTTTAATTTATTTTCAACTGATAGGTACAGTTTGTCTGACGTTTGTCAGGTTGTGCAAAATGTCTTCAAAGCTTGCAAATAACCCAGTTTAGTTCCCAAGACAGAGAAGAGCCATCATGTGCAAAGCATTGTACTCCTGTTATGTGGTTTAATTTATCTGACAATTTTGTGAGATAAATATAATTATTTCCCTTTCTTAAGAAAATGAGGATCCCGGAAATCAAATAGTGACCAGAACAGACAGTGGTATGTTATGCACAAGCTGGTGAGAGCAGGGTATACACCTCTCTTCTCAAATTCATATATAATGATGTCAAGTCATTAGCTTGGAATCAACCATCCTGAGAGCATTTACACTATGGAAATTAGAAAATGCTATAAATTAGTGTTGGTTTTTTTTTTTTTTTTTTTTTGAGTGACAGTTGTCAAATATTTTATGCTGCTGACAATAGTATTATAGTCGGTAGCTACTTAGACATAAGCAAGGCACAAAAGGGCCCCCTTCCCTCAACTGGGAATGTCACATGACCACCAGGTGATGGCTAGGTGGTTGTTAACTGTCTCTCTAAAATAATAATTCGTTGCAGCCAGCACCAGGGAAAGACAGTCTCCTACTAGATAGAAATGCCTGAAACGGATGATCAGCGACTTCCCAGTAAGATCTCAGGAGTTAGGCAAGTGGGCTCAGGCACGCATACTGAAAGGCAAATTGGTGGAGTTTAACTGGTATATGACTGATATGGTTTGGCTCTTTGCTCCCACCTAACTCTCATGTTGAATTGTAATCCCCAGTGTTGGAGGAAAGAGCTGGTGGGAGGTGATTGGATCATAGGGGTGGATTTCCCCCCTTGTTGTTCTCATGATAGTGAGTTTTCATGAGATCCGGTTATGTAAAAAGGTATAGCATGTCCCCCTTCCCCTTCTCACTCTTCCTCCTGCTCCCGCCATGTAAGATGTGCTGGTTTCCCCCTTCACCTTCTACCATGATTGTAAGTTTCCTGAGGCCTGCCAAGCCATGCCTCCTGAACAACACATAGAACTCTGAGTCAATTAAACCTCTTTTCTTTGTAAATTACCCAGTCTCAGGTAGTTCTTTATAGCAGTGTGAGAATGGACTAATATTATGGCCATCCTCTAGGAACACTGGACTGGTAGGGGAAGAATGCTTCAAATGAGCATGCGTACAACTCCAGTTAAACACACTGCAAATGCGTCCCCTCTCAAATGCTGGCAGGCCACTGTGCTTGTGGACAGTCCCTCCCCAATGGAAGAATCAGGAGAGAAAAGACACAACCCCCTGGAAGCATGCCAACTTTTAAAACCCCAAGTCAAAAGGTCAAACCATGCACTTGACCTCAAGTCACCCACTTGGCCCTCTTCCATGGGTTCTTTATCTCCTTTTATTCCTGCTCTAGAGCTTTTAAATAAACTTTCACTCCTGCTCTAAAACTTGCCTCGATCTTACTCTGCCTCATGCCCCTCAGTCAAATTCTTTCTTGTGACCAGACAAGAATTGAGACTGCTGCAGACCCATATGGATTCGCCGCTGCTAACATACTTTGGTGTCGTGCTACTCAAAGATGTTCCCTACTCCTAACAATAGGATTAAAAATAGTCTTTCAGACACAACACTAAGTTCCTCCTTTGAGGCTAACACAGACCCTTCAATAGGCTGAGATTCTACATGAGAGTTTCGTCTTCCAGGGAGTACATTACCATCGTTCCAAAATGACTTCTCTGGATACTTACTAATTTTATATTTATGACCCTGCTGCTAACTTTGGTCAGCTTTGCACTCTCTTCACAATTTGTGCCAAGCCTGCTTACCACCTGCACTATTAGTCATTTAATAGCTTTCTTTAAATTGCCTCAAAT
This sequence comes from Rhinopithecus roxellana, assembly GCF_007565055.1. NCBI lineage: Eukaryota > Metazoa > Chordata > Mammalia > Primates > Cercopithecidae > Rhinopithecus > Rhinopithecus roxellana. Next base: position 36,271,260 of record NC_044567.1, read on the forward strand.
TATTTTGTACATTCATAAAGATGTTTTTGAAGGAAACTAATGGATAAGACAGGCAAAAGTGGAAAAAGCAGGAAAGAACAGAGACAATCTGTTCACTCTGTGTTAGAGGACAAAGCCCACAATTGCTACAACATGGAGAGAAAAGTGGGCTTGGAGGGTTGACAACCAAAATGAGTGACTGAGGTAGGTGTTTCCATCCATCGAGGTTTACTGACCCAGCTTGAAGGCACATCGGGAAAAAGGCAAATCATAGATGTGTCTGTGGCTGTTTTTTCCAAAGAGACTCTCAGGTTTCATATTTGTACATTTTCCACTAAAAAGAGGAGGCAGTTAAGCAAATGATTACATAATTACAAATGATTACAAATATGAGACTTTAGTTAGTGCTCAATAAGTCTGCATTTGACATAAGATACGTAAGCCCTTGAAGAAAAGAGAGTAGAGGAACAAGACAAGCAGACATCTCAGGGTGGGGTGCAGGACCCATTAATCTTATCTTGTCTTTGTTTCGTACCTGGAGAGATAATCTAGGAATAAGTATTATCAGTGTGGAGACTTTTGAAAGGGCTGTTTTCTGTTTAGCCCTTAGGGAAGAAAGCCTACTGGCCATTAGCAAGAGAAGGGATATAATGAGACCTATCAACTCTGGTTATGACCAGGAACTCAGCTTTGAAAGATTTTCTGAGGATCCTTCGGCCAAGAAAGGGTCTGTTCAGTCAACTGGGGGCTTAAAATTTTACTTTTATTTCTTATTCATTCCTTTTGATGAAGATTTGCCACAGACAGCATCAATGGCCAAACCTTTATTTTGTCCCATATCATTGTCAGAATGATGTGGCTGCCTGCCCCAGGTCCATACTGTCCATGGCCCATCCTATGGCCAAAAGATTTACAGCCAAAAATCTTACAGCCAATTTCAACATTCCAGACAGGAATGGAGGTGGACAGGTATCTATCAACCCTTAAAACCTTTTAAGCAATGTAAGAGTAAAAAAATCAAAGCCAAAAAGCAAGGTTACAAAATTGGCTTATCTGTAAGTTCTATGCATTGGGCTGCTATAGTCTTGGTTTTAGTTAGACTGGTAGCAATTAGCTGTATAAAACATAAGCATTTTGCTAAAACCATTTAAGCTTAAGAAGTTAGAGACTTTCATTATGCCAAAATGCTTGACACCTTTTTAGTAATTTGTCCTAAGGTAGCCAACAAATTTTTTTGTCATATCTTTATTTGCATAAACCTCGTAACTGAGAACAGCTATATGCAGAAGACTCTATCACCAGGTATCTTGATATCCTCTTGGTAATACTCTTGTAAGTCTATGGGGAGCAGGAAATTCTTTATGGTTTGGATAGATGAAAAGGAAGTCACATAATGACTCAGGAGGCAAAGTCCCTCAGTTTGCTAGCTGTGTGTCTGTGTGTCTGTGTGCTGTGTGTTGGTCCTTGATTTGGAGGGTCTGAACTAATTATTTCCCTCAAAACTAGTCCTTATCTCATGTGCCTACCACTTCTGTGATAGTCCCTGCGCTTATAGACAGGGTGCTTATGATATGAGAGGGAGGCAGGGAAGTGCTGGGTAGAGAAGGGTGGGGTCCCTGGCTAGGGCTCCACCCTCAGGCCTGTGTCCATGGACCTAGGTGAAGATAGGAATTTCCGTTTTTGCGCTCAAATGTTGCATTTTCTAAGACCACCCTGGCCTGCCACTCCCTGCATCCTGAGATCCTATAAAAATCCTGAGCTCCTAGTGGTTACACACACAAGCAGATAAATGTTGAAGGGAACACATTGGCAGAAGAACATACAGACACTGACAGGCCATCCACGGCCGAACAATGTGGATGCCAAGGGAAATTTGGCCGAGGGTGGTCAGAGGAGAGCCCAGCTGCTGAGTGGCCTGTCTCCAGGGGAAGCCCACCTTCCCACTCCATCCCCCTTCTGGCTTCCCATCCACCTGCTGAGAGCTACCTCCACCACTCAGTAAACCCCTGGACTTATTCTCCAAGCCCGTATATAAACTGATTTTTCTAGTACACTAGGGCAACCCCCGGATACAGAAGGCCCTCTGTCCTTGCAGTAAGACAGAGGGTCTAATTGAGCTGATTAACACAAGATGAGTGCAGATGGCTAAGCTGAAAAAGGACACTGTAACACGTGCCCACTGGTGCTTCAGGAGCTGTAAACACTCAACCCTAGATGTTACCATGAGTTTGGAGCCCACGCTCCCCACGACCTGCCCATCTGCATGCTCCCCCTAGGGGTTTGAGCTGCAGGGACTTGAAGAAGCAAGCCACTCCCCCTGTCACACACCCTGTGAGCAGAATAAGGAAATTCTTTCTGTTTCAACGGGGGCCTTTGCCTGGGATCCTGGAAGGTGAGTGCAAAAGCAAAACTGTTGGATCTGCCTCTTTTTCAAAATCCTGCCACCTGTCTCTCTTTCCTGAAGGTAAAAGGCTCTGTTTCCCTTCATGGAGTTTTAACCGCCCTATCGGGCAGCCAGAATCCCAAGACTTAATCCCTTTTCTCTCTCTCTCACACAGTTTGAAATGGCTCATATCTCTTCCTTTATAATGTTACGAGTTTTGCTACAGACAGTGGCAATGTTACTAAGTAAAATGATTATTCGGCTCAGCCACCAAACATGCAAATCAGACCAACGGTGGTTAGAGGTACAATCTCCTCCTCCGCCCTCTGGACAGCTGCAGGTATCCATGGCTCAAGGCACCTCTCATTAGCCTATCCCCTCCCAGATTGGGGGCCTGGGCATGTTCACAGCGTGCAAAGGTCATGCCCAACAGCCACAAGGGGGCAGGAGGAGCAGTGCCGCCATGGCCCGCGCTGGCTCCACCTCCACAGCCTGGGATGAGCCGGAAGCAGGAGAAAACTACAGCAGTAGGTGGGACCCCACAGGGTTGAACCCACAGGGCTGAAGTGTGGGCACTTCTTACCCGCTGCACCAATGGAACTTTTCCTTCCCTGGCCAAGGAATCAATCCAGTCCGATCTGGGGGAAGAATACAAGGATGAATGGAGCCCGCTTGCCCTGAGCCAGGGGCTCTTCCCCCAGGACCTCCCCGTTTGCCCTTTAAACTGTTTTTCTTTTTTTCTTTTTTTCCTTTTCTAAGTGAGAGGGCTCCCCCTTCTCACAACTCTGTTTCTGATAGGGAAGTTAATGGGGGAACAGCCCAGGCTGGCTGATAACTGCAAATTCAGCAGAGCTCATTTGAGACACTCTAAACGTATACAAAACAGCCTCTGAAATACCTTTTCAGTCCTAAACTCAATTCCAAGCTTCAGGCTGAGGCCCTAAAAAGCAAAACCAGGTCTGAGGGATCCAAAGCCAGGCAACAGGCCTGACGTAAATGAGCAGGACCAATTCCTGCCAACTGAACCCCCAACCCCGTGGAAGGAGCCATGCTCCATGGGCTAAACAGACCCAGGGAACTCAAAGGTTGTTGACGGCAGGAAGAAAGGGAGGCATAGGGGAGGGTGGTTAATTCATGTTCTCTACGTTTTCCCTGCTTCATGGGTACACACCACATTGGTACCTGTGGGAGACACATGCCAAGTTCGCCGGGGCTCAAGGATAGAAAAGGTGGAAGGGAAAGGGGGAATACTTGCTTTCTCTCTCCATCACACCCTGAGATTTCACTGAAAGAAGGAAGGGAATGAGAAAGGCCTCTATTCCCTGTCTTTCAGAATGGACAATCAGATCTCTTCACCATCCCCAGCTTATACTCCTCTGGAGTGTATTCTGAACCACTGGGACTGCTTTGACCTCAGAATCTGGAGGAAAAATGCCTCATAGCCCTCTGTACAAAGGTTTGGCCAAATTATGAAGGACTGCGTTGGCCCCAGGAAGGAACCATTCATTTCAGTACCATCCGGCAGTTGGAACTTTTCTGTAGACATGAGGAGAGATGGTCTGAGGCCCTATGTGTGCCGACTTTCTATACCTTGCAAGGCAATCCAGGCCTTTGCTAACAGTGTAGGATTGATCCAGCCCTCCTGTTTGCTGTCTCAGGGAAGGCTGCAAGGGGCAAGCCCAGGGAATTAAAGAAACAAACCCCAGAGGCACTCCCAGCAGAGGAGCCAGCTCTCTCAAGCCCTGCTCCTCTGGGTCCACCTCGACCTCCCTATCCAGCTTCAGCTTGGCCTCTGCTAGAAATCCTCACCCTAAACAAGCCCCAGTCTCCCTCTTGCTGCTCCAACAGATGCACAGCGTATTTGGGCCCAGTAAGATTCAGGTCCTTTTCTCCTATGAGACTTAAAGCAAATTAAGGGGGATCTTGGCAAGTTTTCAGACGACCTTGATAGATATATAGAGACTTTCCAGAATTTCACTCAAATATTTGAAATCTCTTGGAGAGATGTTACGTTACTTCTGAATCAGACCCTGATGGGCACTGAGAAGCTGGCTGTTCTGCAAGCAGCAGAGAGATTTGGGGATGCGTTTTGTATCACATATGGCATCAGAGAAGGGGGCGAACATTATCCAACTGGAAGAGAAGCAGTACCCATGGATGACCCTAAATGAAATCCCAACAATGAAATGGAAAGCTAGAAGAGGAGACACTTTCAGGTGTGTGTAATGGAAGGCTTATGTAGAACGAGGACCGGACCTCTCAATTATACTAAGTTGTCCATGATCAACCAGGGATTCAATGAAAACCCCACTGCTTTCTTGGAAAGGCTAAGAGAGTCCTGATAAAGCACACCTTTCTGTCTCCTGATTTAGCTGAGGGACAACGAATCCCGAAGAATACATGTATTACTCAGGCAGCTCCTGACATCATTATGAAGCTACAAAAACAGACCCTGGGGCCAGATAGTATTTTAAAGAACCTCTCGAAAGTAGCCACCTCAGTCTTTCATAATAGAGACAGGGAGGCCCAGGAAGGAAAGAGGAAATATAGGAAATAGACAGAGGCTTTAATGGCTGCCAGGCAAGCCCACAAGCCTCAGAATTCCCAGGGTGCACCTGTTAACTGCTACAGATGTGGCAAGGCAGGGCATTTCAAAAAGGATCGCCCAACTGGCATAAGGAAGCCACCTCGACCCTGTCCAGTCTGCAATGGAGACCACTGGAGAGTGGACTGTCTCCTGGGATGCTGGTTATCGGATCTAGGACCAATCTCCCAAATGGTCCAGCAGCATGACTTACGGGTCCTGGGGCTCCTCTTCCTGGCTTCAGTGGTCCAGACCACCATTACCATGCAGGAGCCTTGGGTAATTCTGGAAATTGAAGTGAGGAAAAGGGACCTCCTCTTGGATACTGGAGCCAGTCTCTCAGTTCTACTCTCTAATCTGGGCTCCCTTTTTCTCTCAGCATGACCATGAGGGGCACCTCAGGAGGGGCACCTCAGGAAGGCCTTTAACCCAATATTTCTCTCAACCCCTTAGTTGTAGCTGGGGAGACCTTTTGTTCACTCATGCTTTTCTAATTATGCCTTAAAGCCCAACTCCTCTGTTGGGCAAGGATGTCCTGGACCATATGGGGACCACCATCCTGATGGCCTCTGGACAAACTCTTTGTCTGCCCCTAGTGGAGACTGATATTAACCCAGAAGTCTGGGCAACTTGATGGAAAATTGGACAGCCATACTGGTCCGGGTCCATGTTAAGGATCCCATCTCCTTTCCTAACTAGAAACAATATCCCCTGAAACCAGAGGTCAGGAAAAGCTAGAAGCCATGATATATAACTTAAAGATCCTGGGCCTCCTCAAACCCTGCAACAGCCCTTGTTATTAGGAATATAAAAACCCAACAGGGAATGGAGGCTAGTTCAGGACTTCTCCCTCATTAATGAGGCTGTGGTTCCAATGCACCCGGTGGTTCCCAATCTATATACCCTGCTAGCCCAAATACCTGAGGGGACTAAATGGCTCACAGTCTTGGACCTAAAGGCATGCCTTCTTCTGCATACCATTAGACACTGACTCCCTGTATTTGTTTGCATTTGAGGATCCCTGTAACCAAACCACTCAATTAACCTGAACAGTATTACCTCAGGGATTCCAAGACAGCTTCCACTTGTTTGGGCAGGCATTACTGAGTGACCTCTCTGAGTTCCTTTATCCTCAGGTTAAGGTCTTGAAATAGGTAGATGAACTTCTCCTCTGTGCTCCAACTGAGGAAATCTCTTAGGAGGGCAGTAAGGCTCTCCTTAATTTTCTAGCTAACAGAGAATATAAGGTTCCAAAATCAAAACTCAACTCTGTCCATCTTGAGTGAAGTAACTAGGCCTGGTCTTGTCAGAGTGAACAAGAACATTGGGCAAAAAGAGAATTTAACCCAACTTCTCCTTTCCCCTCCCCAGAACCCTCAGGAAACTGAGGGGATTCTTGGGTATTACAGGAATCTGCAGACTATTGATACCTGGGCACAGTGATACCTGTAGCTCAGCTCTTTCATTATTATCATCTAATAAAGCAGACTCGGCAGCTAAAACTCACTGTCCAATTTGGGAGCTGGAGGCTAAAAAGGCCATCGATCAACTAAAACAAACCTTGCTTAAGGCACCAGCCCTTTGTCTCCCCATAGGAAAAACGTTTAATTTTTTTGTATCGGGGAGAAAGGGAATGGCACTGGGAGTCCTAAAATAGACCTGGTGTCCAGCCCAGCAGCCCGTGGGCTACCTAAGTAAGGTGCTCATTTTGGTAGCTAGAAGATGGCTGGCCTGCCTCCAGGCAATCGCAGCTGTAGCCTTGCTGATACCAGAGGCTACTAAGTTAACCATGGGGAATAACTTCACTGTTTATACTCTGCACAATGTGGCAGGACTACTGTCTTCTAAGAGACAATAGTCTCCTAGAAGACTAACAGACAAGTGTCTCCTCAAGCATCAAGCTCTATTGTTAGAAGGATCTACGGTCCAATTAAGAAACTGTCCCTCCTTAAATCCAGCCATCTTCCTCACATATGAAGCTGGGGAACTTGAGCATGACTGCAAACAAATAGTAGCACAAACTTGAGCAGCAAGAGAGGACCTCAAGGAAACCCTCTTAGAGAATCCAGACTAGATTCTCTTTACAGATGGGAGTTCTTTTGTAGAACAAGGAACCCACAAAGCAGGCTACACAATAGTTACTTTAAACCATATGGTTGAGAATGCACTTCTTTCCTCAGGTACAACTAGCCGAACTAATCACCCTCATGAGGGCACTCAAACTAAGCAAAGACAAGACAGTTAACATCTACTGATTTTAACATGGGTGTGAGCACCTCCACACCCATGCCACTATCTGGAAAGAGAGGAACTTCTTCACAGCTAATGGGTCTGCCATTAAATACCATCAGGAAATTAATAGCCTATTATCCCCAGTCTTCCTCCCATGGGAAGGTGTCAGTCATACTTTGTAAAGGCCACCAAAGAGGGATAGATGAAATAGCTGAGGGAAATAGACTGGCAGACTAAGCAGCTAAAACAGCAGCCAGGGGTCCCCAGGTCTCTGACCCACTTGAAGCCCTATTGATCTGGGAGGGCCCCATCAGAGAAATAAAACTGCAATACTCTCCTGCAAAAATAGAACGGGCCACCTCTCAGGGATACATCCTTCAGTCTTCAGGATGGCTACAATCAGAACACGGTAAACTTCATCTACTTGCTGCCAACCAATGGAAAATTTTTAAAAGCCTTCACCAGGCCTTCCACCTAGGTAAGGATAAAACCTATCAAATGACCCAGAGATTGTTCTCAGGTAAAAACCTAATACAGACCAGGTGTGGTGGCTCACGTCTGTAATCCCAGCACTTTGGGAGGCCAAGGTAGGGGGATCACAAGGTCAGGAGATCGAGACCATCCTGGCTAACATGGTGAAACCCCGTCTCTACTAAAAATACAAAAAAAAATTAGCTGGGCATGGTGGTGGGTTCCTGTAGTCCCAGCTACTCGGGAAGCTGAGGCAGGAGAATGGTGTGAACCCGGGAGGCGGAGCTTGCAGTGAGCCGAGATCGCGCCACTGCATTCCAGCCTGAGGGCAACAGAGTGAGACTCCGTCTAAAAAAAAAAAAAAAAAAGAAAACTAATACAAATGGTTAAACGAATTGTTAATGCTTGTGAGAACTACCTTAAAAATAATCCCCTCAATTGATAGCTTCTTCCTCCAGGAACCCAAAGGACAGTAGGCCACCAAGAAAAAGAGTAGCAAATGGATTTCACTCATATGCCAAAGGCAAGAGGCTTCCAGTCCTCCTAGTGTGGATAGAGACTTTCACTAACTGGGTAGAAGCAATTTCATGTCAGAGAAAGCCTCTGAGATGATAAAAGTATTAATCAATGAGATAATCCCTCACTTTAGACTCCCTAAGTACCTCCAGAGCAATACTGGCCACTCGTTCAAGTCAGCTGTCACCCCAGGGTTCTCAAAGGCACTAGGTATACAATACCATCTTCATTGTGCCTGGAGACCACAATCCTCAGGAAAGGAAGAAAAGACAAATGATATTATCAAAAGGCACCTCAGGAAACTGTCTCAGGAGACTCATCTCCCCTGGACTACCTTTCTCCCCATACGTAACCCTGCTATGTTTTAGAAACACCCCTTCAAAGCTAGCTTTGCATCTCCTTGAAATGATGAATGGATGGCCTTTTCTCCCCAGTGATCTCTTGCTAGACTAAGAAACCTCTGATTTAATTAAACACATAACCTCTCTGGCCCATTTCCAACAGGAATTGAAACAACCGTCAGAGGCTCAAGCCCATGAACCAGACCCACCTCTTTTCAAACCAGGTGACCTAGTGCTAATAAAGGCACGCCCTTCCCTTTCTCTCTCTAGAGGCCCAGATTGGGAGGGAACTTACACTATACTCTTTTCTAGTCCTGCAGCAGTAAAGGTCACTGGAATAGACTCTTGGATTCATTATAGCCAACTAAAGGCCTGGGAAGCCAGTGAAGTCATCTCCATTGACCCAGAAGAACGCTCGAAGTACCAATGTGAAGAGATCAGGGACCTCAAGCTAAAAAATCACATAAGTGTTAATAATTAACCTTCCAAGGATATCTTCTTCATAGCCTTGCCTATGCTTGCTGTTCTTACCTTTGTTCTGTTCTATACCTTGGAGCACAATAATGTTTTCAAAATAATTAGTACATTTCATTTCTTATTTCTATAATCCTTGGCACTAGGTTCTTTCCTGTGTAATACACATGTTTAACCCATGCATACTAAACCTTATAAAACTTGTTTTTTCCTCTCAAGCCTAGAAGCCATCAAATTCCAGACGATGTTCCCCTTTGCCAGGAACCCTTAGGTAGACCTCTGGGATGAATCTGACTGCTGCTTTTTCCCCAAAACAACACCCCCTGTCATCAGGAAGTAGCTAATACCAGTCACCACCTGCATTCTTCTTTTTTCTTTTTAATTATACTGTAAGTTCTGGAATACATGTGCAGATCGTGCAGGTTTGTTACATAGGTATACATGTGCCATGGTGGTTTGCTGCACCCATCAACCCATCATCTACATTAGGTATTTCTCCTAATGCTATCCCTCCCCTAGCCCCCCACCCCCCAACAGGCCCTGGTGTGTGATGTTCCCCTCCCCGTGTCCATGTGTTCTCATTGTTCAACTCCCAATTATGAGTGAGAACATGCAGTGTTTGGTTTTCTGTTCCTGTGTTAGTTTGCTGAGAATGATGGTTTCCAGCTTCATCCACGTCCCTGCAAGGGACATACACTCATCCTTTTTTATGGCTGTATATGTACCATGGTGTATATGTGCCACATTTTCTTTATCCAGTCTATCATTGATGGGCATTTGGGTTGGTTCCAAATCTTTGCTACTGTCATCACCTGTATTCTAATGGCAGTTAGATGTACCTCTTCAGAGGGGGAAAATGATATGGGCGGGAGGCAGGGAAGTGCTGAGTAGAGAAGGGTGGGGTCCCTGGCTAGGGCTCCACCCTCAGGCCTGTGCCCATGGACATAGGTGAGGATAGGCATTTTTATTTTTGCGCCCAAATGTTGCATTTTCCAAGACCACTCTGGACTGCCATGTCCCCCGAATCCTGTGCCTGTAAAAACCCCGAGACCTTAGTGGGCACACACACAAGTAGCTGGACATCAAGAGGAGCACACTGGCAGAAGAACACTGATGTGAGATGATGTGGACGCTGAGGGAAATTTGGCTGAGGGTGGTTGGAGGCGAGCCCGGCTGCTGAGTGGCCTGACTCCAGGGGAGGACCACCTTTCCCCTCCATCCCCCTTCTGGCTTCCCACCCATTTGCTGAGAGCTACTTCCACCATTTAATAAAACCTTGCACTCATTCTCCAAGCCCACATGTGATCCAATTTTTCTTTTTTTTTTTTTTTTCGAGACGGAGTCTCGCTCTGTCACCTAGGCTGGAGCGCAGTGACTGGATCTCAGCTCACTGCAAGCTCCGCCTCCCAGGTTTACGCCATTCTCCTGCCTCAGCCTCCCGAGTAGCTGGGACTACAGGTGCCCGCCACCTCGCCTGGCTAGTTTTTTGTATTTTTTTTAGTAGAGACGGGGTTTCACTATGTTAGCCAGGATGGTCTCGATCTCCTGACCTCGTGATCCGCCCATCTCGGCCTCCCAAAGTACTGGGATTACAGGCTTGAGCCACCGTGCCCAGCCGTGATCCAATTTTTCTAGTACCCTAAAGCAAGAACCCCAGGACACAGAGAGCCCTCTATCTTTGTGATAAGGCAGAGGGTCCAATTGATCTGATTAACACAAGCCACAGCTAAGCTGAAAGAACACAATGCAACACGTGCCCACTGGGGCTTTCGGAGCTGTCAACACTCAACCCTAGATGCTGCCATAGGGTTGGAGCCCACACTCCCCACGACCTGCCCATTTGCATGCTCCCCTTAGGGGCCTGAGCTGTGGGTCACCAAAGAAGCAAGCCACTTCCCCATTGCATGCCATGGTTCTTGCTATGTAGATGAAGCCCCCAGGTATCAGTCTTCAGAGAGAACTGATGGGAAATACTTCTCATCAGACCTTAAAAAGTGTCCAACTCTCAGTTAAATCTCTCTGGTCAGGAAAAGACCTGGAAAAGGAAAAGGATTCTCCACAGAACGTAACTTTTTCCCACAAGAGATGGCTTTGCAGGGCCATTCCAAAACATGTCAAAAAAAATTTGGGGGTAAAATACTTTGATTTCTTTTAGAACCTGTTACCTGTCTTGTGATGTTATATACCAGAGGCAGGTTGTGGTGGGTAGCTTACTGCTACAAAGTCTCTGTTATGTCAGTGTTAGAATCTCTAATATGAATGCTCATCAGTTGGGTCTAAACGACAAAATGGAGAGGGTATAATGAGGCATATCCAAACCCCCACTTCCTGTTATTGCCTGAACTCATTTTTCAGATTTCTTTGGAATCCCCTTGGCTGAGAAGGGAGTCCATTTGGTCAGCTGGGGAGCTTGGAATTTTAGTTTTGGTTTACCAATTGAATATTTCACTTTTTCCTTATTAGTTTTTGTTTCCTTATGCATCCAGTAAATCAACTCCCAGAAGTTGAATCCATCTCTCAATGCCACTGGTAAATATTACCTTCAATAGCTGAGCTGAGCTTTTACCTTTAACAGCACAGCTGCAGCTCCATGTCACATGGCCACCCAGAAATCGAAGGTTCCTCATTCCCTACACTATTATCCCTTCTCTTCTATCCATTTAGTTTTATCTATATCATTATTTCCTTCATTTTCAAACAACCTATACATTGCCTCTAAACTAGACAAAATTGCTTTTCTTTCCAGCAAAACTACATCTTCATTTTTTATGAACTTCTTTACCAAAAAACATCTTTCTTTCTATATTCCGTATATGGAATTGGTACTCTTACATCTAGTAGTTTTAATTACCTATATTAACTACTATTCTAAATCTTAGTAAATCTAATTTCCTGTGAAATTTCTAGGATTATTTAATTTAATATAACATGATGTTAAGATTTTAAATTACAGAATTTTGAAACTAGTTTTATTTACCAAAGATTACTAAAGTCATGCAGACCAAAAGGCATTTGACCTAGCTTTTATTTTTCTGATAAAATACTTGATTTAAGTGCTTACTTTTCTTTAAGCCAATTGGTTAGACCCCTTTAATATAATTTGGTAGTGATATACCATACACATGACACAGACATATAGACATGTAGACAGAAGCAGATTTTACAGAATTATAAGATTCTTCCTTTGTCAGCTTTCAAAAAGTTTCTATCCCCCACTTTAGACTATGAATCTCTTGATTACTGGTTCCATTGCCTTAAATGATTGCTAACTAGACAACTCTTAATTTGCATCTCCTATGGCATGACTCTGGTGAAACAAGTTAGAAAATGTACATCTCAAAGGCACAAAACTTAGATCTGAAGAGAAGTAAGGTTTGTTGTGTAAACTCTAAACCATTACAGTTCCCATAATTAAAGTTCCCAGTGGTTTAGTTACAGATAGGGATATGCTCTTACAAATGGAGATTTTCTTTAGAGATGCAAATTTCTTTTACAATGAGTATCAAAAGATTCTGCTAAATATCAGAAAGCAGTATTTTGGCTTTTTTATTTGGCTTCCTTCTCCATTAGATTACTGGCTTTTGGATGGAGCCCTTTAGTGAGTAGGGAAAAGTAAGCACGCAGTTTTTAGGGCCTAAACTGCACTTTTTAATTTGTTTGCTTGTTTGTTTTTGTCTGTTTGTTTGAGATGGAGACGAAGTCTCACTCTGTCGCCCAGTGGTGTGATCTCGGCTGGAGTGCAGTGGTGTGATCTCGGCTCACTGTAACCTCCACCTCCCGGGTTCAAGTGATTCTCCTGCCTCAGCCTCCCAAGTAGCTGGGATTACAGGCACGTGCCACCACACCCAGCTAATTTTTGTATTTTTAGTAGAGATGAGGTTTCACTGTTACGTGCATCTGTGTGAAGAGACCACCAAACAGCCTTTGTGTGAGCAATGAGGCTGTTTATTCACTTGGGTGCAAGTGGGCTGAATCCGAAAAAGGAGCCAGCAAAGGGAGATGGGGTAGGGCAATTTTATAGGATGTGGGTAGGTAGTGGAAAATTACAGTTAAAGGTGGTTATCTCCTGTGGGCAGGGGCGGGGGTCACAAGGTGCATGGTGGGGAGATCACGAGACTCATTGTCCAGGGGAGAGATGTCACAAGGTCGATTGATTAGTTAGGGTGGGGCAGGAACAAATCACAATGGTGGAATGTCATTAGTTAAGGCAGAAACTGGCTGTTTCACTTCTTTGGTGGTTCTTCAGTTGCTTCAGGCCATCTGGATGTATACGTGCAGGTCACAGGGGTTATGATGGCTTAGCTTGGGCTCAGAGGCCTGACATTCACCATGCTGGCCAGGCTGGTCTCGAATTCCTGACCTCAGGTGATCTGCCCACTTTGGCCTCCCAAAGTGCTGGGATTACAGGCGTGAGCCGCTGCACCAGGCCCTAAACCATGTTTTTCTTACCCAAATGTGCAAGAAACAAGTAGCCCACTGTAGTAATGGCCGTTTACCATAAACAATTTCCATCAGCCACCTTTAAAACTGTATCCCTTACCCAACCATTACACACACCAAGGTTTAGTTTTCTCACAACATAATGTAATTTCTGGTACCCCCCAAAAGCAAAGAGATTAGGTAACAATTCAAAAGACAGCAGAGCGTTAGACCCAAGAAGACCATCACTCTTGAATCTTCACAAGGAAAATGGAAGACCTCCACAAAAGGGATGAGTATACATTTTTCTGGGTTCCTTAAGGCGTCTGAGTCTTTTCTAGATCTTTTCAAACAATACTGAATATGGCAAAGAGGAAGGAGAAGTAGGAAGAGTGAAAGTAAAATGGGAGAACAATTTTTAAGAAAGGAAATGAACAGGGGCATTAAGCATATGTGTTCATTTTTTGAAAAAGATGTTTTAGTCCACTAAAATATTTCCAAAAACAGGATCTAAAAAGAAAAAGCAGAAAGGACTTAAATGTATATAAGTATATGTATATATATATTTATATTTATATATAGTATATATATCTATATATGTGTCTGTATATATATTTTATATGTATATGTGCATATGTATAGGTATGTGTTTATATGTAAATATGTATGTATTTATATTTTATATAAATATATCAGCTTTTAATTAAGCTGACTTCTAACAGTAGGACTCTTCTTAAAAATTTTTTCAAATCTTTTATTACCAGATTTTAGCTGGGACAAACAGCCGATATTTCAAGTCAACAGAAATATCAAACCAAAAGGGACCGATTCCTCATTAGGAAGACAACCCAAGCCATGACGGGAATTTTAACCACCAAACTACAAAATGGACTAGCCTCCATGTTAATCCTGCATGGAGTTCAAAGTGGGCAGTTTCAGTGTAACTGTTTTAGGTCAGATTTTTGCTCTTTGACTTAGTCAAGATAATTTTTAAGGCTAGCCATGAAACTATTATATCTCCTTCTTTTCATTTGATCTTCCCACCAATTGTTAAGAATAAGAGCTCTCTAAAATCCCTTTCTTTAAAAAAAAAAATTCAGGTGTCCAAAGGATCAATCTTTTGGCCAATGACAATTAGAATTTTCAGTGGTATATTTAATCCCAATAGCAGCTCAATTCAGTAGCTCACTCAATTTCAGTGAGTGACATCAATGAATAGCCACATGCCTTTAATAGTGTACACACCATACTCTGGGGAACATGGCCTCCTTAGGGACCAACTTGGTATCCAAAAAGGAAATGAAGTCTGTTTGTATGATCCTTTCTTAGGGGATGCTTGTCATTGTCTGTCCATTGCTGAATTCTTTAATTTTCCATTTGTTATATAGCCAGATACAGAATTTTGCCAAGGATCAATATCAAGTTTAAGTTTAAATTAACCAGATCTTTGCTGTTCCTCTAAATGGAGATCATACAAACATTGTCAATTGCTATACTAGTTCTCAACACACACACACACACATGTGCGTGCACACACACACACATCGTTATTACAAACAGTGACAGTTATAATCAACTGAGCCCCTGTTACATACCAGTTCCCCTGCACTCATTCTTTATAGTCCTGACAACCCTGAAAGCTATGTATCATCCCCATTTTAAAGATGAGGCAATGGAAGTTCAAAGAGGTGGCTTAAGCCTTTACTCAAATATACCTGTATTTGAAACTCAACTCTGCCACTCACTTACTAGTGGCAGAATTGAGTTCCATTGTTCTCTGAAATTTGCTAAATGTCACCCTGGAAAACCTCATACCTTGTAAATATACAAAATATTTTCTTTCCCATGGCTTTCTAACTTTCTAAAACTATCTACTTTTATAACTACCTGGAAAGTGTAGTAGATACTGTTAGTTGCAATCCAGCACCCATTCTCTGCTCTTCCTTCCCAAGAGAATGCCAGTTTCATTTAGGTTTGTATCATGCATATCACAGGACACAGGAGAATTTGGCGCCACTCTGAAATCCAGGGGTAGGCCTGACTGGGCTAAAGGTAAACCACTCCTGGTCAGTGGTTGGTTTGGCCTTGAGCATGTGACCTACTTCTGGACAATGAGACATAACAAGAGGCCTGCCAGAGGCTTTGGAAAACTTCTCTTTATTCTGAAGAAAACCTCAGGAAGTCACTTTTCCAAGGGATGTGAACAAGCAACTTGAAAACTTGATTGCTACCAACAACTGTCCTAAAACCACAAGGGGAACCAGTCTTATCGTGAAGCCAAAACTGTGGCTTGCAGAGCAGAAAAACAGAAGTGAATCACATGGGTCCTTGATGACATCATCAGACAACACTGAAGGCTCCCCTACCCTGGACTTTCTCTTTATGAGCTAGTAAATTATGTTTATTAGACATAAATCCATTTAATAACTTTCTAAACCAGTTTGAGTTCTCTTTTCCGTTGTTACAGTCCAAAATACCCTAATTGGATACTGACAATAATATAGCCAATATGGTAGACAATGGTTTAAAAAAAAAAAAGGCTAAAATGGAGCACAAAATGAAGTAAATGAAGTGGGAAATCTGCCCACTGGGGGATAAGGAGACCACCAGATGAAGGAGTAAACTCCTTGGGGTAAATAATCATGACTATGACCTTGGCATCAACTGTCTTCATTAAACAAATCAGTAGTTTTCATCGTGTTGCTCTGACACCAGCCGCATCAGCAACACCTTGGAACTTGTTAGAAATGCAAATGCCTGAGCTACGCCCCAGCTCTAGTGAATCAGACAACCTGGGGTGGGGCCCAGACATCTGTGTTTTAACAAGCTCTCCAGGGGATTCTTACACAAGCTCAAGTGTGAGAACCACTTCCTTAAATGTACTGGGAAAAGTGAATTTGCCTGAGTGGTTCTCATTATTAACTATTAGCACTTGACTTGAAGTCAGAGTTTAGAACCTGCTGTCTTTATTCCAAACTTTTAGTGTGGAGGTCTCAGATCCTCATGTGTTTAGAGTCTTAAGTCACTGAGTAGCCGCTTCTGGCAAACTGAATCTTGTGCATGTTGACCTAAAGCCAAATTAGAACTCCCTTTACTGCTGTTAAGAAACCAAACTTTACAAAGCACCAGTCCACCCTGCAGAGTAAATAGGAACAGTTTTATTTGGTACTGGAGGCACATAGAGAAGTGTGGTATTTTCTACCTCTTTAAATTGCCACTTCTGGAACGTTTCTAGTGTAGTTTTGGGCTGGCTAAGTATAGATTTTTAAATTAACGTATTTTTTTTTCTTGCTAAGTAATTTTACGGTTTGAAAAATTTTCTTTAGTATGCAATTGGGAGGTTTAATGCTCTAAGCTCCATGAATATTTCTGTAGAGCAACCTGCTCATAGACAATTATTTTAGCAGTATTCTGGGACTGATCAGTATCATTAACGCAGTGTGATCATGTTAAAAGGAAAGTCTTTCACCCAGGAAATCTAGCATGTGGTTAGTGTCTCGATAATTAAACCACTGCCCTTAAAAAAGAAGGTAATCAGAAGCAAAGACAATTAACTCCTTTCAGGCGATTTCCTTTGTATCTTCACTCCCATCTTAGAAATGAGATTCCAGAAGGACTTGAAGGAAACAAGAAGACAGGGACAGTGAGATCCTATCAGAGGTGCTGATGAGGCCACTGTGCCAATGAATGTTAGGTGGTGCTGCCGGATGTGAGGAGGTTCTCTCTCTTTTCGTGATTCTACTCTATTCCTGTGACACCTCAGAAACATCAGGTGTCATGGCTTCCAGACAGGTGCTTTTTATTAGGCACCAATCCTCAATCACTTCCCATTTCATCACCTGTGAAATGATGATCTGCCTCTTTCGGAGGCTGTTATCAGGATTCAATGCAATAACTATACGCAGAAAAGATTTATAAACTTACAGTGTCGACTCATATAAGACATTTTTGTTGACAGTTCCTACTTGGACGGCTTCCTTTCAGAGGTTTCCGTACCTTCCATCAGAGCACTTTAAGGTGTATAGTAAGTCACTCTGCACAGAAAAGATAAAGATAATATCTGCTTTTGTTTTGTTTTGTTTTGGAGATAGAGTTTCGATCTTGTTGTCCAAGGTGGAGTGCAACGGCACAATCTC
Source organism: Rhinopithecus roxellana (assembly GCF_007565055.1). NCBI lineage: Eukaryota > Metazoa > Chordata > Mammalia > Primates > Cercopithecidae > Rhinopithecus > Rhinopithecus roxellana. Next base: position 36,288,795 of record NC_044567.1, read on the forward strand.
TGCTCACCACAACCTCTGTCTCACAGGTTCAAGCGATTCTCCTGCCTCAGCCTCCTGAGTAGCTGTGATTATAGCCATGTGCCATCACACCCAGCTAATTTTTTGTATTTTTAGTAGAAACGGGATTTTACCAGGTTAGCCAGGCTGGTCTCGAACTCCTGACCACTGGTGATCCACCCACATTGGCCTCCCAAAGTGCTGGGATTACAGGTGTGAGCCACTGCACCCGGCCCTATCTGCTTCTTAATATAAGGGACTGGAAGAGTGTGATATAATTTCAAGTTAAAACAGAGTCATGTTAAGTAACTAAAAACTGCCATTCCATGTGATGAGAGAAGAATGTTCAGAATGCTTCAAACAACACTGACGGCTGTCCTATGCTGGACTTTCTCTTTATGAGCTAGCCAGTTCTGTTTATGAAATGTAACTCTTGCTGAGATAGGTGTGAGGTGCCAGGGAATGATTTCCAGAGGGTATGAAAATATGTGAGGAATTGAGCAATGTTTAGCGTTAGCCAGGTGGAGGAGGGGCAGGAGAGTAAACAGCATGAACAGCAGGTGCAAAAGATTGTGGAAAAAAAAACTGGAACACACAGCCCATCTGGGAAAATGCAAGTAGCTCAGAAAGGTTAGAGTGTAGAATGTATTGGAAGGGGAGTTGGGTGGGGAGTAGCAAAAGGTAAACTTAGAAGTGGAGATAGGAGCCTGCTTTGTAATAAGCTTGTTTGCAACCTATTTCAAGGGTTTATGACACACTCAGATACACGTGCACACACTAAACCATAGAGACTGGATAAACCAGAGGCAGGGCCAGAAATAACCAGATCAAATGTTTGCTCGATTATCTATTTTGACTTGGCTTTTCATTAAATTAAATAGAATCTCTCCAGGATGGAAATCCTTGACTCTTAGGTTCATTGGATCCCTTCTGCACCAATCTCTGCCAGTTTCATTGATTCTGTTCTGCACCAGTCTGCCGGTTTCAATACCGTACCAACTCCTATCCCACCTATCCCTACTTCGGATGAATGGATGGCTAGGATAAATTTGGGATGTTATCTCAATGGAAATAAGAAGCCAAAATTTTCAGCATGTGCCACCACTTCTCTCCAGGTAATATGATAAAATCACTAGACAGAACCTGGCTTGTGAATAATTTTCTGAGAGAACTCAGTCACTCTTTGGCCTTTATTTTTCTGTCCATAAAATAAGGAAGAGAATAAATGTGCTGGGTATCTGAAAAAGTGATAGTGAAAAACAGAAAAGAAAACAAAAAGTAAAATAAAAATCAGAGTTATTCCTAGAAGAACTGAATCCTGAATGGAATCAGGATGCAATACTCCCCAAATTTCTCCCAACAAGTATCTCAAATACATGACAACTTTATGTACATAAATAATGGTCAAAGTGAACACTAAGACTGTTCTAAATCAATCATCCTGAGAAAAAACAACAGGGGAGGATGAGTTAATTCCTAACAAAGCTATTTTATATGTAGTGAATAATTTCTACCTTCCTATACCCTATATAGAACCCCTCAGTTACGAGAAGTTTATGACAATTGTCTGCTTTGCTTCTGAAATTTATCTTACTCTTCAATGCAGCCTTTGGCCCCCCTATTGCATTTTTGTAAGTGATAATATATTACAGGTGGAACGAACTGCAAATTATGCTGAACTTAGAGTTGTAACTGGTGGAGGAAAGGGGCTTGCTAGTGATTAAAATCTAGAGATGGCTCCAGTTTCAGGAAATATTGACCAAGCACATTCACACTGACTTTCTCACTATGTGCAGCTGTAAGTCCTGAACAGAATGCATGAAGTAGTTATTCAGGGCCTACGAAAAATAACTGGTAGCAGGTAAACTAGGAAAAAGGATTACAATGTGAACAGCCATCGGACTGGGAATGTGAATGGATTTACCATCTTTTCTCTTACAGTGTCTCCAATATGAAATCAAGGAAGCTTGAAACCAACAGGGATCCATGCAGACAGACAGAGCTCTAGGAGAATCCCTCTAGTTCTGTATTGAGAAGCAGGAATGAAGTATCCTAATATTCTGGGAGAGTGGGGGAAAATCTCCCATTTTAAAATTTTTGTTCATTAATTTCTTATTTTTTTTATTCCCCTCATCCCAGGCCCCAGTGCCTGTAGTGGCAGCAACAGTAGTGGAAGAGGGGACCCATGGAAGTCTAAAATTCTGAACCATCCTTTCTTATCAGAGGAGTTGTGGTTCCAATGGTGTGGAGATCTTTCCCTATCACTTTCTTCCTCTTTCTGCTCTTCTGCAGTTTGTCAGGCACGTTACAGAAAGTATATAGCAGAGCAACGCACATGAAACCCCATCTTGCTGATCATAGAACCAAAAAGAGAGCCTCAGGAAGCCTGAAAGCGCAAGGGTAATCACAAAGAGGAAGGAACTCAGGAAAGAGAACTGGACTTCATACAGGTGTTTAGGAATTCCCAAGCTCACCCACAAGTTGTGTATGTGTGAATCTGACACTAAACAGCAAACCAAAGGCTTCGGGAACTATAATTAGGGATATACTCCCATCCAAGTACCAAACTGGCCATAGGGTAGATCCCACGTGTGACAGATCCAAATAGCACTGTGAAGGCACTGAAAATGTAGCCAGCACTAAAACTCCATCCATTGAAGGCTGATGAGACTGTCAGCCTGAACTCATGTGGTTGATTGCCTTTTAAAGTAAATATATTGATATTTGTCATAAGATTTACTTAAGTCCCAAAGTCTCCTATGATAATATTCAATATAATTAAAATACAACAGAAATGCATATAAAAATTTAAGAAATTCTCAGTTCAGATGGAAAATGAGAGTCAACAGAAGTGAATGAGGAGATAACACAGATATTGGAGTTATCTTATGAAGACTGTAAAGCAGCCATCATAAAAATGCTCTAAGAAGTAAGAGTAATACTCCTGAAATAAATGAAAAGATAGAAGGTATCAGTAAAACCATAGAAAACACACAGAATAATCAAATGGAAGTTTTAAACCAAAAAATACAACTAATAAAAATTTTAAACTTACTGAAAAGGATGCATAGTAGAATAAAATGACATTGGAAAGAGCCAGTCAACTTGAAAATAGATAAATAGAAATTAACCAGTCCTCAACGGGAAGGCAAAAAAAGTTCAAAAATGAACAGAGACTGAGAGAACTATAAGATAGTAGGAAAAGGTTTAGCATTTGTGTCATAAGCATCCCAGAGACAGGGGAAATAATACATTGCAGGGGAAAAAAAAAAAAAAAAAAACCTTAAATAAATAATAGTGAAAACTTCTCTAATTTGGCAAAAGATATAATCTTGTAGATTTAAGAAGCTCAACAAGTCCCAGAAAGAATAAATCCAAAGGCTAGGCATGGTGGCTCACACCTGTAATCCCAGCACTTTGGGAGGCCAAGGCGAGTGGATCACCTGAGATCAGGAGTTCAAGACAAGCCTGGCCAACATGGTGAAACCTTGTCTCTACAAAAATACAAAAATTAGCCATGCATGATGACAGGTACCTGTAATCCCAGCTACTCAGGAGGCTGAGGTGGGAGAATCGTGAATCGCTTGAACCCAGGAGGCGGCGATTACAGTGAGCTGAGATGGTGCCATTGCACTCCAGTCTGGGTGACAGAGTGAGACTCCCTCTAAAAAAAAAAAAAAAAGAATAAATCCAAAAAGTCCATGCCCAAACAAGTCCTTTAAAAATGATAGAAAAGTAAATACGAAAAAAAATTTTTGAAAGCAGCCAAATAAAAATGAAAACAAAGTGAAACATATGTATTAACATAATACAATGATTCAAATGGCTAGATTGGCTCATGCCTGTAATCCCAGCATCTTCAGAGGCCAAGGTGGGAAGACTGCTTAAGTCCAGAAGTCCAAGACAGTGAGACTCTGTCTCTACGAAAAATTTTAAAAATTAGCCAGGCAGGGTGGTGTGTCCCTACGGTCCCAGCTACTCAGGAGACTGAGGCAGGAGCATCTCTTGAGCCTGGGAATTCAAGGCTGCGGTCATCTGTGATTGTGCCACCACACTCCAGCCTGGGCAACAGAGTAAGAACCCATCTCAAAACAAAACAAAACAAAACAAAACAAAACAAAACAAAAACAAAAGAAGGAAAGAAAGAGAAAAAAAAGGAGACAATAAAGTTAATATTTTCAAAGTCCTGAAAGATATTGCTGTCAACCCAGTCATATATATATAATGTTATCTTTTTTATTTTATAGACAGGAAAATTAAAGCCAAATATTTACTGAGTTCTCACAGAAACTTATCCACAAAGCCAGGTTCTGTTTAACGATTTTATCATATTACCTGGAAAGGAGTGGCAGCAGATACTAAAAATTTTGGCAATCATGCAATATGAGAAAAAGATAACTAAAAACAAGAATCTTCAAGCATATGAAGGGCATTATGTAAAGGTAAAAATACAGAGATAATTTCCTCAACAAAACATATTGAAAGAATTTTCTTGACCCTCAGAGTTACAGAGCTCCCAGAGGTCTATACCCAGTAAAAATATTCTTCAACACTGAGGCTAAAACAAAGATAGCCTCAGTGAAGAAAAACTAAGAGAATCCATTTTCAGCAGATCTGCTTCTTTATAAAAGTAATTCTTCCAAAAGAAAAAAATAATACCAGAAGTCCACTTAGAGTATCAGAAATAAAGGAAGAGTAAAATAAATAGTAAATATCTGCATAAATGTAGTAGACTATCGTTCCCTTAAATTCTTTAAAACATAATTGATAACTGAAATTTGAAATTTTAACATTGCTGGGTTTTCAATATATGCAGATGTGATAAATAAGACACCACAAGATAAGAGGAGAAAATGATGGGAACTTAATGGCGACAAGGTTTCTATATTTAATTTGAAGTGGTAAAATATGTATTTTAAATACTGAGAAAAATATATATGTATATTGTAATCACTGTAGCAATCATTACAAAATTATACCGAGATATTATCAAAAATAGATAGATAAATTCAAATAGAATACTAAAAGTATTTAAATAACCCAAAATAAAGCAGGAATATAGAGCAAAGCTATGAGGATACAAAGAAGAGGAAACAGAATTAAATGGTAGACTAAAATGCAAATATACCAATATTCTTTCTTTAAATATAAATGCATTAACTATACTAAATAAAAGACAGAAACGATCTTTATCATGAACCAACTTTATATTGTCTAAAGACACTCAGTCTAAATGTAATCATACAGGCAAGTTAAAAACGAACATGTATAGGCTGGGCGCGGTGGCTCACGCCTGTAATTCCAGCACTTTGGGAGGCTGAGGCGGGCGGATAACAAGGTCAGGAGTTCGAGACCATCCTGCCTAACACGGTGAAACCCCGTCTCTACTAAAAATACAAAAAAAATTAGCCGGGTGTGGTGGCAGGCGCCTGTAGTCCCAGCTACTTGGGAGGCTGAGGCAGGAGAACGGTGTGAACCTGGGAGGCAGAGCTTGCAGTGAGCAGAGATCGTGCCACTGCACTCTAGCCTGGGCTACTGAGCGAGACTCCATCTCAAAAAAGAAAAAACGAACATGTATAAAAAGGTGTATTATGCAAACGCTAAATAAAAGAAAGCTGTAGTGGTTACATAAGTCTATGCATACATTAGAGCAATGAAAATTACCAGGGAAAAGGAATGATATTACATAATCCTAAATATACATGCATGTAACAAAAGACATTCAAAATATATGAAACAAAAACTGACAGAACTGAAAGAAGACATAAATAGGTCCACCATATAGCTGAGAATATTGATACAGGAGTGGGACAGGGAAGTGCTGGGTAGAGAAAGAGGGTCCCTAGAGAGGGCTCCACCCTTGGGCCTATTCCCATAGACCTAGGTGAGGACAGGCACTCCTGTTTTCATGCCCAAATGTTGCATTTTCCAAGACCAACCTGGCCTGCCATGCCCTGACCCTGTGTCTATAAAAACTCCAAGACCCTAGCAGGCATGCACACAAGCAGCTGGACGTCAAGAGAAACACACTGGCAGAAGAACACACCAGCAGACACCAGCAGGGCATCTATGGCGGGACAATGTGCAATTTGGTTGGCAGTGGTTGAAGGAGAGTCTGGCTGCTCAGCAGCCCCCAGGGGAAAACCACCTTCCCACTCCATCCCCCTTCTGGCTCCCCATCCATCCGCTGAGAGCTACTTCCACCATTCAATAAAACCTTGCACTCTTTCTCCAAGCCCAAGTGTGATTTGATTTTTCCGATACACCAAGGCAAGAACCTCAGAATACAAAAAGCCCTCTATCTTTGCAATAAGGCAGAGGGTCTAACTGAGCTGATTAACACAAGCCACCTGACGACGGCAAAACTAAAAGAGCATACTGTAATACATATCCACTGGGACTTCAGGAGCTGTAAACATTCACCCCTAGTCGCTGCCATGGGGTTGGAGCCCCACAACCTGCCTGTCTGCATGCTCCCCCTAGAGGTTTGAGTAGTTGGGGCACCAAAGAAGTGAGCCACACTTCCGTCGCATGCTCTGAGAGGGGAATAAGGGAACTTTTCCCATTTCAATATCAGCACTCCATTTTTAAATAATTGATAGAACTGGTAGATAAAATATCATTGCGAGTACAGAAGAACTGAACAACACCATTAACTAACTGTATCTAATTGACAGTTAAAAAATATCTACTCAACAACAGCTGAATACACATTCTTTTCAAGTGCACATGAAACATTCTCCAATATGAACAACATCTGGATTCATTACAAAACAAACCTTGACAAATTTAACAGAACTAAATTATATAAAGTGTGTTCTCTGATTATAATGGATTCAGCCTAGAAATGAATAACAGAAATGTAAAGGGAAAATATTCAAATACTTGAAAGTTAAACAACAAACTTCAAAGTAATCAATGCAATGTAGAGAAAGGTCCAAAAAAAATAGAAAATATTTTGAACAGGATAACAATTCAAAATTTACAGGAAGCAGCTAATGCAGTGTTTAGAGGAACATTTATAGAATTGAATGTGTAAAAAGAAGAAAATTCTCAAATCTATCACCAAAAGTTCTTCCTTAAGAAACATGGGGGGAAAAAGAACAAAACAGGCACAGCATACACTGAAGAAAGGAATTAAAAATTGAAATTTCAAAAATTAGACAAGATCAGTAAAACCAAAGTGTGTTTCTTTAAAAAGATTGATACCTCTGGAAGGCTGACAAAGAGGAAAATAAAAGAAAATAGGCACATTACTAAAATTACAAGTGAAAGAAGGATCTTCCCATGACCACAGAGTCCACAAATTAGATAACTCAGGAAAAATCACTTAAGCTGCAGCACTAGATCAAAATAATCAACATTTTCCATTTCAGAGTATATAATATATCAAGTAAAATTAGTTCAGTTGCAAAGCAATATTGATTTCAGGACAATGAAAATACGGAAGTAGTCTGCCCAGAGCTGGCATAGTGCTCTAGCATATCAGAGTCACTGGCTCCTAAATTTTTGTTGCTCCACCATTCATAGCTTCTGTTCCAAGATGACCTCCTTGTTCGAGATGGCTGCCACAGTAAATCATTAAACATCTATTCTGTCCAATAGGAGGGAGAAAGCTACAAAAAGAGGTGGGGATCATACCTTGAGAGACTCTCTTCAGAAGTTGCAGATCACTTTCATTCCATCCTATTGGCTAGAATTTAGTCACATGGTCACTTCTAACTACAAGGGAGACTGGGAAATGTGATCTTTAACCCAGATATCCATATCTCCAAGTAAAATAATAAAGGAAGAAGTAGATAAGGAATTGGGTACAATCTGTAATATTTGTCACATATCCTATTAAAGTTCTTCTAGATATTATCAGAACAGTGTGTACTTCAGAAACTGCAGTTCCTTCTGCCAAGAAAAAAAAAAAAAAAACAATGCTCCTTGTGGGACCATATTAGAACTTCTACCTTCAATTCAAAATTCTATTCTGAACTAAGTTCCTGTGAATAGGTGATGTCTGTTAAACTACTAAAGTCTTGTATTTTTCTCTCATAAAATAAGCTCTTCATATTCACTCAGAACCATCCCCATCTACTAATGTTATTCTCTCTCACCACTAGGGACACATCAGCTCAAATATAATTCTGATCTAAAAACCATTCAGTAGCCATTTGGAAGAAGTTCAAAATGAGCCATGTCAAGGGTCTTTCAAGAGTCCAAGAAGTTGAGGTGTTCTGCTTTGCACTGTGACCCTTGCCTAACTTCTCTTGCCTTTTTTTTCCCCTCATGTCTTTGATGTAGAACAGGCAAGCCCCAAATCTAGGGCTTAGTCTGGGGATGAGTTTTGGCTTTGCACAGCATATAATTCAAGGGTGAGCTAATGGTGTTAGACAGTGTTTTACTGAATGGTACTGCTCCCTGTGGAGCAGGGCTAACTCATAGGTACTACACCCAAAATCGGCAACTATGGGCTCTTGACAACTGTATTTATACTCAGAAAAACTCACTTTCAATTACATGCAAATTAAGAGGTGAGTCAATGCAAATTGAGGGGAGGATTATTTAGAACTTTCTAAGAAAGGGGCAGTAACTTCCAGGTCATTGTCTTGGAATGGGGTGGTAATTTCTGGGTTGTTGCCATGGCATTTGTAATCTGTCATGGCACTGGTGGGAGTGTCTTATGCCAATGAGTAATGAGGGCAGCTAGGGCTTACTTTTGTAGCCATCTGCTGGTTCCTGCTGGTTTTTCCACTTTATCTTGTCTGGACCAGATCCCGTTTTTGTCAGAAGGGTTGTGAGCAAAAATAAGTCCTTCTAGTCTCCTACCTCATCTTCTCTTCCCCTCATAACCCTCATCCAATCCACCAGTAATGTTTTTTAGCATGAATCTTCAAAATACACTCTGAATCCTACCACTTCTCAATTCTATAATGTTGTCCAAGCTTTCCTGACTCTTGACACTTCTTTATTCTTTATGTCTAAAACAGACCTAACATTCTCATAGGTCTACATCAGGAGTTGGCAAGCTTTGTCTACAAAGGACCAGTAGCAAAGTTTTCAGACCTTGCAAAAAATATGATATCTGCAACTACTCAACTCTGCCACTGTAGCATGAAAGCAGTCACAAATAAGAGGTAAGCAAATGATCATGGCTGTATTCCAATAAAACTTTATTTACAAAAGCCAGCAGCAGGCGGGATTTGAACTGGCTGTAGTTTGCCAACCCCTGGTCTAAACTCACTGTGGGAAGTCCCTGCAGCATATTTCACATTCTTTAAAACACATTTTTCTGTCTTCATTTTTACTCGTGATAACACAACCACATTTTTAGCACAGTATTCTATATTTTATTATATGCCATTTTCAGCTACATTATTTCATTTGGTCATACACACATCACAGTGACTTTTTCCATACAGTGTTGTAGGGTAATCATCCTAAACTCCTGAAATCAATATTTCTTCATGTCTGACCTTTCCAGATAATGATCTATGTGACATAATTGTTCCACAGATACCCACTTTATCCCTATAGGAAAACTAAACACTCTAATTAATGACTCCTCTAATTAAACCTTTTCCTTCACCCTGAACTTTAGCTAAAAATATAAGGACAGCCAAACTGAAAATAAATCAAGCTTGCATTTTTCTTTCTGTTGGAGAATATCTCAGGACTCAATATACAATTTGTTTCTAGAAGTTTTTCAGGTTTGGAATGAGACAGTCACAGCATAACATAGGAGGCAGGAATATAAAGTTAGGGAAAAAAGAAAGAATGAGCATGAGGTAAGAGAGAAGTGACAACCCAGAGACATGTTCCTTGGGCTTCAAAGTAGTTTTAAACAATTTGAGCCACCGCTAAAAAAACAGAATTATTTTGATATAAATTTACATGCCTCACTTATCTAAAAAAACACACGAGGTAATAGCTATTTCTGGCAACAACGGGACCAAGCTATTTCAAGACAATAACAAGCTGGAGCTGAACAGTGCCAATTACTTTTAGATAAAAACTGTTCCCCGGTTTTCCACAGTCTCCACCACTCCATATTGTGTACTTAATACTGAAGCAAAGTATCGGCTGCCAATTACTATTATTTTTGCACTTTTTTTATAGTAAATGAATATTTTTCTGTGCTCTTTTTTCCAACCAAAATCATGCAAATAAAAAATTGAGAAGTCCATGTAATTTAACAAAAAAATGGAAACAAGTAGCTCATTTTGTTGCCTCTCTGACCACTATAGGCATTCGAGTTTTCCTCCAGTGCAAAAGAAAGAGCCTAGCCTGGAAACTGGATTTGAGTTCTAGTCTTAGTTCTTATTTAGTATGAGGGATTTTTAAGCAGGGTATACATCCTGTTTTAGCCTCAATTTCTTCTCCAACAAAATAAGAGTTTTTGTATAAGTTAGGGTGTCTTGGTTGTGAGAAAAAAGTAGTTCATTTCATATGGATATCCAATGTAATGAATTGATTCAAAAGCTAAGGAACCAAGTTTAAGAAATAATAAGGAACAAAGCAAGACACTGCAAGGAGCTTGGCAGTATCGACTACAGAAAAAGAAGCATTATAGAGCAAAAGTGAGCATTGACTGGGGAAGATAAATCCTGACCATTACTTTTACCTTTGCGTTCTTTGTTCACTCTTCAAAGTTCCAGCGTATGATTGGCCAAGCTTGGGGTAGGCGGCCTTTTCACTGGATGTACCACGTCAGAAAGCAGGAAAATCTAGGATGGTGCCCCAGAGACCCCTTTGATCTCCCACTGCAGAATAAACACCTAAGTTTCCAGTCCCACCAAGACAGCATATAGCAGGGGAAGAGGTAATGCCTGGAACAGCAATTGGGATGCTGTTGGGACAGGATAACCCAGACCAAAAATCAAAATAAATATTCTCTTTTAGATTAAGCAAAATTGTATATGCAGCCTAAATATAAAAAGCGTAGGAAAGCACAGCAGCTCCAGTTGAAGCAGTAGTGGGCTACCTGGATCCCAATCCACTCTGTGACCCCTCATTCTGCATTAGCCCCTGAAGTACTTCTGGTGACCCAAGATATCCCTGAAGCACAGGGTGAAAACCACAGGATGAGATGATCCCTTGAAGCTGCAGTTTTGAGATTTGAATGACAGAAAAATTAGCTGAGTTTCCACTGGTTGACTTGGCTCAGAGACTCTAACTAGATGATGGCTACAAGATAAATCTTGACAGCCAACTGAGCCATGAGAATTGTTCCCCTGGGAACTGCAATAGCACTAGTAAATCATTCTCATTGACTGCTGATGAGAGAAACTGGCTTCTAGGTTACCACCACCAGAGACAGGGTTGGAAACATTGACCTCAATGTTAACAGCTGAAGGGTTGATCATCGACCCCTGAGCCTCTGAGCCCTCAGACATATGGAATGCCCCTGGTTTTGGATTGCTGAGGACATCTCTGTGGCCCACCTCTCTTATGCACATTAATATGTCTTCATTCTTTGTTTAGCATGGGAAAAAGAAAGGGGAAGAAAACAAGCTCTTGTGGCCACTTAGTGTGAGCAATCAGCAGGAAGAAATGAGGAATGGAACAAAAAATATCATATTTATCAAAGATTTGTTTTGAATAACCAGCCACTCTGGGTAGCAGGCAGCTGGAAGCACATTATGAAACTATTACAGTATTTATACAGAGCTGTGCTAATAGTGAGCACAATAGTGCAGAAAACCCCAGTTGCAGAAATCATTAACTTTTTGGAGATTTCAGAATACTTTTTTTCTATTAAGGAAATATCTCGACCCCACACCGATCCGTTTACTGAGCCTTTCTTGGGACTGGTGTTTACATAGACCAACACAGGAAGCTCAGTGAGCTGATCAAAAGTTTTCTCCTTACAAAAGGGTCCTGTTTATTGCATTATCTTAATTTGTTCTTCATATGTGACAGTGTTTTACTCTTCTGGGTGAATTATTGCTGTGTTATGAATGTTTGTGCCCCTGCCCCCATCCACTTCTCAAAATTCATATGTTGACATTCTAATTCCCAAGGTGATGGTATTATGGGGTAGGGTGTTTGGTGGGCCATTAGGTGATGAAGGTGGAGCTCTCATAATGGAATTAGTGCCCTTATACTCCCGTGGGACTTCATTAGCCTCTTCTACCACGTGGGGACACAGTAAGAAGGTGTCATCTATGAACAAGGATGCAGGCCTTCACCAGACGCTGAATTTGCCAGCATCTTGGTCTTGGACTTTCCAGCCTTTATAATTGTGAGGAATAAATTTCTGTCATTTATATACCACTCAATTTATGGTATTTTGTTATAGAAGCCTGAACAAATTAAGACAGTTATCAACAAGAAACTCCACTACCTTAGAGAGAAATGAGCCATTGGAGGAGCTCAGATGGATGTTACAAGCGCTGTCTCTTACCCAAAAGAGTTCAGCTCTCCAGGAAGACACAAGAAAGAAGCTTGGAAAGCTGGACTTAGTTTCATCTCTTCAGAAGTCAGGGACTCCTGACTACCATCATGAAGGAACATTTCATCACTCTCTTCAGAGGACAGGTCACTGTAATTGGTTCTAGGAGTCACAGTAAGACATCAAACCTTCCTTCACATAGTTTATAGGCTGTTCTGCCTGGCAGGATGTACATGAGTCAGATGGGAGAACCCAATAAATAGACGAGCTGAACAGCCTGTCCAGGAAAAAAAACAAAGCCCTCAGATATGTGACCCCCTGCACTCAGGCCCCATGTGGCCAGAAGAACCATAAAATACCATATACAGTAGCACAGGAACTGGAGACATGTCAAGGAATGTGGATGTGAATCCAGCTTTATCACATATAAGCTTCATGACCTCCACAATACTCAGTTGCTCAGTTTTTCCATTCATGAAATGGAAATAAAATCTCATTGGGCACGTGGAGGCCTGAAAGAGATGATATATGTTGTAAAGATCCTCTCACAGTGCTTTGTGCATCATACGCCCTCAATAAATGGTAACTTTCATTATCATCAACCTTACCCAACAAATTGCTGAATGTTATAAATTAGCCTAGTGATTCTCAAAGCTGAATGTGCAGTAGAATCACATTTTTTTTCAATAGAGTGATATTTTCAATAATCTCCATGGACTCTACCCCAGACCAGCTGCATCAAATGACTCAAATTACTGAGGATGGAGTGTGTGTGTGTGTGTGTTTGTGTGTGTGTACGTGTGTCTGCATGCGTTAGGTTTTCCAGATGATTCTGATATATGATTCTGATATAGCTCATGTCTGGACTAGAATTTGAGACCCAGTGTGTATAACTGGAGACAACCAACATATGCAAATGTAGTTAACGCCAATCAGAAGCCACAGTCACATACCTAGCATGATCTAAGAGAATAAGGAGAGCAGAGAAGCAGAAAGAAGGAGACACAGAGTCAACACATAGTGACCATCTCAAAACCGATCTAAGCTATGTCAACTGAAGATGTTATTTATTAAGGCCTTTCTAAGCACAGTCTACAAATAATTTGCAAATCTCTCATTATTAAAAGGCTTAGTCAAAAGTGCTAAAACTATGTAGCTAACACATGCAGGGAAATAAAAGATTCCTTTTGTAAATTTAGGCAACATAACAATGAACCCTCCCACATCCTTTTTTCTTTCAGGAATGACTATCGTCACTCGTTCGTAAAAATGACACAGCCTATGTTTGCCACCTACATTGAAAGCATCATTCCAGGAGTGACTTTTTATCAAATTTAGCAGTGTATTGTGTAAACCAGAAACCATCTTGTAGAAGGCAGAATAGAGAACTGGCTACTTGTGTGATCTTAGAAACTGGGAAAGGCTTTCCAGACCCCCTTTTCTTTGTTTTCTAATGAAAAAATGCCTTCAAAGAATTAATATTTTGTGCTGTGCTTTTCAATCCTGGCCATGTACTATTATCTCCTAGCGAATCTTAAAAAATTCTAAACTCCAGCTTCAGATATTCTGATTCAGTATAGTTAGGGTGGGAACCAATTGTTGATTTTTTTTTTTGAGATGGAATCTTGCTCTATCACCCAGGCTGGAGTGCAGTGGCGCAATCTCAGCTTACTGCAACCTCCACCTCCTGGGTTCAAGCGATTCTCCTGCTTCAGCCTCCCAAGTAGCTGGGATTACAGGCACATGCCACCATACCTGGCTAATTTTTGTATTTTTAGTAGAGATGGGGCTTCACCATGTTGGTCAGGCTGGTCTCAAACTCCTGACCTCATGATCTGCCCACCTCAGCCTCCCAAAGTGCTGGGATCACAAGCGTGAGCCACATTGCCTGGCCAATTACTGATATTTTTAAAGCTCTTTGGAAGACTTCAATATACAGGCAAAGTTGATAATGACTGCTTCAATGAAAATTTCAGACCCTGTTAAGAACAACACCATATTCTCTCACACTGAGAGAATATTTTAAGCTATTAACATCTTTTTAGGCACTAGTATTTCCAACAGTTTCTTCTGTGAGGTACTAAAGGGTTGCCAGAGAAAATATAAGACGCCTGGTTAAATTTGACTTTCATATAAACAACAATTATGGGATATACTTATACCAAAACATGATTCATGATCAGAAATGCAAATGTATCCATATGCTCTGTGTTTTTATTTGCTGTTTCTGACAGACAACCCTACACTAAGGGCATTGGGAAAACTGGAGAGAATCTTCTAGTAGAATTGGAAAAAGAAACTGTGGACATCTGTTGGTTTTTCTTGGCATTCTTCCTTCATTCCACACTTGAATTTTCTTTAAGGAACACCCCTTCCCCCCTCAGTCTATGTGGTTGCAGTGGACACACAGTCTAGACCTGCCAAAGAGAGCAGTCCATCTCCCTGGACACAGTGATCAACATAGGCATGAGGGGCGCTTAAACCAGCCAAACCTAACAGACACTGTTCCAGAACTTTTTTTATGTAACTGTGGGGCAAGAGGTACTCTTTCCACAAAGGTAGCTGAGAAGATAGACTATAAACCAGCAGCTACTGGGGGTCTCCTTACTGTCGTGTATGAAGGGCCTCCCTGTATAAAGCCAATAAGAAAGAGTAGAGCTGGAAAATGAAGGGAGTCCAAGCCCTAATGGGCACATAAAGGAAAATTGGATATCCACATGCAGATGAATGAAACTAGATCCTTATCTTACACTGTATACAAAAGTCAACTCAAAATGAGTTATAGACTTAAACATAAGACCTGACACTGTACACCTACTGAAAGAAAACAGGGAGAAAGCTCTATGACACTGGCCTAGGCCTAGGTAATGATTTTTTTTTTTTTTTTTTTTTTTTTTTTTTTTTTTTTTGGACACAGAGTCTTGCTCTGTCACACAGGCTGGAGTGCAGTAGCATGATCACGGCTCACATCACAGGGCAACCTCTGCCTCCCCGGGGTAAAACAATCCTCTCACCTCAGCCTCTCAAGTAGCTGGGATTACAAGCATGTGCCACCTCACTTGGCTAATTTTTGTATTTTTAGTAGAGACACGGTTTCACCATGTTGACCAGGCTGGTCTCAAACTCCTGACCTCAAATGATTCACCCGCTCCAGCCTCCCAAAGCACTGGATTACAGGTGTGAATCACCATGCCCGGACGGCAATGATTTTTTGAATATGATCCCAAAAGCACAGGCAACAAAAGCAAAAATAGCTAAGTGGGATTCCATCAAACAATACAGAGCGAAGAGACAACCTTTGAAAGGTGAAAATAGTTTCAAACCATACATCTGATAAGGGATTAATATTAAAAAGTATATAGGAAATTCAAACAATAGGAGGAAAACCAAAAATCCAACTAATGAGACTGTGGATCCAGTCATACCTGAAAATCCGTATCTTGCACTTTTTGTGATGCCAGTCAACTATCTTTTTTTCTAGCTTATACCAATTTGAGTCAGTTTTCTGCCATTAACCCCCAAGAGTCCTGAATAATACATACAGTTACAGATTGAAAAGCTGAAATTCCAAGATAAGGTTTCAACCTATGAATGACCATGTTTTTTTAAGCCTATGAAATGCTTCTTCCACATGAACCAGTGTTTAACTCCCCTAATAACTTTCACTGACCCCCACTGTTCCTAATTCACTATTTCCTCCTTTGTTCCCCCCATAGCTTCTACTTTCTATCACATCATATCTCACGTTATAGCTATTTATACCCATAGCGCCCCCAGATGGTTTCCTGATCATTGTATTCTTAGCTGGAGTCTGACACATAACAGGTACTGAATGAATGTTGCTTAAATTAAATTAAAGCAACTGTACAGACAGGTTGTGATGATGATGTCTTGGAAAGCTAAGTTGAGCCACAGGTTGAGGTTATTCCAGAAGTGAGGGAAGGTTGCAGAGGAGAGAACTGACCCCAGTTGCACAGAACCATTGCTTCCATCAATCATCCCTGCATGTGTGGAACAGGGCCTAAGCTTTGGGCTTTGTGTTTAATCTAACCTCCAGTGTCATCAGATTTTGTTTTACCAAATTTATATGAGCCACATACACTATTCAGTTTACAATTACATTCTAGAGTTCAGTGGCCAATAGTCATTTCCAGGTAACTTGAACACAAATGGAATCAAATTAGATAATTGGCTTTTTCCCCTATGAAAATAGTCCTTAGTTACTGAGGTTCACTATGTGAAGAAACACAAAACGATATATTACACAGATGATACATGATAGGGTGGAATCTGATATTGAATGGTTTGAAGTGCATGGCAACCCTAAAGGGATAAAATGTTGCTCAGAGTACAAAATTATCCTGCTTATGTGAAGGATCAAGTAGTCCTGGATTTCCTATCACCTAATTCCTGGATCCCGAGTCCATTTTTATAGCTGCGCTTGCAATGGCAAAAATAAAAGGCATGCTGAAGAGTAGTGAATGACGTGATTTTGTTTTTCGTTTTTTTTTGTTTGTTTGTTTTGTTTTGTTTTGTTTTGTTGCTTCGCATTCAGATTGGATGCCATGAGGACACAGTCTCCTAAAAGCATGACATCTGACTTACTGTCTCAATGTGCATCATTGTAGACTGGCACAGACATTCCTTTTGAACTCCCCTGTGTTTTTTATAACTATGATGAAAATCACTTTCCCTCTCAAATTAAACTCACTACAAGCTCTGCACACCCTGCGGGGAGCCTCAACCTTGGCCACTAAGAATTCTACGCTATCAGGACCTATGGAAGTACTTCCGGTAACCAAGCTGACTGTTGATCTAGCAAAACTGACTGGTACTTCTTAAAGTCATCAATTAACAATAAGTGAAGCCTTAATCCAGCAGGAACCTCTCACTCTCAAGCTAATCAACACTTTGAAGTGGGAAGGGGTGCCATGGAGCTCATGTTCAGAGGATTCCCTTTGAGTGAGTAGCTTCTCATCTTGGGGTGACATTATAGGCAGTGTCAGCCCCTGTCTGAGGATCTTGACTAGAAGCTGCCATCACAGGAGCTCCAAGACGAAAAGTCTCCATGTTCCCCTTTAGAACTGCCCATCATCCATTTTCTCTGGGAGATTTGCTTGCCAGTTAGTAAAACCATCCTGAGCAGCCGTGACAGGGATAATTACAGAGGAAGACAGCTCCTCACACAATTCTTTTAAATAAAGAATGGGAGGAAAGCATGGGGAAGAAAGAATGCTCCAAAGGTTTGACTTCAAATAGCATTAAAGGAGGACAATTTTAATTTCCTGCATGAGTTTATTAGTATCCATCTCCTGACCTAAAGGAGTTATCAAGATAAGAGAAATTCCTGGGAGCTAGCCATATCTGACTGCTACAATACCATAGATCCTGGACGAATTCCAGGGAAACTGAAGATCTAGTGGAGAAGAGCATAGGTCCCCTTTCTTCACAGAATCAAAGGATCTGAAGTGCCGGGACTACATTCAAGGCCACACCAGGCGACCTTCCACCCAACGCAACATCTCTTGTCACTTGGTCTTGCTTTGAGTATTTCCAACGATGGGAAACTCTCTGCTTTTATAAGGGAGTGTGATCTTTCTAAAAAACAGTTCAAGCCAGGCACAGTGGCTCATACCTGTAATCCTAGCAATTTGAGAGGCCATGACAGGAGGATTGCTTGAGGCCAGGAGTTCAAGGCTTCAGTGAGCTATAATAGTAGCATTGCACTTCAGCCTGGGTGACAGAGGAAGAACCTAAAAAATAAATTAATAAATAAAAAATGTAAAAATACAGAGTTCAGTTTGCTGAAAAGCTCTTTTTAGGAGACTAAATAAAATCTGTTTCCTAGTAACTTTCAAATATTTGTCCTGGTTTTACCACCTGGAATAACATAGCACTAATTTAACTCCTCCTTCAGATAGTCATCCTTTGACCAGAGAGGGTTACCATGTCATGAATATCTCCAACTGTTCCTTATATGGGTTAGTTTTCAGTTCTACATCATGCCAACTCACTGCTTCAGTCTCTCCAATATTACTATTGCTTTTAGAAACTCTGGCAAGCATCTTTAAAAAGCAAGAGTGGTTTTTCCCTGTGCCTTCCCAACCTAGTTCCTTAACCCTGGGAGGAGTGCTACTTGAAGTCACACACCCCAGTGGCTCAGTGAGCATCACACATGTTATTCATACAGTGAATATCTACTACCAGTGAACATCATACATGTTATTTATACAGTGAACATCATACTATTAATTGTGTAGTACAAGTATTGTAATTGTAAATTGCAATGACTGGGCCAGACGCAGTGGCTCATGCCTGCAATCCCAGCACTTTGGGAGGCCAAAGTGGGTGGATCACCTGAGGTCAGAAGTCCAAGACCAGCCTGGTCAACATGGTAAAACCCCATCTCTACTAAAAATACAAAACAAAAAATTAGCCAGGCATGGTGATACATGCCTGTAATCCCAGCTAGTCAGGAGGCTGAGGCAGGAGAATCGCTAGAACCTGGGAGGTGGAGTTGCAGTGAACCAAGATCGCGCCACTGCGCTCCAGCCTGGGCGAGAGCGAAAACTCCGTCTCAAAAAAAAAAAAAAAGTACAATAACTGACTTTGTTCCTTATTCAATAAACTTTCTTAAGGTGGCAGGGGTGGTTGTGGAAGAGTGAAAAGAAACAACAAGAAATAACCCAGGGGACCCTTGGTTATTATTTCTTTGATGCCAACAAAAAATAATCCATTTGGTTAGCAAATCAGCATTTATTGGAGAGCAACCGCTGGGAAAATAGAAATAATTTGGCAGCATGCTGGTCACAGTTGGCTATTCTTAGGAATTCTGCTGGTTCCCAGAATAATATGAAAGTAATCTGGGGCCGGGCGCGGTGGCTCAAGCCCAGTACTTTGGGAGGCCGAGACGGGTGGATCACGAGGTCAGGAGATCAAGAGCATCCTGGCTAACACGGTGAAACCCCGTCTCTACTAAAAAATACAAAAAACTAGCCGGGCGAGGTGGCGGGTGCCTGTAGTCCCAGCTACTCGGGAGGCTGAGGCAGGAGAATGCGTAAACCCGGGAGGTGGAGCTTGCAGTGAGCTGAGATCTGGCCACTGCACTCCAGCCTGGGCGACAGAGCGAGACTCCATCTCAAAAAAAAAAAAAAAAAAAAGAAAGTAATCTGGGACTGTCCGAGACACAGGACTCTCAAGCAGGACCGTGAATGTGTAGTATTCTCTTTTCATGGTGTGTAGCATCACAAGTGATGCTCTCACATAAACCCATGGGTGGCCCTCAAATGTCCATGTGTGTTTCCTTGCTGGTGATGTGACTCAGGGGGCGTTCTGTGGCTGCGTTTCCACGTCCTATGGGCTCCATTCTTTTAAACTGAATTGATTCACCCATGAGGTTAAAAATCAGTCAAACCAGTGTTAACACGGTCTTTGAGTCTC
Source organism: Rhinopithecus roxellana (assembly GCF_007565055.1). NCBI lineage: Eukaryota > Metazoa > Chordata > Mammalia > Primates > Cercopithecidae > Rhinopithecus > Rhinopithecus roxellana. The sequence continues at coordinate 36,308,614 of NC_044567.1, forward strand.
TTTCCTGCAAAGACTAATCTAACCAGCTAGACTGCCATTGATCCCCCCTCCCTTTTGCCAATATTGACACTGGAGGGCAAACAGCATCTCAGGAATAGATCTGTCCATTTGCCTGGGCGCAGAGCCCCAGGTCAGTAATGTTAAAGCCTAACATACCAGCAAAGGTTAAAAGATAAGCCCCCGGTGTATTGAGCTGTGTTTGTTGTTTTGACAAAGTAGAGAGTTTAAGGACATAGAGGGCAGTTCATTTCTCCTGTCAGTGTCACTGCAGAAGATGGATGTTTTTCAGAACAGGAGCCAGAGAGCCAAGAACCTTGGCATAAGGCCAAACCATCTTGTCCACATCAGTGATTAAGGGAATCAACCCATAGTACTCATGCTGCTGAGCTGACTTATAAGAGGCTGCAATCAGAAATCCAGAGCCACGGGGTGGCTGGCCTGGGGCCTGGTCTCCATCAAGCACTATAGTCAGCTGTTCTGAGATTCTTCCAAACAGAAGGCCAGGTGACCAGTGAGGCTGTGGCCCAACAGAACCTATGTCTTGGGCTTACAATGATGGAGTGAATCGGGGCTCTCTCACTGTTTTCTGCCCTGTAAGTGATCTATTTCACAGAATCCCTATGAGAAATGGGGGTGGACACAGTGCTGCCCTGTAGACTCACATTGGATAAGTCACAGCAAGTGCTTCTTGACTATGTCATTTATTTCCTTGCATTGTGTTGATTTTGTGCCGAACACTAGCTTTAAACAATATCATAGTTTCCGGATTAGGAGGAGAATGAGTGCAAGGCTTTCAGATGGATATTTAACAGTACTTGAATGTTTTCTATACATTCTCTCTATATAAGATATACATATATATATAAACATACATGTTGTGTATAATGTATAACATGTTATATATGCATAACATGTATGTATATGTACATATATATACAAAATATATACACACATACACATACATACATATGCGTGTTTTATTATTGCAGTACACATATGATCTTTTATATATTTATAGTAGTATATTCCAGAGTTCATTTTATATTAAAATAATTCACAAATGTCATTCTCTTTCCTATTTATTATCAGTACCTCAGGGGCAGGGACCATGAATCCCCCCAGGGCATTCTAGGATGGTTTCTTATACATTGTAGGTGTTCCATCAGTGTTAGTTGAATTGTCATTTCAGTTAGATAGGTCCACACCCACTACTGCTCTGTGCTGTCTCTTTATAAAGCCATTTGCTACACCCGATTTCCTGCCCATTGTCTGGGTAAGCCTATTTGTCTTTCTTATCCCATCTTTTTCATCCTCTTTTCCTAGAAAGGAGGCCAATTTTGTTTTTTCCCCTATCATCCCCTCCCCACAAACAGGAAACTTGAAGCTACCTCTTGTTGCAGCATTTACTCCGTAACTCCAGAAAATTACTTAAAGCATCATCGGCTAAATACTGCCTTTTGAGGGTTGAAAGTGGTCATTTGGTTTTATGACCAAGGGATGCAGCTTGCTTCTCTCCCTAGAGCTTTAAACATTAGAGATTAACTGATAGCTCATTGTAGTTTTCATACAGGCTTAGCAGACTTGAAATTTTGCAACCAAATATGCATCTTCTTCACTAAAATATTCATCACTGTACTTAGTTTCCACTTTTGGCCAATTTGGTTTATATGTCTCATTTGTCATGACTAATAAAGAAGAAATGCCCTCTTCCACTATCTCTGCCTACTCCTCTAGGTATTGCTGCTAGAGGAATAACAGCTAGAGGAATGCAATGACATGTATCCAGTAAATATTGCCTCTTAGGGTAATTCACCAAAGAGGCCTTCCTCCATGAAATTAATCTCTTGAAAAATACTGACAATTTACACTTTGAGTCTCTAGACCATTTTGCCTACTAGCATTTTGAAATGCTTAACTGATATATGTACAATGCTCTGCACTAGTAGATACTACATAATTATTTGTTGACTTAATAAATAAAAAACCTATTTTAAGAATCCTTTACCATCCAATCCAAGCCCTTCTGACACCTACCACTTTGTCAATACTTCTTCTTTCTACTAGACTAGACAGCCTCTGTAGGTGTCTTTTTAAAAACACTGTAATTAGATATTTGCTTGTTTATTAATTTGACAACAATTTAATTACTATTCTGGATGGCACTTAGTAGACACACACTAAACAAATAATTTGTTGAATGAATTATGGAAGAGTAGTGAGAGATCTAAATACCACGTCCTATAAGAGACATTTGACACCACGGCAAGACTTCAACCCAGAAATAGAGGCTCTTAGAAGGCTTGGAGGCTCTGAGAGGTTTTTAGACACCTGTCGAAAAATATTTGAAGGACTGTCATGGATCTTGTCTTTTTAAAGTTTGGTATGTTTTTTATCGTAGATTTTTTTATTAGTTTGCTTTTTTAAATACTTCATTGAAATATTATTTAACTTGATTAATGAGCTTTTTGGCATCCCTTTGAATTCTGTCCTTAAGGTTGGTGCCCCAGTAAGCTCACTTTAGACCAAGCCCCATATGTGACATTTACTCTACAGGCTCAGTAATTTCCCATCTCCACACATTCAAATCATGCATCTTTTAAAGCTCACATTAGGGTTTTGAGGGAAGGGTATGTGAAGACTGTTAGCTGCCACTTGGATCGGGGAACCAGGTATATTCAAATGACTTCTTTATCACAGAGGCTCAACAGGGAACATGCAAAGGGAACAATGACAGATCAGATTAGAACTCAAAGTCATCACTTAATTTTGACCTTGTGGCAAACAATATTGGAACACTGGTGCAGATTCAAGCCTTAAGGAAGACTTGGTTATGGACCGTGATGGTTAATACCAAGTGTCAACTTGATTGGATTGAAGGATACAAAGTATTGTTCCTGGGTGTGTCTGTGAGGGTGTTGCCAAAGGAGATTAACATTTGAGTCAGTGTGCTGGGAAAGTCAGACCCATCCTTAATCTGGGTGGGCACCATCTCATCAGCTGCCAGCGCAGCTAGAATATAAAGCAGGCCGAAAAATGTGAAAAGACTAGACTTGCCTAGCCTCCCAGCCTACATCTTTCTCCTGTGCTGGATGCTTACTGCCCTCAAACAACAACAGACTCCAAGTTCTTTAGTTTTGGGATTTGGACTGGCTTTCCTTGCTCCTCAGCTTGCAGACAGCCTATTGTAGGACTCGTGATTGTGTGAGTTAATACTTAATAAACTCCTCGCTCTCTCGGAAAACTTAGCCACAGACACGGACAGAGGGATAATGCTACATGAAGAGAACCAGGGAGAAGATGGCCATCTGCAAGCCAAGGAGAGGGTCCTGGAACAGATCCTTCCTTCACAGCCCTCAGGAGGGCTGCCAACACCTTGATCTCAAACATCTAGCCTTCAGAACTGAGAACATAAATTTCTGTTTTATAAGCCACCCTGTCTGTGGAATTTTGTTAAGTTATAGCAGCCCTAGAAAACTAATATGGACTTTTACTCTGCTGTAATACCAAAGTTGTATCTTACCACAGTCATTCTGAAATGAGGCTAAGGTAAGCCGGATACAAAGGTCCTTGAGAGAAAGAGACTAGCAAGCAAGATGGCAGCCTCTGAGGGGAATCATCCATTCAGCCTACACAACTATTGGTGATAGGATTGCTGGAGATAAAAGAGAGGACAGTGCCAAGATCAATAGAAATTTATATATGGAAACAGGGAAGGAGAGAGACCACCACATCATGCATTTGACCTAACTTCTTTGGCCCTATCCCCCAGGAAATGCGAGCCATCCATGGCCCAAGGTTTAATCGATTCTGTATACCTTCCCCTCCAGAGAGACAAAAAGATGGTGGAGGAAGAAATATACACTTCTTCCTCCCTAACGCTCAGTTCAAATGTTACTTCTGAGGAAAAGCCTTAAGTGTTACACCCATCTTCATTCTCAAAGCTGGAAGTAAATTCATTAATTTCTAGACTCCCACATCATTTACCAATTTCTTTTTTCCTATGGAACTTAGCACTCTTTTATAACTACCATTTATTGAGCCAGGCAACAGGAGTTTACAGATAGTGTGCCATTGAATCTTAAAAACAACCCTATGTGGCCAGGTGTGGTGGCTCACATCTGTAATCCCAGCACTTTGGGAGGCCGAGGTGGGTGGATCACGAGGTCAGGAGTTCGAGACCAACCTGGCCAACGTGGTGAAACCCCGTCTCTACTAAAAATACAAAAATTAGCCTAGCATGGTGGTGCACACCTGTAATCCCAGCTACTCGGGAGGCTGAGGCAGGAGAATTGCTTGAACCCGGAAGGCAGAAGGTTGCAGTGAGCCAAGATTGCACCACTGCACTCCAGCCTGGGTGACAGAGCAAGACTCCATCTCAAAACAAACAAACAAACAAACAAAACCCAACCCTATGGGTTAGGTATTCCCCACACCATTTTAATAGGTCTTAAAATAATTTATTTCAACAAACATGTACAGAGAACCTGGTATGTTTTATCAAATCTGTATACCTGAGGGCCATAAAAATGCCCTCAAGAAGAGTCAAGGACATTTATGGAGAATGCAGTAGAGACCATTTTTTCATTGAAAGTGGTTAGGGTTTCTTACTGTGAAAAAAAATTGTAGTAAGATAATTGACTCTGTAATCAGTGACCACAGCATGAAGCCCTTTCCACACATTTTCTGTTCCGTGAGGAGATAGGCCAGAGGCTATGGGCCTCTTGGAAGGAAAGTTTTGCTGAGCTGATGCAGGTTTGTGAGTGGCTGCACATGGGAACTCATTCATTTCTTCCATTTAGAAAAATGCTTATAATATTGATGTACTGCTAGTCTGACTGATGACTTAGGGAAATCACACAAAAGGAAGCTCTCTTCACTCCTTCCACACTAAGCCCTCCAACCTATACATAGCCACTAAGCAGCCACCATAGTTTCTCCTTGAAAAGCATTTTTTCCCTTTTTTTAACTGAAAGTTTTGCTTGGAATCTAAAAATTTAAATCTATGCTTCTACCTAGAAGAGCTCATCTGGACTGTCAAATTTATCCATTAAATGCTAAACTTCCCACAACAGAAGCATCATGGCACATTGAGAAAATAGCAAGGGAAATAACACTGAAAAACCTTTCTTTGTTCTGGCCACTTCCAGAAAAGACGAAGAGCAGCCAGCGTTGTTTAGAAGCACCTATTGGCTGGATTGAGAAGCTATTAATTTAATCCAGGTGTTACATTGGCTAGAAGTTCTTCCTTTAAAATATCCCCATATCCCTGATGATCAATAATGGCCAGAATTTTCGGTTAGTTTTAAGTTCCTCAGTCTTTAGAGTTAAGATTTAAAAAATCTTCCAGCAAGAAACTCAGTTTTAAGATATGTATCAGTCACGGAAGTAAAACTAAATGGGTTTCTCCATCTCCTCTCTGGGCCCAGTTGCCAGAATTAGCCATTTTATTAAAGAACTCTTTTCACAATGCTGCCGGTTGACTTTCTGTTTTCAGGGATGCAAGTGTCATGTTATAGAGGGGTGAAGGCCAAGATCCTGGATTCAGACTACCCATGTTCAAATCCTGGCTTTGCCTCTGACTAGCTGTGTGGATTTAAGCATGTTGCTTAACTTCTCCAGGCCTCAGTCTTTCTTCTCTAAACAAAAGTACTCATTATAGCAACTCTCTCACTCTCTTTCTGATTTTCAGTGTGTGTGCACAAGTGTTTGTTACCTTCTGCATGCATAAGTTACCTGGAAAAAAACCTAGAACCCAAGGAGAAATGAAAAACTTGAAAACATAAAATATAGGTTTTGGTAATAGCTCTTTCCTTCAGCAACAATGACCTTGTGCCCATCTTTCTGTGCCTTGGTTTACCCTTTTGGAAAATGGAGAATGGTTGCTAAGTCAGGAGAGCTCTTCCTGATAGTCTCTTCTTCTTCAGAAATATCATAACAAGTTCATATCTGTAAGTGGAGTACAAATAAAATTTTAGGGATTGTCGCTGGGCCTAAATATTAAATACAAGGATAATCTTAGAGTCAGGAAAAAAAATTAATTCCATGTTTGAAAGACTTCTCTAAAACTCAAATTTGTATTCATTTAGTAATAAACCAAGTTTCCAATATATGTATATTTATCAAAAACTATTTTAATTACCAATTTATCACGATGTATCAAATGAAAGTTGCATATTATGTTAAAAGTAAAAGACAAAAAAAAAAGCTATTAAAATAAGGCTTTGTCAGCCTGTACAGGACTATAAGGATAAAGGCATAATTTCTTGACATTTTTTATGTATACAAAGTAGTTCAGAGACCTTACCATCATTTTGGACCTCTCGAGGTTAGGGAACCCCAAGTTGAGAGCCATTTGCTTATAAAACCCTGAGTCAGTGCTGAGAAAGCAATAATGGCTTGCCCACAATTGTGTAAGTAATAATGATATTACTAATCATTTACAAGAGCCCACTAGGGACTTCGGAAATAACCTCAAAGCAATTAACTAATGACCTACCTTTGATTATATCTCCGGCTTTGAAAGCAAAAGGTTAGAGTTCATATGCCAAACTGATGTGGAGGGAGTGACAGAGCACGGTGGCCAGTTCTCTTCCTGAATACATCACATAACTCCTACCTGCTTAATCTCCCTTCCGAGTGCACTTCCAGAAGATGGTAATCTTTATAGCCTTTTAACATTTTTATAACATCTTTTTTCATTCTAATTAAAACTATTGCTCAGTGCAGAAAACTTGGAAACTACAGAAAGACACGAGGCTAAAAAATGTTACTCATAATCCCATCATGCTCCCCAAAATTACTTTTAACTTTTTTGTGTTTGCCTAATTTTTTCTCATAGAAATCTATATTTTACTAAAAAAGCAGCAAAATATTTACAAGATTGTTTCACCTGCATTTTAATCACAACACATTTTGAGCACGTTTTCATAACAATAGCTATTTTATGTGGTTGTACAATCTTCTATTTAACTAATTCCCTTCTGTTGGACATTTAGGCAGTTCTAAGTGTTTCACTCTGTAAATAATACAGAGATTCTGTTATTTCATGTGCTTAGTGACCCCCCTTAGTATTTCTCTTTTCACAGAAAAAACAGTTCCTTCCTACTAACGTATTTACATTGATAGAATAAAATTTTACAAAAGGAATCAATATCAATGACAAACACCTGGTTTGATTTTTTAGATATTTCCCCCAGAACTATTATTTTAATTTTCATTCTCTTTGGAAATATACTTGAAAGTACCATTAACAACTCAAAGTTACTGATTTTAATAATATTTACATATTATTATGTGTAATAATATATACATCTGATCATATTTTCACTTGCATTTCTTTGATTTTTAATCAGGTTGAATATTTTTCACATGGCAATTGGTGATTTTATATCTATCTCTTATTGAATCGCAATATATGCCCTTTGAATATTTTTCTACCAACATATTAACCTTTTTCCGTTTGATTTTTTTGATTGTTTTCTTTATTGGCATATTATTGTATTGTCGTATTATTGTGGCTATCTCTACAAGTTGGTAGATCTTTTATAAAGATCGTCTTAAAAAGTGTTTTATGTACATATACAAAATGGACACTTTTACATGAATTGAATCATATCATACATGATGTGATTTATAATACTGTCTATTTTTTCTTCTCTCCACTTGTCAGGTTCACCCACATCTTCACCGACACACCCACAATAACCCATGTTAATGACCTAGTATTTATTTTTCTTATTTTTCTCAATGTTCACAATTTTATTTCAATATATACCGATAAAAGATAGACAAGTACAGGGTTTTGTCATTTATGATTTCATATAAATGATAGTATAGGAAACATTTTCTGCATCTTCTTTTACTCTCTCAAGGATACCTCATAAAAATCCTGCCAAGGTAACTGGTATAATTCTAATTCATTCTTTTTAATAGCCACATAAGGTTCCCTGGGGTGAATGGACCACAATCTATTCAGCCATTCCCCTATTACTGGCATTCACTTTGTTTCTAAATTTTTGCAACTACAAATGGGGGCTGCAATAAACATGTTTGAGGAGATGTGCTTACTTAGGAGTGTTTTTATTTTGATAGGATCAATTCACAGGAAGTGTATTGCTGAGTCAAAGAGTATGTTCAATTTATTTTTATTTTAATGGATGCTGCCAGATTGCTTCCTAAAAAGGCTATAACAATTCATAGTTCCACTGGCAATGTATGAGGAATTTCCTATATCTGCATTAGCAATATGTATTATAGCTCTTTTCAATTGTTATAAGTCTAAAGAGTGGAAACATACGGTCAACCATTCATGAGCTCAAATGACATATGATTTTATTGAACATTTGAATTTCTTCTCTGAATCCATTTATTTCTTGGTACTTTTTAAAATTTTTTCATGTCACCTTGTATATTTTCTGTATACTATAGAGTTTAATACTTTGTCAGCTATATTGCAAATAACTTTGTTCCAGAGTTCACCCATGTATATATACTTTCCTTATGGAAGTGTTTCTTAAATTCTCTGTGGCAAAGGCCCAGGACTGGACAATATTTCCAATCTATAGCAAATCATTGTTTTGTAAAAGACAAAATCACACACTTGGATGTCATAGCAATATCAAATATCTATAAAAGTCTATAAATGCTTATTCTCAGTTTCTGTACTTGCCTAGGAATGGGTTGATAGGACAAGACAGACTGGACAGCTCTACAAACTTACAAATAGGTCTAAGTGACACTAGTTTGGATCCTTTTTTTAAAATCAAAACTTTCACTTTTACATAGTCAAACATATTTCCTTCTATAGTTTCTAGACTTTGTCTCTTCAAAAAATCATTTAAGATCTGTTTCTAGGAATGATATTGCTAAGATGGCTCTATTTAAGTCTCAAATACATGTAGATTGTTTTTCTAATTGTATCTTATCTTTTTCCCCTTTTTTGTCTGGATTTTTTGCCCACATGGGATGAAGTCCAGTGCTATTTTCTTTCAGAAGTGCTGCCGTGCTACCTTGGTCGTTGCGGAAGATATTATGATCTGGCTCATTCAGCTGCCACTCCCTTCTAGTTTGCCTTCTTATACAGTCTGAGGCTAAAGGCAAAAAACCCGCATTCTTAGATCCAGTTGTACTATTGTTACGTATGAGATGAGGATGCCAGCAAACAGACACACCCAAGCAAGTCTTACAGCAGAGAGGTCAATATGATAAGTAGTTGTACAAAAAAATGTTTATTCTCTTAGAAAGCACAGTGAAATTGTCTGGGCACGGTGGCTCACACCTGTAATCCCGGCACTTTGGGAGGCCAAGGCGGGTGGATCACCTGAGGTTAGGAGTTCAAGACCAGCCTGACCAACATGGTAAAACCTTATCTCTACAAAAATACAAAAAAATTTGCCAGGCATGATGGCGGGTGCCTGTAATCCCAGCTACTCGGGAGGCTTAGGCAGGAGAATCACTTGAACCCAGGAGGCAGAGGTTGCAGTGAGCCAAGATCATGCCATTGCACTCCAGTCTGGGTGACAGAGCGAGACTCCGAAAAAGAAGAAAGAAAAGAAAGAAAGAAGAAAGGGAAGGAAAGGGAAGGAAAGGGAAGGAAAGGGAAGGAAAGGGAAGGAAAGGGAAGGAAAGGGAAGGAAAGGGAAGGAAAGGAAAGGAAAGGAAAGGAAAGGAAAGGAAAGGAAAGGAAAGGAAAGGAAAGGAGAAAAGAAAGAGAGAGAAAGAAAGAAAGAAAAGAGAGAGAAAGAAAGAAAGAAAGAAAGAAAGAAAGAAAGAAAGAAAGAAAGAAAGAAAGAAAGAAAGAAAGCAAGCAAGCAAGCAAGCAAGCAAGCAGGCAAGCAAGATTTTGAACTAGGGACGGTGGCTCACACCTGTAATCGTAGCACTTTGGGAGGCCGAGGTGGGTGGATCACGAGATCAGGAGTTCAAGACCAGCCTGGCCAACATGGTGAAACCCCATCTCTACTAAAAATACAAAAATTACCTGGGCGTGGTGGCAGGTGCCTGTAATCCCAGCTATTCAGGAGGCTGAGGCAGGAAAATCATTTGAACCTGGGAGGCAGAAGTTGCAGTGAGCCAAGATTGCGCCACTGCACTCCAGCCTGGGTGACAGGGCAAGACTCTGTCTCAAAAAAGAAAAAAAAAAGAAAAGAAAAAAGAAAGAAAGAAATATTTTGTTCTGTTGGGGTAGCTGTGAGGGGATTTCTCAAGTTCTTATATCATAAATCCCAACCAATAAGAGTAGCAGCAATGCTACTTCCGTTTGAAATGTCTCATGTATGGTGAACCCTCTTCTGGGCTGCATAACATCCAAGCATGGTTCTTTCATCTAGAAAGCTACCTAACCCATCCTAGTAGATCCCCTTCATTTGAATTAGCTAGAGTAAATTCTGTTGTCTGCAACAAAAAGCCTTGATCAAATCATATATTAAATGATCTCATATACTGAGACACTTTACTATAGTCATTCTTTTGTTTCTGTGATGCATTTTGAATGGATTCGATATCATTAAGTTCATACCAATCACACTTTGATCTTACCACGTCCTGAGATGTTTATCTTATTTTCTCTTCTTAGGAATTTATACTTTCATTTGGACTTTAAGATAATTATATCACCTTAAGTAAACAAACAGAAAGAGAAACAGAAACAAGAAACACAAACCCCAGCTGAACAAAAGTAAGAAACTTCCTTAAATCCAAGCTACAATATCTGAAGACAAAGACTGAAGGAAGAAATGGAAAGTGACTCAAAAGCTGAGGACAGTCAAACCAAAGCACTCATGGAGTCACATATTCATCACCAACTTGAGGACCTTGGAAAACTAACAAACTAATGGCACTAGGTCCAGCCAAAGATTGTGGGGGAGTGCTATATAAAAGCATATAAAAGAAATAATTAAACTCCTAAATGTCCACCCCTTCCCACATCCCCGACAGAGTTAGGCAACCACCCTTCTTCTTCCTCTGTAGGAATGGGAGGTATATTCTCTGACGAAAATGTCCTACAGAACCTTCTATGTCACCAGACATAGAAGCGGACAGAGATGAGGTCTAGGGCAGGAGTCAGCAATCTTTTTCTGTGGAGATCCAGATAGCAAATATTTTAGGTCTTATGAACGATCTGGTCTCTGCTGTAACTACTCGGTTCTGAAATTGTATCACCAAAGCAGCCATAGACGACACTTAAACAAATGGGTGTTGCTGTGTATCAAAAAACCTTTATAAAAAAGATGGTGGGCTGGATTTGGCCACTTGTTCATAATTTATAGACACCTGCTTTAGGGTGGTACCAGGAGTTTTAAGAAAAAAGTCTACATGCTGAACAGGGAAACTCTCAGCCATCTTTCTCTGACCACTTCCTCTGTTAAGTTTATTGACCACAACCCACTTTCTACTAGCCCTCATTCTCCCCTTTCCCTTGCCAAAAAACTAAATTAGTAAATAAGAATATTATCATCTCAGTCCCTTTTCCAATGGTTCCTCTAATTTTTCCAAACTCTTACTGAAAATTGATCTATTCAAACTTCCTACTTCTTGAGTACAATTTGGTGAATTATGTTTTGTTAAGAAATAGTCTCTTTTTCTAGGATTTTAGATGTATTGCCATAGGAGTTGGATGTAGGGTTTTTATGAACATTTTAATTTTTTCTGTACCTGTGAAAATATCTCCTTTCTTACGTTCAATTTTATATATTTTTACTCTCATTCTTTCTTTTTAAGTAGTCAAACTCACAAGAAGCTGACTTATATTATTGATCTTTTCAATGATCCAGCATCTGAATTTGTTTATTCTTCTTATGATTTGTTTCCATTTCAATAAATACTTGTTAAACAAATAAATGGCAGTCATCAGCAAATAGCTTGTTGTTATAGATCACCTGAGAGAAAACGTGTTGAGTGAGAAAGAAGGAGCCCTCTTAAGAACACCAGTATCTAAGGGTTGGGCAGAAAGAAAACAGTAACCACAAAAAAAGGAAATTGAGAAGAAACAATCTGATCTGATTAAGTTGGAGAAACACTAAAAAAGCACAGTGTCACAGACACCAAGATAAAAGTGTTTCAATAAGGAGAACCTTGTCAACAGTGTCAAATGCTGCCCAGAGGAGATTTCTTGCCTAAGGACTTAGAAGTGTTCCTTAACATGAGCTATAAGTAGGATGACCCTTGCAAGGACAGTTTTATGGAGTGATAGGAGTAAAAGTCAGATTTCAATGAGTAGAAGTACAAGAAAACAGCGAGAAAGTAAAGATAACAATTGCAGATAACTCTCAAAACAGATCTTTGGGGACAGTAAGACATGCAATAGAGAGAAACTTTTATGAAGATCTGAAAATCTCAAGCATATTTAAATATGGACAGACAAAAGCCAGTCAAGGGTTGGGTGGGAGATACAGAGGATTAAATGTCACACACAGCACAGATGCAGGTATTAGACACACATCTGAGAAGGATGTCCCTTCCCTTATGACAACAAGGCAGGAGGATAAGATATCTGTGGGCCAGCGTGGGTGAGCATGTTTTTATAGACATAGCTGGAAGTATAAAAAAACTATAGGATTTGAAATTGCTACAGTAAGTTTTGGCAGCAAAAGATAACTTGGGAATGGAGAAGAATGACATGTCAGCACTGAGAGCCTTGTTAAGCTTGGAGACCCCACAGTTATGAAAACACCAAGGCTAGGAGTGAGGGTTAACAGAGGCTGGATCCAGGCTTGCCTGTTGGCGTGACAGTCCCGGGTGATAACTAGTGATACTTGGGAGATTCTCACAGCTCCTCTGGCTCTGCCCACTCTGCACCAAAGCAGCCACAACTCAAAAGCTTTCTCTTCTACCTTTTCTACAGAAGGAAAAGAAATAAGCCTCTACTGCACTTATTGGAATAAATTCCCTTTCTGTCTCTCAGCACCAACTTTTAAATTGTGGGCTTGAAGAGTGAAGAATCCTAAGGTCTCCTTCCTTGTACTGAGATGGGACTGTTCCCTTGACCCCCTTCATGGGCAGAAACTGGAGTGGCTCCTTTCGCTCAGTCGGCCTCTGGCCACTCACCGCAAGAGGAAGCAGGCAAGCAAGCAAGTCCAGGAAGTGGAGGGAATGAAGGCTGGAACCAGCCAGTCGCTCCTCTGGTGGGAGCAGGCTCTGTGCTGCCCTGCAGCGTCCAAGTCCCTGTCCTCCCGGCACCTGAGTTCTTATCCAGTGTCCAGAAAAATTCAGGTCATGCAAATGGAGTGAAGGGTAGTGTATGTGGAGGATTTTATTGGGTGATGGCTGTCATCAGGATGGGAGTTGGAAAGGGGATGGTGCAGAAAGAAGATGATCTTTCCCTAAGCCACACCTCTGAAGTTAGCCATATCTATCTATAGTCTCAACACTCAGCCACTTGTATCCTTGACATTCAGCAGCTTGGATCCCCGACGCCCAGCCACTTGCATCCCCAGCCCCTTGCACTGACTACTTGCATCAGCCACTGTGTTGCTCTGCCAGTTGAAGTCTTTTTATGGGCACAGGATAGGGGCATGGCAGGCCAGAAAAGCAACATTTGGGCAAAGAAATGGGGTCAGCTGTTTGCACTTAGGGTCATGGTTCTTGGCTTAACGGTGGGGTCTAATGGGGAGCCTGGAGCCCAGCCATTCTACATCATCTCCCCCCTCTGAAGAGGCACATCTAATTGCCGTTAGAATATGGACAACGACCGGTCTTAGCTACTTCCTGCTGAAAGGGGACATTGTTTGGGGAAAATGGCAATCAGATTCCTTCCAGAGATTTACCTAAGGATCCCTGGCGAAAGGGAGCCATGGTCCGAGGCTCTGGCTGCCTGCCTGTTTAGAGCCTTGATGGCCTCCAGGCAAGAGAAAAAACAAGCTTTACAAGGTTAAGTATGCATGGGTCAAACATGTGTACTATGCAAGGAAATAATTTAGTGCCAAAGATTACAGAAATAAGAAGTGAAATGTACTAACGACATTGTACCCCAAGCTGTCTCACCCTGATGAAAAAAATTAAGTCTTGTATAGGAGCGGTTAAACTTTGAGAGAGAGAACTGTGGTGGTTAACAGGTGAACGTTAGGAATTCTGGGGTTCATGGGCTTGCACTATGGTCATTAAAGCTTCTGCCTCTTTCTTAGATCTAAAAGACCAAGGTGGCCACTTTCAGGAGATTCTCTAAAGTACTATCTAGACCCAGGGTCTGTTTCTGAGTATAAACTGGAGATGATAAAGTTTGTTGGTTGCCCATTCTGAAAGGCAGCGAATTTGAGGCATCCCTCATTCCCTTCGTTCTTTCAGCAAAAACTTGGGGTGTGAGGGAGAAAGAAAGAGGGTGTTCCCCCCTTTTCTTTTCTGTCTTTATCTCTGAGTCCCAGTGACCTTGGCAGATGCCACCCATGGGTTCCAAAGCGGCTTGCACCCACGAAGCAGGGGGGCCTAGGGGGTGGAGTACCCACTCTTATCCACATATGACTTATCTCCCCTGCTGTCAACAACCTTTGAGTTCCCTGAGCCTCACCTATGCCATGGAGCACGGCCTCCTTCCATGAAGCAGGGTTTTCGTTGGCAGGAATTGATCCCGCCCATTTACGCTGTGCCTGTTACCTGGCTTTGGATCCCTCAGATCTCATTTTCCTTTCCAGGACCTCAACCTGAAGCTTGGAATTTAGTTTGAGATTAAAAAATGGTATCTGAAGGGCCGCAGAGATTCACTTAGATTAAGTCCCATGGGCGTTGGCAAATTTACAGCTACCAACCACCAAGGGTTGCGCCTCTGTCGTTTTCCTATCGTAAGCAGAGTGCTGAGGTAGGAAGAGAACCCTCTGCCTTAGAAAAGCAGAAAAACAACTTAAAGGGCAGAAGGGCAGTGGGGTGCGGGTGAAGGAAGAGCCTCTGCTCTGTGGAAATGGGTTCCTTTTATCCCTTCCCCACTTCAGATCAGCTAGACCTCCATAAAGGGAAACAGAGCCAATATTCCTTTTACCGGGTGGAAAGAGAGATGGCAGGGTCTTGAAAAAAAGGCAGATCCGACAGGTCCGCATGTTAACTAACCATCTGTTGCATGCCGGACGGGTCCCCAGATGAGATGGGATTGTTCCCTCGGCCTCCTTTGTGGGCGGAAACTGGAGTGGCTCCTTTCCGTCAGTCCGCCGCTAGCCACTCCCCACGAGAGGAAGCGCGAGAGCCAGAGACTGCGAGAACTGGAGGTAACAAACGCTGAATCTGGCCGGTCGCTCCTCTCTGGCGGGAGCAGGCTCTGTATGGTCCGCAGCAGCGTTCAAGCCTCTGCCCTCTTGGCACCTGGGTTCTTGTCCGGCGTCCAAGAAAACTTAGGTCCCATGAACGTATTGAACGGTAGGGTAGTGTATGTGGAGGATTTTATTGGGTAATGGCTCTCAGTGGGATGGGAGTGGGAAAGGCCATGG
Organism: Rhinopithecus roxellana; assembly: GCF_007565055.1. NCBI lineage: Eukaryota > Metazoa > Chordata > Mammalia > Primates > Cercopithecidae > Rhinopithecus > Rhinopithecus roxellana. The sequence goes on from NC_044567.1 coordinate 36,324,021, forward strand.
TGTGGAAAGAAGATGATCTTTCCCCGGAGCCACACCATCTGAAGTTAGCCGCTTCTATCCTGAGTCCCCAACACTCGGTCACTTGTATCCGCAATGTTCAGCAGCTTGTATCCCTAATGCTCGGCCGCTCGCATCCCCAACCATTTGCATCACCTGTTTGTGTTGCTCTGCCTGCTGAAGTCTTTTTTATGGGCACAGGATAGGGGCGTGGCAGGCCAAAAAGCAACATGTGGGTGGAAAACCAGGGTCAGGTGTTTTCACTTAAGGCCGCGGTTCCAGGTTTAAGGGTGGGGCTTAGCCAGGAGCCCAGCCATTCTGTATCACTACTTTGGAGTGGCGACACTGGGATAGGCAGCCTCTGATAAAACTATCCTTGACCTGAAAAAGTTAGAGATAAGAAGGACATGAACTGAGATGGGTCTTTTGCCACATGAGCCAGGTCTTATTTTTCTTTATTGCTATAGAAATTGTTCATCTCGGCTTTATTTTCTGTGAATTATTATTCAATTTTATAAAAGAAACACAAACATGTTATGTATGTTTATATGTATGTGCATGTTTACATGTGTGTGTGTATATATACACACACACACATATATATTTATATATATATTCTGTGCAAAGATCCTGTAGTCAAATAGTTACATGCATAGGAAAAAGACTCAATGGATATATGAAATATGATAGTAGAAACTGAAAACTTTTCTTCTTCATATTTGAGTCATGAACATGTACTCATTTGTAATGAGAAGAAAATCAATAAAATGTATTTTTAAAGTCAACACATTTGAACAAATATTTTTCTAGCGGCCACGTTCAAAAATAAAACCATATTCTGGTCTCATTCCTTTGCATTCAGGAAGCACTTTTCAAATATATCTTCCTCGTTCCTGATTTGATTTTCATAGAATAATTCTGCTTTGAATGAATTTTTAAATTCCATTAGAGCTTGTTTACTTACCTGAAATTCTTTCCTCATCTAATTTCTTTATAATTTCTGCTTTATCTCAATCTGTTCTCTTCTCAGCTCAAATTTCTTATCATTCATCTTTCCTGTCATTTATCCATGTTTCCTTGAGCCCTGAGAGTACAAGGCACATGCTGGTGAATAGTTTCTTCTGTTTATTGCGGTAGTATTTTAAAAACAATATTTCCTTCTTTTTTTTTTCTTTATGCTATAGCATTACTTCATAGGCTCCCTACTGGTTTGCATTTAATTTCCTCATCCTTAAATGATAGGAGATACATCAAATACTATTTATTCCAAGATAAGGCATTCTGCACACTGCTTGCAAGCTGTTAAATGCAGGGTCTGGGATCTGAGCCTCCAATTTTGAACCAGTTCAATGATTCCCAGCATTCTGGGAAGAGTGGGCAAGAGGAAGTTGCCCTCAGCTGGGAGGTGTTTTGGTTTTCAGTGGAGTCTGTACGCTGGGGGCCAGACAGTATAGCTTGACTTCCTTTTAATTTCTTTGGTAAGAAGTCCTAACCCAGTGGTGAGAAGACCCTCCATTGCCACCATGCTCAAGAACTTCTGGTAACAGCCCTTGACCCCCTGACCTCCAGCTAAAATTTCTTCTCACCTCCTCTGATTACTTTCCAGTGCCACCCCCTGCAACTTCAGAGAAGAAACTGACTCTAAACAGAGGTTGATCCCCAGCCACTGCTCTGGTGGAACTGAAAGGTTTCCATGTGGAAGCCCCTGACCACCACCACTCAGTTCAGGTGAGGGACCTGAGTCCTTTCCCCCCCCTTTTTTTTTTCCTTTTTCTGAATCGTATTCCTTTTTTCCTTTTTCTGAGTTCTTTATTTTGATGTTTTTTCCTTTTTCAGCCACTGCTGAGCCCTTAGTATGGTGTTGATGCCTGTGCCCTGGACCTCCCACACAGCTGCTCGTAGATCTTTCCTTCCTCTTGTTCTGGGGTGTCACCCTTGCATCCTTCCTACTCAGTAGCTGCTACAGTCCTCATCACAGTTGTCCTGTAGCTCAGTCTGCAGAGACACTTAGAAGAGTTTGCCCACCTTACATCCTGTCTCCAACTCCACTGCTTGTCTCCAGCTGAGGGGTGCTCATGGAGTTTAAAATTCCTGATTTCTGTCGTGTACCACGCCCTGTTGACATTTTTTTCACATAAACCCATCAATATTTTATCTAGAAGAAACCACTGTACATTTCTAATATGTCATTCATATTCTCCTAGCTGTAGTAAGAATGCAGATATGGTGCCTAAGTTTGAGGCAGGAGAATAGGATCTGGAGGCAGGAAATCTAAGGCCAATTCATTCTAACTTCCTAGAACTAAATTGAAAGGAAAATCCCAAATTTTCACGCTGAAGTAACAAAAGGACTGGATGCCACTCACTTTGCAACCCCGCCACCCCTTCTGCACTGCAGATGGAAATATTAAAGTACCTCTGATTGGTTGCTTTCCACAATCAATCAGATGTTTGCATAGGAGTGTAACTTTGTAACTTCATGTTAGCCTCTGATGGTTGCTTTCTGCAACCAATCAGACTGATTGAGGACCACCACTTCATTTGCATGGGGCGGACGCCAGTGGCCAATGGGAAACCTCTAGGGGGCATTTTGACCCCAGAAGATTCTGTAACTGGGGCTCTTGAGCCACTGCTTGGGCCTGCTCCCACCTTGTAGAATGTACTTCCATTTTCAATAAATCTCTGCTTTTGTTGCTTATTCCTTCCTTGTTTTGCTGTGCATTTTGTCCAATTCTTTGTTGAAAATGCAAAGAAACTGAACAACTTGCAGTCAAGACCCTTTACCGGTAACATATTTTGGAGAGCCAACCAGGAAATAAGCCCAAAGTTGGGGATTTATTTTTCTCCTTGCCCCTTTTCTTCTCTGCTGCATACAGGGCAATCTTTCTTTTTCTCCCTCTCTTTTCCTTTCCAACTCAGGACGCTCGATGGACAGCACCTAAGCACAGAGGCAACTGCGAGTTGCTGGCCAGGGCCACTCTCTGTTGAAACAGAAAAGTTTCCACGTGGAAGCCCCTGACCACTACCCAATTCAGGTGAGGGACCTGAGTTCTTTCCCTTTCTTTTTTTTTCCTTTTTCTGAATTCTATTCCTTTTCCCCTTTTTCTGAGTTCATTGTTTTTTCCTTTTTCAGTGTTTCGACAGCTGTTTCCTAGTAGCTCCCTGGTAAGTGAGGGCAACTGGCTGGGGCCACTCTCCGGTGCTGTCTGAAGGCCAAGGAATGAACAAGGATGACTTCCCTGCCCAAAAAAGGAAAAGACTGTTTTCTACCCTTTCTGGTTATAGTCGCTGGTCCTTATGTGTGATGCAGCTGGCAGTGGCAGCTTGTCCAGGGCGAACTCACACATGTTTCAGGCAACTTGAACCTTCTTTTCTTATCCTAAATTCTTCCCTTCCTCTACTTGACTGGCAAAGGACAAAAAACCCACCTAGCTATGCAAAAAAGGTTGTACAACTAGTTGTTTAAAGCGAGAGATGTTTAGGACAAGTCAGAGGGTCCAGGCATGTTGTAGGTGGTGTATGTGGGTCACGGGTTGAGGAGAGTCATGAGAAAGGGAATTTATGCAGGAACTGATGAGTGGGTTTATTGCTTAAATCTAGAGTTAAAGGGTTGCTTTAAGTGGGATAGAAAAACCTTGAGGAAAGTTCACAGTACGTCATCAGTGGTGAAGGAAAACAATCCAAAGTGGTGCCAGCACCCATCGAAGGTCAGAGGCATTTGATGGACTAAGTCAGGGCCCTAAACTGAGGGCACCCCTGGGGACCCCAGTCAGGGCCTAGAATTTTTCCAGGGGGCATGACCCAGGTAAAATTTGGGTCACTTGATAAACCCTCCACTTTTCAAAGTCCTCTTCTCTTTTCCAGGCCACTATGGACAACTCTGAATCTATTCCACCTGATTCCTAGCTTGACTACATCCTCCACCACTGGAAGCAATTTGACCCTGACAATCTAAAGAGAAAAAGTGTATATATATTTTCTGCGATACTATCTGGCCCCATTATGAACTGCCCAGCCAAGAACAATGGGCAGTCAACGGTAGCCTTCATTATGACACCATCCTGCAATTAGACCTGTTTTGCAAGAGGCTGGGCAAATGGTCGGAAATCCCATATGTATAGGCTTTCATGACCCTATACCAAAACCTAACAATCTGCAAAACTCCCAGAACCCACCCCCTAAAGGAAGGTTCTAAGGCACAGCTAGATATTATAGATGACCCCATTTTACAAGGACCACCTGTCTCTCAGGGTGAACAGCAACTGCCCCCATATAGCCCCTTGCCAAGTGCTGCTGAGGCTAAAACCCAAGAGCAAACACTGGGGACCCTACTAAGTCCCCCTCACACTTGGAAGGGAACACCTTATTCAACTCTCCCTCCAGCCCTGCTACCCCTTAGGGAAGTAGCAAGAACTAAGGGGCCCGTCCTAGTGCAGGCCCCCTTCTCTATAACTGATATACAACAATGTAAGGGGAAGCTATTCTGAGAATCCTAGGAAATGTCCAGATGGGTTCCAAACTTTGAACTTAGCCTTTGAACTCTCATGGAGAGATGTTCAATTCATTTTAGAACCTGTTGCATTCCCTCAGAAAAGGAACAAATCTTTGAGGCCACTCCCCCGCCTCCACCCAAGAAGTGGATGAATTATTCACTCCAAACCCTCAGGACAATCACCGGAGCCCAGATACAGTTCCCACTACTCATGCTAATTGGGACTATAACACCCCCATGGGAATGAACGACCAGGCTAAATTTCTTGAGGCTCTCCTTGGAGGAATGAGAAAGGGAATAACTAAGCCAGTGTATTATTATAAAGTAAGAGAGGTTACACAAGGCAAGAAGGAAAATCCAGCCATGTTTTACGGGAGGCTGGAGGAAGGCTTTAAGAAATATACTAATCTGGACCGGGCGCAGTGGCTCACGCCTGTAATCCCAACACTTTGGGAGGCTGAGGTGGGCGGATCACGAGGTCAAGAGATCAAGACCATCCTGGCTAACACAGTGAAACCTCGTCTCTACTAAAAATACACAAAATTAGCCGGGCGTGGTGGTGGGTGCCTGTAGTCCCAGCTACTAGGGAGGCTGAGGCAGGAGAATGGTGTGAACCTGGAAGGTGGAGCTTGCAGTGAACCAAGATTGTGCCACTGCACTCCAGCCTGGGCGACAGTGAGACTCTATCAAAAAATAAAAGGAAGAAGAAAGAAAGAGAGAGAGGAAGGAAGAAAGGAAGGAGGGAGGGAGGGAGGGAAGGAAGGAAGAAAGAAAGAAAAAGAAACTAATCCAGACCCTTCTTCTCCCCAAGGCAAAATATTAATGGTGTAGCATTTCATTAGTCAATCCACCCCAGTTATCAGACATAAGCTCCAAAAGCTACAGATGGGGCCACAAACTAATCAAAATCAACTTCTTAATATCATCTTTATGGTGGTATTATGACCTTGAGGAAGGAAAAAGGGAACAGAATAAAGAAAAACAGCCAGCCAAATTTATGGCAGACATCATTGTTGATGCTCTGAATGCCCAAAAAGCGTTTAAGGGAAACCCGAAAGGCCATAAACCACCACCCTTTTCCGCAGGGTGGATGGAAAACTGGTTGCAGAAAGCAATGAATCAGACGTTTGTATGGGAGTGTAACTTTGTAACCTCACTTCAGCCTCTGATTGGTTGCAGAAAGCAACCAATCGTAATGATTGTAGGCCACCACTTCATTTGCATGGGGTAAACACCAAGTGGCCATAATGGGCTCTTAATGGCAGCAAAGGCTTTTGCTTCAAAAGCAAGAAAAATGGGCACTGGGCAAAGGAAGGTACTCAGCTTCCATCAGGCTCCTGCCATCAATGGGAAGGCACCAGTCGTGACCCCTGACACTGGAGAATTGACTGCTCCTGCTCCCACTGAGGGGCTCAGTCAGGCAAAACTCTAGCAGTGCAAAGGGAGGAATTAGATGAAGACTGAGAGGGCCCAGTGTCTTCCTCACTGCCCCTTTCCTGGAACACCGCAATTACTACTTAGGATCCCCAGGTAACTTAGAACATCGGGGCACTCCAATTCAGTTTCTTTTCAATACAGGGGTGAATTACCCTGTCTTTACTGCTTCCATAGGAAAATTTTCCTCCTGGTCCATGGGTGTTATGGGATTGGAAAGAAAGTCACAAACAAGATTCTTTACCTCTCCTTTGATTTGTCAATTTGAGAAACAAATCTTCCACAGAAATTTCCAGTAGTACCAAGCTGCCCAGTCCCCCTGTTTGGAAGAGATATTATGGTTAAAAGCATCCAGCCTGTTGCCCAGGCTGGAGTGCAGTGGCGCAATCTCAGCTCACTGCAACCTCGGCAAGGTTCAAGCAATTCTCCTGTCTCAGCCTCCCGAGCCTTAGACTGATCCAGTTCTCCTCACTTGCTTGCTTGCTGTTCCAAGAATAATGTAAAATGTGCTGGGAATGGAACATCCTGAAATATGGAGGGACTGGGCAGAGCAGCCTGAGCTCTGTTTCTGTTCAAAACCTGCCCCTAGAAACAAAATGTCCTTCAGTGCTTTAACCCAGCATGTCATGTCCATGGGGCAATACATGGGAACACAGGGAAGGGTGTTCTGGGGTCCCTCAGCTGCAGTGCTAGCAGGGCACACACAGACAAGACTGTCCTCTCCAGGCAGCTTTCCTGAGGCTCATAGGATCGGCACATCATGAACACTAGGCTTCTGCTGTCCCTTGATGCCTATTAAGGAATAAATCAATTTCATGTGACTTGCGTGCATGGTGTGTTCTGTCTCACCAGACTCAGACAAGTTGGTAACCAGTGCAGTGAATTGGCTTCACAGTGATTCTGCTTCACAGTACCTTGTTCTTCTATCCTGAAAGAACTCTTGGGTGATATACGCACTGAGTACCACTGGCTGTCGGAGTCATAAAGGCACCTTGCCACTCTCCCCTTTGTCTACTCCAGGCCACTTGCCACTGAGCAATGCACTGGCATCTCATCCCCTCAGCATCACATCTGCTCATGCAGCTGCTTTAGTCTTTCAGATTCAAAGCAACACAGACCCTCTGGGCTTCAAAGCAACTCTGTATTCCCAGCCCAACCATTTCTTATATTCGTGGCTAAATAATGCTATTGCACCACGAATGTCTTACTTTTCTTTAGTGAAAACACCATTCGGATTTTATTGGCTTCTCCCTTTCTCCCTGCAACAGAGACATGAATCCAAGTTAGGCTGATGGATTGTAGTAGTGAGGAGCCATGGGCCAAGTGAAAGACTTTAGAATTAATTTACTCATTGTATTAATCAGGGTTTTCCAGAGGGACAGAGCCAATAGGATTTTTACAGATATATATGAAGGATATTATATATATATAATGTAATTATATATATATATATTTTATATATATATAATGTAATTATATATTTTTTTTATATATATATAATTTTGTTTTTGAGATGGAGTCTCACACTGTAGCCCAGGCTGCAGTGCAGTGGTATGATCTCAGCTCACTGCAACCTCTGCCTCCCGAGTCCAGGTTCAAGCAATTCTCCTGCCTCAGCTTCTCGAATAGCTAGGATTACAGGAACGTGCCACCATGCCCAGCTAAATTTTGTATTTTTTTTAGTGGAGCTGGGGTTTCACCATGTTGGCCAGGCTGGTCTTGAACTCCTAATCTCGTGACCCACCCACCTCGGACTCCCAAAGTGCTGGGATTACAGGCATGAGCCACAGCACTCGGCCATATATAAATTTTTATATATGCATACATAGTACATATATATTATATGTAGCAGATATATGAATTTATTAGAAAAAACTCATGTATTGGTTTATTAGAAAATACTTACATCCTGACAAAGCCAAGAGTATTTATATATATATAAATATATATGTAGGATATATATATAAATTTTTATATATACATATATGGTGCACCTTTATATGCATATATGAAAATATGTGTATGTGTACCATATATATGAGTTCCTTAGAAAAAACCGCATTTATTAGTTTATTATATGAGTTTATTAGAAAAAATCAGCTCACATTATTACACGGCAAAGTCCGATGATGGGCCATCTGCAAGCTGGGAAAAGAGAGAAGCTGGTAGCAGCTTAGTCCAAGTCCTCAAGTCTCAAAATTAGGTAAGCTCATAGTGCATCCTTCAGTCTGAGGCCAAAGGCCAGGAAAACCCCAGGAGGCTGCTAGTGCAAGTCTTAGAGTCCAAAGGCCAAAGAACCTGGAGTCTGATGTCCAAGAGCAGGAGGAGCAGAAGAGTTCGGCACTGCACTGGGAAAGAGAGAGAACAAACTCAGCAAGCTGCTTATGCCCCTTATTTCGCCTGCTTTGGTCTAGCCACGCTGACAGCCTATTGATTGGTGCTCACCCACAGTGGGGGCGGGTCTTCCTCTCCCAGCCCACCAACTCAAGTGTCAATCTCCTCTGGCAACCCACTCACAAACACACCCAGAAACTATGCTTCACGAGTCATCTAGGCATCCCTCAATCCAGTGAAGTAATATTAACCATCACATCACCTAATATTAACCATCACCCTCACTCATTAACTTATTTATTCGTTTATCCATTCAAAGGAAATATTTGTTGAATGCCCTTTATATGTCAAGCATTGTGGTAGACCCTGGGGGCATGGCATCTTTCTTCCCAGTGGGACCTTGGATTTTATTGTTTTTTTTTTTTTAATTTTTAAAATATTATGTTTAGTTGGCAAATAATAATTATACGTATTTATAAAGTACCATGGGATGTTTTGATATATGCAACATTATGGAATAATTAAATCCAACTAATGAACATATTTGTTACGTCACACGCTTACCATTTTTTACTGTGTAGTGTGAACACTTAAAATCTACTCTCTTAATAATTTTGAAATATACATTATGATTAACCGTAGTCACCATGCTGTGCAACAGATCTCAAAATAATTGGGTCAAATTTGGGTACCCAACTCTCTGGGCCACCAATCAATTCTCTCCCACAAGCTTTCTCAGTCTCTTATGCAAAAGTATTCTAAGCAATAACACCAGAATAAACTCAGAACATTCTAGTTGTGTAAGGAGTCCCTTAGTCTGTCTTACAGCACCTTTTATTAGCATCTATGTGCCTTCAGAACAGGGATCATATCTTCATCAACCAACCATCCTCTAAAGGAGTATTTTTATAAACTGTAATTTTTCAATATCATATGAGACCATCTTTCAAGACATGGTCTTGGACCAACTGAATTAGATCACTTAGGATTTTTTTAAATTAATGAAATACTTACATCCTGCATCAGAATCACCGAGGATGCTTGAAATGCAGATTCCTGGACCAAATCTTGAACCTTCTAATGTTGAATCTGGAGAGTTCCACAGGACACTCTGCGAAGCATCCTAGGGCATTTTTAACATGCTCCTTGGTGATTCTGAGGCACGTGAAAGTCAGGTAGGTTCTTCATATCTGCATCTGTTCACACATAGGAAATCTGCAAAACTTTATTTTAAATAAAGATTATGTCATTGCTTAAAAGAAAAACTTGACAATAATTGCTCTAAAACACGCAACCCAAGGGTGCAGTGTGAGATGAACTAAGAATTGAGATGAAATCATCAAATCGTTAGGAGAATAAAGCAAAATAAACATGGAGGTGAGCGGAAGTTAGGAAAGAGGTATCCATAGAAGTGCAGCCAAACCTAAGTCGGAGGAACCAAGTTTGTGTGGCCCTCTGGGGTCTTGATCTAAAGGCTTTAGCCAAGTAGTGAGCTCAGAGAATTTTGGAAGCCTCTACTGAGTGGTCCAGACAAAGCTGCAAAGACCATGTTAGGGAGCAGCTGGATCCCCTTTGAAAGACTGGAGATTCTACCTCGTTATTGTGTCTCTGCTGACCTTCAAGGAACTGTGCCCATTTTTGCCAAAGCCACATCTGAGCTGGGAACAGGAGCATGAAAGCGAACAGGTAAGCCAGTGTCTCCCCTGCTCTTATCATTCTCATCTGTAAAGCAAAGGAGTTGAGCCAGGTGTCTCTTCTATGTCTCTGTCAGGAGCAGCATTTGGAACCTGGGGAAAAGTGGTCAGCCTGCCAATGGAACTTGAGCATCCATTGATCCCATCAATATAGACTCAGATGCAAAGATATTTCTGCATTCACATAAATCAGAAAAATAAAAATTAACTGTTGAGCCTCCTAGGGAGAGAAGAGCATCAAGGAAAAAGCAGTATTTGTGGTTCTTCTGCTCCATAAGTACTTCTAGAAAACAAATGACTGACTTCAAAGAAATGAAGGGATTCCTTGTATCTCATGAAGAGGCTTCCTGTCTAGCAGAGAGGTGGAGAAAATGCAGTCATCACTGCCAATTCCAGATCATCTTTGAGAGGAGGGGACACGTCTGTGCAGGATCTGGCTCCCTTAGAGATAAAACCAGCTTGAGGAAGAGCCAGCAGTCTGATGAGTAGCCCCAGCTCACTTGGAGAAACCATTTTCACTGAAATTTTTCGGAGACCGGATCTGGATTCCAGAGTAACTTTGTGAGGTGCTACTATAAGTAATGAATGGATATTTGCCAAATGTTCCAGAATTTACAGAAGTGAGTGTTGAAAATTCTTTTTTGTAAATTTCTCCAGAGCCTGCACCAGATCTTAATCCTTGAGTGAGATTTGAGATTTACAAACAGGCAATAGACAGTTGGAAACAGGGAAGGTGAATCGGGTCAGTGCCCAAGCCCGGTAATTGGGGTCATAAAAAGGTGACACTTTCTCTATAATGAGGATGCATCACTTTTATGATAAATCAAAGTTAATTTTTAAAAATCAGACTGCTTTCATTATGTGACTCAAATTAGCCTTGAAAGTAATCTGCCAAGAAGAAAGAAAGATGGCTGATAGCAACAGCAGCACCATTAGAATTCACAGACAGCTGCCCATGGTGATGATATTGTAGGAAACAGTCCTCACTAGAAATACTGGCATTTTATTTTAAAAGGTCTTCATAGAGTTCTGAAACACACACCCTGTTCAGAGACACTCCATCACCCGCATCACCGCCATGAACCACCTCCACTCAGGAAACTTAAGATCCTGAAGCATCAAAATCCTCAGTGGTACTTTGCTGCCTCGACTAGCTCAAAACACATCTCACCCCACTCAGGGGGGAGGCCCCAGTATAGTCTTGGTATTGAGGAAGGTTACAGAGACTGGAGGGAAGCCAGGGGATCAGACTGACTTCCTAGTGTGAGGGCTATACATAAATGGATGTTAATGAACAGAAAAAGGCCCAGACCATGCCACAGCCTCCTTCCTAGCCCCTCTGGCACTGGTCTCGCCTGTCCTGCATACAATCCCACAGCACTCTCAGAGGGACTCTCTGACAGTCAGGTCACACCGCAAGTCACAGGTTCAAAGCTTATAAGGGTCTCATCACTTTTCCAGGAGAAAATACAAGCCCACTTGCATGGTGCACAAGACTTTCTCCACTGCTTCCCTGTTAATATAGCTTGGATATTTATTTGTCCCCTCCAAATCTCATGTTGAAATTTGAACCCCCATGTTGGAGGTGGGGCCTGATAGAAGATGCTTTGGTCATGGAGGTGGATGCCTCATGAATGACATGATGCCTTCCCTGCATAATGAGTGAGTTCTCACTTTGTTAGTACATGAGAGAGCTGGTTGTTTTTTAAGAGTGCAGCACCTCTCCCCTCTCTCTCTTGCTTCCTCTCTCATCCTGTGACACACTAGTTCCCCTTCCTCTTCTGCCATGATTGGAAGCTTCCGGAAGCCCTCACCAGAAGCAGATGCTGGTACCATGCTTCTTGTACAGCCTGCAGAACTGTGAGCCAAATAAACCTCTTTTCATTATAAATTGCCCAGCCTCAAGTATTGCTTTATAGCAGCACAAAATGGACTAATACATCTGTCTTACCTGGTCACCTGCCACCCTTTCACACCTTATACTAAAGCCATACTGACGTATCTATAGTTTCCTTGTGAACTTGTGAGTGTGCTGCTCTTTTCCTCTCAATAATTTTCCATGTGATTCTTGCCTTCTACTCAAGGGATATCCCGAGGCAAACTGTCCTTTCATTACTGGCCCCATACATGTGAAGAGAGGGAAGCTGAATGATTTCTTTAAGGACCAGTTTGGAAACAGCACCAGTTCCCAGATGCCATAAAATAAGTTTTGTCCTGGTCTGATTTCTGCCTGAACTCACTGCTGAAACCTGTAATAAGATGCCTCTCACTCTACCAACTGTCTCTACATGGAGCCTGGGGACTCACACGTCAAGTTCTGACCAAAGTTCTAAATCCAAGCAGATCCCTATAAGTAATTCATCTGGACACATTCACTTGGACAATTCACCAAGAGAGCGAATTGGGTCAGTTTCACTATGCTTGTGGGTCTTAAGACTGGCTGTACATTAAAATAGGTCTAGGAAATATTTTTAATGTAAAGCCAATGAATTAGACACTCGGAAACTTAGCTTGAGCATCTATTACATTTTCAAAACTCCAAAGGAAATTCTAATATATGACCATATTGAGAACCATTGCATAGTTTCCTCAACTTCCTTCTGCTTGGCTCCCTTTTTCTCTTTATTATTGCCCCGATACCTTCTATGTGCCTCACCCATCCTTCTGTGACAGAGCCTAGCTCACCCAATCACAATTATCCAGTGGAAATAAAACTAGGAATTGAGTTGGGGTTACATGATAGGTAGAATTCTAGGCTCTAGAAACACCATTTGGTCACATTCAATAAAATGCACCACCCGGCTTTTCACAACCACCTGGTTGGTTTCTCCCTTTGGAAGGAATTAGGCCAGACTCAAAAGAAGCTGATTTGACAGATGGATATCACGTAGGGTTTCAGAAAACTAAGGCTGCTGGGCTAATAAGGTACTTATTACTTAGAATGGCCAAAAGCACAGATCCAAGTTTGAAATGAAAAGACCTGTCTGTAGGAGGGTTCTAGAGAGATAGAATGACTGTATTAGATCCAAACAAGGGGAACCAAAAGGAGAGAGAGAGAGAGACAGAGAACAGAGATCGGAGGTAAGAAGACCAGTATGATAAAGCAAATGGGGGTTGTACCAGCTTGATATTGAGTGTTGAGAGTTTACTGGGAAGGGACTTGAAAGAACATTGTAGGGTAATGTACATATTCTGTGTCTTGGGCCAGGTGCAGTGGTTCATGCCTGTAATCCTAGCACTTTGGGAGGCCGAGTTGAGCAGATTACTTGCGATCAGGAGTTTGAGACCAGCCTGGGCAACATGGGGAAATGCCATTTCTACAAAAAATACAAAAGTTAGCCAGGTGTGGTGGCACTTGCCAGTAGTCCCAGCTACTTGGGAGGCTGTGGTGGGAGGATTGCTTGAACCTGGGAGGCAGAGGTTGCAGTGAGCCAAAATTATGCCACTGCATTCCAGCTTGGGAGACAGAGTTACACCCTATTTCAAAAAAAAAAAAAAAAAAAAAGGCTGGAAACCATCATTCTGAGCAAACTATCACAAGGACAGAAAACCAAACACCGCATGTTCTCACTCATAGGTGGGAACTGAACAATGAGAACCCCTGGACACAGGATGGGGAACATCACATACTGGGGCCTGTCGTGGGGTGGGAGGAGCAGGGAAGGATAGCATTAGGAGATATACCTGATGTAAATGATGAGTTAATGGGTGAAGCACACCAACATGGCACATGTATACACATATGTAACAAACCTACACATTGGGAACTTAAAGTGTAATAAAAAAATTTTTTTAATTCTGCATCTTGATTGTGGTTATGCAGGTACATTCACTTGTCAAAACTCATCATTTGGATGACTTTTATAGTATGTCAATTATTCATCAGCACACTTGATCAATGTTTTTAATTAGGGAAGAAGAAATAGGCGAATAAGTTTTTAAAGGGTTATAAGTGCCCAGAGCCCACTATATTGACAATAATTGAGGGCAAAGGGGAAATCCAGAAGGTTGTTCTGTTCCTCCCTCTCTCAAAATATCAGAAAAATCATATCTCAGAGCTGAATTACTTTTCTGAAGTATATTCCACAGAACACTAATTTCATGAGTTGCTCCTTGAATCAAAAGAATCTGAAGTCAAATAAATTTTGGAATAGCTCATACTTTATCCACTTCTTGGATGATCCCAACATATATTAGACCAGTACTGTCTAGGAATATTATAATGCAAGTTCCATTAGCAATTTAAAATTTTTGAGAAGCCATATTTTTAAGTCAATTTAGGTTTAATAAAATATTTATTTTATACCTATAAATACACACACATACACACACAAACACACAGGAACAGAGAGATTTATCACAAGGCATTGGCTCATATAATTAATTATGAAGGCAGAGAAGTCCCAAGATCTGTATTTGGCAAGCTGGAGAGCCAGGAAAGTCAATACAGTATAGTACCAATCTGAGTCCATGTTTCGAGGCAGAAGACCAATGTTCCACCTTGAAGATGGTCAGATACAGAAAGAAAATTCTTTATTGCTCAACCTTTTATTCTATCTAGGCCTTCAACAGATTGGATGTGGCCCACCCACATTAGGGAGTTTAATCTGCTTTCTGTGGTTTTCTGAGGCAAATAGTAATCTCATCCAGAAACACCCGGAGATCGTGTTTAACCAAACATCCATGTGCCTGTTCAAGTTAACAATAAAATAAACCACATTTACATGTTTTTACACTTAACAGCACATCTCAACATAGATGAGCCACATATCAAGTACTAAACAGCCACTTGGCTGATGGCCGCCATATTGAAAGTAGAGCATTAGAGTAGTAAAGGCTCTGAGAAGACTTAGAATAAAGAAACGTCTTTAATGTTGTTTAATCCAGTGTGTTCAAAATTTACTTGACTGCAGGACCCTTACTTCCTTTTATTGATTGAACAATTGATTGATTGATTGATTTTTACTGGTTTCATTTATTATTATTTTGTTCTATAGCAACACACTTTAGAAATATCAACCTAGTTCATAGTCCATAAAGTGGAGGTCCAAAAATTAGAAATAACCTACAGATGAGTTTTAGTTGCTTTTTTGAGTGATTTAAAAAAAATTTTTTTTGAGTCATTTAAGCCAGCTTTTAAAACTTAGGAGAGTTTACATATAAATCTGGATTTGTAATTTAAAAGTGGAAACACCTGATCACACTGAATCTGTATTTCCTCATGGCAACAATAGGCTAAAGTTGAGTGTCTGCTGCTGTCTTTTTCATGGGGTGGGGAGTGGAATGGGCTCAGAGGCACACAGCTCAGGGCATCCACACTAATGCTCCAATGCACTTATGCATACCCACACCTGGGCACTGCATCCATGTGAGTTACCTACTTGCCCTGTTAACAATTAAGTGCACATGCCCAGATCAAGCTCAGTCATCCCACTTTCGGATACATAAATTTAAGCCTAGAGAGTTTAATTTAGGTCATTCACCTAAAGTCATTTCATGAGTTAATGGCAGAGCAAGAACCATTCCCCGTTTCTCCTGATGGTTCTATATGCTGTCCTGATGCTTCTAGTGATGTTCCTTCTCCCTCTTTACCTTCTGAGAAGCACAGAATCTGTGAGCCTGACTTGCTAACTCTTCACTCTCTCATTATGCTCCTTAAGTTGAAGTGATTCTCTCTGCCTGACACTATTTGGTTCTGCACTCATCACTCATCATGAGATGCCAACTTGAAACAACTCGAGGGATGAGAGAACCTTTGTGGAGGTCAGTATCTCCCACTCTGGTACCAGAGACAGTCCCAAATTCCTGAGATAATCATTCAGTCTTCTTGTTTGGACTTAATCAAAACATTGTGTCCACTGCTGAGAAGGAGCATCCCGACTGAACAGAATTCCAGCACAAGGCATCAGGAGATAGTGCATCTGGGCAGGATGCCAGAGCAGCCAGGATTTAGGTACCCCCAGAGGGACATGCGTTCCTCCCAGCATGATTCCAATCTCATATGGCTGATTCTTATCTTGAGGCCAAGGCCAATAGCATTTTTTTTCTTTATAACAACAGTTAATTTTCCTAGGGAGTTTCAGCTAGTCTTAATAAGAGAAAATTTATTCAAGAATGTGGAAGTGTGTGTGTGTGTGTGTGTGTGTGTGTGTGTGTGTGTGTGTGTTTGAGAAGGTATGGGCGCTCTAATACCCGTTTTAGTGTGAAACTTAGTAACCTTGTACATGAAAGGCTTCTTTCTCATCTCTATGATTCCTGCTTGGTGGAGAGTTAGGAAGTGATCTGCGGAAGAGAATGAAGAATCAAGTCAGAAGTTTTACACTCAGCGCTAACCTCATTGGCTTAGAAAGACAAGGAGTAAAAAGAAAAGGACAACTAATCCAGAGTGGCCCTGTTTCTAGTCACCTAATCGACTTGTAAGTCTGTTGCGTGTTGGGAGCTAAACCTAGAGATTAAAGAAATGAGACGCCATCCCTTAGATCACACTGTTTTCAAATGCAGACTCTTGGATCTTCCCAAGGAAAGTCCTTATTTCCTCAATTTCTTGCTATAGCCCAAATCATGAGCAAAGAGTGGCTTAGCAACCTGGCCAAGGAAGCATCATGAAGAGCTACACAAAGAGTGTCCTAAGATTGGCCTAGGAAGATGGTTCCCTACTTGCTATCCTTCAGTTGTAGTTAACCTCGTAAGTACTTCCAAAGGCTGAGCTGGTTTGAGAAGAACCATGTTTCCTTTCTCTATGACATCTAGCAGAGTTTTGACCTTGGTAGTTATATTTACCTGGCTTCCCCAGAAAGCAGAGCCCAAAGCAGAGGCTTCTGTCTCCTGTGGAAATAGGAAGCACAGCACCAGGTGGCAGGAATGAGGAAGAGGAGGTAGGCAGGGACAGAAGAGCCAACAGGAAGTTGTGTTCCTGAGTGGCCATCCGTGGTATCAAGTGTGACTTGAATCAAGCATTCCTTCTTGTAGGACAGTCTTACGAGAGTCTGCATAAGCAATTCCTTCTTAGAGCAGTCTAATGGGCAAGAAATATTTTTCCTGTTATCTCAGTTTTAGCAGAGACCACAAGGACAAGAAGTAGAGGCAACACCACTCTTCATTTTACTGTGAGGTGCTAAGTCATCTGCACAAGCAATGGCCCCAAATTATTCCACTTGCTTGCATTCCCCCATTACCCACCTCAAGATTAATAATGGGAAGCCCAGAGATTGGATAAAGAGAAAGATTAGAGAACATTTCTTTACAAAGAACAGTGTTTCTTTTCTCTCACCCAAGGTGGAAAGAAGTGGAGTGTTCCTCCCTCCCTTTCATCTATATTCATCAGGAGAATAACTCAGACACTTGACTTTTTCCCATGGAATTTGTAGACACAGGGACTGGTACCTGTCTCACGCCTGAAAAAAAAAATGAATGGAACGGGTTTTGGGCAGCAGGAGGAGGGCAGGAGAGCAAAGAGAATGGCCCGAAATCTCAGAGGTTGAGGTAACAATATATCCTTGTTGCTTTAGATCATGTGAGGACCTTCCAAAAGAGCCCCAGCCATGAGTTGCTTTGAAATGGACCCCACCTAAGAAGGTACAGGAGCAAGGTGACCCCAATGGAGAAGTGGGCCAGCAGAAGCCAGGAGACGAAGGCATCATAAATAGCTGGGTAACTGAGGGATCACCTCCTCAAGGAACTGTGGGATAGCAGAGCTCAGCATGGAGAAGAATGCATGGGAGGGAGCTCTAAAAAACTCAAAAATATACGCAAGAGAAGATGTCAAAATGTTCACCGTTACACAGTCACAGCATACTAATGCCAGGTAAAGCAGCACCACCCACATGAGACTGTGCTCTTCTCCAAGTTCACCGTCACCTTCCCAGCTAGTGAATGAAGGAGTAGGTAACCAGAGGACATGAGGGAGAAGCCAGGCTGTGTCTCCTTCCACGACGTGGAGTAGAGCTGCCCAAGGGAGGCTCAAGCAGAGGGAGGGAAGAACTTTTCAATTGAATAAGAGCCCAGCGTTTTGATGTTAGGCTGGCCTGGATTGTATTATCATTATTACCCCCAAAGAAATCACCAGAAAAGCTTTGGGAATTTTCTGGGACTTTTTCCAGAGGCAGAGAAAAAAGTACATGAACAAAACAAGTTGGAAAGCGGTGGTGGTGAGGAAGGTTCAAGTTGTCCTCTATGTGCCCCACAGAGCAACGCAGCAGCTCCAGTGATCAACAGAAGGACTGCATTTGTAGGGGCGCATCGGCAATGCTGTGTGACTTCTTTTGTTAAGTAGATGTCGAGACAGAAACTAGATGTCGTATAATCCCATCAGTGATTCTTTTCTAGAGAAACTAGTTTACTAAAACATCACAGGAAAGTCCCTGGACATGTGAAGAATTCATTGAGCAATCTCTGTCGTGTTCCTCTCAACTTCTCTGCTGGGTTTCCCTCCTCCTCCTTAACTGGCAAATACACTTTGCCAACAGCAAAGATGTCAAAAGCAAATTTCTAGGGCAAAATATACTGACTCTTGACTGTGAAACTAAAATTCTTAGAGAATACATGAGAACCAATAGCAACAAGTTGGTTTTTTTCTTTAAAAAAAAAAAAAAAAAAAAAAAAAAAAAAAAGAACTTCACTGTAAAAAAGATGGAAAAAGCAATAAAAAAATAGAATAATAAGTCAGCTGGAGCTTGAGGAAAATCAAGGGAAAGGAAGAGAATAGAGATACCCACAAATTGGGGGTATACATATGAAGGAAAAGAAGGTTGGCTCCCAGCTGTTAATTTGAAAGTGGCAGCCCTGGGGACAAAAAAAGAAAATGGAAAATAGTGGATGGTATATTTAAAGATAAGATTGGAAGTGGAGTTAAGACTTTTCTGTGGGCCTGGGAATGGTGTGAGAGGGATCTCTAAATTTTCCCGGGTCCAGAGTGAGAGGCAGGAGGCAGCTGCATGGTTGCCCTGACCAGCCCCAAGAATTTCCTGATAAAATGAAAGGAAACCCATCAAAGCAAAATACTGGGCTCTCTGCCAGATGTGAGGCTGGGCAGCTGCATCTGTGTAGGAGCACCCATGCCATATCCCCACGTTGCAATCGGGTGTGCCACTCCCCAGAGACACCAATGCATCCCTCCTGTGCCAGGTGGGAAAAAAAGAACGCACAAGGACAACAGCTGCTGACGATGGAGACTTAAAAGAAGCCTTCAAACAGGACATCCCTCCGCCTGGACTCATCACCTGGCTGAGGTTGTTGCTTTATAATCAGCAACAGCAAGGACAGGAAGCAGAAAAGAAATTCAGATGAAGAGCTGTGAACAAGACTGTTAGGAATCACTAGATTGGAAGCTCCGAATGAGCTGAATTAAGTGATTTATAGATAGTAGGTAGTGGATCAGAGCAGAGATCAGACCAAAATTACAGGAACAAATTCTGTTTTCTGCAAGTTGCATCTTATGGACTCTTGTAGCTGTGAAAAGACTCAGCCTCTGGAGAATGCAAAGCTTTCTCTTTTTCTCTGTTGGCAGAGACAGGGAAGCAAAGTGGGATGGAATGGGTAGGTCCTGACTTCCTTTGTATGATTTTCTTATTCCTCGTCCCTCCTTGATCACATCAGTAGAGACAGAAAACAGACTAAGCTACTTAAACTACATTTCTTTGTGATTTCTTTTTTTTTATTCCGCTGGAATAAAAATGTCTCTACCCTGTTCCCTTCTTTTCTATTATGTTCTTTAAAAGCTTGCATCAATTTGTTTAAAGGTTATACATCAACCACCCTTAAATTCCTACCAGTTTAAGAGCTCCCTGGCAGAACCCAGCTTCCACATGGAGTTATGCGTTCATTTTTCTGAATATTTAAGCAGAATAAAACCATTTACAGATAAAAATATGTAACGGCCACCTTCCTTCCTTATGAAATTGAGGGGCTGTCAGTTCCAGCTCCCTCTTACTGAAATGAATATTTGGACTACACCAGTATGAAAATAAAACGTCTTGACAGTTTCTTGAGGTTAATGGTGCAGAACTACCTGTATTTAACATTCCGACTTCTACTCCATTAACACGCCTAACTCAGTTTTCTTTATCTGCCAAGGAGAAATGGAACAAAAATCAATATCCTACCCAAAGCATTGATGAGGTTTTACTCCTCCTCAAATCTCAAAGGAATGTCACACCCGTTTATGGCAAGACTCTCCCTAAACAAATTGCGGGTTGCCACTGTGTGAAGCAAGGTTGTATGAAATCAAGAGTTGAAACGGTTGCCACCTCATTATTTATTTTCCATCCTGCAACACATATTTCATGTTCGCGTTAGTGCATTCAGATGCCAAGGAGATAAGTACTTTAACAATCCTAAGACAGAAGTCTGTGGAGCACTTGTTAATAGCTTCAATACATTTCCTTGTGTTGTAAATTTCAGCTTTCATATCTTTCCAAGAAGTTCCTCCCACTATTTTGGCAGTGAATGAACTTGCCAGGAGGCCTTTTCTCCATCCTCCCTTTCTTCTTACTTCATCTCCCACCCGGACCCAGGCCCAGCCTTCCTGAGGCACAAGCTGCACACCAGGATCCCTCCCCAGCTGCCGGCACACTCTGGGAGCCTTGCCCACTCACGCCCGAGGAAAAGGGCCAGAGAAAGGCTGGTGCTGCTGTGGGAATGAGGTGGTGGCTCCTCCTTGGCTACATTGCTCTAGGCTGATTCTCTGCCTCTCAAAGTGGAAAGTGTGTTCACCTAGACCCTTCTCAGCCTCCAATGGCCATTCATACTTTAACTACTTCTTGAACCTCAGCTTCTACTTCCCTGAGTTGCACTGGCTGCTTAGCTGTCCTGTTCCTGCCCCAGCACTTATCTGATTCTTCCTATTTATAGAACTTCCCCCTACCCCAACCTAGGGATGCTCTTGGTCCTAGTCAGTTCTTCCTGCCATTTCACCCTTGCCATTTAAACACCAGGGACATGTGCCCTGTGTTTTGAGTGTACACTTTATCTGTTAGATCAGTGGTCAGCAAACGTTTCCTGTAAAAGGCCAGAGAGTAAGTTTTTGTTGTTGTTGTTGTTGTTGTTGTTGAGACGGAATCTTGCTCTGTTGCCCAGGCTGGAGTGCAATCGCGCAATCTCGGCTCACTGCAACCTCCGCCTCTGAGGTTCAACTGATTCTCCTGCCTCAGCCTCCCGAGTAGCTGGGATTACAGGCATGCACCACCACACCCAGATAATTTTTGTATTTTTAGTAGAGACAGGTTTCGCCATGTTGGCCAGGCTAGTCTCGAACTCTTGACCTCAAATGATTCACCCGCCTCTGTCTCTGAAAGTGCTTAGATTACAGGTGTGAGCCACTGCGCCTGGCCAAGAGTGAGTATCTTAAGCATTATGGACCATGCCATCTCTATCCTAACCACTCAGTTCTGACTTTGGAGCGTGAAAGCCACCTTAGCCCATAAGTAAACAAATGAGCCTGGCTGTGTTCCAAGAAAATCTTATATATGGACACCTGAAATTTGAATTTCATCTAAATTTCACCTTGCAAAACATTATTCTTCTTTTGATTTTCAAAAAAAACATTTAAAGATGGAAAAGCAATTTCATACTCCCGTATGAAAACAGGAATGGAGCTTCATTTGCCTGGTCTCTATGTTAGGAACTTCCAATAAGCTTCTTTAGTAGGTGGCAGAGTAGATGTGCAAAGAGTAGTTACATTGTGAATAATTTTTTTAAAAAAGGATAAAGAACCGAATAATGGAATGAAGGGCTGAATGATAAAATGAAAGGATTAATGAAGGAATGAAGAACGAAATATCTATGAAAACTGTTTGCTCCAAGGAACCCTGAAAATGCCTTTGATCATTTCTATTTTTAATTTCAGTCTCCATTTCCACCTCTAGAATACCCTGTATCCAGTCTTCCTCCCCTGTCCCATTCACTCATTCAATAAATGCTTATTGGACACCTGCTAAGGTACCACCAGGCCTGCTGCCAGGCACTGAGAATAGAACAATGGAGAAGACAGGCCCCATCCTCAGGGAGCTCAAGCCCTAGAAGGGGCTTTAATAAGTGAGCAAGAAATCATATTACCATGTGAAATGTCTATGAAATGGTTCAGGGTACTCTGGAATCACATAAGAAGTTACGAGAGTCCAGATGGAATCAGGCTTCAAAAAGATTTAGGAATTCGAGATCAGCCTGGGCAACATAGTGAGGACACTGTCTCTATAAAAAAAAAAATAGAAAAAATTAGCCAGATGTGGTAGTGAGTGCCTGTAGTCCTAGCGACTCAGGAGGCTGAGGTAAGGGGATCACTCGAGCCTGGGAGGTCCAGGCTACAGCGAGTCATGATTATACCACTGCACTCCAGCCTGGGTGACAGAGCAAGATTCTGTCACAAAAAAAAAAAAAAAAAAAAAAAAAGATTTAGGGAGGTCAAGGGAGATGAGAGATGGCCAGGTGGACACCGTGACTTCCGCCAAGACAGGACTCCCTTACTTTTTGATCAGACAAAACCCATGTAAGTCAGTAGGTAAATTCTGGGATCCTCAACAGGACAGAGCCCAAATGACATGTCATACACTGAATTTTGATGTCTCTCCCCCACCCCAAATAAGTTGAAATCCTAATCCTCAATGCAGTGGTGTTTGGAGGGGGGCCTGTGGAAGGTGATTGCGTTGTGAAGGTGCAACCCTCATGAATGAGATTATTGCCCTTATGAAAACACGAGAGGTCATTTTTCTCTTCACCATGTGAGAATACAAGGAATAAACTGCTACAAGCAAACCAGGCTGAGTGCAAACCAGACATCACATCTGCCTTGGTTGTGGACTTCCCAGAGTCCAAAACAGTGAGAAATATAGGTTTGTTGTTGAGGTCATTCAACCCATGGTGTTCTGTTTTAGTAGCCCAAATTGACTAAGACAGGTTCACCTAAGGTTCAAAAGACTTATCAGAAGTTCTCTTAGAAGCCCTTTAATCATCAATTTGCATGTTTTGTTGTTTATAAATCCCAAGAAGAATTTGAGATAAATTTTAATCTTGAAACACATGTAAAATATTTTCTTCAAACAAAGAAAAATCATGCCGCAGTTACCATGTGTTTTAACGAAAGATACAGAAAGGTTCTCAAAAGGGGTGTTTCTTGCACTGCTCTCAGATAAAAGCTAGGGAAACGCATTAAATCTTAAGAGAGTGGAAGCATTTCTAAAAGGGGCTAAGATAATATGGACCAGACACATGGCTTTCTGCAGAGCAAACTCAATCCTGGGCCTGAGCTCAAAGAATGTAGATGGATGGATGTTTAACATGAACCCTCAACAGCCTCTTACACACATCACATCTCCAGCCAGCTTCTGGCAAGTGCTGAATTGTAGTAAATTCATGATGGGTTTCCCTGATGAGTTCCTGAAGTGTCAGTGGACCCTGCTTTAATCACTGAAAGGCAAAGGCAGCCTTCTGGGGAGGGAGACAAAGCCATACATAGTGCAGTGGGAGAGGCAGGAAAGCCCGCTACTCAAAAACATCTGCATGCATCCAGGTGCCACAGAGCTGCAAGCCTTCCATTAGAGCAAATCTCATCACATCACTGCCCCTGCTCAGCTTTCTGCAGGAATTCCCTATCAACTTCCAGATAAAATCCACACCCCTTGGAGTGATATAAAGGGATCTTCAGAGAAAAAAAAATTAAGTTAGATCTCTACCTCATGCTTTAAACCAAAATAATTTCCAGATGGGTTGAAGAGTTAAATGTAAGAAATAAAACCTAAAAGAACTTGAAAAAAATATACATGAGTAAGCATTCTGTGATCTAGGGATTGCAAAGATTTACTAAACATACAAGCAAAAAAAGGAAAAGGTGGATAGATTGGACCATATAAAAATTAGGAAGGTCTATATATCATAAAAATGAAACCAATGGAATCAAAAGGTGGGTAGCAAATAGGAGAAAATATTTTACTACATGATGGAGGGCTAATGTCTTTAAAATTAAAGCAGTTCTTTACAAATAAATGAGAGAAAAAATACAATAGAAAATAAAGGGATATAAGACATGAACAAAAGAAGAAATAGGAATTTATTGATTTGTTCAACAAATATTTATGCTTACTCTATGCCACAAGCTGTTATAGGTGTTGTACGGCACACGGTGTCCTGCTCCTGGAAGTGGTGGCTGCCTGGGGCAATGTCTGAGTCCCCTCTCTAGAAATTTCCTCCAGCAAAAGCAGCTGACTGATATGGTTTGGACCTGTGTCCCTGCCCAATTCTCATGTCAAATTGTAATTCCCAAGGTTGGAGGTGGGGCCTGGTGGGAGGTGATTGGATCATGGGGGTGGTCCAGGAGATGGTTTAGCAGCATCTTCTGGTGATGTTTTCATGATAATGAGTGAGTTCTCACAAGACCCAGCTGTTAAAGTGTGCAGTACCTCCCCCCTCTCTCTCTTCCTCCTGCTCCAGGCATGAAAATGTGCCTGCTTCTCCTTAGCCTTCCACTATGATTGTAAGTTTCCTGAGGCCTCCCCAGAAACAGAAGCTACTACGCTTCCTGTACAGCCTGCAGAACTGTGAGCCAATTTAACCTTTTTTCTTTATAAATTACCCAGTCTCAAATATTTCTTTCTAGCAATGTGAAAACAGACTAACACACTGCCTCCCCCAACATATGTCCTTCCATTGGGAGATCCTGCACCCAATGGCTGGCCCAGGGAGGAGCTACAAAGGGTGGATCCCATTGCCTTGGGTCAAGATAACTCTGAAGGCCACCCCAGCTCCCAATCCAGTCTCTCTCCTGCCTGTCTGGTTGGCTCACTCTTTCAGGTGATATCCTGAGATTGCCGTCCAATAGGCACTTGGCAGTCAATCTATCTATCTCAGGGCTGTTTCCAAGGAACCTGATGTAAGGTTAAGTGTCCAGCTTACCCAGTCATCAAAGAAACACAAAGGGAAGCAATGAAATGCCCTTTTGCCTATCCAGTTTAAAAAGATATATTTTTAAATGAAAATACCTGATATCTCTTAAGGAAGAGGTGCTTTTCTATCAGCCTGATGGGATGCAAATTCGTATCCCTGTTCTGAAGGACAGTTTAGCATCATGTGTCAAGCTCATATGAAAACACAGAGGTTACTCTGATGTTTCAAATTCTAAAGACTTCTCTCCCGGAAACATTTGTCAGTAAGGTGACTTTCATTTCAGACAAGCTGAGTTCGAGGGGAGTATATCTAGTAAGAATTGAAGACTCCATCAAAATAAGAATTAGTTAATAAATGATGGCACCTACCTAGTATCAGTCATTCAAAACCATTTACAGTATACTCATGACATGGAAAAATATTCATAAGGCTTTTTAAAATTTCTTTTTTTATGAAGATGGGGGTCTTGCTATGTTGCCCAGGCTGGTCATGAGTTCCTAGGCTCAAGCAATCCTCCCACCTCAGCCTCCCAAAATGCTGGGATTACAATTGTGAGCCACTTCACCCAGCCTCACAAGGCTTTAAGCTTAACAGATGGTTAGGAAAATTGCAGGTGTAGTATGAGCTCAGTTTTTATAACTTATGGAGGAAGACCTTGAACTTTAGATTAAAATGGGGTAACAAGCTGGAGCCTATAAAAAAGAAATTGAGTTTATGGGTGTATTATACTTGGCTGAAGCAGAATTGAAAATTTAAATAATTTGCATGGGGTTTTTTGTGGGTCAAAGAGAGGGCAGATATACACTCTGAATTTGCATTGCACCACAGTCCCCACTACTCTCTATTACCTGTTATTTTTTTCCTTTCCTAATTACCTGAAGGCATTGAGTTTCTGATTCTGATTTAAAACTGCAAGCAAAAGAAGGAAAGTGACTCACAGGAAAATGGCTTTTGTTTTGTCAGCAAAACACATTACCTAAATGCTTTGGCTTGTGAAACGACACCCTGTAAAGGCAGGTTAATTTGGTAACTTTGGCATGCAGATAGATGTCAGTTCCACTTACTGCAGTAGGAACAGCAGAGGGGAAATTGATTTCTGGAGGGGAGATGGTGACTTCAAAGGAGCACATGTCCAGCCTGGGGTGCTGGGGGGATAGTCAATTAAAGATATACTATGAGAAGCAGTATCTGCAGGCCTGAATTTCTGTGTGGAGATGGTTACTGACACCTTCAGTAAGAGTAAAAGCATCAATGTTAGCAGACGTCATGGAACCAAACCCTGAGAAAATGATGTTTTCATTCTCATGTTCCTTGACCAGGATCAGCTTGCAAAACTATGGACCACTCCCTCCTTCTCAAAGGACTGTTTTCCTGAGGCTACATAGACACAACCTTCTGATTTCTCTCTCTCTCTCTCTCATTTTATTTTATTTTATTTTATTTTATTTATTTATTTATTTATTTTTTTGAGACAGTTTCTCACTCTGTCACCCAGGCTGGAGTGCAGTGGTACTATCATGGCTCACTGTAGCCTCAACCTCCCTCAGCTCAAGCCATCCCACCTCACCCTCCCAAATAGCAGGGACTACAGGTACATGCCACTATAGTTGGAGTTTCAGCATGTTGCTCAAGCTGGTCTTGAACTCCTCGACTCAATTGATCCTCCTGCCACAAAATCCCAAAGTGCTAGGATTACAGGAGTGAGCCACTGCACCTGGCCTGAGTTATCTTTCCGGGCAGAGTAAAGCCCAGCCTAAGTTATCTTCCTGGGCAGAGTAAAGAAGGGCCCATAAGGGACAGGACAACCAGGAAAGTGTCAGAGAGGCTATATAAAAAACATTTTTCAAACTGGAAGTAATAAATCAGCTGTAACAAACGATTCAGAAAAGGAAAGAGATATTAGGATTTTCAAAAGCATTTCTTGATGTTAGCAATAAGAAGGTATTTTTGCAACCTTGGGAAGAGGAGCTTTGCAGGAGTGAAAAATGTCAGAGATGTGGGGAGAGAGTGGGAGGTGAGGAAGAGGTGATAGCAGGTAATGATAGCTCCTTCAAGATGAAATTGTGAATAGCAGTATATAAATTTCGCAGAACCTTGATGCTCATGTATACTCATTAGTGTTTATGAGTGAGTGTGTGTGTTTGTGTGTGTGTGTGTGTGTGTGTATGCATTTTCTATATAACGGCCAAGAGCAGGGGTTGGCAAAAGTCTTCTGTTTAGGCTGGACGGTAAATATTTTAGGCTTCGTGGGCCACGTGGACTGTGCCACAACTAATTTATCTCTGCCATTGTAGCATTTTTACAGTACATCATTTTCTTCTCTCTTGTGACTTTCTTTAGATCAGTGGTTCTCAAAACTTTAGCTTGCATCAAAATTACTTGAATACCTTTGTTAAAAATAGACTGCTGAACCCCTCCCTGGGAGTTTTTGATTCAATAGGTGTAGGGTGGAGGCCTAAGAATTTGCATTTCTAGCACGTTCCCAAGGGATGATAATGCTGCTGGTCCAGGGACCGTACTTGGACAATCACTGCTCTTGGTTTCAGCAATGAATGTTAGATCTCCCATTAAGACTGAAGTCATCCATGGGACAGGCCATATTTTCTACTTCTTTTAAGGTTAACCCCACTCTCTCAGGTAACTTTACACAGTTCAACAGGTATGAAACATACTCTGCTGCCTTCCCAATGTGTAACAGCCCGCCAGCAGAGGTAAAGCTAATATGTAAGTATTGACACTATTCTTCCCCATATATATAAGAAGGTCTCAGCTGTCAAAGCAGGAGAGGATCCTCTAAATACTTCAATTCAGTGGTGTGCTGATAAATATTTAACAGCCATTTGGAAGGTAGGGAGCAGGGAGGTGCTGATTTGTAACATTTGCCAATTTCTGTTGTGTAAACGCTCCTCCCCAGCCAAGTTCAAGCTACCAGTGTTAGAAAAATATGTACACCGTGGACTCGTGGGATCCAGGATAAGCAGGAGCCAGTACAGCACTTTATCACCTCCCTCAGCATCCCCAGGAAGAAGGGCATGGGCAGACAAATCATGCTGCTGAATGCTCAGTAGCTCCGCCCAGCTCAGCACCTGGCCTGCCTAGCTTTCACAGTGGGTTCTGAAACTCTGAAATATAGAATGTTAAGACTCCTCTTCCAGTGGCTTCAGTGAAAAACCGTTTAAATTGTACAGCCACACAAAGCCCATTCTAGGAGCCTTGTCTCTACCAACCCCCTCCATTTGCTTCTTTTCCAGTGTCCCAAGAGGAAAGAAGGCTGAGAACAGGCAGTGGTGGACCCAGGTCTTGTTTCAGATAGGATAGCAGGAGCTGATTCAGTTCTTAGGACCTCTGAGGAAGGACAAGCACAACCTGCTCTTGTGGCTTTGCCTCTACTGGTTCTAACCATTTGGGCTTCAGAAATGTGAAAGGTACAGAGCAGAGGTCTCAACTCCAGCTGCTCATTAAAATCGCCTAAGTAGTGTTCCTAATTCTTTTAATATAAAATCATCAATACCCACCCCATATCTTCTGATTTCACTCATCTGGAGTGAGGCTTGAGTATTTGTAATACGTGTGATTAACATGCAGCTAGGGTTAAGAATGCCTGATCTAGGGCAGAGTCATTGACCTATTGTCCCAAAAGGATGGAGATCCCAAATAGTCCAACCCTCATTTAAAAGATGAGAAAACTGGCCAGGCATGGTGTCTCAGGCCTATAATCCCAGCACTTTGGGAGGCCAAGGCAGGAGGGTTGCTGGAGCCCAAGAGTTCAAGACCAGCCTCAGCAACATAGTGAGACTCTGCCTCTACCAGAAAAAAAAAAAAAAAAAAAACTTAGCTGGGCATGGTAGCATGTTCCTACAGTCCCAGCTCCTTGGGAGGCTGAGGTGGGAGGATTGCTTGAGCCCAGGAGATCGAGGCTGCAGTAAGCTATGATCGTGCCACTGCACTCCAGCCTGGGTGACAGAGAGAGATCCTGTCTCAAAAAAAAAAAAAAAAAAAAAAAAAACTCATATTCCTTTTCTGAACTTTCTTCTCTGTTCCCTTTATAAAACAAAACAAAAAGAAAAGAAAGATGAGAAAACTGGAACGCGGAAAATCTTACGAATTTGTCTGTGATCACAGGGCTAGTTAATTGCACCAGATAGACTTGGAATCTGTTCTCTGTGACTTCTCGAGTGCTTTTTCTGATGCACCGCACTGATGCTTGTGGTCTGAGAATCAATGACATTAAAGACATTTGACCCTTCTTGAACTTTCCTCTGACAAGGGCTTGGGCACTCAGGTACTCAGCCCAGGGCGCTTTATTTCCATAAGGAAGTTCCTAATATTTACATTAGAAAAAGACAAAACAAGGCTTGATATTGTTTCCTGCCCGCCTCAGTAGTAGTAAGCTGTCTTTGAAACATCTTTCTCCCCCAGTCTAAGAGAAAATGTTTTTCTGACTTGGCATGCTCACAAATTAAAAAAAAAAAAATGATTAAATTTGCTTTTAAGTTATCAAATGCACCATGCAGGTCTGTAATTGACCATGAGAGTGTCGGGGAAAATATGATCTATCCCCTATAAATCAGGAAACCTTAAACAGGCTCTCTAATCGTAAATGCCGATCCTGGCAGTGTCCAAAAAGGCTCATGTTTATAAATTGTTCCCTGATGTTTTAAGTAAGTGCACAAACACAAATCATACTAAGGACTTCAGAAAAGACTTAGCTGTGTGGCAATTTATTATAAGCAGTGTAATTTTCATCAGTCAGGCAACCATAGACTGTAATTACCTCTCTACCGAAAGAGTTACAATTGCTTTCATTACATTTTCCTAGTCATGTGCTTCTCTGGATTGCCACAGAGACACTGGATGGAAAATGCATTTATTTATTGTTAGTCCTCCTAATGGCTCATTACTTGGTTTCTAAAGATGTTATCAAGTCACTTGCTTTCCCGACTCTTCCCCACCCCCGCCAGTGACATTTATAGAAGACAAAAGAGACACAACTTGAAAATCGACAGCACGTGTCAGGCACCTGAAAACTGCCCAGCATCTACAGACAACCAACTCTGGTTTGAGGAGTCCATGTTAGGCTGGCTAAAGTTCAAATGCTGAAGATTAATTAAAACCACACTCCATTGAGTACAACTACCAGCCTCCCAGTCACAACTGAAAAAGAAACCGCATTTTGTTCCCTATAGTTAGAGCTTTACGGGAACATTTAGAGTACTGGGAAAGCGGTCTCCAATCCTGTCTCCCACATGGGTGGGTGCGTTTAATTAGAGGGCCATGTTGCACCTTGGACTTGAAACAGGCAAAAGCAAGCGATGTATTCATCCCTCTCCTAGCCCCACTACCTCCCAATGCCATGAAGATAAAACTGGGGACAGAGATGGTGAGTTGGGAGGGTGGGAATGAATTGGTTGAGGAGTAGACCCTGTCTACACAGTGATGGATGAGTTTTATCAAAGCCAAAGCATTCTGCCAGTCACTCAGGAGGGGTTTGCTTCTCGCTTAGAGGAAGAGACAACTGTGGGTCACGTTCCATAGAAATCTTCCCACGTGTATGCTCATCTCTTCCCTGCTGTGTGCTCATAACTCTGCCATTCAGTAGCTATGACTCTGAGCAAGACACTTAACCTTGGCGAACCTCTGCTCCCTGAAAAGCTCCAAAGGAGTCAACAGTGGGAATTCAAAACTGTCACTCCTTCCACTGTCAGATCAAACTTGGGGCACATGAGAAAGGGAAGGGGCTATATGCAAACTCCAGGGGAATTCCTTTCCGTGTGGGTTTTCTTCTTGTTTTTACCTTTTACCTATTTATTTTTATTTATTTTTATGTTTTAATTGTACTGTAGGTTCTGGGATACGTGTGCAGAATGTGGAGGTTTGTGACATAGGTATACATGTACCATGGTGGTTTGCTGTACCTGTTTTTACCTTTTAAATAGGAATCTATATCACTACGCACAGAAGCAGTTGCCTTATCTAGGAACTCCGCCCTAGTAGGAGAGGACATACTACATTGTATAGAAAGGAGAGGGCGTACTATATAGTCTAGAACCACAGAACGCTAAAATTTTAAATCTCAGAAGGATGCGAGCATTATTGCTCATTCTAGTGTTGTTGTTTGTTTGTTTTTCTGAAATGGAGTATCACTCTGTCACCAGGCTGGAGTGCATTGGCGCGATCTCGGTGCACTGCGACCTCCACCTCCCAGGTTCAAGCAATTCTCTTGCCTCAGCCTCCAGAGTAGCTGGGATTACAGGAGCCTGCCACCACGCCCAGCTAAGTTTTGTATTTTTAGTAGAGATGGGGTTTCACTCTGTTGGCCAGGATGGTCTCAATCTCTTGACCTTGTGATCCACCTATCTCAGCCTCCCAAAGTGCTGGGATTACAGGCGTGAGCCACTGCACCTGGCTGTGTTCTTATTTTATAATTAAGAAAACAAAGCCCCAAGAGAAGCTCAGTAATATGTCAGAGTCACAGAGCTGCTTAATCACCAGTACACCAACTACCAGTCTAGACTTTATCCTACCAACTTATCCCTTCCTGACACACCTGGGTGAGTGACAGGGCTGTGGTAAGGAATACAATTCTCCGGACTTGGTTCCTGCACTTCAGAGAGTACCCATCTTCTTGAGCATGCATTGAAAGTAGCTTAAAACAGGGGATCCAGTAAAAGTTAGCTAAATCTGGATGCTCTGTTTTCCTTCTAGAGACCTCCCTTAGAATTACTCACAGGTCTGAACCTGGGGGAAAAAAATCACACTCTTCCCATTAGGATGGAGCCCTGAGGATGCCTGCCATGTAGCATGAGCCATGGCCAGGCATGCGTGTCCACTTCATGGCCAGCCACTGGGAAGCCTAGAAGTGGACTTACCCCACCTTGAACTTCTTCCCATGAGAGTGGGGGACACGCACAATTTCATTCCACCTCAAATAGTCCACACTGGGTGTGCCACAACTGGTTAAAACTAATCCAAAGGTCGAGCGGGTAGGCTCACTCCTGTAATCCTAGCACTTTGGGAGGCCGAGGTGGGTGGATTACCTGAGCTCAGGAGTTGAAGACCCACCTGGGCAACACAGTGAAACCCCATAGTCTCTACTAAAATACAAAAAATTAGCTGGGCATGGTGGCATGCACCTGTAGTCCCAGCTACTCTGGAGGCTGAGGCAGGAGAATTGCTTGAACTTGGGAGGCAGAGGCTGCAGTGAGCTGAGATCATGCCACTGCACTCCAGCCTGGGTGACAGAGTGAGACTCTGTCTAAAAAAAAAAAAAAAAAGCTAATCTAAAATGCTTCCCAGTGACAGTTAGACCAGGCATAAACTCATACTTTATAAGGCTGGTTCATTCAGGGTAAAAATTTCTGCTTTGTATTTGTCAAATGGAAGAGCTCTTGCTGTTGGATGAGTCTGTCACTTCTGCAGAAATCCTAAACCCTCCATTTCCTCCCATTTGCTTGCATTTCACAAATGGCCACATCATTTTGTCAAATTGTGGAGCCACTTGGAAATTGGGCATAGAGTTTTGCATAATCATTCATGTCATGCCTGTGACACTCTGTGATTATACATAATGGTCTCTGAGGAGTCCTGCTGCAGGGGAATGCTACCTGGTCTGCCTCGGAGCCAGGTCTCATTACAAGCATTTTATAGAGCAGGACACTGAGGGAAAATAGCTGTGTCTATAGAGGGCCCCTGTGTAGACAAGCAGGAAAAGCAGGAAGCTCAGCGTTAGGCAGTGGGTTAATGTCAGGAAAATGAAATTGTAGACTTGTGTGAAATTAACCTTCTTAAAAAGTGTTTCAGTTCAATTGACTTCTGTGCCTAGACACAAAGGTCAAATTTCACTAAAATTTCACAAGAAAGAAACAAAAGTTAGTTTTTCCTTCAAGACAGTTTCTCTTCTCTGAAGGAAAAGACTTAAGCCTTTGTTAACAATGGAAAGACGTCATTAACAGTAGATATTGGGTAATGGAACACAGGGTTTCATTACCATCCTTTTCACTTCTCTGTATAATTGATATTCTTCATATTAAAACTTTTTCTTATAAAACATGTAATGTATTTGTTTGGTCACGTTGTCAGAATGTTTGACCCTATGTTGAATTTCAGACTGTGTAGAAAAATAAATGCACCCCAGCAAATCCCAGAGAAGCCAAATCTCCATAAAGATGAGGCAATGAAAGAACAAAGGCATTTTGTGCCTCTTTTTCTGTGAAGGGCCCCATGGAGGCAGCAAATCACCAGAGAAGAGAAGGCAGCAGCATGGTATGTCAAGGTACATGAGTTGTATACAGTCTTGTAGACTTTCCCAGAACCTACCTTAGTCACAGAGATGCAAAATGAGTCACACACACCCAGGAGTGGCATAGACACTGTAGAAATGGCTATTGCACCAGAAGGGATCAAGCAAGAGAAATAAGAAACAATCTCGGGCTGGGTGTGGTGGCTCACACCTGTAATCCCAACATTTTGGGAGGCCGAGACAGGCATATCATGAGGTCAGGAGTTCGAGACCAACCTGGCCAACATGGTGAAACCCTGTCTCCACTAAAAATACAAAAAATTAGCTGGGCATAGTGGCAGGTGCCTGTAACCCTAGCTACTCAGGAGGCTGAGGCAGGAGAATCACTTGAATCCGGGAGACGGAGGTTGCAGTGAGCCAAGATCATGCCACTGCACTCCAGCTCAGGTGACAGAGCAAGACTTCATCAACAGAAGAAAGAAAGGAAGGAAGGAAGAAAGCAAAAGAGAGAGAGAGGGAGGGAGGGAGGGAGGGAGGAGGAAAGAAAGAAAGAGAGAGAGAGAGAAAGAAAGAAAGAAAGAAGAAAGAAAAGAAATAAATAAATAAAGAAAGAAAGGGAAAGAAAGAAAGAAATTCAGTAAATGCTGTATAGCAAGATGACATCAAGGGCATGATGTCCCTAGAACATCAATGGAACTCCAAGAAACAGGAAGAAAATTTCCTGAAATGACAAGCATTATCTTCCTAATAGCCAGGTAGGAGACATCAAAATAAATCAGGTTACTGAAAAATAAAATTGAACTTATTGCACAATTGATTGTGTAAACTGAGATTCGCCCCTGCCACATGTGCCTTTCCAGAGAGTCACCACCTCTCCCCCTCTGAATGCTACTCAATTCTCAAGTTTCTGTCTAACAACCACCTCTACCACGGATCCTTCTTTAAGGACTCTAACCCGTACTGACATCATTTGGATATTCTCCCCTCAAAATCTCATGTTGAGGTCTGGTACAGTAGCTCATGCCTATAATCCAGCACTTTGGGAGTCTAAGGCAGGTGAATCACTTGAGCCAAACTCAAGACCAGTCTGAGCAACATGGCAAAACCTCATCTTTACAAAACAGACAAAAAATTAGCAAGGCATGGTGGTGCACACCTGCAGTCCCAGTTATCCCAGAGGGATAGTGGGAGGATCACCTGAGCCCAAGAGATCAAGTCTGCAATGAGCTGTGATCAGGCCACTGCACTTCAGCCTGGGTGACAGAGTGGGACTCTGTCTAGGAAAAAAAAAAAAAAAAAAAAAAATCTCATGTTGAAATTTGATCCCCAATGTTGGAGGTGGGGCCTGGTTGGAAGGGTTTGGGTTATGGGAGTGGATCCTTCATGGTTTGGCTCTGTCCTAGTGAGTGAGTTCTTGTGAGATGTAATTGAGTAAAAGTAACACCTCCCCTCCCCCACCTTTCTCTTACTCCCACTCCCGCCATACGAGACATCTGCTCCTCTTTCACATTCCCTATGGTTGTAAGCTTCCTGAGGCCTTCCCAGAAGTCAAGCAGATGCCAGCATCATGCTTCCTGTACAGCTGCAGAACTGTGACCCAACTAAACTTTTTTTCTTTATAAATTAGCCAGCCTCTAGTATTTCTTTATAGTAATGTGACAACAGCCTAACACACCTACTTAATCCTTAATTCTCTCCCCTCTTAATTTCTATAAACCTCCTCTATGCCCTCTGGTTTCAGAGCTTGTGTGTCTCCCTGCTCACTCTTGACTCAGATGCTAGACTTACTTCTCCGTAGACTAAATTCTACAGAGCTCGGATTGCATTGTACATTTTAAAGACTGCCCTAACTCAGTTTAAGATCCATCTTTACTTACAGTCTTCTCTAGTGATTACAGTCTGTATCATCATCACGTCTAATATTTATAATGTCTATATTATGGTTACCATATTGGGATATTATTGGCATTGTGCCTATTTGATATTTAATTATAACAGTATATTTATATACTGTTATATCTCTATGTATCTCTATGTTAGTGAAACCACAGAGCAATAGCAATCTTTATAAGATGCCATGGGAAGTGGCAGACACTTTCATTTTTGTATTTCTACTCCTGGTCTCGGTTCCTTCCATCTTTGTTCATCTCTGCTCTAGAAGGGAAAGAATCGCTATACTTACTGTTCCAGCCCCCTCTGCAGCTAGTAGCTGCCAGGAGATACCAGCTTGATCAATGAGATGGAATACAAAGTTTGCTGGGGACTTCCGGGAAAGCTTTTACTCTTCCCAATATTGGGGGCCAATGTGCCTGCAAACCTGTTCTTTTTCCTTCTTCCTGCCTGTCTTGTGGATTCTGGATGTGATACCTACATTTGGGGTAGTGACCTTGTGATCATGAAGAAGAGGGAAAAGAAATGGCAGAGTTTCTGGTTTGACTTCACTGAGCAGCTGAACCGATGACGGCAGCCACGTACCTCCAGACTTCTTGCTGTATGAGAAAACACACCCTATTTTCCTAAATCATTGTTGACTGGGAATGTCTTTTGTAGCAAAAAGCATTTTGATATAGAAGACATCACATATTTAAGAACATCCTAAAGGCAAATAGAAGAGTTTCAGGAAAGACTGGTGGCATGGCAAAGAGAATCCAACCTAACCTCTAGGAAACGGATTGAAAAGGATGGAGGAATAGCTAAATAGGAGGAATACTTTATCAATCCCAGACCTCAGAAAGTTTGTTGTCATATGCTTCATACTTCATAGTTTCTACTCAACATAGAATAGGAGAGAATAGAATAAATGAAGTGACCGTAGGCAATGCACAACTTCACTGAGAAACGGTGTGATCATCTACAACTGAGTCATGACAATCTCGATAGAACCACTCTACTAGAACATTCCATAACTTAGAGAGGCAAGAGTGGGCCAAGAGGGAAATGGAGGCTACTCTAGTTGAAACAATATAAAACAAAATAACTAGCAAGAAAGTATATGAAACAAAAAGCACGTAGGGGGACAGAGATAAGACTAGACAATTTAGTTGTGAATTTAAGCGAAAATAAAAGCTCCATTATTTGAAGAATAATCACTCTTTAATCAAGAAATATTTATGTCTATAATTAGGTAATATTACTCCTTACCTAAAAAATATTCTATGTGGTGACTATGGTAGTAGGGACACAAACTGAATTTGTCAAAATTTTCAGGATCATGTACCTCAAAGGGTGATTTTCTTACTGTATGTAAATAGTACCTCAGAAAGAAAAAAGAAAAACATAATTTAAGCTTAAAGAAATCCAGAATGGTTGATAATAAAAATATAGAAAAAGATATATGAAGAACAGAAAACAAAAAGAAAGTAGAGAATGCAATAATTTCAGGAAAATATAATTCAAGTAAAAAGTATTAAATATATTTCGGGAGGCCAAGTCAGGAGAATCACTTGGGGTCAGGAGTTGGAGACCAGCCCGGCCAATATGGCGAAACTCCATCTCTACTGAAAATACAAAAATTAGCCAGGAATGGTGGTGTATCCCTGTAATCTCAGCTGCTAGTGAGGCTGAGGCAGGAGAATTGCTTGAACCCAGCAGGCAGAGGTTGAAGTGAGCCAAGATTGCACCACTGCACTCCAGCCTGGGCAACAGAGTAACACTCTGTTTCAAAAAAAAAAAAAAGAGAGCGAGAGAAAAGAAAAGATATTAAATGTAGAAAAGAGTCATATTTTGTTGATGAAGAATGCAACCTAC
Source organism: Rhinopithecus roxellana (assembly GCF_007565055.1). Taxonomy (NCBI): domain Eukaryota; kingdom Metazoa; phylum Chordata; class Mammalia; order Primates; family Cercopithecidae; genus Rhinopithecus; species Rhinopithecus roxellana. The sequence goes on from NC_044567.1 coordinate 36,360,828, forward strand.
AGTAAAGGCACGGATATAAATCTTTATGTACCATAACATAGCATTGAAACCATAAGACTCTAAACGGAAAGTGACAATGACAATCATCTTGAGAAAATTTAACATACTTCTATAAGTTAATGACAGAGATTAAGTAGGCCAAGAACAAGATTATAGAGTAGTTTAATAATATGATCAATAAAGTTGAATTAACCATTTATCAAATGCTGATAATTAGTAGCTAAACTTTTATTAAGGATGTACAAATATTGATCATGTATTAGAGCCATGATTCAATAAATGAAGTCTCAGATTTTTCAAATGTAAACATGAGACAGGCTCTGTTTTCTGTTTACAATGCCATAAAACCCAATGTTTTTAATAAAAATATTTTAACATCACCTGAAAATGTGAGGGAGGAACTGTTTAATAAAACCCTTGGGCCAAAGGGCAAAATCAAAGGATATGATGAGAAAATATTAGAAAATACGTCCAGTATGAACACTACATATTAAGCTTTTCTGAGGTTTCTGGCACTGCTGAGAGAAAAAATCCTAATCTTTACAGGCTTTCCTTATTTCCTTATAAATAATTCCTTATTTACGTGCTTTCCTTGTAAAACTATGAAATGAAAATAAACTGTGTAGTTACCTAAGGGAACTACACAGTTACCTAACTGTGTAGTTACCTAAGGGAATTCTGTAGTTACCTAAGGAAAAAGGTAGTAATGGAACAAATCAGGAAAGCAAGAAGAAAATAATAAACCTCAAAATAATAAAAGTAGACACTATTGAGTTAGAGAACAGAGAGTGAGAGAGAGAAACTTGGTAATTAAATTCAGATGATGGTTCTCAGAAATATCAGTACAATGCAGAGGAGGACAAATGTTTTCTGTAGAGGGCCAAATAGTAAATATTATAGGATCTCTGTCATGTATTAGTGTTTGTGTCATAAATTAGTGTCGGTCACATTATATTATTTGGTTGTTTACAACTCAAAAAAAAATGTAAAATCCATTCTTAGCTCCTAGACCATACAAAAACAGGCCATAACCCAGATTTGGCCAACTGGCTTTAGTTTGCCACCTCCTAGTGCTTCTCAACCCTAGCTAAACATCAAAACCCTAGAGTGCTTTAAAAATAAATACTTGTGCCTGGGCCCACCCTAGACCAGTTAAATTTAAAGCTCTGTGTTGAAACTGAGCAGTGGTGGTATTGAAAAACACCCCGACCATTCCCAATGTTCAGTCATAGTTGGGAATCATCGCAACAGACCAGAGGTCCTCAATGTGTGTGCTCCTAGGACTAGCTGAGCATCACCTGGGAACTGGTTGGAAATGAAAATTATTGGGTTCCACCCCAGACCCCTTGAATCAGAAACTATGGAGGTGAGGCCCAGCAATCTGTGTCAACAAGTTGTACTGGTGATTTTTAATGGCACTAAAGATTGAGAACCCTTGTAAGAGAAAAACCTGTGACTGAAGATAATCAAGAGAAGCAGTTTCCAAGAGGACTTAATCATAAGCATTATCTTTCACCGTTTACAAAACTACTATGAAAAGATAGTATTGCAGTCCCCAGAGGAACGGCCTGGAAATGCATTTTTAACAAAAGACTCTTGTTGATTGTGATCATCAAAGAAGTTCAAGACACGTTGATAACAAGAAATGAACACAGACAGGCAAATATGAAAAATAAAAATGATATAAAACCATAGGCAAAAATTTGATTTTTAAATTATTAGAGAAATCTTATAGAAGACAATCTAACAAATTTGAAGACATCAAAGACCTAACCCTCCCAACCCCCAAACATCCCAGAGTATGTTATAAGCAATTTCTTTCATACCATCAAGGAACAGATAATTCCCATAGAGAGAACTGGCATCTAAATCTAAAGCTGGAGATCAAGCTGTTGGCACCAACACTGTCAAGATTAGGATCTATTCAACATGAAGGTTAACCAGATAGCTCAGGGCTCAAGCCCAGGCAGGACCCAAGACAGCAACAATACAAAAGATGTTGTAACCAACTAGGTGTCAGAGGACGATCTCATTTTATGCAAAGATTGGTCATTAGCTTTGAAATGAACTCAGTGTTTACAACTGCTTCTAGGAGCTGGTTCAAAGCTAGAAGATTTTTTTTGTCTGCCAAGAAAAGGTTTCTGTTCATCTGAGATTTTAGAGAAGTACAAGAGAAGAAACAAAAAAATCAGAAATGTGGTGAGACTAAGAAGGAACTCAGGTCTTGATCTCTCTATACAGTAAGAGACTTGTCATCAGCTTAAGGGGTGGGTGTGGCACTTAAATCAGAGGAGAAATCTGAAAAAACTGCCATGGGAAAATGACTTGGGGAAATTCATGAATGATGAGCAATAGGACTGCCAAGGAGAGGCCATATCCAAGCTAGGAGAGTAGATGAAACCAGGCCAGGTGTACCTGGATCTGAGACTCTCTTTATTCCTTCTCTGCCACATGGAAAAATATGATAAGCTCAGGGCTGATATCAGACAGGGCCACTGTAGAGGAAAAAGGGGAAGTTTATATCAGATGGCAAGAGGCCTGAATGAAGCTGGGCGCAGTGGCTCACACCTGTAATCCCAGCACTTTGGGAGGCCGAAGCAGGCAGATCACGAGGTCAGGAGTTCGAGACCAGCCTGGCCAACATTGTGAAACCCCGTCTCTACTAAAAATACAAAAAGTAGCTGGGTGTGGTAGTGCGCACCTGTAATCACAGTTACTCGGGAGGCTGAGGCAGGTGAATCACTTGAACCTGGGAGGCAGCGGTTGCAGTGAGCCAAGATCATACCATTGCACTCCAGCCTGGGCAATAGAGTGAGACTACATCTCAAAAAAAAGAAAAAAGGAAAGACCTGAATGAAGTAGCTGACTGTGCAGTTTAGCATGAAAAGAACCATGAGGTTTTCTCTGCATCTGATCATCTGAGTGAAGTCACAGACTCATCAACTGAAAGCCAATGATTAAAGAGCTGATCAAAGGTGTATGAAATTAAGTGAATGAGAGTCAACTCCACACTTATTTATTGATCACTCGCTGAGTGTTGACATTTTGCCAGATGGTGATGACGTGTGCTCCTTGATCTTGGGAAATATAACAACTTCTTCAGGCATGTCCAGTGAGGACAAGGAAGCAAACAATGAACTAATCCACCAGGGAAAATAAAATAAAGACGAAAAACAGGGATCCCAGCTAACATATTCTTCAAGAACAGAGGAAAGAGGAACTAAGTGTCAGGGAGGAGAATTTTGGAAGAGAAGCCTTCCAACCTGAGAAAATAGCCTGAGAGTACAGACCTTGGGCAGGAAACATTAAGCTGAGTGCAGGTAGCTCACTGCTGGTTTGCACCCAGGTGTTGGGAGAAGGGTAATAGGAAGACTTGTTTGTTCCACCCAGTGCCTTTTTCTTAAAAAATTAAAACACATGAATGCCTTTAAAATAGGATCTCACTCTCTAATTTTTCATTGGCCCCACTGATCTCTGTAATATTAAAGCTCATCAGCCGTCCTTGTGCGTGTCATTTGTTTGACCATCGAAGTCATCTGAGTGTGTGGCCTCTACAGCAGGCCACTGGTTCTGAGTTTAGAGTCCATGGAAGTTTGAGGTCAGAGTGACCCAAATGCTATACCAAAAAACAAAAACAACAACGAAAAAAGCTCATGTTTTATTTAGTGTGAGGAGCGGCCACATGGGGTGTACAGTTAGTTGGGCTGCATTTTGTGAAGACAAGTCATAGTGATCTAAAAAAGTAAGGAAGTATACAGGCAGGGAAACACCACAAAGCCATTGTTTCCGTTGAGGCAAAGCCACAGGGAGGGCCAGGAATGGGGAATAAGCAGAGAATGAAAACATAGGAAGGAACATGGAATCCCTTGCAGTTGTAGAATTAGCAACTGTGGGTAACAACTTGCAAGGAGAGAAAGAAGAACTGAAGTGGGGATCACTTGGAGGTTTCATCTGAAGGCTTGTAAATGGTATAATCATGAACTCAAATGGAATGTAGCACATTTAGGCAGGATTGTCTGGTAAAGAAGCATCACGTGTATGTCCTAGAGTCTACCGCCCTGTTCGTCAGTTAATCATCCTATGTAACACTGATTTCATCTTCACATTTCCCACTCCCCCGGTCTTCCTTATTTCTGCTAAGGATGCTGTTCTTTCCATTCTCTAGAATTATAACTCCTGTTAACACTTTCTTTTTGTTCTCTTTTTACAATGTCAGTTATCAAATTTTCTTGAATTCCTTTTTTTTCTTGGTGTTTGGTATTATACCTTTCTTTCTTTTTTTATTTTATTTATTTATTTATTTATTTATTTATTTATTTATTTATTTATTTATTTTGAGACACAGTCTTGCTCTGTCACCCAGGCTGGAGTGTAGTGGCGCTATCTTGGCTCACTGAAACCTCCACCTCCCAGGTTCAAGCGATTCTCGTGCCTCAGCCTCCTGAGTAGTTGGGACTACAGGTGTGCACCACCACACCCGGCTAATGTTTGTATTTTTAGTAGAGATGGGGTTTCACCATGTTGGCCAGGATGGTCTCAATCTCTTGACCTCGTGATCTGCCCACCTCGGCCTCCCAAACTGCTAGGATTATAGGCGTGAGCCACCATGCCCGGCCTGTGCATTTCTTTTTAATCATTCTCTCTACTACCTGATGATTCTAGATCCTCAGTGTGTCATCCTCAGTTTACCACAATAGCCACCCAGCTAGTTTCCCTGCAACAAGTCCCTTACTCCCTTCAATATTTCCTCCAGATTCATCTTCCAGACTCTCATATTTATCTCATTATTATTCCCTCCAATAAATGTTTCATGACAACACAGCAACTCCACATCACCCAAGGAAATTTTCTAAACTCGCTCTAGGTTCTCTCCAATCCAGCTCTACATTTCCAGTTTCATCTTTTACTACTACTTCCACTTGAATCAGATTAATTTCCTAATTTTTTTTGCTCAGTCTGTAAATTTGCTTAGGTGTCTCCTCTCTATGCAAAGCCCTTTTTTTCCATTTCAATCCAAACTTTCAGACCCAGCTAAATCTCTGTTTTATTGAAAAGACTGCCCTTCAGTAAAATTATCTCTTCCATCTTGAATTTCAGCTTTTTGACCCCACCATTTAAACAGGCATTTATAGATTCCCTGCAGGACTGATTGATTGATTGATTGACTTGAGACAGGGTCTCACTTTGTCCCCAGTCTGGAGTGCAGTGGCACAATCACGGCACACTGCAACCTCCACCTCTCAAGTGATCTTCCTGGCTCAGTCTCCCACGTAGCTGGGACCACAGGCACACACCACCACACCTGGCTAAATTTTGTATTTTTTTGTAAAGATAGGACTTTGCCATGTTGCCCAGGCCAACCTGGAATTCCTGGACTCCACCCACCTCGGCCTCCCAAGTGCTGAGATTACAGTCATGAATCACCGTGCCCAGCTTAGTACTTCACATAATGTTGCCTTTATTTGATATTAATTCATATTAGTCTTATTTCCTCAACTGGATTATTTGTTCACTCAGATTTTATGTTACATTACTTTAAATTTCTCAAAGAACTCAAAGTGATTATAAAATCAATGTTGGACGCTCAATGTATATCTATAGAATGAATAAATGGTATTATGTTTAGAACACTCTTAGAGGTGTCATTCATTCTTGCCTGAATGGAGATCAGGCAAAACAAGTAGAGATTTACAAGGGTAGGTTGCATGATGAGTTATTAATATGGATGTGGCCTTGTCTACGTAGAGTGGTTTATGATTCAAGATAGGACAGGTTATACTGTGGTAACATACAATTCTAAACTCCCAGTGGCTCATCTTAACAAAGGCTATTTTCCCACTCACTTTATATGCCCAATCTGTGCAAAGAGAGGAGAAGCAGAGAGTTTCGCTCATGAGAATCCCTCAGGGATTGAGGCTGATGGAGGCTCTTATTACATTTATCCATAGCCACCATGCCAGGAGCAAGAGAAAGAGGTCTACCTTGCACTGGTTCTTAAAACTCCTGCCTGAAAGTGACACTTCCACCCAGTTTTTATGAGCCACACCAATCTTGAAAGATGGCAGGAAGGTATCTTTTGACCACATGCCCAGATGGAGTAAAGGACCAGATTACTTTTGATTACCACAGGTACTAGTGTTGGCTAAAAAAAGTATGCCAATCCATGTTCTTTAGTTTCAGCCAACAAAACTCAACTCTGGTTAATGTTAACAAAAAAGGAATTAATTGGGAGGGTATAGAGTAGCTTACAGAATTAAAGGAGATCTACCTTGAAGAGAACAAGACCAAAGTCAACCCTGGGCATACAGATAAAGAACCAGATTGACGGGCTCTTCAGACCACTTCCAATTGTGTGAATCAGCCACAACCATATATTCTATCTTTGTATTATTTGTTTAGCTTTCAAATTCCTAGGTGAGAGCATCTAGTTGGCTGAGCTCAGACTATGTGCTAACCTTTCCCAGGGATGGAAGGCACCTGGAACTATAGCTCCACTAAGACTGTCTGCAATTGAAGGAGGATCATAACACAAAGGAAAAACAGGACACTGTTAGAAAAAGAAGGAATAATGGAAGACAGAAAAAACACTACTCATGTTTAGTGTGCATAGATAATTTCATAGTAATTTAAAAGGCTAATGGAATCATGACATGCCTATGCAGCAAGAAATTATACAAAGGCTAAATTTCTTTATGTCTTTATCTAGAGGCCTGTAAGGTTGTACCTTTCTTTTGGTTCATTTCTTCCAAAAATAAGTCTAACTCTTACTTCCTCCTCAAGTGCAAATCCTGTCTTATGGCATTAGCAGCAACGTGATATGATTGTGGAGATAATTAATTTCTAGAATGTAAAGACAAAAGCCTCCCTTTTAGTGAGCAAAGCCAAATGTCTGCTCTTTTAAATAGCTTACAACAAATCTACAGCTGATTTCCTCCTGTTTTTCCCAGTGGGAACTGATGCTAAACTGAAATGCCTAGTTGTGTGGCACTTTGGATGACAAAAGAATAACTAGCGGACAAATTAGTCATCCCTAAAATCGCTTTCCAAATTTCCAAACTACAAAGCCATATGCAGCAGTTTCAGAACTGGTGACTCAGGCTCATTTGCCAACAACAAGAATGTTCTAGGATGCTGTAGACCGAGCCAGAGAAAGACTCCCCCTACCACCAATACCCCCCAAACACTCCATTCAAACAACAACGTAAATGAAAGAATAAATAAATCAGAGATGCTCTATGTGAAAGCAAATTTGGAGATTTCTCCTTTAGTTCTTTTCTTCCTAAAGGTGCTTTCTCCTTTTCTGCCTGAAGTTTTTGCTACATAACACCAATGCTTCAAACTGTTGACTTAAGACAATAGCCATTTGTTTAGTTTGTAATTCTGGGAGTCAGCAATTTGGGCTGGGCTCAGCTAGCCAGTTCTTCGGCAGATCTCAGGGGTAATTCCTGCATCTGCCATCAGTCCATTGCCTACTTACAGGGTGTGGCTGGCTGAGATGATAGGGACTGGGTCCCTGTCTCTCATCATTCTGTAGATGAGCCTGGGATTCTTTTCATGAGGGGCAGGCAGGGGTTTCTAGGAACACCGAAAGGGCAATGCACAAATGCTTTTTAAGCTTTTGCTTTCCTTGTGATTGCTCATGTCCCACTGGCCAAGGCAAATCACATGCCCAGGAAAGATTCAGAGAGTAGAGAAACAACTTCACCCACCAATGAGGGGAGCTGCAACAGCACAATGCAAGATTGTGAACAAAAGAGTGGGTAGAATCTGTGGCTACTCTTCAATCTTTACAGAAGGTAAACCCTGACAGGACTCCATGGATCAGAATTTAGAAGCCACGGGCTAAGCTAACCTGATTTATCCATCCTCAGTCCAGAGGGAAGACTTCTAGCCCACCCAATATGTGGAGAGCCAGTCGTGTCTAAATATCTTATTTTCTGCAGACTGCTAGGTGAATAGGTTAGCAAAAGCGACTCTATTGCTCAACTAAATAGACATTTATCTTGCCTCCCCAGCCTTGGCCATCTGCCCTCACACTGCTTGTTCCTTTAACATGTAGCATTAACAGATAGAGACCACAGTGCCATCCACAGACCTTGGAAAGGCAGGCTGCATTTCAGTGTAGTACATTCTGCTGATGGTTGAAGCAGTTCAAAGTGGGATAATTTAAAGCTTTTATTTAACTCAAAGAATTCATTTGTCTTTTGATCCACCTTCCACTCTGACAAATGCTCCCTTCCCTATCACATTCAAACACACACCCCCTTCAGAAGCCAGTAAACTCATCCCCTGCCAAGGAATGGATTTTCCCCATATTGCTCTATCTGAGTGATAAAAGGGTTTAATGTCCCAAGTTCATTTTTCAGTAGTTAACTCAGAGATACCCGACACAGCGAAGCGCCTAAGCTCTTTCTAGAGTTATTAAACTGTTATCCCTAATTCCTTTGGAGCCTCGACCTAGCAGCAGTGATTCTGAGGGCACTTCCTATTAAATCTGCATTTTGTACAGAGAGATAAAGCAGGCCAGTGAGACCCTGTTTACAGGGATGACAGAAGAGCCCCTGCAGGCTCTGGTGCTGTCAGAAGTTTTACTCTATCAAGAAGCCTATGTGAGAAGGTCTTTCACAGCTCTCGGCCTGGGCACATTTGCCAACTTTGCACACTTTTCTGAAATGCAACCACTTTCAGGTTGGGAGCTCCGAGTCACCTGGCAGCTCTGTGGGGCAGCTTTTTTGCAGGCAGGATGTGAGCATGTAACAAGCCCAACCAACCTGCCAGGCACAAGAGACATGTTCAGGCACATCTCCATGAAGCCAAAAAGCAGTCTAGAAGAAAACAAACCTGTGTGGTTTAACGTGTAACAGGAGTCTTCAAATTGTGTGTACATCTCCCAAGGGGGATATAAGGCAATGCACCGACATACAGGGAGAATATGTTAGAATTACTTTTATTTTTGTTTTTTAAAAAAGAGGAGATGAAACTCTTCTAATTTTCAATATACAGCTTCACACAAGCATCCTCACTCTGTCCCTGCGTCAGGTGGCACATGTCATGTGCAATACACACATCCACAACATGAAGTTGGAGGGGCAGATTAAAGAGGTATCCTCCCTCATCTAACAACTTTAAGCAGACTGTGATGTGTCACAGTTTATGTGGGACCAATACAATTAATTTAATGACTGGAAAATCTATTCCAACCTAAATCAACCCCTACCAAATACACCAGTGGCTTAAAAGGCTTCTTGCAAAGATGCTAAAGATTGAAGATCAGACTCTTAGTGTAGACAAAAAGCAACAATAGCTCATCTGTCCATTCTCCCATTGCCATTTGATCTCGCTGTCAGCCACATTATGAAAGGGAAAAAAAGAGAAAGGAAAAGAATTGGACTAATTAAATTTGACCAAAAAAAGTCCAAAGCTTCATATTTTTTGCTGGTTTTTTCTTTTAGCAATTCTTATTCCAACACTGAATTATATTTGCAATATGCATGTATACCCACCATTGTTGATGACATACTTCATCAAAAGTACCTTGAAATATGAGCTAATGATAGTTTGAAGCCTTCAGGATTAGAAAGACACCAAAATGTTGCTTCTTTCTTATTTATCTCAACCTTTTGTCATTTCTACTCTGCACATATTTAGTAATATAAAGACGTACACATTGAAAGTACATGATGAGACATTTTTAACCAGTGAGGTGCGTAATCAAAAATAAAAGTGACGGCCAACATTTGTTTTCTGTCTATAAATTCATAGCCCCTCAAACTCTAAACCCTGTGCATTTATCACTCACCATGCAGTCCCCAACTGAGAGAAAATAAAATTAAGTAAGAAATGTTATTGGAATTATTTCATTTGTTAGCTATTGCAGGTATTTGCTTAAATTCAAGCTTATGATCCCAGGTCCCCTAAAGACTGGTAGAAAACTTTTCAAGAGCAAGTCTAACTTAGGATCATGTTCTCCGGATGGTAATAATAACACCATCTCCACTGCAACCGACAGTTACTGTGCTTCCTGAGTGAAAGTCTTCTGCTGAGAGCTCTAAAGACATTAACTCATTTGCTCCTCACAATAACCCTATAAGGAAGGGGTCCTCAAGCCCTGGGCCACAAACCAGTAACAGTTTGTGGCCTGTGGGGAACCAGGCAACACAGCAGAAGGAGAGCATTACAGTCTGAGCTCTACTTCCTGTCAGATCAGTGGTGGCATTAGATTCTGATAAGAGAGCAAATCTTACTGTGAACTGCGCATGTCAGAGATCTAGGTTGTACATTCCACATGAGAATCCAATGCCTGATGATCTGAGGTAGAACAGTTTCATCTCAAAACCACCCCCTCCACTGCCTCCCATAAAAATCGTCTTCCGGGCCGGACGCTGTGGTTCACACCTATAATCCCAACACTTTGGGAGGCCAAGGTGCGCGGATCACGAAGTCAGCAGATTGAGACCATCCTGGCTAACATGGTGAAACCCCATCTCTACTAAAAATACAAAAATTTAGCCGGGCATGGTGGCAGGCGCCTGTAGTCCCAGCTACTAGGGAGGCTGAGGCAGGAGAATGGCGTGAACCCGGGAGGTGGAACTTGCAGTGAGCCGAGATCATGCCACTGCACTCCAGCCTGGGCGACAGAGCAAGACTCCATCTCAATAAAATAAAATAAAATAAAATAACATAAAACACATTTCTTCCAGTCGGGTGCAGTGGCTCACCCCTGTAATCCCAGCACTTTGGGAGGCCGAGGTGAGCAGATCACCTGAGGTCAGGAGTTCGAGACCAGCCTGACCAACATGGCAAAATCCTGTTTCTACTAAAAATACAAAAAATTAGCTGGGCGTGGCGGTAGGCACCTATATAATCCCAGCTACTTGGGAGGCTGAGGCAGGAGAATCACTTGAACCTAGGAGGCGGAGGTTGCAGTGAGCCGAGATGGTGCCACTGCACTCCAGCCTGGGCGACAACAGCGAAACTCCGTCTCACAAAAAAAAAAAAAATTGTCTTCCATGAAATGGGTCCCTGGTGCCAAAAAGGTTGGGGACTGCATTGTGGTAGACAGACATTCAAGGCAGTTCCCATAATCCCAACTCCTGGTATCCATACCTTTGTATTAATAATTGCACCCCCCTCCAAGTGTGGGCAGAACCTGTGATTTGCTTCTAATAAACAGAAACTGTTAAAGGTGATGTAATTATATGTGAGTGATTATGTGATTACGTTATGTAAGATTCTGGTGTCCAACTTGCTGGAGTTTCTCTCTCCCTGGCTGGTTTTGAGTAAGCAAGCAGCCACATTGGGGACCCTACATGGCAAAAAACTGAGGTTGGCTTTCAGCCAATAGTCAACAAGGAAATGAAGCCCTCAGAAATACATTCAGCTAACAACCTGAGTGAACTCGAAAGGAGATCTTTCGCCAGTCAAGGCTCAGATGAGACCCCAACCCTGGCAGACACCTTGACTTCAGCCTTGCAGAAGACCCAGCTGAGCCATGCCAGACTCCTGACCCACAGAAACTGAGATAATGAATATGCAGTGTTTTAAGTCTCCGTGTTTGTAGTAATATTGTTACAAAGCAATAGATAACCAATATAGGTATGTATATTCTTATGTCTGCTTTACAGAGGAAAAGTTAAATAAATTGACCAGTTCACACAGCTAGTCAAAGGTAGGGCTGGAATAGAAAATCTGGGTAGCCTGCTTCTGGAGAGTTTGCCTTAACCACTACACTTCCCGGCCTCTGCAGACAATTTCCCTTCTAGCTCACCAGTCACTGCTATTGTCTCACTACTTCTCCTTAGGGTGGGACTTCTATCCCGAGGCCCTGGCCCCCTTTAGGGTACCAAACCCAATCCCGTGCAATCCCAGTGCCAAGGCTGTGGCATGGCATTTGTGCTGGCACAAAGGAAAGAGTGGAGACTAATGAGTCACGGGCGTTTCTTCCACAGTCCAGGCGTCTGGGAAGGAGCAAAACTTATAGCCGACCAAAGGCTCCGGCTGTCTGTGACTCTGAATAAGCTCTGCCAATAACTCAAGTTTCCCCACAAATAAAGGAGAAAAATAAGTCCATGGGTGTCACCGAGAGAGTCTTGGCATGAAAGTCAGGAGACTTAGGCTCTAACCTTGGGTCTGCCAACCAGGAGGCCGTGGGAACCTGGAGAAGTCACTTCGTTCTTCTAGCCCTTTGCATTCTCGTCTCTGAAAAGAGGGCTTTGGATTGGATGACTTTTAACGTCTCCAAAAAATTTACATAATTCTAAGGTACTGTCACGGTTTGAATATATTTAATGCCTTCCTCCTCCCCTAACTCCAGAATTGAAACAGCCTTCATTTCAGCTGCCTAATTTCGAAACCCAGGGGACACATTTCTAATGGAGAGTGAGCTAGGAAAAATAAAGAAGAGGAAACCTCATGGGGTCGGAGACACAAGGAAGGGTAAAATTAATAGCTGAAAAGAAGCCATTCCCACCCAGAGCCATTGAAACCCTGAACCTCCAGCCTGGGCATTTTCTGCCCATGGTCCATGCTCAGCTGCCAGCATTCCTCTGTCCCTGCTTTCCCTTGTAGATTGAGTTCCAGCCAGCATG